>NC_060203.1:0-1200000 GCF_020623625.1 Saccharomycodes ludwigii
CACACCCACACCCACACACCCACACACACCCACACACACCCACACCCCACCCACACACCCACTTAGTCACCAATTCGACTCCCCACCTTCACACAAATATTATAACCCGAATACTTCATCATCCGACCAATTTATTTATCCGAATATTACAACCCGAACACTTCATAATCCGACCAATTTATTTATCCGAATATTATAATCCGAATACTTCACAATCCGAGTCAAATATTTATCCGAATATTATAACCCGAATACTTTGTAATCCGACCGAATTATTTATCCGAATATTATACTCCGAATACTTCACAATCCGACCAATTTATTTATCCGAATATTATAATCCGAATACTTCATCATCCGACCAATTTATTTATCCGAATATTATACTCCGAATACTTCACAATCCGATCGATTTATTTATCCGAATATTATACTCCGAATACTTCACAATCCGATCGATTTATTTATCCGAATATTATAACCCGAATACTTCATCATCCGACCAATTTATTTATCCGAGTGTATATAACCCGACTATTGTGTAAGCCGACTCAATTATTTATCCGAATACATATAACCCGAGTAATGGCTAATCCGACTATATTTATATTCACCATATCGTAATTATCCCAATATATTTCTACCACAAATGCTTTCTAATCTCGTCAATATATATTTATACCCACACCCAATCTCTTTTAACCCTGTCCATATATTTCTAATCCAAACTCATTATACTCTCACCAATATATTTATCCCACATCCATTATAATCAAAATGTACAAATTATCCCCAATATCTTCTAATTCCATCTCAATTATTCATCCAAATATACTCCCACTTATACCACCTTGCTAATCCCAATCATTTTCCACTTCTAATCTCATTAATCATCTTTATATTAAATATGTACTACATATATGAACTAACATATTAATAACTACAATAATATTATTATACTACATATATGAATTAATATATTTATAATCTCAACATTATTATAATACCACATATATTCATAACTACAATAATATTATTATACTACATATATGAACTAATATATTAGTAACTACAATAATATTATTATACTACATATATTTATATTCTCAACATTATTATTATACTACATATATAACAATCATCTTACTCTCATATTCATAATAATCATATTAATACTAATCCATATATAATAATAATATCTTTATAATAATCATCTTGTTCTAGTATTCATAATACCAACACTATTATTATACTACATATATTTATAAGCTCAACAGTATTCTAATATTAAATATATAATAATTAGCTTACTCTCATATTCATACTAATCATCTTAATTCCATATTCATACTAATCATCTTACTCTCATATTCATAATAATCATCTTACTCTCATATGCATAATCTCAACATTATTATTATACTGCATATATAATAATCATTTTACCCTCATATTCATAATAATAATATCTTTATAATAATCATCTTGTTCTAGTATTCATAATACCAACACTATTATTATACTACATATATTTATAAGCTCAACAGTATTCTAATATTAAATATATAATAATCATCTTACTCTCATATTCATAATTATCATCTTAATTCCATATTCATAATCTCAATAATAATCTTATACTAAAGATATAATTATAATCTTAATTCCATATTCATAATAGTAATAATAATCATCTTATCCTCATATTTATACTAATTATATCTTTATAATAATATTATTCCAATATCCATAATCCCTCCAATATTCTTATAATATTAATAATACCATTATAATAATCATCTTACCCTCATATTCATAATAATAACAATATCTTTATAACTATAATCTTCTTTTAATATTCATACTACCAACAATATTCCAATAATGACAGTAATCCATATATCATTATCATCTTAATTCCATATTATCATTATAATTATAATAGCAATCCATATATAATAATAATCTTACCCTCATATTCATAATTACCCCAATAACATTATTATAATAATATCCTTCTTCTAGTTATAATACCAACAATATTATTATAATAATCTTACTCTCACATTCATAATAGCAATCCATATACAATAATAATCTTACCCTCATATTCATAATAATAATAATATCTTTGTAATAATATTCTTCTTCTATTTATAATACCAACAATATTATTATATTAATACTAATCCATATATAATAATCATCTTACTCTCTTGTTCATAATAATAGTAATATCTTTATAATAATAATCTTAATTTCATATCTATACTATTAATAATACCATTATACTAATAATCTTAATTCCATATTAATAATACCAACAATATTATTATAATCATCCTCCTCTTATATTTATACTCATAACTATATCCTTATAATAATTCACATACTAATTCTAATCCATATATAATACTCATCTTATTCTTATAGTTATAATCTCAATAATATTCTTGTACTCATTATATAATAATTATTCATAATATATTTATAATAATAATAATATCTTTATAATTATAATCTTCTTCCAATATCCATAATCACAATAATACTAATCCATATCTAACCATCTTATTCTAATATTTGTAATCCCAACAATATTCTTATACTATATATATTCTTCCAATATCATTATAGTAATAATATCCTATATATAATACTTATCAATCAACTGTTATTATCCATACATCATAATTATTAATTCATACTTATACTCTCAATAATATTTCCAATTTCAATATTATAAATATCTTATTATACTTATAATCTTAAAAAGTTATTTATATTATATCTATAATAGTTATCCCTACTATATTTATAATTTATATATAATAATTATTCAATTATACTACTTATATATTATGATTATAATATACTTATACTACTTATATATAATAATTATTCAATTATACCACTTATATATTTATAACTATAATATACTTATATTACTTATATATTTATAATTATAATATACTTATACTACTTATATATAATAATTATTCAATTATACTACTTATATATTTATAACTATAATTATAATATACTACTTATATATTTATATCTATAATATACTAATAATACATATATTATAATTATAATATACTTATACAACTCATATATTTATTATCTTACTATACTTTGATTATAATATTTCTATACTATATATATTTATAATTCATATGTACTTACATTACTTGGTTATTTATAATATAAATACATAATTATAATATACCTACTCTCATAATATAATAATTATTCCCACTATACTTATAATTCATATATACTTATACCACTCATCATATAATAATTATTCCTAATATATTCATATTCCACATATATTTATAATCTAAATCAACTAATAACTTATCAACATCCATCCATTCATAATAATTATCCCACTAATCTTATAATAATAATATGTTTGTTATATTCATATCCTTATACTATATATATATATAAATTGATAATCTCAATCAAATAATCCTCCATTTATATTTATAATAATCATCCATTCATATTCATATTCATATCCTCCATTAATATTTATAATAATGTCATAATAACTATCCATCCATCTTTATAATCAAAATAAATCCTCATAACTATAATACTCTGAATGTCTCAATATAGTTATCCTCCATATATATTTATTGTCTCACTCCAATAATTATTCTACTATATTTATAATACCAATATCATACTCCCAATAACATCTACAATCATATCATAATAACTATCCATCCATCTTTATAACCAAAATAAATCCTCATAACTATAATACTCTGAATGTCTCAGTATAATTATCCTCCATATATATTTATTGTCTCACTCTAATAATCATTCTCCTATATTTATCATGCCAATATCATAATTATTCTACTAATCGTATCCCCAATTCATATTTATAATTATCATCCATTCATATTCATATTCACATCCCCCATTAATATTCATAATAATGTCATAATAACTTTCCATCCATCTTTATAATCAAAATAAATTCTCATAACTATAATACTCTGAATGTCTCACTATAATTATCCTCCATATATATTTATTGTATCACTCCAATAATCATTCTACTAATCGTATCTCCAATTCATATTTATAATTATCATCCATTCATATTCATATTCATATCCTCCATTAATATTCATAATAATGTCATAATAACTATCCATTCATCTTTATAATCAAAATAAATTCTCATAACTATAATACTCTAGATATCTCAATATAATTATCCTCCATATATATTTATTGTCTCACTCCAATAATTATTCTACTATATTTATAATAACAATATCATACTCCCAATAGCATTTATAATCATATCATAATAACGATCCATCCATCCTTATAACCAAAATAAATCCTCATAACTATAATACTCTGAATGTCTCAGTATAGTTATCCTCCATATATATTATTGGGAAAAATCGGGGTCACCGATTAAACCCGCTTTATTATTCAAGTTACTAGACATCTTAATATCTAATAGTTACTCTTTTATAATAATTGTTCGCTCTCTCCTTTATATAATTCATAACTATATAATTATATAAAGGAATAATTTTAATTAATATATTCTTAATTCTTAGTTTTGTGTCCTTTATATACCTTGATTTCCCTGTTTCAATCAAGGTACACCAGTTCGGGTATATCGTCATAAATAGGGGCTTGAGTGTGTAATATGACGTCATCAATTTATTACCGATATAATTTCGGGAATATTACCCCTAATTATTCGATAGTCCATATTAAACATTTATAATATTCTTTGCCGATAATCCATCGGGAAATAAACGGTTCAATTATTGGACAGACAATGTCAAATGTCCAACATATATTTATTGTATCACTCCAATAATCATTCTACTAATCATATCCCCAATTTGTATTTATAATAATCATTCATATTCATATTCATATTCATAATTTCAATAACATTTATACTCATGCCTCACCACTCTTATACTCTATATCCTAGTCGTCTCATTCTACATTTATAATCATATCCAATACTTATCCTCCAAATATCTTTATTGTCTAACTCCACTTCTATTCCATCTATATCAATAGTTATACCAATCTACTTGTCACCTTAATATACTAATTATTCAAATATATTCATAATCCCAATCTAATAATTATCTCATTAGAATAACTATTCTAATATACTTATACTATCCGTATAATAATTATCCAAATTTATCAATAATCCTTGTATCATGGTCAATATGTTTTTATAATCTCAATATCCAATAACTCCACACTATCTATAATCCAATTCCAATTATACTAATAATATATCAATAACTCAAACATACTTCTAATCATACTCCATCTAGAATCCCTCATCATATTCAAGCCAAATATCTCCAATATATAATTTTTATTTCATTCATAATCCTAACATACCCACATCTCCCAATACACAATCCCAACTCACTTATCATCTAAATACATTTCTAATTCAAATGTATAAATCTTCACAACTCACTTGTAATCTAAGTACAGTAGTAATCATAATATAACTAATAATCTCACCCTATCTATAATTCAATAAATAAATAATCCCAATACTCTAGTAATTCCATCTCAATTCTGATCCTATTATACTAATCTCGTCTTCATATCTATAAATATACTAATACTCCCATCATAATTATAATCCTAACTCTAATCCCATCATACTTTTGATACTATTTCTAATCCCAGCATTCATAATAATTGCATCTATTAAATATATCATCTATCAAAATAACTCTTTCAAAATATCTCATCACCTAACAAAATAAAAAGAATAATAATAATAAATCCTACTTTCTCCACAACTCAACTCAATTATCCACCACTATAACTCCAACCTGTTTGTCAAACACTCCACTTATCCTCTCAATATAACTATCACTAATAATATTATCATATCCTTGTCTCTTTGTTTGTTTTTTTTACCCAATGTGTTCTTGTATCTTGTATATTATCCAATTCATTCCTCATATCATATGACTTTTAATTAAAGAATCAGCCATATCAATGATAATCACTAGCTCTAATATAAACCTGTAAATTTATATTGCAAGCATAATCCATACAACTCAACTCATCATTTCTTAACAACTCTACTAACTTATCAACCAAAGAAAAAAAAATTATTTTTTTTAACAAATCTTACACGTGCAAAAAAACATAACTTGTTATCCGACAAAAAAAAAAAAATTTTTTTTAACAAATCTGATCCGCGCAAAAAGCACAACGTGATCAAAGAATAACACACACGAACTAAGCTACAACAGTCACATGATTATTTTCATAAATTATCGACGAACAGAGAGAAAAAAAAAAAAAAGAAAAAAAGAAAAAAGAAAAAAAGAAAAAAAGAAAAAAAGAAAAAAATTTTTTTTTAAGAAATCACACCCGCACAGAAAACCATTAAACATAATCAACCAAATACAACCCAACTCAAAACTCAAATATCCTAATAATTCCTACAAATAAAATAAAATCTAAAACAAAATATCTACTACAATCACTCACTTACTCACTTATTCGAATAAATCCTGACTAAATTTAAAAAAAAAAATAAAAAAAAAATGTGATCTTTCCTTCTTCTTTCAAACACTATCCATAATGTAATCCACCTATCAATCCTGTCTTTTTTATTTTAAATTGTTGTAAACTCTAATAATCTTCTTGGTTCATGTTAATTTACTTGTTATTCTGTGTATTTTACTTGTTTCTTATTACATATACACTTTGTATAATGAATATAATCAATGTAATCAAGTTGTGTAATGTGCTAATTGAAATACAACTTTTTCTTTATTTGCCACCCGCTTCTTTTACATCGTGAAAATATTTGGTGCCCAATCCAATCTCGTATAAATAACTCGCTTTTTTTTTTATTTGGTAGTTGTACGCCTTCTCAATGCGTCGCTTTCTGTGAGATCAATTAATATTTTTTTTCGCGTTTATTACTGTGTCGTATATTTTCTTCTTGATTGTATTTGTTTGCTTGTTATACGTTCATTATGCAGCAGTAGCAATCTAATCCCATCGCGTGTATCTCCCAATAAATAATTTCAAAAAGTAAATATTAATTTTTAATGAAACAAAATTTCTTTTTTTGTATAATCCACGTGATCCTATTTTCCCAATCTATAAATTACTAAACGAGAAATAAAAACAAAAATATTATTTTTTTTTAACAAATCCGATCAGCGCGGTAAACACAACTAACTAAGAAGAAGGAACACTGCTACAGCTCTAACACACAAATAACCCCCATTAATAATTTAATAAATCCTACTCGCCCAAAAAAAAAAGTTACGTTCTTGAATAAAAATAATCATACACTGTGTCCAACAATAACTCACTCACATAAATTTTAATTAAATAATTTGTTTTTATTTTTTTACCAAATAGATTGTATTTAGTGCATATATGTGTAACAACTATCGTAATATAATTTTATTTGTCTTTTTTTTTTTTGTTCAATTTATTTATCCAATTTACAATCCAACCTCTCCTTGTACAACTAAAATATCAGTCACACTAATATGAAGCGCTCGCTTTTTTTTTTTTTTTTTTTTTTTGACATCAAATATATCACGTGGTTAAAAAAGACGATTTGCTTTCATTTCTAGTTTATATTTTTTTTTTTTCCTTTTTTTTTTTTTTTAAATCTTCGCCCGAGACAAAACACGCCTCGATTTCTTATCATGTGCGACTCGACGCGTTACATTCTGATATATTCGTCATCTCGTTTATTTCTATTTTCCTTTTTTTTATCCTAAATTCTATACGCGCAAAAAAATAAAATAAAAAAAAATATATCACAATTAAGTACAAATCTTATCTTTAGCAATAAACCATTTACATAATTGTTTTTTATTTTTTTTATTTTTTTTATTTTTTTTTTACTTAATTATTATGTATAAAATAGCAAATAAACACTATAAGACACAGAGTTATTCCCAATAATGCCTAAACCATCAATTGGGATGTAAGTAACACTAGTACATGTTTTTTCTTGTAATTAATTTAAAGCATGTTTTATAATAATGACTCCTACTGATAAAAAGTCCTACGTTTTCCAATGCAAAATTAACGAAAAACCTGCTCAATCTATAGCCGGTAAAGGCACTCGTATCACCATTGAAAAGGATGGTAAAATATATAGTGATATTATTGATGCCGTTACTGGTGCTGCTGTTGGTGCTTTGGGATGGGGTGATGAAGACATCGTCGATATTATCACTGAAGCAGCCAAGACCTCTACCTATTCTTTCCCATCTTTGATTGGTAACAAACAATCCGAAGAACTGGCTAAATTTTACATCGACAATTCCCCAAAGGATGCATTTGCTTCTGCTTTATGGTGTTGCTCTGGTTCGGAAGCTAATGAAAGTTGTATGAAAATCATGTACCAGTACTGGTTAGAACGTGGCAAGACAAAAAAAACAAAATTTATTTCTAGAAAGAGCTCTTATCATGGATTTACTATTGGTTCTCTATCTATTGCTGACAATGCTCGTGTGGTTGCCTTTAAGGATATCTTATTGCCAGAAACTCAATGTCTAAAGATGCCGGTTTGCTACCCATACAGATTCCAAAAAAAGGGCCAAACCGAAGCTGAATATGTCCAAGAATTACTAGGTAACTTGGAAAAGTTGATTGTTGATAATGATCCCGAAACTATTATTTCTGTTACTGTTGAGACTTTGCCGGGCTCATCCATAGGCACTGTTCCGCCACCAAACGGATACCTACCAGGTATTCGTGCCTTGTGCAACAAATACGATATCTTGATGCACTTGGATGAAGTCATGTGTGGCACTGGTAGATCGAATCCAAACGGTGGATTGAATTGCTGGGAAAACTTCATGCCATTGAACCAAGGTCCAGATTTGCAATCAGTTGGTAAGGCTTTGGGATCTGGCTATGTCACTATTGCTGGTGTTTTGATCAGTCCAAAGGTTAAAGATGCATATGTTAATGGCAGTAACAGCGTCGTTGGTTCACACACCTATGCCTCCCATGCATTTAACTGTAGTGTTGCGTTAGGTATCCAAAAAAAAATCATTGAAAAAGGTTTGACTAAGAACATCTTCAAAATGGGCAACTTGATGGGTGAAACTTTGAAGAAGAAGTTACTAGCTAACGATAACATTGTTGGTGATGTCAGAGGTATTGGTGGGTTTTGGTCGTTGGAATTTGTTAGGGACAGAAAGGGAAAGATTAGCTTTGCTCCCAAATTAGATGTTGGCCACAGATTTCAAGCTGTGTGTTTTGAAAATGGCATAAATGTCATGGGTATGACTGGCACCTATGATTATACTACAGGGGAAGGTGATGTTGCACTGTTGGCGCCATCATTTATCATTACTGAGAACGATGTCGAGGAAATTGTTGAGAGAGTTGTTAAATCAGTCGATGAGTTGACTGCTGTTTTGAAAAGGGAAGGTGAATTTTAAGAAATAAGATCTGAATGTTTGTTTTTTTTGTTATTTTTTTTTTTTGGAATTATTATTTTTAGCTTGTTCTAAGCTGATATTTATTGGCATCTTGGCTTATTTTTTGTTGGAACTAAATCTGTTGGAACCATATTCCAATGGAAAGTAAATCAAGCAATGAATTTTGAAACATGTTTCATATTTTAGGAGGCGCAGTCAAATTTTGGTGGCGCGATTCAGGATTTAAGGTGACAATAAAGATAGAGCGAACAACGAATTGGAAAATATAATTTATGATATATAAAGGACACAAAAAATGAAGATTGAAAATAGAACAAATAAAATACATCTTATATATTTTATATAATTATAAATAATAGAAGAGAACACTCAGTAATAATACTATAATCAATTATATACATTTACTACAACATAACAGTTTCACAATTAATCTACAAAGAATGTCCCATCCCTACAATTCCAACAATAATAATACTTCAGATCAGGTTTCATCTGAACATGGCACTCACACTGGGGGGAATTCAGTTATGCTTTCTAAGGACGATGTACTCGACAAGTTCAATAATTTGATACTCTCTTTTGATAATAAGGGTATGGACAAGAGTAACTTCGTTCCTGGTATGAAAATGTTTATATTTAGAATGAAACGTGATGGTTTAGGTTGTTTGCTTGAAAATGATGCTGTATCCGTCCTTGGTCCGGAGACGTTAAAAATGGCAGGTGAATTTTTTTTGTATTTTAAAAAATATTTTCCAGATGGATTTGATTCAAGCAATGGTTTGCAAATTCTGATTGATATCAATGCTGGTATTTATGATAAAACAAAAACATCAATTGTGAGAGAAATTTTGCAGGAATGGTCCAACTTGTATTATGATGGTAACGTTAGTGCAGCAAACTACATAACTAAGGTGAAAAATTTGATAGCTAAAACTAAGAATTACCATTGTGAAATGAGTGAATACGAGATGAAAAGGAGAATTATCGCATCTGTTAATGAGCATGTTGGAACCAAATTCCAATAGGGAATTAAATTAAGCAATTAAGTTTGAAACATGTTTCATATTTTAGGAGGCGCAGTCAAATTTTGGTGGCGCGTTTCAGGATTTAAGGTGACAATAAAAATAGAGCGAACAACGAATTGGAAAATATAATTTATGATATATAAAGGACACAAAAAATGAAGATTGAAAATAGAACAAATAAAATACATCTTATATATTTTGTATAATTATAAGTAATAGAAGAGAACACTCAGTAATAATACTATAATCAAGTATATACATTTACTAAACACACAGTTTCACAATTAATCTACAAAGAATGTCCCATCCCTACAATTCCAACAATAATAATACTTCAGATCAGGTTTCATCTGAACAGAGCATTATCCCGATTTTAAAAACATTATTTTGTACCAAAACAGTGGTAAGTTAAATGTTGACTTCGAAAAAATCTATGAAGTTATCATAAATTTATATGAAGAAAAAGAATGGAAACCAATCAAGGCAAAATTGGTACCGGGTATTAAACAGTACAAAGAATTTAAGTTTGAATATGGGGGTACCAAGTACATGCTCGTCAATAAACGAACAATCAGTGATGAAGAAATCCAAATGAACTCATTAACTGATTCGACTACGTTAAAACAACAAGTTTTGAAAAATGAAAATTTTAAAAATTTTGCTGTTGATGTTTTGAAGTTTGTCACAGTTTCTACCTCCTCTAGAGTCAAAAATGAATTTGTTGAGACTTTTTCAAAAACTCTTGACAATATCCATCAGGTATCAAGATTTATTTATGAACATAAAGACAAGAAAACTGTTGCTGTTTCTTTTGAAGAATCCAAATTACGTCACTATCTTTCTGAATGGAAATTAGATTTATTAAGAAGCCATAAAAATAAGGATGGTTATGTTCAAATCGGCTATGATCAACTGATTGCTCTTTTGCGTGCTACAGTTAAGTCTGTTAGTAAACAACGTCAACAGAAAGAAGAGGCCGCTCGTAAGTTAATGGAAGAAACAGTTTCAGCTGCTGTTACAGAACATGAACAATTGGTTTCAGATCTTGCTCCTTTTCATACTATTCTACAATTGAATGGATCTTACCTCAAACAATCTAGCGTCGTTCAAGCTAAAGCGAAAGACGAATGGCTCAAGCAACCTAGAGATGCGAGAAAAGGAAAATTTGATGCATGGGCTCAGGCATGGTGGTGTAAAAATAAAGCAGATGCTATTATGATCGAGTTCGACAAATTAGCTAAAGATTCGACATTAGGTGCGTTTCTTGCAAAACAAAATGCGTTTCAAGAGTAACCATCTATTGTGGTTTTTTAAATATAAACCAGCAATTGCTTGTTATGGTTGTAGTTTCAATAAAGAAAAGAAAAAAAATATAAAAAATTAAAAATAATACAAAAAAAAATAAAACATACTCCTGTTGGAACCATATTTCAATAGGGAATTTAATTAAGCAACTAAGTTTTTCAGGCACGCTTCATGTTTTGAGGCGCGTTTTTAGGAGGCACAGTCAAGTTTGGTGGAGCATTTCAGGATTTAAGATGGCAATAAAAAGAGAGCGAACAATAAATTGGAACATATAATTTGTGATATGTAAATGAAAATTAAGAAGAAAATGAAAAAAGAATAGTTCTTATATAATTATGTAGCTATAAATAAGAGAAGAGATTACTCAGTAAAAATACTATAATCAAGTATATAAATTTACTAAACACACAGTTTTATAGTTGATATACAAAGATTGTCCCATCCCTACAATTCCAATAATAATAATAATAACACTTCAGATCCGGTTTTACCTGAATACAAATATTTGTTATTTTTGACTTCAAGAGATGATTGGATTGTACGAGTATAGAAAGCAAGACGTATCTAAAAACCAACATATATAAAAACACTATTAAGTACCTATATAATAATAATAAAAAAATGAAAGGTTGACTTTTTATAAATTCTAGATTAAAATATGTTTATGTAAATATGGTAGTTATTAGTTTTGTGCTGGTTCGATTTATACAAGCACAATGTTAAAATCTTATAACTGAAAATAAATAAACAAATTTACTCATTTTATACGATTTGTTATTAAAAAAAGTGAAGCCCTAAAACGTAAAAGTCATAGAAAAACAGAGTCAAACAATTGGAGGTTAAGAAATGGGATCAAAAAAATAGTGTCCAGATGTTAGGGTCAAACATTTAAAGCCCTAAAAAAATAAAATCCAAAAAATAAAATCCAAAACATATAATCCAAAAAATATAATCCAAAACATATAATCCAAAACATATAATCCAAAACATATATAATCCAAAAAATAAAGCCCTAAAAAAAACATCAGAAAAAGTGATAATCATGCAGTCCGAAAATAACATATATCCCGATATGCCATCACTGCCATTCGAAGCTTAACCCGAGTTTCATTCTTATCTTATCTCAAAAAAAAATTAAAAAAAAAAAATCTAATCTTTCATTCAATCTTTTCCATCCCCACTTTCAACAACAACAACAACAACAACCAAGATAAACTACAATAACACTGCGAAACAACTTTTAACTTTTGTACAATCTTATATTCTGTATGTCTTGTCTATATAAATTACAGTTCCAATTTAATATTTAATCAGAATAACACAAATCTATATACACTTTGCCATGTCTATACAACCTTATCGATAAACAATTTACTCCTTTTTTTTTATTTTTATCTAGAGCACGTGATTGACAACGTAACTACTTTTTTTTTATTTTTTTTTTTTTGGTTGCATA
Source organism: Saccharomycodes ludwigii (assembly GCF_020623625.1). NCBI lineage: Eukaryota > Fungi > Ascomycota > Saccharomycetes > Saccharomycodales > Saccharomycodaceae > Saccharomycodes > Saccharomycodes ludwigii. The sequence goes on from NC_060203.1 coordinate 13,266, forward strand.
AACGCATCTTCCATTTCGAGTTGCTACTACAACTACTACTACAAAAAAAGAAACAGTATCAATCATTTGAACAGAAAAAAAAAAAAAAAAAAAAAAACCCTTTACACAATTACTTTAATTCATACACACATACTTTTTATATCGAATAACCTATACAAAAAAAAAAATATACAAAGTGCCTGTGCAACAAATTCCAAATTCTTTGATGGAGATTTATGGCGGTCTGCCAATTTTGTGAACACATAGTTGATCTGAGTATTCTGTATTTTGTGAGCGTATGCATATTAAATCCATTCCAATTCTCAATATCACACACCAAATTTACTTCCAGCATCAGAATGTAGAAATATAAATTGATAATACAAGCAGTTAACCAATAGAAATTTTCACAAGTTTTTTAATGGAATTTACGTTTCTAGCTTGTGTTTAGATTAATACAAAGAAAATTATATTCCTCATGCTACAGGAGTAATACCATAGTTATATCTAGGTTTGTGTTATATATACAAGTCTCTTTAGGGGGAAAAAAGTTATTTGTTCATGGCTTTGGCATAACAGTAATTGTACTCAAAATAATAAAATTAGCTGCATTTGAACAGTCTGAAAAGTGTTCTACCGAAATATCAAATAAACTGGGCTATACACTTAAGTGCTGTGTATATTATCACAAAATATGTTGTTTTTTTTTACGGAATATGGAGCTTTTTTTTTTAATACATTGTCTCAAAGTCTTTTATTAGCCCACTGAACAATCATATAAATATTGCCATATTACTATACTGTTTTTGGATCACTAATATGCCCCAATCTCAATTATTTACTCTACAGGTTCGGATAGTTTTCAAGTTGGTAAAAATGTTACCAAGCAAGATTTACATTTCACCCAAGAATTTGTAATCCAAGAGCGTAAAATAGATTGTACATTACACATTATTGGCCTACACTTTGTAGGATCTTATTTCACCTAAAGTTTTATTTTTTACTTGTCTGTTCAAACCATCACAAAAGAGATTATTCTTATGGCATCAACAAATAAGTGGTAACTTATGCCTCCTCGTATCAAGGCAATTGTTCACAAACTATTCTATATAGCACATCTTTCTTTTGTTGTTTCCTTATTTCAGATGTTTTGATGTTATGATAAGTGATAAAATATCTTACAGTATGAAACACAGAAATGTGAATGTTGTAATTGGCCAAAAGCTATGGCAATTGAATGATCTATTATTTATGATTTATACTTGTAGTAATGATGATGTGTTTCGTAAAGAGATATGAAACAAAACTCTCTGTCTCTTTTCATGTGATAAGTTCTCAAAAACAATCTCTAAATCAGTATTGTTATCTCCAGTAACAATTTAAAAATTTTGACAATGACCCTGTCTAGCTTATAAAGCATGTGTGTGTAAAAATTACAGGAAATACTAAAAAGATACGTCAAGGTTCCTGTTTTACCAACAAATATAAAATGTTACTACACTTGATCTGTTTACAAAAATCATCTACCTTGATCTCAGTTCAAAATGTCATTAAAAACTAGAACCAAGTAGTAGTCAAGTGTCTTGCTGATTTGGATTGATTGCTGTTATTCCACGAAATTACATTTAGAATATTGATCAATAGCATTAATAATCGTGCTCCAAATACAATCTTCTTTTATTTTCCTGTAAATATTATTCACAAAATAATGTACGTGGTGCCAAAAAGAAAATGAAGGGAATTGGTATCACAAATACACATCCCAGTTTTGTATAAGTTTTTCAACAACTGCTATGTAACAAGATCACTACTGCGTTTCCACAATTGGATGATCTTATTAATTTCAAATGATTGAATTGGTAACATATAAAACAAAATAGACTGTAATTATTAATTAAGATTCAGTACTGTGAAGTGCCTAAAAGTGTAACAAAATATATGTTTCATTATATTATTTGCAATGTCCTTGCTTTTAATCAAAATAAATATCCTTCTCTTTCTAATAGCAAGCCATTTCTTACCAACTCATGTTAGTCACACAATAAATCACAAATAAACTTGTTATCTACTCACTTGTCCATGTAAACATATCTCCCAATATATTGATACAATATTCCATAGTAATACTTGTGTTACTCCTGTAATTAGGGGGAAAAAAAAAAAAAAGTCCATTTCAAACTAAATCAGAATTTCAAATTCCACACTAATCATATAATGTCATTTTGTAATAAACCTTTTTTTGATGAATATAATATCTAAATTGACATGCACATTTAGATTTTATGTATGCAATAGCTGGTCTTCATAAATATCATTGAATCTTTGAATAATCTTAAATATAGTAATGTTTGGTCTACACTTAGTAGATATAAACCGAGCATGTGTGTTGTCAGTTCTAGATCTAGTAGGATATTAGAATAAAAAGAAAAGCCTTATTACTAACCCACTTTTTTAAAATAATAATTAGAAACGAAGTTATAAGTGGTAATACCAATGGTTTACATGTCCACAGTATTAGAATGAAAAACTAAATATAACAAAAGTACTCGGGTATCAGATCGCAGAGTATAACCTTATTTGTTATTTGATTGATTTGTGAATTGATACTTTAATAAATAGGCACTTTTTGTGTTTTCAGTGTATCTTTTCTTTTTAAACTTTTATCATGCTTAATCAGTTATACACCACTTATATTTTGGATGACATGTGAATATTGATGTGTGCTTATTAGTAGCAATATGGTCCTTCACTCCAGTACAGTCATTATGATTCCAACAAACACGCAATGGTTATCCACTAGAATAACAAAATAATAATAAACAGCCCCTTTATAGTGTTGTTTTTCTTCACTCCAATCAGTATATATCCAGTTGAAACATTCTTTAAAAGTGTAAATCTGATTTCGTATTTTGATATGTTTTATAAATACTACCTGAATATCTGTTTTTTGATCAAAAACTTTTCTAATTTCTTGTAAGTTGTTGTACATTGTGTAAAATACTTGTTTTGTTTTGTTTTGTTATTTCTGATAATCAACAAACTGTTTTTTTTTAACTTTGTTGGTAATTCACAGCTTAAAAATATTTAGCATTTTTTACGAAAAAAATCTTTTTTTTTTTTTTTGCAGCCAAAGAAACAATTTTTTTTTTCGTTCGCTCAAAAATATCCTCTAAATTCACAATGTTATTTTATCAATAAAACTTTAATAAATGTTGTCTAATATGAAATATAGAAAGTGAAATTGCATTTGAACACCAGTTATTTCAAGAGTTATGGAGAGTTAGAAATGCACCAAGTTTTCACCCAATATATTTTATAAATTCACCAGAGAAACTATGCCATTGTAACTATCAAGACCATAAATAATTTCAAGCATTCAGATAACATATGAAGCAACAAGAATTAAAAACTAAGTGGTTTAATATTACATATTGCAACAAGAACAGTAGATCTGATAAAACCCAATGAATAAACTTAAGACTAGTTTTCAATAACAAGTTTGTTTTGTTTTATGGATTGTGTTACAATTCATTATATGTAAAGAATAAAGTTTATTTTTGTTAATTAACACCAAATAGCAGCAAACTTAAAATGAATGAATCACAACATCTCAATTGAACATACACAATGAATCAAATACCATTCAATATTGTTTCCAAATTTCTATCTATATTACAAGATCTCTACTTGTATGTTTTTTCTTTTAATATACGCTAAAGTTGATGAAATATGACAAGTACTCCGTTGACAAGGAATGCATATTGCTGCATATTCACACTCGTCTTTCGATATAAGCTTATGATTATACATTGTGATAAAGCAAGCACTTATATGAACTAATTATTAACAAACACTTGACTTATGGAATAATAAAAAAATAGAGCTTGTTAACTAAAGAATAATATATATGAAGGGAAACTTGATCACCAATCATGTTACAAATAAACATCGATTTTATAGAATCTGGGCAGACTTATAAGCTTGGAATTATTGGTTCAAAAAACACAACATAAATTATCTCATTGATCGAGTATTTACTTCCAAAAAAATAGATCTATCTTATTCTTTATAGTTTAAGACACTTTTCTTCACTATTATTATTACACTTTTGAACTCAGCGATAGAAGAAGAATTAAAATAAAAAATTCAGTATGAGAAACAAGAAAGAAAATAATATTCCAATGTTATCAATAAATAATCAGAAAAAAAAAATTTATTAGAAATAAAAACAACTTACAGTATGAAAACTAAATTGATTTAATGGTATTAAAATAACGAACTATAAAATAATACAAAAAAACAGACAATATCAAAGTTGAATGAAATAAAGACAAAAAAACATTATGAACTCAAAAAAATAACCGACGAACTTAAAAAAAAAATAAACTAAACATATCAGATACGATTGGAAACAAATATTTGTTTACAAAAGTGAGTTTAAAATAAATTGAAAAATAAAACAAATAAAGTAAAGGACATCTTGAAAGTCGATATTCTGTTTGAAACAGCACCAGCTTGGTAAATAGAAATTAATCCACTAGATCCTGGTTGAGATTGAATACTTTGAACTTCAATACCAGTTGTACTAGAAACAGTTTCTGATTGAATAGTAGTAGTAATAACTTTGCTACCAGATGTGGTCTTGGTAATAACATTGTCGGAATTACCAGAGTTACCATTGGCACTCTTGGTAACAGTGGTATAAACAGAACCAGAAGAAATAGTCTCGAAATATTCACTAGCATTGCCTGGAGAACCTGATCCGTTTTCATTATTATTGTTTGGAACAATAGTAGATGTAATAACAGATGTGATGGTACTACCTGATGTAGTGTACACGCTAGTCTTGGTAACAGTAACTGGTGTATTACCAGTTTCGGAACTACCAGATCCACCATTGTTGTTGTTGTTATTTGGAACAATAGTAGAGGTGATAGTAGCAGTAATGGTGCTACCAGATGTAGTGTACACACTAGTCTTAGTAACAGTAACTGGTGTATTAGCAGTTTCGGAACTACCAGATCCACCGTTGTTGTTGTTGTTGTTTGGAACAATAGTAGAGGTGATAGTGGCAGTAATGGTACTACCAGATGTGGTAAACACACTAGTCTTAGTAACAGTAACTGGTGTATTACCAGTTTCGGAACTACCAGATCCACCATTGTTGTTGTTGTTATTTGGAACAATAGTAGAGGTGATAGTAGCAGTAATGGTGCTACCAGATGTAGTGTACACGCTAGTCTTGGTAACAGTAACTGGTGTATTACCAGTTTCGGAACTACCAGATCCACCATTGTTGTTGTTGTTATTTGGAACAATAGTAGAGGTGATAGTAGCAGTAATGGTGCTACCAGATGTAGTGTACACACTAGTCTTAGTAACAGTAACTGGTGTATTAGCAGTTTCGGAACTACCAGATCCACCATTGTTGTTGTTGTTATTTGGAACAATAGTAGAGGTGATAGTAGCAGTAATGGTGCTACCAGATGTAGTGTACACGCTAGTCTTGGTAACAGTAACTGGTGTATTACCAGTTTCGGAACTACCAGATCCACCATTGTTGTTGTTGTTATTTGGAACAATAGTAGAGGTGATAGTAGCAGTAATGGTACTTCCAGATGTAGTGAATACACTAGTCTTAGTAACAGTAACTGGTGTATTGGAAGTCTCAGAACTAACGGAATAAACCTCGGAACCGGAATTGTTAGAACCACCATTATTGTTGTTGCTATTGTTTGGAACAGTGGTGGTAGTAGCATCGCATGTGACAATAGTCGAGGTTATGGTTCTGCCAGATGTAACAATCACAGTAGTTCTTGTAACACTAGAAGGCAATCCAGGTGTCTCAGTAGTTGGATTAACTGGAGAAACAGTTTCAGAAGTAAAGGTAGTACCTGGAATAGTAGTCAATGGAGATGATTTAGAGCTAGTAGTATTGAAATAACCAAATCCTGGTGTTTCAACGTAAATGATAGTGGAAGTGGTAGACAATCCATTAGAGCCAGTGGTAGTAAATATAGTAATTAAATAAGTTGAGGTAAATGAACCAGTCCAAAAAGTATAAGTGGTACTAACACCATTAAATTCTGGAGTCTCAACTGTGTAGGTGGTAGAGGTGGTTGGTTTGCCATCAGTACCAGTAGTTGTAACTACAGTAGTACCAATAGTGGAAGTGTATGTACCAGTCCATGGTGTGTACGTAGTTGTAACACCGTTGGTTTCTGGAGTCTCAACTGTGTAGGTGGTAGAGGTGGTTGGTTTGCCATCAGTACCAGTAGTTGTAACTACAGTAGTGCCAATAGTGGAAGTAATTGTACCAGTCCATGGAACATAAGTGGTGGTAACACCGTTGGTTTCTGGAGTCTCAACTGTGTAAGTGGTAGAGGTGGTTGGCTTACCATCAGTACCAGTAGTTGTAACTACAGTAGTGCCAATAGTGGAAGTAATTGTACCAGTCCATGGAACATAAGTGGTGGTAACACCGTTGGTTTCTGGAGTCTCAACTGTGTAGGTGGTAGAGGTGGTTGGTTTGCCATCAGTACCAGTAGTTGTAACTACAGTAGTGCCAATAGTAGATGTGTAGGTACCAGTCCATGGAGTATAGGTAGTTCTGACACCGTTGGTTTCTGGAGTCTCAACTGTGTAGGTGGTAGAGGTGGTTGGTTTGCCATCAGTACCAGTAGTAGTAACTACAGTAGTGCCAATAGTGGAAGTGTATGTACCAGTCCATGGTGTGTACGTAGTTGTAACACCGTTGGTTTCTGGAGTCTCAACTGTGTAGGTGGTAGAGGTGGTTGGTTTGCCATCAGTACCAGTAGTTGTAACTACAGTAGTGCCAATAGTGGAAGTAATTGTACCAGTCCATGGAGTATAGGTAGTTGTGACACCGTTGGTTTCTGGAGTCTCAACTGTGTAGGTGGTAGAGGTGGTTGGTTTGCCATCAGTACCAGTAGTAGTAACTACAGTAGTGCCAATAGTGGAAGTGTATGTACCAGTCCATGGTGTGTACGTAGTTGTAACACCGTTGGTTTCTGGAGTCTCAACTGTGTAGGTGGTAGATGTGGTTGGTTTGCCATCAGTACCAGTAGTTGTAACTACAGTAGTGCCAATAGTGGAAGTGTATGTACCGGTCCATGGTGTGTAGGTAGTAGTAGTACCTTCAACTTCTGGAGTCTCAACTGTGTAGATAGTAGAGGTGGTTGTAATACCATCTGCACCAACACTGGTGGTAACACTGGTACCAATAGTGGAAGTGTATGTACCGGTCCATGGTGTGTAAGTGGTAGTAGTACCTTCAACTTCTGGAGTCTCAACTGTGTAGATGGTGGAAGTAGTTGGAATACCATCTGATCCAACACTGGTGGTAACACTGGTACCAATAGTGGAAGTGTATGTACCAGTCCATGGTGTGTACGTAGTTGTAACACCGTTGGTTTCTGGAGTCTCAACTGTGTAGGTGGTAGAGGTGGTTGGTTTGCCATCAGTACCAGTAGTTGTAACTACAGTAGTGCCAATAGTGGAAGTAATTGTACCAGTCCATGGAGTATAGGTAGTTGTGACACCGTTGGTTTCTGGAGTCTCAACTGTGTAGGTGGTAGAGGTGGTTGGTTTGCCATCAGTACCAGTAGTAGTAACTACAGTAGTGCCAATAGTGGAAGTGTATGTACCAGTCCATGGTGTGTACGTAGTTGTAACACCGTTGGTTTCTGGAGTCTCAACTGTGTAGGTGGTAGATGTGGTTGGTTTGCCATCAGTACCAGTAGTTGTAACTACAGTAGTGCCAATAGTGGAAGTGTATGTACCGGTCCATGGTGTGTAGGTAGTAGTAGTACCTTCAACTTCTGGAGTCTCAACTGTGTAGATAGTAGAGGTGGTTGTAATACCATCTGCACCAACACTGGTGGTAACACTGGTACCAATAGTGGAAGTGTATGTACCGGTCCATGGTGTGTAAGTGGTAGTAGTACCTTCAACTTCTGGAGTCTCAACTGTGTAGATGGTGGAAGTAGTTGGAATACCATCTGATCCAACACTGGTGGTAACACTGGTACCAATAGTGGAAGTGTATGTACCAGTCCATGGTGTGTAAGTGGTAGTAGTACCTTCAACTTCTGGAGTCTCAACTGTGTAGATAGTAGAGGTGGTTGTAATACCATCTGCACCAACACTGGTGGTAACACTGGTACCAATAGTAGATGTGTATGTACCGGTCCATGGTGTGTAAGTGGTAGTAGTACCTTCAACTTCTGGAGTCTCAACTGTGTAGATGGTGGAAGTAGTTGGAATACCATCTGAACCAACACTGGTGGTAACACTGGTACCAATAGTGGAAGTGTATGTACCGGTCCATGGTGTGTAAGTGGTAGTAGTACCTTCAACTTCTGGAGTCTCAACTGTGTAGATAGTAGAGGTTGTTGGAATACCATCTGAACCAACACTGGTGGTAACACTGGTACCAATAGTGGAAGTGTATGTACCGGTCCATGGTGTGTAAGTGGTAGTAGTACCTTCAACTTCTGGAGTCTCAACTGTGTAGATGGTGGAAGTAGTTGGAATACCATCTGAACCAACACTGGTGGTAACACTGGTACCAATAGTGGAAGTGTATGTACCGGTCCATGGTGTGTAGGTAGTAGTAGTACCTTCAACTTCTGGAGTCTCAACTGTGTAGATAGTGGAGGTAGTTGGAATACCATCTGAACCAACACTGGTGGTAACACTGGTACCAATAGTGGATGTGTATGTACCGGTCCATGGTGTGTAAGTGGTAGTAGTACCTTCAACTTCTGGAGTCTCAACTGTGTAGATAGTAGAGGTGGTTGTAATACCATCTGCACCAACACTGGTGGTAACATTAGTACCAATAGTAGATGTGTATGTACCGGTCCATGGTGTGTAAGTAGTAGTAGTACCTTCAACTTCTGGAGTCTCAACTGTGTAGATGGTGGAAGTGGTTGTAATACCATCTGCACCAACACTGGTGGTAACACTGGTACCAATAGTAGATGTGTATGTACCGGTCCATGGTGTGTAAGTAGTAGTAGTACCTTCAACTTCTGGAGTCTCAACTGTGTAGATAGTAGAGGTTGTTGGAATACCATCTGATCCAATACTGGTGGTTAAACTAGTACCAATAGTAGATGTATATGTGCCAGTCCATGGTGTGTATGTGGTGGTAACATCTTCAGCAGCTGGACAATATGACTCTTCTTCATCAAAGGTAAATATATAATTGGTCATATCATCAAGAAGAGTTCCATCGGGCAAACTTATTGTAAAAAACAAACTTGCTTTAGTAATTGCGTTTGAAAATACAATTCTTATTGGATAGTATGACCCAGCGTTCATTGTTATTTTAGCCACAGCATAATTTTGTATTCCCACATGCCAATTTTTAATTGCATCCACCAAAAAATTAGTTGTTGATGCAGTAATATCATTTTGCTGACAACATCCAAATGCATTTTCGCCGAACAACAAGCCAGCAGAATCATCAACATATCCTAATGTAAAGGTGTAAGAACCAGTTTGTGGTGCTAAAAAGTAACCAGTAAGTTCCATTGTAAAATTAGTGAATGTTGTATTGTAATCAAAAATTACTGGTAAAGTGTAAGGAAGTTGGTTATCATTATAACAAAGTGTAGCATCATGTCCATATTGATATGGACAATGCCAATTTGTTCCTTGTTGATCAGGTTCACCGTTACAGAGGTAGTACTGAGATGGATCATTTTCATTATATTGACAAGGAAATCCTGACTGAATTATGACGGAGGTAATACCATTTTGCTCGTGATAAGGTTTTGAATTTTGATAATAGCCATATGCCATATATTCTCTACTTGTATAAGTTGTTGTATCGTAAATATTATAGGGAAACCATCTCACCTTAAACCCATTACTAGGTTTTGAAATCGGATTACAACCACCATTGGAATCAACCGCTGCTTGGACATAAATGTTTTTTGACCATTGTAATAAAAAAAGGACTAATATTAAAACCCCTTGTTTATAATTACTAGTTAACATTCCCGTTAATTACCAAAAGTTGTTTTTCTTTTTGAATTTTTTTGATTTAATTTATACTTGGAAAATTTGAATTATTAAATGTTGAAAATAGAAATTAAAAAAACTAAATACTCAAAAATGTTTCTATTTATATAATAATTTTCTTTTTTATATCTATTAAAAATTTAAAATCAATTTGTATCTTAATTTTAGTTTTATTTTTTTAAACGCAAAAAAAATAATTTCCATTGTGTTTTAAGATAAAAAAAAAATTCAGATACAATTGATTTTATTTCAATTGTCTGTTTTCACTTACAAAAATCATACAGTAAAATAAATATCATAATGTAATATTTATATTTTCAATTTTGTATACATTTTTCGATTTTTTAACCAGAACGAATGTAGAATACTTTAATTGTTTTCACTTAAAAAAAATTTTTTTTTATTAGGGTTAAATTATTTAGTGTTAATTAAAAAAGGCTTTCAACATGAATAAAAGAATTAAATTGTGTGAGTAAATTTCAATAAAAATCACATATTTACTATATATATAATCACTTTGCGGCTTTAATTGTTATTTTACAGTTTATTTTCTTTTTGTTTCTGAAATACCCCAACTTTCTTTTGTGAAAATAGTGTGGTTTTGACCAATTCGAGAAACATGAAAAGAAAAGTGTTCCATTATATTTATATTGTTAATAATTTTTCAACAAACTTTTTTGTTTTTTTTCTTTTTTGATGATGTGCCGTTCGTCATTTTCCAAAAATGAAAAAAAAAAATTTTTTTTGTTTTTAAGCGTGAACATTTTATATACGACATAATTTTTTTTTCCTTTTCCATTTTTCTGTTCTGCATGAAGGAAAAAAAAAAATATTAGACAGACTAAGAAATTAACACACACGGAGATATTTATTTGCGCGCGTAAATTAAATGAAAAAGAAAAAAAAATCGGATATTATATAGATGAGTATTATGCAAAGAATCGGAATAACTACTAAATTCCCCATCAAACAGTTTAGTGGATTATATCAGAATATAACCAAACACTGCTGACAAATAAAAGTTAGACAAGTTCCTATTAAATTATCCCTCTTTAAAAAATTCAGATTTTACAATTATATTATAATTTGTGATAGTAACATAGCATCTAATAAGTGGCCATGTTGATATTTATTTATAAGTTATTAACGTTCTAAAAACTTGGCAAAAAGAAAATATTGGGGAAAATTGAACTCATATAACTAAACATATCTTTTCTATTTAGTTTATCATGCATTATATGTGTTTTTAGTACTCTATACTAATTCTTCTTTCCCCTTCTATAATATTTAAATACTTAATATTATATATAGAACATTTTGATTGATATATTTTTAATCTCAATGATTCGTCTTTTAGGTAACAATCATACACTTCTTTCTGTTAAACTAAGTTTAATAACCTCTATTTTTATTAAAAATAAAAAAGTTTTAAAAAAAAACTTGCTATTAAAACAATACTGAGCAAAAATATAAATGCTCATTTAATATATATTTATATTTACCTATGACTAAGATAATATATATATCATTCCTCGTCGAGATTTTTTTATGATTGTTATTTTTTTATTTAAAAAGACCTAATATATTTCGTTATTATCAGAGCTTTGAATATTTATAATGATAAATATTTGTTTATAACAATAATAATAATAGCGATTGTATCTATATAAAGCTTATAATTAAAAATAATACTACAAGTCTTTTTTTTTAAAGCACTGATTTAAAAATAGCAATATAAAATTTGATGTAATGTAACAAAAAACGTTAACTCTTCAACTATTTCCACGGAATTTAAAAATGGGTCATCTTGAAAATACATAAAAATTTTACAATAAAAAAAAAAAGAAAAAAAAAAAAAAAAAAAAGGAATTTTTGGATAAAAATTTATATTTCCTAACTCTTTTTTTACCATATTCAAAGACTTCTTGGTGCTCAAAGTTTTTTTGTTTTGTGATAAAAACCCTAATAAAAATACTTGCAGCTAATTAGCCTTATTCAAAAAATGTGCATTAAATGCTACGTAATGGTCATCAGTCCTTAAAGTCCAATAATCATGGATTGTTTGAATAGAATTGTCTTCCATAACCTTCGTGGTAAATCATTGAATAAACTGATCAACATTAAAGTCAATATTTCAATAATTGAGAACAATATTAAATTCCTTATTCATAGGTGTGAATAATTTTAAAACCGTCCTTTTTTCATACTTTTCATTCATTTGTGCTACTAGAGTATGAAATTATGTATATTTACGCGAATACAAAATGGACAAATCGTTACAGCTTTTAGCAAGTTCCTCAAGTGTTAATTTGCCTGTTCGTCCACTATTTTCAAAAATAGCAACTGGTGAATTTGTATTAACTAGTAATGTTGTTAATTTTTGCGATATAGATTTATCCCTTATTTCTTATTTTTTGGCCAGATAAGATGCTGGGTATTTTTTATTATTAACTAAATGCACAAATTTAAGATGGTTTGTTAAGGCGGAATTTGATGGTCCTTTTCTTTTTAATGAACGTTTAGTATTAAACCCAGGATGTTTACAAGTGAAATAAAATAGATCCTTATTACCAATTAACAATTCAGTTGCCAATTCTTTTTTTAATGTTGGCTTGAAATCCTGATATGTCCATGTTTCCCATTTACTGTTTAGTGCCGAATGTTTTGGATAACATCTCAAAGCTAGTACTTGTGATTCAGTTAACCCAGTATATTCAAATTCAGTGGTATTTTTTTTTCCCTCTTGTTACTGCTAACCAAGGCAGTACTAGTGATGGCAGTGGTGTGAATAGTATCAGTGTTGTTAACAGAATTATCAACAATGGTTTCTTCCAAATCATTCAAAGGAGCGGTACTAGCATTTGTAATAGCGATTGTTGTCTCAGATACACCTTCGTTGGTGGCATCAATGTCTTGAAGTGTTTCATAATCTTTCTTAGACTGTGTAACGTTATTTTGTGACATTTCTATCATATACTTTTTCTCTGGACATGATACGTGTTGTATTAATGAAGCTTTCATTCCAATTTATTTAAAAATTAGTATAGGGAAAAGATTTGGCGTTAAAACAAAAAAAAGGTATTGATAAACCTTGATATTAATTTTTTTTTTTTTTTAGTGATAAAGCTTTTAACCTATTAATAATGTGAACGAATTTATATAGAGAAAATGAGAAAATGCAAGGTTTTATGACAAAAAATGAGGAAATACAAAGTTTTTTCATATATTTTGGCAAGGTTATCGTATTTTGTCCGACAAGGGATTAGAAAGGATTACGGAATAAAGAATTGATCATGTTTTGCCTACACTTTTTATCCGCCCTAAATATTGTTTTATATATTCGCGTGGACGCACTCTTGGTCCACCGGTTTACAAAATTACGTACAATCGGACTATCGCTTCCACTTGAGAATTTAAAATGAGAAATTGTCTTCCCATTCTTTTTTGAAAACCCTAAGAATGCCTAAATGTAGATGAAGATAAGGATTATATATATATAATCAAAAAATTGAATAAACCTTTTAATAAGACGGTTGAAGACATCACGATCGATGTCATATCAAGACATTTAGAAACATTAGATACTACATTTAGTATCGATCATGGTCCCCATAAAATGCATGCTAAAAAGACTAAAAATCTACCCACCAGCTTCCTATATGGTAGTGGGAAAGTGGATAACATAAAGTATGGTGGTGAACAGTAACAAGACATTTCAATGATGTCCCAATACAATGACCCACCATCTGCAAGGACAAGAAGCCAATTATCACAAAAAAAAAGAGCAGCAGGGCCAAAGTGATAGTGGTTCAAATAAAAATTGTAGTCATCACCATAGTACTCGAAGTGACAGGACCAAGTGTTAGTGTCAGTTTTCAGATATGTCTAGTGGATTAGAAATATGGAATAAATACAGATACCTTGTGTTGCGTGGCGCCGTCAGGTTACCTAAAAGGAAATATCTCATCAGTGGTTCAACCAAATCAAATTAGAGCAATCATAAATTTAAGAAAACCTTTTCCTATTATTAATTTTCTTTCTTTTTTTCTTTCTTCCCCCTCAGATAAAATTTAGTCCTTCACGTGGTGTTTATAATCTTAGGAAATTAAATAAATTATTTATTTTATTATCATTATTATTGTTATTATTATTCTTGGTTCTATTTGTTTCTTTTGATTTTATTTTTCGACAAAAAAGGAAAAAAAGGGTAGTTGTTTTGTGGTAGGGGTAAAAAAAAAAAAAACACTTTATAAAAATAGTCGAGCCCTAATTGCTGTTGCTGTTTTAATCATATGCAATTTTTGTTTGTCAGATTAAAGCGTAGTGATTATTACTAATGCAGGATATTGAGCCTAAATCATTAAAGCGTAAAAAAATTATTCTAGACTTTTTTTTTTTTGTTATCTCTTCAAAAGCAAGTTCCGTATGATATTCAATATGGAAAGAAACCACATAGTAATAAATGCTTGAGGCATATTAGCTGTATTTTATATTTCTTCTCTTAAGATCATATCCTTGTTTATAATCCTATTACTAATACTATTTCTTTTCTTCTTTCAATTTCTAAAAAAAAAGCGGTTTTCTTAAGATCACAGCTTTGTTTATAATCCTATTTCTTTTTATCATTTTTTTTTCGTTATATAAATAGTACAATACAAAAAATTAATTTAATAGTAGCTCCTTCTGGATTTGCCTTTTTCAATACTTAGCAATGCATACTAGAATTAAAAGCTGGTAATAAATAAAACAAAATCAAATAACCATACAAATATATAGTAATAATGTGCGCTAGTAAATGTTGTAATACTGAAAAAAATATAAAGACATGTGAATGTTCAAACAAGATAAGCAAAGGTCCTGGATGCGTCTCTGAAGGTAACAAATTCGCTGACTGTGTCTGCGAAAGTGGTAAATTCGGTTGTGAAGATGGTAAATGTGTCTGCAAATGTGTTTGTAAGAATGGCAAATGTGTTTGTGAAGGTGGTGAATGTGTCTGCAAATGTGTCTGTAAGGATGGCAAATGTGTTTGTGAAGGTGGTGAATGTGTTTGTGAAGATGGAAAATGTGTCTGCAAATGTGTTTGTGAAGGTGGTGAATGTGTTTGTGAAGATGGAAAATGTGTCTGCAAATGTGTTTGTAAGGATGGTAAATGTGTTTGTAAGGATGGTAAATGTGTTTGTGAAGATAAAAAATGTGTCTGCAAATGTGTTTGTGAAGATAAAAAATGTGTCTGCAAATGTGTTTGTGAAGATGGCAAATGTGTTTGTAAGGATGGAAAATGCGTCTGTAAATGTGTTTGTGAAGGTGGTGAATGTGTCTGCAAATGTGTCTGTAAGGATGGCAAATGTGTTTGTGAAGATGGAAAATGTGTCTGCAAATGTGTTTGTGAAGGTGGTGAATGTGTTTGCAAATGTGTTTGTGAAGGTGGTGAATGTGTCTGCAAATGTGTTTGCTAATTTGCAAAAAAAGGTTCAAGGTGGATTTTTTCCCTCCATATCCAGCTTTATTTCAATATTTTCTTTGTACCCATTTTCTTTGATTTTGCCATTTTGCTTTAAATATAAATCAGTTTTATTTATTAATATAATTTGATCGTTAATGTCACATGTTGCTCTTATTTTATGGTTCTGCCGTTAGTCAATGAGTCAGCAACGTTTAATATTATTATTTTCTGCTAATAATTATTAATGGTGGTATTACCTTTTTTTTTTTTTTTTTTCTCGTCTCTAAAAAATATAAAATAATAATAAGTTTATACCTATGTCTTTATATATCATGGAAAGTGATTTACTCAAATTATTATTTGCTCAAATAATCAGTTCTTTATATAAGAGCAGTTTGAAAATATTTTAATATATTTTATTACACCTCAAAGGTATAACCCTAAATAATATATTTGATTTACACCCCATTTTGCCTTTGTCTTTTTAAAAAAGCTTTTATTTGTTTCCATGAAATATTGAGTCTATAAAGGAAGTCCGTGATAAAGACGGAAATAATATCAAATGGAGTTAGGGTGTAGACCGTGCTGTGTTGACCGCAGTTGTGCGCGAGCTAGCAGGCATTCTTAAGAATACGTGGGAAACTCATGACGCGAAAAAAAAATACCTTTAAAAAATATTAGTAACGAGCAAAAAAATATTAGTAACGAGCAAAACAATACTATAACAACAACAAATCTTGTGTACAATATATATCAAAGTTATTACTATACAGATAAAGTTGAAATAATAATTTTTCTTAATCTATCAAAAAAAAAATGACTTTATTTGAAATACTAATATTATTATAGCTAATGGCAGCTTTGTTTTTACTATTAGTGGAAATGGGCAGATTAGTGTTACTAGGAGAAGAGTAAGTCAAATCAGAATTGGAGGTAGAATTAGAAGTTGAATTAGAAGTAGAATTAGAAGTGGATTCAGAAGTGGAATTGGAAGTATAAGTACATCCAGATATAGAATTTGAAGTCATAAAACTATAATTATTGCCTGTTCCATAAAAAAATTCTTTATAAATCGTTTCAAAATTTGAATTTATCGCAGGCAAATTTTCACAGGTATTATTATTCATATCAACAATGTTATTATTAACAAGTGCCGTACTATTAAAATTGGTATTATTATTACCATCATCATCGTTACTATTAAATATTGCGACATGGTCCTCCAAATTTGAATTTATTTCACCCATTTCAGCAATCTTAAAAAAATCATTTAGTAATTTTACAATTATTTCCGATTCATTATCAGAATTACCAAATTCCAGATCAATAAATTTATAACTCGTCGATCCAAGTAAGGAAGTGGCAACTCTTAGCAAGTCATTGTTATTATACTTACTAGAATATTTCCCAAACTGCGCTTTGAAATCTTTTTCTCAATTACTATGTAAAACTTGAATCTTTATTAATCTATCAGTGATAGGTTGTAAAAACTTTAGCGAATTCATGAGCGAAACCATAACCAGAGGATAATGAGGTTCATTTTGAGAATAAAATAAAACTAAGTTTTGCAATATACTGGTTATTTTAAGCAATTCTTTCATAATTTGAAAATCTTTTTCTGTAAAAGCATCAGCCTTAATATCAATCGCTTTATATTCTGGGAGTACCAAAAACTCCTTTAATCCAAGGGCTCCATTTAAGGCATCATGCAATGAATTCCATCAAACATGGATATCCACTCTTTAGGTAATATCTCCCTCTTTAATTTTTGTAGAACAATATTTCTAAACATGTGGGTATGTTTAGGTGATCTTTTAAAACAAGTGTGGTGTATATTTATTTGGTTTAAAACATCTAAAATATCATCTTTATCATATTCTTCATCATCAAAAGTACATTCCACTTCACCATTTGCTAATATTTCAGGATCAATGCTCTCATATTCTTCCCTTTCGTCACCTCCAATATTATCTTGATAATATTTGTTTTCTGGCCTTTTTTTCTCTCTCTTTAAAGTTAAACCAAAAAATGATTTTGCAAAATAAAGAAGTACAATATAAAAAACATCCATTATAGTTAGTTTTGATATCTACAAAGGCATCATCTAAATGAGTGCAAATAAATTTACTTGATTTTATCGCAACCGCAGCATTATCAGATGTAAAATAAAGAGAATTCTTGGATAAAAAGCTATATTTCTTGACTATCTGTTTCCAACATTCAAAAGCCTCTTGATGATCAAATTTTTTCTGTGGTCAAAACCCTACTAAAAATACCTTCATTTCATTAGCCTTGTTTAAAAAATGTGCATTAAATGCAATATAATGATTACCAGCCTTTGAGATCCAAAAATCATGACATATTCCAATAAAATTATCTTCCACGGTGTTCCTAATAAAGTGTTGAATAAATCGTTACAGCTTTTAGCAAGTTCCTCAAGTGTTAATTTGCCTGTTCATCCACTATTTTCAAAAATAGCAACTGGTGAATTTGTATTAACTAGTAATGTTGTTAATTTTTGCGATATAGATTTATCTCTTATTTCTTATTTTTTGGCCAGATAAGATGCTGGGTATTTTTTATTATTAACTAAATGCCCAAATTTAAGATGGTTTGTTAAGGCGGAATTTGATGGTCCTTTTCTTTTTAATGAACGTTTAGTATTAAACCCAGGATGTTTACAAGTGAAATAAAACAGATCCTCATTACCAATTAACAATTCAGTTGCCAATTCTTTTTTTAATGTTGGCTTGAAATCCTGATATGTCCATGTTTCCCATTTACTGTTTAGTGCCGAATGTTTTGGATAACATCTCAAAGCTAGTACTTGTGATTCAGTTAACCCAGTATATTCAAATTCAGTGGTATTTTTTTTTCCCTCTTGTTACTGCTAACCAAGGCAGTACTAGTGATGGCAGTGGTGTGAATAGTATCAGTGTTGTTAACAGAATTATCAACAATGGTTTCTTTTAAATGAGTCAAAAAAATAGTATTAACACTTACAACAATGTTTGTTGCTTTAAACAAAATATCATTTGTGGTATTAGTGTTCTAAATTATTTCATAGTTTCTCTTGGTCTGTAAAATGTTGTTTTACGACATTTTTATTTACTTTTTTGTTTTTTTTTTGTTTTTTTTTTGTTTTTTTTTTTGTTTTTTTTTTTTTTTTTCCAAATATGGTTTGTTTTGTGTTAAGGAAATTACTAAAAGAAGAGAGAAAAAATTTAACGCTGAGATGCTAATTTAATAAAAGCAAAACCAAAAAAAAAAAAAAAAAAAAAAAAAAAAATGTTATTAATAATACAGATGGATTCGTATGGAGAACATGAGGAAATACGAGATTATCGTAGTTTGTCCGACAAGCAACCATAAAAAACACGGAACAAATAATTAATGTCCATATTTCCGTACACACCTTGGATCCACGTGATCATATTATTAATTTACCAGCTTGCAAAGACACACGTAATTGAACCACTTTTTACACATTTCATTCTTTTCATCTGAAAATTTAAACTGGGAATTTTTGTTTTTTTCTTCTGTTTTCCAAAAAAATATTAAAATCAATTCATTACACACAAAAAAAAAAAAAAAAAAAAAAAGGATATAAATATAAACGTAAATCTGAAACACAGATCACAAACCACTTTTACTTTCTAGCCAAAATATAAAAAGTTCCCCATTCAACTCTTAACTTAGTATCATCAGTCCAACCAAATTCTTCTTTCAACTCGCCAACAAACATATCAGCAATATTTTTCCCTTCTCCTCCATATTTTTGTTGCCAATTGTGGTAGGCACTCCAACTATACAAATATTTTCTAAAATCAGCCATGGTATAGTCATCTCTAGCAATTTGGAAAGCAGTCTTTTTGTTACTTTTCATTGGAACATAGTCAATTTTAATCACGTCTGAGAAAAGATCAGTTGGTAACTTAATATCCCTGCAAAAATTCCTCAAATATGATTTACCAGGCTGTTGCCAGCATGGGCCCATGTACCTATCATCGTCAAAAACAAATTTCTCATAAATTTCGTTTGCCTTTGGATAATCAAGAAATCTTGGTTCGACATAAGCCCAAATAGCCAACGTACCATTAGTTTTCAAAACTTTATAAGCTTCCTTGAAGAACTTGTCTGTATCAAACCAATGAATGGCTTCTGCACAAGTGATTAAATCAACTGAATCTGGTGGAAGAACAGAGCTCAGGTTTTCAGCTTTACAACACAAAAATTTTATAGTTTTGTCAGTGTTTTTTTGTTCAAATTCTTTTTTTAGTTCGTTAGCTGGTTCTAACATCTTACTTGAAGGATCGGTACCGACAACATGATGGAAGTATTTCAATAAAGGGAAAGTTCCAATACCAGTACCACAACCAACGTCAACTGCAGTTTCTCTTTCACCCTTATGATATGAAAGAATGGCGTTATATAAAGATTCAGGGTATGTTGGTCTGTTATCCTTGTAATGTTTTGAATCAAACTTTTGGTCTGCAAATGTAGACATTTTCTTTTTTTATTTTTTTTTTGAGGTTTTGTTAATATAGTGACAACTATGTAGTTTTTTTTCCTTAACAAAAGTGTAGGGTTTCAAAGTAGGGGATACATTTCATCAACAATAATCCACAGTAGATATCTTTTGGCCTTACTCCTTTTATATAATTAAATTACGAGGAATGGTCTTAAGATACAAAACAAATCTTAAAGTTTAGGAGCGATTATTTTTTTATTTTTAAGGGGTAAGATCAGATTTTCCTTGGCAGTTTTCGCCGGTACCGGCAGAACAAAAAGGTTCCGTTTGTTTACATAGATATATACCGTTTTATTATCTCAGTAATTCACAATTGTTTGTATAGTTTATATGATTTGTTGCCGCGCCACCATGTGATTTGTAGTAGATTTACACTCTAAACAAATAAGCTTGTACCTCTCTCCCCTTTTTAATGTTCATGTACGTCGTTTATTTTAGAATAAACACACAAGACGAGTACCCCTATATCGGTTGCTATCCGAACAACGCATATCCGTACATTTCGTACTTTTGCTTTTAAAAAGTATATTAAAAAAAAATATGATTCTTTCACGTTACTCACATTTTAATACTATTATTTTTTTCATAACAAACGAGGTTATATAAAAAAAGAGGTAATAAATCTAATTTAATCATAAAAAACAAAAGACTAACAAATTTCTTTTTTTTTTAATATTTTTTTTAGATAAGTGATTTGAAGTGCAAAAAAGAATACACTAGAAATCATTTCACCGCATTAAAAATCTTGCACAATACTTATTAAGAATGGCAGTTCATTAACACACACGTACATAATATTATATATACCAGTATATAAATCTATATTTCAATGTTTCAATGGAACAACTAATCTCTTGAAAGACCCCTCTTCTCTGCATTTTTCTTGGTGAATACCCATCAATCTTTGGGCTTCTAATGGGTCTTCCACTTCGTTGGGTTCTGGCCATGACAAATATTCATTGGTGTAATTGGACTTGTAATCCAATGGCAAAATCTCCAATCTCTTACCGTACCCAGTAACTTTTTTCCAATCACGATGCACATTGTACAAAGAACTGGAAAAGTAAGCAAAACATCTTTGGTATTGTTTGTAAGCCAAATCAGTATTCAATTGTGGCTTCAAATCTGTATATGTAGCCCAAGATTGTTCTGGGTGGTTCAAAACATCATCAGTGGCCTTTTTAATGGCAATCAAAAACTTTCTAACTTTGTCTCCATTCTTGGCCAAAAATTCATCATTACAAATGTACAAAATAGTACAGAAACAGCAACAACCCAAACAAGCCAACTTGTCAATTCTCAACATTTGAACATCAGTAACTGGTCTGCCCTGCTTTTTGCAGTATTCTTCCAATTCCACTTGTTGAATACATTCAATACCAATACCAGCATGAATCTTGCCCTCGATGATATATTTGGCAACATTCATACCACATCTAACAGCAGTGTAGTCGTTTGGTGTCATACCATAATGCTTGGTCAATTCGTCCAATTGGATCTTACCAAATTCACCAACATAACCAATCTTTTTACCCTTCAAAGATTGGAAATCTTCAGTGATACCGCTGCCTTTCAAGTACAATAACCCAGTGAATGGTTCGTCTAACAAAGAGGCAACAGAAGTAACAGGGAACCCTCTAGCTTTAGCGGCCAAAGTGTGAATCATAGCTTTCAAACCCATGTCGACTTTACCAGACCCAATTAATTCAGTTACATCGGATGGATTGCTTGGTTCCAAAATAGCAATATCTAAGCCTTGCTCTTTGAAGTATCCCTTGGTTTGAGCCAAATAAATTGGAATGTGGTATGCAGCAGCTTGCCAGTTAAGTAAAAAGGTGATTTTATCAGTGGACATTTTGTTCTTGTTTGTTCTTGTTTGTTGATCTTTGTGTTTTTAGAAAGGAAAGGAAAGGAAAGCAAATATCTTGATGATAATTATCCATGGCCTTTATATACGTTTCATTTTACATTTTTATTTGTTCATTTCCTCCCCTGTTGAGTAGAAGTATTCAAAAAAAAATAAAAGAACGTGGATTATAAATCTTTGTATTTTGAATTTATAAGCTATGCCTTAGAGGTATGTGTGCCTTATTACTGGATTTTATTTTTTGTTAGCATGTTTGTAAAGATGTCTAGTTTATTATTCAAATGTTTAAGGCAATTTTTTTTCTTATATTTTTTTTTTTTATTAGGCGCAGAAAAAAAAAATATAAAATTGTGTTGCATAATATTTTGATGTTGTAGGAAAAACCTAAATATACAAAGGAGAATGAATATTTTTTCTTCAAAGTATTTGAAAAAGGTTAATAACAGAGCATAAGAGAATATACATGATATACTTTAATATATTGACAAAGTTAGTTGTTTTTTAGTCACTTTTTATATGTAAAGATACACTTGTTTGAATATTATTATAAGGCTATAAGAATAAAATAAACTATTAGCAGATTCAAACCTTTTTCATCAATCTCTTAACAAAAAAAAAGGGGTTTGATACATTGCGGTTCGTTAGAATCATAATGCTGTACCAAAATCTTATTCTTAATATTTAAAATAAGATTTATTGGATTAAATTGGATATAGATTTTTATTCACTTGTTTATTTATAAAAATAATAACAAACACCCTAAAAAAGGGCAAAGTAAATGTCATCTTTTACAAGCGATAACCCCGTTAAGCACATGCTTAAAATATATTAAATTCTTATTTTTTTTTATTCATTATTACTAAATTTCCAAAAGAATTTTAGTGATAAACCGATTAAGATACCATGTCACATCTTTTGAGACATTTCTTTATGGAAAATAATAGATATATTAAAAAAAAAATCATTTACTTTTATTATCAACTCATATCATACATATAAGCACTTATACACCCATTGTTATGCAAATATATACATAATGCCTGCCTTACGTTCACTTGCTTATTCATGAAACCAAGTTTGCAAATCTTGTTGTCAATGGGTTATTTGATATGATAGTCAACATTTTGAAAGTTGGATCATCATTCAACATTAAAGTTAAGTCATCCCTAAAACACACTTGTTTGTTTTTTTGTTTTGCCTCTCTCTCTTCCTCCGCAAGTGTTCTATTATTATTAGTATTTATACAAATATCTCTAATTCTAGGCGAAAGCATTTTTATCTTGTGGAAATTTTCTTTTAATTTATATTTCAGATTTAATAATAAAAAATGGTTTAACCTTGTGTCATAATTTTCTTTATCTTGATATATTTCATCTTTGTAAGCCACGTTTTGTACCAAGTTATTTGCGGATTTTGATTTCAAGGCCTTCATTGTTTCATCTATTACCTCGCTATTCCAAAAATTAGCTTCATATATCGATGTATCTTCCTTATCATAAGGTGTTATACTTTGATTATTTTCTAAGGACAAAGTATCGCTATAATGTTGGTAGTAATAATAATTTAAATCAGAACATTCTTCTTCCTCGTCCTCTATTTTCAGGACTCTTAGAGTAATAATATTTTTTGGATGACAATCTTTTGTGAAATCTATCAAATTGGGATCAAAATCATTGTTACATATAAAATGATGCATTCTTATATTCCATCTTTTAAGCTTATAAAATAATCTGTTAAAATACAACTGTAACTCTGTGTACGTATATTGGTCTAATAATACTTTTTTAATTATTTTTTCCCTTCTTTTCCACATAATAGACCAAAATAGTTCTATTTTACCTTCAGTTAATCAGTAGTTGATCCTTTTTTTATTATATATAATTTAATTATCAAGTATAGGCTATTTTATTGACTTTTTTTTTTTTTTTTTTTTTTTTTTTGATATAATTCCTGATATGATCGTTATTATGTGTCGTTTCATATTAAACAGTCTTTATTATTTTTTATTTTATAATATGATTGGCATGAAGAAATATTTTTTGATTTGTACTGACACAGGAAAATGATAACGCATTGGCACAAAAACAAGAAAAACGCTAAAATAAATCAAGACTTTTTTTTTTTAAAAAAGGAAAAAAAGCATGAAAACTTATAAACTATGAATTGAACCTTTTTTTAATATTATGTGCTTACTTTTGTTCTTGACATACCACAAAATTGATAGTAGTATTGATATTTTTTTTTTTTTTTTTTTTTTTTTTTTAATTAGAAATATAAATAATTAAATTAGACTTCTAAAAGTAGTATCTATTAGGTGCTTCAATTCTTTATAAGTGATAACAATACAATTCATTTCATCAGGGGTTACCAATAAAACTTTCTCTTCACTACCTGCATCTAATTTATTCAAACAACGCAACACATGTGTCAAGTCCATAATTTTCTTACCTCGTTCATCAGTTTGATGGAAAACAAAATGATAAAACAATTTGATGGGGAACTTCGAGCCATTATCAGACCATGTTAAATCATTCGCAAATTCAGGTCGGTGTAATATAAAATTTAATTTACAGATCAACCTAAATAAACGATCATTTTCTAATTCCTTTGATAGCAATGATTCTAAATATTCAGTATTTGTCTGTAGAAAATCAACAACATCTAGCATTTTGTACCCTAATAACTTACTTAAATCTTTAACATTTTTACTGGTAATATCTTTAGAAAATAGATACTGGAAAATAGATTGAAATTCTGGATCATCTTCCTTAATATCAAATTTTTGCAAAAAATGTCCCAATTTTATAAAATCTTCTTGCTGGTGTTTAAAAATTCTTTCCTTTATGTTTTCGTTTCCATTCTTAACATTGTCAGTTATGCTTTCATTCATTAAATATGTAACACCGCATCCAAATAACTTTATTTTTCCTGGCACGCTAGTCATCAATATCGAGGACAAGTTAAAAGTACCCACATACAAGTCTTGAGCATGTATATCTTTAATTGCATTCACTATTTGAATCAAATAAGCCCACACGTAATCTTTAGTGACACTGGATTTTTTTAAAACTAAGTCATCGTCATTTCCCTCTTCTGTTTTATTGTTCTTTGTAATTTTATGCATAAAATAGTAATCTTTCAAAGTTATACTCAGGGGATAGTAGTCATAAACAAAGCACAAAGAAGTATCATTAAATGCTGTGGTAGTAAATAAATTTTTCAACGTTAATATGTTGCTATTTTTTTTCAAACCCAACGACCATTTGGAAAATGTTGATGCAATAAGTTTAGGATTTGCTATTTCAATGGGGGCATTTGGTATTCTATACAATAAACAAACAGTTCCATCCTCGTTCGAAAACACTTTATAACATTTACAACTGGGTGAAGTCACATAGTTTAATGGAACCAAACCAAAATATTCGTTTACAATAGAAGGAATAAATTCTTGTGGGTTAGGAATCGTGTAATTCAATAGATCTTTATTTTTTTCAACCAATTCAATACGAACATTATTTGGAATGAACAACATCTGAGGTGTCCTTTGGTGTGGCTCAATGGGAACCTGTAAATGTGGTGGAGGGTCTGGCGCATACAAATGATGTTGTAAATAGGATGATGTTAGGGGAAGACCAGATGCAGTGGATGGCACGGATGGGAATCCATTTTGAAATGTAGTAACTGCACCGATACCATTCGATGTTAGATGTAATGATGAAGCTGAGGTAGATAAAGGTAAAGATCCTTCTTCTTTGCTCATAATTATTGAGTTATTTGCATTCAGCATTGCCGTCGCCGTTGCCGAAGAATTAATATCTTGGGTTTTAGGCGATAGTAATCTAGTGAATACGCCTCCATTTCCAGCTATTCCAGTAGTATTAATGGTGGCAACAGGGGATGTTGGTGAGGGTAAGTTATTAGTATTTTTATCTTTGGCAATAATAGAGGGCTTAATATTACTTACCAATTTATTGTTACTGGAAACTTTTTTTTTCATAAAAGTTGAAGATGGAACATCATTGAGGTTTTTAGCGTTGTTATTATTTAATGTAATATTATTTCCTGCACTATGAGGTGTAAATGTTTGGGCATACGGATTAAATTTGGAAGAGGAAGAAGAAGAAGCAGAAGCAGGAATAACAGCGATATTCTCTGTTGTTAATTTTGTATTGTTCAATGATAATGATGACTCCATATCATCAGCCTTTGGAGCTATTATTTTCGAAAAAGGCGTAAAGGGCAACGTCCTATTAGGGTTAAATTTTGAGGGTGTTCTTTTTTCTTTTGGAACCATTTCTTCATTTTTGTCTTCTTGGTCTGCATTATCCTCCCCATTATTATTTTCTTGCTGTTGCTGTTGCTTGTGTTTTTGACTTTTTTGGTCCTTTATTTGCTCACTATCATTATCATTCGCTTCTCCTTCTTCTTCTTCTTCTTCTCCTTCTTCTTCTTCTCTTTTAGATTCATCATGCACTTTTACCGCTTGGATGTCTTTTTTTTTTATATCATGATTGTAACAACATCCATTGTTTTCATTTTTACAAAACCCATATAAGGAAATATATCTACAGGGAATGTCTTTTGCCCATTCCATGTTATTGTTAAGAGCAGAATCTATTTGAATAGTGTTAGTGTTTTTATTACAATTGATAATAATATAAATGTTAATAGTATTATCAATATAACTATTATTAATTGTTATCACCTTTAATTCAACTTCCGACTAATTTTAAAAAAAAAAAAAATAAAAAAAAGCTTTAGGGTTGACAAGTGAGAGAAAGATACCGCATAGGAATTTATTGTAGGTTTCAAATAAAAGTTGAAAAATAAAAAACAAGAAAAAGTTATTTATATTTACCCGGATAAATACAAGATTGATGACTTTTTTTGATACAAAAAAAAAAAAAAAAGAGATAGAAAAGAAATATATATATATATATATTTTAATTGTATTGGAATTATCAAAAGGACAGTTATCCGTACATTATTTTGTGCTAACATATAATTAAGAATAAACCAAAGTTATTATTTTACATAAGAAAAACACACAAACACTGTTTCATCATCTATGTCTAACGTTATTATTGTTACTGGCTGCTCCAAAGGTTTAGGTAAGGCAATTGTTGAAAAATTATTATCGTTATCTTCCTCAAGACATAACGATGTTTTGGTGATAGGTTTGGCAAGATCTAAAGAAAAATTAATTTGTTTGCAAGAAAAATTTGGTTCAGCTCGCTTTCAATACATTTGTGGTGATATAACTAGTGTTGAAACCATCACTAAATTATTGAAATTTTTACAGGAGAATAAAATTCATCATATTCAAGGTTTAATTTGTAATGCTGGAGTATTACAACCAGTTGGAAACGTTAATACTATAAATGTTGCGGAATGGAAAAACTTATTTGATGTCAATTTTTTCAGTATTGTTGATCTTGTAAGTAAATTATTGCCATTTTTGAAGCAAGCGCCAGGTCCTATTAACACTGCGGGCAACATTATATTTGTTAGTAGTGGTGCCAGCGTAAAGAACTATGATGGCTGGGGCGCTTACGGATCTTCCAAGGCTGCACTAAATCACTTTTGTGGTACTTTAGCCAGGGAAGAGCCATTGATTAGAGCGGTTTCTGTAGCACCAGGTGTTGTTGACACGGACATGCAAGTTGAAATCAGGAAAAATGAAAATAAAGGTATGAGTCAAGAAGCTTTGCAAAGATTTATAGACCTAAAAAAAAAAGGACAATTATTGTCACCAGAAGTACCAGGTGTTATATATGCTAATTTGGCTTTGAAGGGGATTGAAAATGAAATCAATGGTAAATACATAAGATATAATGATCCTTTGTTACAGGAATACTCTGTCAATGTATAGTCTGATTTTTTATTTTTTTTATATTCTTTTGTTTGTCACATGTTATGTCATTGTGAACGAAATGTCCTGTGATTATTATGTTATTTTTTTTTTTAATTATTTTTTTTCGTATTTTTTTTTTTTTCCTATGAAAGAATTGAAAATATCTTGACGAAATTATAACTTGGTAGATATTTTGTAGTAGAAGCACTCAATTGCTTGGTTCAAAAACAAAGCAAAACAAACCCCACTTTCTTTTTACTTTTTTTTCTTTCCACATTGGCTATCAACAACCGTGATCATTAAAACCATGTTTAAATCAGTTGCAAAGTATAGTAACATTCGTCCTTTATTATTGTTCAAAAGATCATCACTTCCATCAAAATCATTTCACTTCGTCTATTTCGCAGGAAGCACTAATAATACTAAATCACTTCATACGACACGTTTTCTGGGATCTGACATTAAAAACAGTAACAATGATAAAAAAATAAGAAAAACTTTTCATAATAAAAACAGCAACGCGATTCCGAATCTTTCAACAAATTCCAATCCTAACAAAAACACGTCTAATAAAAGAAAATCCAGAATTCTTTTAGTTTTAGGTTTATTGGCTGTTGGTTCCAGTTTATTTTCAATTAGTTACCAAAAATCTCCACCACAAGCATTTTTAGAAGAAGTCGACATTATGAGCAAAGAAGAATCTCTTCCAAAAAATTTAAATATTATTTTTGTTTTAGGTGGTCCCGGTGTAGGTAAAGGTACTCAATGTGACAAAATCGTAAAAGACTATGGGTTTGTTCACCTGAGTGCCGGTGATTTGTTAAGAGCCGAACAAAGCAGACCAAACTCTGAATATGGCGAATTAATTAAAGATTATATCAAAGAAGGGTTAATTGTGCCACAAGAAGTTACTATTCAATTATTGAAAAATGCCATTTTAGAAAACTATAATAAAAGCCATCAACTCAATTTTCTGATCGATGGTTTCCCAAGAAAAATGGATCAAGCCATAACTTTTGAAAAGACTGTACATCCATGCAAATTTGTTTTATTTTTCGATTGTTCCGAAAAAGTTATGCTGGAAAGACTGTTGAAAAGATCAAAAACCAGCGGTAGAGATGATGATAATATGGAGAGTATTAAGAAAAGATTTAAAACTTTTGTGGAAACTAGTATGCCAGTTATTCAATATTTTGAACAACAGCATAAAGTTGTTAAAATAAACTGTGAAAAATCTGTCGAAGAGGTGTACAAAGATGTTCAAAATGCTATTAAAGACCATGAATGAATTGTGTATAGTTTTTGTCTACATATTTACTTAATTGTACTTTAATTAACTTGACAATATTTTTTTTTTTTTTTTTTTTTTTTTTGAAAGTACCTCATTTCTTTTTTAATATTTTTCCACATTAAATGTTAAGACGCTCTTAGTTATATTGCATTTACTAAGCTTGAATTAGAAAAGAGAGAGAGATAAAAAAAAAAAAAAAACTGTATCATTAAACTGTACATAGAAAAGTTTTTTTTTTTTTCTCGCCTCCTTTTTTGTTAAATTTTTTTTTTTTTTTTTGAGTCTACCAAATGAGAACTCCTTACTTATATATTTATGTTGCTTTTTACCTTCTCTATTAGATTTATCGAGCAAATATATTGGGGGGGTTTAGATCCTCAAGAGATTAATTACAATGGAAACATCAGTAATAAATGAAAGATTGCTACTTGATTTTTTATTGAGTGATGATGAAAATAATAACCAGGAACCTGAGCCATCATATTCGTATGATTTATCTTTAAAAGCTTCATCCCTGATAGTAACCGAAGTAACATCAACGCAGAAATCACAATCTTGTAGTGAAACTGAGGAACCTAATGTTGTTACTTTCATCCCCGATCATGAAGATAATTTGCATGATAAAAGTAATACAATAGAAGAAGAAGATTTTTTGGATGGGTTAGAAGACATGATTGGCGGCAGTTTTACTTTGACAAACAAACCCAACAAGGTTAACGACAATCCGAAGAAAAAAAATAAAAAGATTAATAATGGTTCTAAAACAGATGATACTGATTCAGGGACTATAACTGAAAACGATCATATTACTGTAAAAGTAGAACCGTTCGACTCTGATGAATCCATAAAAAACAACAACGAGAAGAAGAAGAAGAAGGAGGAGAAGAAGAAGAAGAAGAGGAAGGAGGAGAGAAAGAAGAGGAAGGAAGAGAGAAAGAAGGAGGAGGAGGAGGAGAAGGAGAAGAAGAAGAAGGAGGAGAAGGAGGAGAAGGAGAGGAGGAAGAAGGAGAAGGAGAAGAAGGAGAAGAAGGAGAAGGAGAAGGAGGAGAGGGAGAAGGAGAAAGAGAAGAGGAAGAAGAAAAAGAAGAAGGAAAAACACACAAAAAATAAACCTCAAAAAGAAAATAAGGATACAAGCACTAAAGACATAGAGACTGAAGTCAGCACAGATGTGATTACAATTAGTGCACAAAACTTAGGGGCTATAGAGGATACAATTTGTGATTTAGATGAAAAAGTTGGGAATTTTAATAATGGTAAGGAAATTAATGCTAACATACCTGACGGCAAGAATGCGGATGGTAAAGGGTCTTGTTCTCCTAGACAAGGAAAAAGTGATAAAGATCATTATAATGTTTTAAATGAAACAATAAGACAAAGGAAGAGGAGGGAAAAAAAAACAAAGAATAAAGTTAGTACCAAATCTACCATTGAAAAAGGTTTGCAAGCTCCTGATGGAATAAGGGAAAAAGACAAAGATAATGCCGAAAACAAAACGTTCAAATTTAAAAAGTATCAATCCAAACCATCAAAAACTGCTGATAAAGTTACTAGACTTTCTGAAGATTACAATAGCGATGTTGATAACAAGGAAGAGGTCTCTGAGAGGCCAAACAACAAAAGATTTAAAAAAAATAAAAACTTAAAAAGTAAAAGAAATAAGAGACTTTTAAGGAAAGACAAAGAAATTAATGATGGTGATATTAATCACAAAATCCTCAAATCTATAATAGAAAAAGAAGGCAACCAATCTACTACAGAACAGAACATAATTTTAGATAAAGAGCTTAAAAAAGTTAATCTTTCTGAAAACGACTCTGACAAAAGCAAACCTGATAAAAATAAGACTGTCAAAAATAAGACTGTCAAAAATAAGACTATCAAAAATAGGACTACCAAAAAAAAAGGACTGTCAAAAATAAGTAAAATTGGAAGAGAAAAAGAGCACAGTATTGTATAAAGACGAGCAAAGAATAAAAGAAAATAAAAGTGCTGAGAAAATGTTAAAAATAAAAAGTGATTACAAGTGTATTGATTCGGTCAATTACGAGTGGTAGAAATTCCTTTTTTCCTATTTTTTTCCTATTTTTTTTTTTTTTTTTTTTTTACTACTACATGAGTTTATGCATGAAATACATTATGAATATTTTGATATAGCACACATATTTAAAATTAACATGAAGAACAATAGTTTTAATAACAAGCTATATCCATTTGCTATCTTTATTCAACCTCCATGTCGCTGTCCGAATCGGAATCATAATTCATTTTAATTTTGTTTGCAATTTCAGTGGCAGACATTTTATTAAATGAATTTCGTTTCTCATTGATCCCCTCCTCACTACTATCACTACTTGGATATTTTGTAAATTTAGATGATACAACTAATGGATGTGACTTATCTATATCGGTAAACAAATTGACCTCCATGGCCTTATCGAGTAGTTCTTGCGCAATTTGGCTAGATGGTTGCAAAGCTAAAGATTTATGTAAAACATCAATAGATTTTTCTAACTTGTTCATTTTCAAATATATTAATCCCAATGATGAGTAAACGTTTTCGTCCTTTTTAGATACTTCAAATACCAACTTGAAACATTCCACCGCTTTCTCCAATTCATTCAATTTTCTGTAGGTATGTCCCAAGTTAACATGAATACTGAGCCAAGATTTAGAATTCGATCCCACTTTATTTATCAAATCCCATGCTTTCTTGAAATACTTTTTCGCTTTAATAAAATTTGATTTTTGATAAAACACAACACCTATTTCGTTTAATAACAAGGGGTCATAAGGACATATGTCATACGCTAACATCAAATATTCTTCTGCCAAAACAAAAGAATCCATTAAAATATATTGAATGCCTAGGAAAAGATTAGGCAAGTGGGAACCAGGAAAAAATCTTGCTGCGGTTGAATATGCGGCTATAGCTTGCTCATGTTCTCCCTCTGCTGCATAGGTGTGGCCAAAACCAATCCATGAACAACACAAGTTAGGATCCAATATGGAACTTTTGGAAAAATATTTGCGAGCCTCTGTTATTTTATTTGTACTTAAGTAATAAACACCAACGCTATACCATGAAACCCCATTTTTAGAACAGTCTTCAGCTAACTTATGGGATATTTGAAATAGTTTATTCTTCCCGCCCAATTCGTATAGACATGAAATGTATATCGGTAAAATCTTAAAATTGTACGGATCTTTAGCAATGACTTTCTCGCAAGTCTTTAAACATTCCTGGTAGTTGCAAGCCAGTATTAATTCCTCTGCTTCGCTAGTTAGATAATCGCCATTTTCTAATTCATCAAAATTATAATTACGGTCTAAAACATTTCTAGCCGCATTTATTGTATCCATGTTTAAATATTTTGATAATTTTATAGTATATAAAGATTTTATTAGCTCTATATCCTCTGCTGAACATAATTGCGACTCAAAATCTAAGGATTGGAAAAAGGACCATTGTTCAGCTGGACTTAAAAAATAATTGGAGATTAAAGTGTCAAACGCCTCAAAATTCTTAACGTCAACAAACACAGCCTCCTTAAAACATTCTTTAGCAAACTCCAAATTATTCAACGCCGTATAGATTTTGCCCCTCAAAAAACATAAAGATGATTCAAGTTTAATCCCCCCATCTTCAGATTGTTGGGCGTTTTGAAAAAACTGAGTACTATCCAAATCTTGTTGCTGGCGGAAAGGATTTGTTTCGCCAATTAATTCTAAAGCTTCATCGTATTTTTCTAAATTAACTAGGCATAACGCACATAAATATTGGCAAATAATGCTTGTGGAGTATAAATTATCACGCGACAAAAAGTTAATTGCTTTGATATACATCCTATCATTATAATAAACTTGTGCCAACCAGAACGCATCGTTTGGATCTTTGGTAATTGAATAAACTTTGTCTCCTACAAACTCTGCGGTTTTATAATGGTGTTGCATAAGGGCATCGTGTCTCCAAAGCCTTAGTCTTTCGGCTGAGGATAATTTTTCCATACTTTTGTTGTTTTCGTTGATTATCTCATCTGACAGTTTTTTTTCCATATTTAAGTTGTAGTTTTGTGCTGTAGTAGTGTTTGCATTCAGCAAATTAGAAAATTCTTCTGGATTAACATGGGGTGTTCCAAATGGCGATTTATTTACAAGCAATGGGTTGGCAGTATTTGTTGTGGGCTCGTTGTTAGTGTTATTCTGCAAAATGGGTTTAAACGGTGTCTGTAAGTTAGCTGACAGGTTATTGGATGTAAGGTGGTTATTATTTGCAAACACTCGATTTCTACGATTATATCCACCAATATCGGTTCTTGTTACTAAAGGTGATATTGCCAAGGTGGACGTATTATGGGATGGCGTTTGCCCTGTATTGTTGTTGTTATGCATTTCTTTTTCTCTTTTTTCTTTGCTGTAGTTAAATTTATCTCAAAAAAAAAAAAGACCTGAAAAATAATATAAAATATTTTATTTTCAAATATCTTTATATTGCTTTGCTCCGTTCCAAATAATGGTTTAATTTTATTTTATTTTATTTTTTTTTTGTAATATTTTAGTAAAAAAAACTAACCGCTGAGGATGTTTGTGGTTTATAATCTTTATAAACATTTTACAATATACATACTTTTTTTTTTTTTTTTTTTTTTATTTTATTTTTTTGTTAATGAAAAGCATTGGCATTTGTATATTATTTTTTTTTCCTTAATAGATAATAACAATTGAACCGGGATTGTCCGAAAACATAAAATAAAGCTATTACCGAGGGCTTAATTTTGGATAATATTTCAGTGTTCTACTGATGGAATTATAATTTTGAGCCCCAAAATATTTATAACCATAATTTAGTCCAAGCTGTAATTACAACTCTCAACAAAACCTTTTTTTTTTTTTTTATACTGAGTAATATGGTTTTTTTTTCCTGCGGAATTTTATTTTTGGTGCTCCAAAAAAAATAAAAAAAAAAAGGTTACCATAAAAACCATTTTTGATCCTAAAAAACCTTTAAATTTTTTGGGGCAAAAGGAAATTCCAGTGGAATTTAGATTGTAATCTTTAGTCATCTTTTTATTTAATTTTTTTTTTTTTTTTTTTTTTTTTATGGTTATATTTCCACCAATTTGTTTTTCCCTTTATCTTACTAAACAATTTTAAAGTTATGTAAAAAAAAATTTAGTATATAAAAGAGCATCAATTATTATTTTAAGTTCCGACTTGTATTCTCATTCTTTCTCTTCTCTTTTTTTCCTTTTTTTCTTTGCTTTTTTTGTTTTTCTTTTTTGGCACTAAAAATGTAAAAATAAAACAAAAAAATAAAAAGAAAACGATACTGTTAACTAACACAAATAGTTAAACACACACACACACACACAAATGAAACCTGTTACTTTACATTTGAGAGCTGAAACTAAACCATTGGAAGCACGTGCTGCTTTAACACCTTCTACTGTCAAGAGTTTGATTTCTGCAGGCTTTAA
This sequence comes from Saccharomycodes ludwigii, assembly GCF_020623625.1. Taxonomy (NCBI): domain Eukaryota; kingdom Fungi; phylum Ascomycota; class Saccharomycetes; order Saccharomycodales; family Saccharomycodaceae; genus Saccharomycodes; species Saccharomycodes ludwigii. The sequence continues at coordinate 47,761 of NC_060203.1, forward strand.
GATTTACGTTGAACAAAGCCCACAATCCACTTTTAACATCGATGAATATAAAAAGGCTGGTGCTATCATTGTTCCTGCTGGTTCATGGAAAACTGCACCAAAAGATAGAATTATTATTGGTTTGAAAGAAATGCCAGAAACAGACACTTTCCCATTGCACCATGAACATATTCAATTTGCCCATTGTTACAAGAACCAAGCAGGCTGGCAAGACGTTTTGGGTCGTTTCAAAAGAGGTAACGGTTTATTATACGACCTAGAATTTTTAGAAAATGACAAGGGTAGAAGAGTTGCTGCTTTCGGATTTTATGCCGGTTTTGCAGGTGCTGCTTTAGGTTTGAAGGACTGGTGTTTTAAGCAAACCCACTCTGATAGTAAAGATTTACCAGGGGTTAAACCATATCCAAACGAAAACTGTCTAATTACTGACGTTTCCAAAGATTATCAACTTGCCTTGAAAACCGGTGCCAAGCCACCAAAGGTTTTAATTATTGGTGCCTTGGGTAGATGTGGTAGTGGTGCTATTGAATTGTTACACAAAGTTGGGATCCCAGACAAAAATATTATAAAATGGGATATTAAAGAGACATCTAGGGGTGGTCCATTTACTGAAATTGCCAACTCTGATATTTTTATTAACTGCATTTACTTATCCAAGCCAATTCCACCATTTATCAATTATGAATTGTTAAACAAGCCAACAAGAAGATTAAGAACTGTTGTTGATGTTTCTGCCGATACCACAAATCCTCATAACCCAATACCTATTTACAATGTAGCCACAGTTTTTGATAAGCCAACTGTTCCTGTCCCAACCACTCAAGGTCCAAAATTATCTGTTATATCTATAGATCATTTGCCATCTCTACTTCCAAGAGAGTCTTCTGAATTTTTTGCAAGAGATTTATTACCTTCTTTAAAGGAATTGCCAAACAGAGACACTGCTCCTGTTTGGGTCAGAGCTAAGAACTTGTATGAAAAACATTGCGGCCGTTTGGATAGACAATCTAAATTATGAAATGGGTTTTTTTTTTTTTTTTTTTTTTGTAATTATTATTTTGTGTTAATTTACATATATATGAGGGTTCTATTCATTTGTATATTTATTTAAAATTATTTCTTTATATATATATATTTACAACCAACCTTTACTTATTCTAGTTCAACAGTAACTTTCTTGGCTTTTTTACCCATGGAACCCTTCTTCTTTCTTTTGTTTTTCCCACCCAACATTATTTTCTTCAATTCTTCTGGATCTGCTTCAACTTCACTTTGTTCACCCTCCAAATCCGCCTCAGTTAAAGTACGTTTCTTCATGCTATCAAATTTTTCGACATCCTCACTTATTAAACTTAAACAATTTAACCTTTCGCCACAATCATAGACAGCTATTTGATCTCTCGAATGTAGATTCCAAACAACAATTCTACCATCAGACCCGATGGTCACCAAGTACAGACCAAATGGGTTTTCATAAATTTTAAAATCTTTGACACGATTGCTATGGCCTAGTAGGGAAAAGTCGGCTTTCGTGCCCTGGAAATCATTTATATCATCCAATTCCTCTTCATCCAACTGTTTTTGGGCTGTTTCTTCCTTCAAAAAATTGGTATTGAAAAACGAGACATTCCCATCATTCAAAGCAACAACTACATATTCTACCCCTTCAATTTTGACAACTTCTAAATGCATAATTGTTTTTCCAGCACTTAATTCAATTTCATGGAAAACTTTGGCATCTGAGGTTTTATAGAACAGAATTAGATTAGTTAGAGCAACTACAAAAAATTCGGAGTTTTCGCCACACCATCTAACAAATTGGCCATTTTGATTATACTTTCTCAATTTTAAAATACCTGCTTTTTTAATGGTCATTAGATTCCATAGCCTTATAGTATGATCATCACTCACACTAATTGCAATTCTATTACTTGGATGAATGTCTATATCGTTGATTCTGGCTGTATGGCCTTTTAAAACACCAAACTTTTCCCAGTCTTTTACTCTCCATATAGATATGGTTTTATCCTCACTCGCGGATAGCAACCATTTCCCCTTGCTTCTTGGATCAGACTCTTTTGTTTCAAAATTGACTGTCTCACCAGAAAATTTTAGCGCCGTAATTGAACCTTGATGGCTTAACAAAGTACCCAACTCTTTTCTTTTTTGTAAATCATAAATTCTAATATGCTCATCATTGCTACCTGAAACCAAATATCTTTTGCAACTAGCTAAACATTTAACACTAAGAGCATGTGCCTGAAAATGAAATATTGCTGAAAATAACGGTTCGGATAATGATAAATCTAGGGACACACATAAAATGTTGTGCTCATAAGATCCAACGATTATTCTAAATTGATTCTTTCCAGTATTTGCGGCAGAACTTGAATTTTTCTCCTGTGATAAAGACATACTCAGGTTAATGATAAATTTATGTGACTTTTTATCAATGATATTTATCTTCTAAATTTTCAATGTTAGGTTTCAAATTCATTCTTTCAAGAATTGAGCAAATATTTTAGATTAATAGGAAGAGTTCTACTGAAAGGTGAAAATATAATGAGAAGAACTTCTGTTATGTGACTTACTCGTGCTAAACCAAAAAAAAAAAAAAAAAAAGAAAAAGAAAAGAGAGTTTTTTTTTTTTATGTAAAACATTTTGTTAATTGAGTTTGTTACCCGGAGTGTATCTGTTAGTTTTTTTTTTTTCCTAGAATTTCTGTATTTATATTTTTCATTCATTATGACGAGGATTTATCTTTCAGTTTGTCACTGACGTATTCGATCATGTATATGGATATAATCGTATATTTATTATTATTATTTGACCTTTAATATATATATATATTAGTTCATTCGTTGTTAACTTTTCTCGCTATCCATATCTTTTTTATATAAACTAAGCTAATAATTATATAGGGATAATGAATTACCTAAAAAACTAATGCCTTGTGAAAGGTTAAAAATTAATCCTTTATGTGCATATTTTGATTTTCTCAATAATCGAACTTGATCTTTTATTAGCATTGATATATTGATTCCTCTGTTATCGATGACTCATATTCGGTCCTATGCGATTACGTCTTTAGTACTTTGCAAACTGTATCAATGTTCTAAGCTTATCACTAATTTAATGGTTGACAATCTCTATAATACTCTTATTGTGATTATATTTCTCATATTATTAAAGTTTATTTTATGATGTCGCTTGCAAAATGTTGGAATAATTCGTCGTTCGGGTTGTTACCCGAAGTTAGATTATTTCTCTGTTCCGCAGGAACTTCCATATTAGATTCTTCACTCATTATTATAAGATGTTTACTTTCTAGTTTTGTATTATTGGGCCCTTGATCATATGTATATATGATCGTATATTTATTATATCTATATTTCTCTGTCTATGTCTATTTCTATATTATTATATCTATATGGTTCTTCTTCCCCTTTCTATATAAGCTAAACTAATAGTTATATAGGGATAACGAATTACCTGACAAACTAATGTCTTGTTGTGAAAGGTTGGAAACTAATCCTTTATATACCTTTCTGGTTTTATCAATGATCGAACTTAATCTATTATTATCATTGATATAATTTATTTGTTGTTTCATGTTATTTATCTTGAGGTTATTACCCCTCTTGGTCGAGTAGTTAATCTCTACCTTTCTATTACTATAACTTGTTTATTGTTGTTTCATCTTAGTAGTGTTATCATGATCTGCTTTGTATGAGCGTAGCACTTTTTGTGGTTGACTCATTTATTACTTTACTTCTTGAGGTAGACATTCTTTATATGTCCTTTCTATGGGTTGTGCTTGGTGTTTCATATATATTTATATAGATGTTATTTATATTTCATTCTTATCTTCGATATTATTAATATGCGCATCGCTAGCAATTGTCTTGCAGCGAGTTCGCATTTTATACGGTGGGCGTATGCCCCAACACAAAATGACTTTGCAGCGAGTTTGCATTTCATACGGTGGGTCGTATGCCCCAACACAAATCAACTATATGACAAAAAAGATATCATTTTAAACGGTAAAATAAAGGTGAAAAGAAAAGACGGAAAAAAAAAAAAAAAAAAAAAAAAAATCAAAATCAAAAAAATATCAAAAAAATATCAAAAAAATAAACGTACAAAAAAATTATGATGCCGTCTGTATTCCACTAACAGCATCTCTTATCCCTTGTTGAAAAGCTTCCTTAAAGTTACTCCCCTGTTGAAAAGCATCCTTGAAAACGCTTTGCATTCTTTTATTACCTAACATCAACTTAGCCAACCAAACCCTAACTATCTCACTGCCTTTATTGGAAGCATAGTGAATCATACTATCATCAGAACTTAACTTAAAAGCAATGAATCCCGATAGCAATACCAACATCAAAGGAAGCCAGAAGAAAATTAACATCTTATCGTTTTTAAATTTTTGGCGTTGTTTATCCAAACCATATTTCATCACCTCATAATCTTCATCAGATGATTCCGAAACTTCTGAACTCATCGGTCTTACACAATTAGTAGTGTTTTGATTGATTATATCCAAAGTAGAAGACACATTAGATGCTTCAGCAGATCTTATTGCCAGCATTGATGTTGTTGAGGATAATAACTGTTGTCCCTGTTGCTTTCCAGCACCTTCTTGCTTCTGGTGTGGATATAGATCATCGTACTGAGGCGGCAACAAATCATCGTGTAATGAGCCAGATCCCGCTTCTTCAGCTACCTGAGTTGAAATTGGAAATTCAGTGTTGCTTTCGTCATCACCAGCAAGCAAACTTTCATCACCATTTTCCTCAAAATCAGACTCGACACCATCATCATCATCAGTAAAAGAATCATTAACAATTCTTGAAATATGGATTTTGAAGTCGCTATTATTTAAATCCTCGTTATCCAACACAGAAGAATCAAAACTAGACACAGAAGACGTCCTACTCAGATTATTGTCTAGTATTAGTAAACCTTCTTCATAAAACTCGCTTTCCATGCTATTGTTAGATATACTACCGCCATGATTAATTATGTAAAGGTCTCTCGGAGTATATCCGTTGACGGTTTCTAATTTTACATCTGCTCTGCAAATCTTAAAAATCTTTAATAATCTAGAGTCGCCATTAATGCAGGCAAAATGGAAAGGAGTAAACCCAAACCTGTCCTTGGTATCTGTACGTGCACCTTTCTTAATTAACAAAGAAACTAATTCCACGTATCCTTTCAAACACGATAAATGCAATAAGGTTTGTCCGTTGGAGTTACACAACGAGATGTTCGAGCTGGAATTCAACAATTTTATTACTTTTAAAATCAAACTTTCATCTGAATACAATAACTGCGAAGTGCATTTGAAATTTGAAACTGAACCACCAAAATAACCTGGGTTATTTTCCGGAGTGGACCCATTTGAGCTGTGATCACTTTCATTACCAACAATCCTTTTTGCAATATTACGTGCATCCTCCAATTTACCATTCATTTTTAAACCAACAATCTGTAGAGCCAATTCAATCAATTGTCTATCAGTATCATCAACATAGGTGAATATCGCATTAGAATTCGACATGTTTCCTAGGATGTTATACTGTTGATTCTGCCCTTCTTCAAATGGCTCAAAAACAGTGACCAAAACCTGTCCTGCTTGAGTAGATGGCGGTAGGTATGTAACTATCGTAGAGCTACTCCAACAATTTGTGGATATAGCCTTATTTGGACCAAACTTGACTGTCATTCCCGGTTTGAAATTGGAACCCAATATTGTAACCTCTATACCACCATTAATGGGACCCTGGGCAGGAATAACACGCTGGATTAAAGGTCTCTTAGGATCGTTCAGATAGGTATTCATGTCATTTTTATTTGCACTATTATTCGTGGTATTATTGAGAAAAACGTTACCCGCTAGGGAGTTTGAGATTAATGTAATCGCGTCATGATCCAAATTCATAAGGTTAATATTGTTAGTGTTTGCAGGCTGTTCCATTTGGTGTGGATTTGTGGCAGACAAAAAATCATAGGACAATAGTGGATTATTGCTGCTAATGTCTTTGTTATACATGCTTATGTTGTTATTGCTCTTACTGCGGTTGACATCTTGTGTTTGTTGGTGGGTTTGTTGAGTGGCACTGTAACGATGGTTGTGAATATTACCATGTCCGTCAGATAGATATTGGCTGTTGTAGAGCGTATTCGTGTTGGTTGTAAATTGCGGATTGTGTAATTGTTGTGAACTAGCATTACTTGAGAGACTATGACAACGAGAGTCAGCGAAATCATCGGGTTTTCTCCTTTTTAATTGACTAGAAGTTCTTCTACTATTAGGAACTGAACTTAGCATCGAGTTATTTTCAAAGTTTGTATGAGGTTCAGAGCTGTCATCTCCCATAGATGTGGGACTTAACATGGGTACCTTAGGAACTGAGAGTTTAAAGTTGTTGTTGATATGTGCGGCAGTATCGGCAACACAAGTGTTATCAATAGTATTATTAATTAGTGGCATAGATGAAACAAAATTTGATACATCCGCAGTATTTAATTCCTCTGTAACACCAACGTTGTCCCTAACATTGACAGTATCAACAACATTATTTTTGTCTGAATACGCCCTTCTCGATAAAACATCCAAATCATTCAATTCTATAATATTCTCTATATCTTTAGTTTTATTCTCGGTAGCAATCTTATCTTTGTTATCAATTTTCGGGTCAAGTTGGATGGGAGCATTCTTGTCGTACACAACAGTTTTTCTCTCAGAAGCATCTTCTAATTCATTGTTTAACATTACAATATCATTATCTTTATTATGTTCCTTTCTCCTTTTTATTGTTTCTCCTTTTTCTTTTTCTTTTTCTTCTTCCTCTTCTTTCTCCTCTTCCTCTTCCTCTTCCTCTTCCTCTTCCTCCTCCTCCTCCTTTTCTTGTTGTGAGTTTCCAATAGATATCAAATCTTCACTATTACTATTAACACTGCTATTACTCTTCTGTTCACTATTCTTCTTTTTAACGCTGGGTTTTTTATCAATAAGCTTAATATTAGAGGTGACAGTTTGTGCCAAAACAGTACCTTGGTAATCCTTGACGACAACAATAATTTTAAACCCTTCTGGCTCTTTATGGTGCCTGCAGTAACAGACCATTCGGGTTTGTAATTCAAAGACTTTGCAATTATCTTCGTCGTCTTCGTAAGCTGAATTAAACATAACTAGTTGTTTGTTGTTAAATACAACAACCTGTCTGTTTTCATTATTGCACCAAAATATAATATCGCTTGCTCCAGACTTCCTTCTACAAGCCCTTCTCTGTTCTCTTTTAATACACCTATTACAAACAAAGGCTGGCTTATTGGTAGAAGAACAAGTAACAAAAGCTTCCATGTAAAGCAAATTTTTTTGTAATTCCATGGGGTATGCAGTAATATCGGCAGATAGGTAGTTTTTTTGTTTAATAACACATTCATTGGATAAATGCATGATATTGTGTTTTGGTGGCGGTGAAATCTTGAAGCTCAATTTCATTTGGTTTTCTACACGAGATTGTTCAGGTAGATTTAGAATTTCTAGCTTATAAGGGTATTGGGAACAATCAGTACTTAATAGTTTTAATGGATCTACGTACACAGAAGGAATTGCGATAGGGGTAGTGGCTGTAGCAGTGTTGGCATCTGCATTGCCATCCAGAGTTCTACCAAATGGGAGAGTTGATAAAATATCGACACATTGTTCGCGGTATAACTCTGGCGAATCACTAAAACCTTTTTCCATTATATACTGGTAAGTGCTACTATAATCTGTGCCCTTTGTCGTGGTAGATTCATTTGGTGCAGTTTGTTTTTTCCTTGGTTTTTTACTTGGCTTAGTCACGATGTGGCTACTAGTTGCGTAATCATAATTATTTGTTAAAAATTGATCAAATAACAATTCATCTTCAGTCTTTACAATGTTATTGTTGGAGGTACTATTAGCGAAATCTTCAGTAAATAAAGTACTTGAAGCACCAGTCGCATCTGTATTAGTAGTGTTATTACTATCAGTACTACTGTTACTGTTAGCATTTGCAAATATATTTGCGAATGATGTCGTGCTATTGTTGATGTTATTATCGTTAATTTCACCACCATCTTCTTCTTCCATGGCGGCAGAATGGTCAGTGGAAAGCTCCAAAACCTGTTTTCCAAAACTAATCATTTGCTGAAATTTATTTTGTTGTTGTTGGCTTTTTTTTCTTTTTTTTTTTTTTTTTTTTTTTGTTTCTCTTTTCTCTTTTTTCTATATCATGGAATGATAAAGATAGCAATTAGTAATAGATAGATAAAAATATATAAAATTTTTTTTTCTTCTTTCTTTTTTCTTCTTTCTTTTTTCTTTTCAAAATTTTACCTTGTACAATTTTATAAATCTATAATTTTTTGTCTCAGTATTTAATTTTTTAAAAAGGATAAAATAAGGAAATTACTAAGTAGAAATTCCACTAAAAAACTAAAAAAAAAAAAAAAAACGAGCAAATTTAATTTACTTTTTCTTTCTCTCTTCTAAAAGCTTCTTTTGTTTATTTATTTTACAGTTCTGTGCGTTGTTTTCTAAGCTATCTCAAATAGTTTTTGTATTTTTTTTTTTTTTTTTTTTTTTTGTCTCTTTTCCTGTTTGTGGTTCACTCGCTGCGTTTCTTTAAAAGGGGAAGAATCTTCGTATAAAATAAAAAACTAAAATAAGGAACGGTAACAGTTCTTGACCGATTTTTAACGGACAAAACAGAACAAAAATAAAAATAAAATATAAACTTGCTTTGCTGTTCTTCATGCGGGGTTTGTCGTATACTGATTTTTGTTTTACCCGGATGTATTATACACACAGTAATAATCATAAATAACTTTTCTCTTTTATATTTTACCGCAGATAACAAATCAGTTTGACTGGTTTGAAAAACATCGTCATATTTTATATTCAATGCCATATCTGTGGTGCACGGATTTACTATTATACTTTTTTTTTTACCTCTTTTCTCCCCCTTGAGCCCTTATTGCAATTGATTAAAAGGGAAATAAATAATAAAAAAAAATCACCATCATCAGAAATACTAGTAATAATAATAATTGTCTTTGCTCCATTTATCACATCAACAACTTTTAATTCCCTTATAAATATAAAACAGCAAAAGTTTTAAAGAGGGGAAACAAAAAAAAAAATATATATATAAAAGGAACCTTCAACTATACCATATATGTCAATTCAACAAGAACAATACACATTTGATGATTTAGATTTATCCAATGTACCACCAATACAAGATAATAGTAATCACAAACTTGATCATCATCATCCCAGAGAACTATGTAAAATTTTATACTCCAAAGACTATCTCCATACCCTAAAAATATTTAATGCTTTACTAAATTCAAATGAATACTCTAAAAGGTCTTTGTACATCACTAAACAGGTTATTCAGTTAGTTCCAGCCTATTATACTGCTTGGAATTTCCGTTTCCATATTTTACAAAAGTTAATGGCATTATCGGATACAGAAAATGAAATCACTTTGGATAAAGAGTTGGATTGGTTGGATGAATTTACCTTAAACAATCCTAAAAACTACCAAATATGGTCCTATAGAGAATCTTTAATTAAGGATACTGTATCTTTTCCCAATCAACATAGCTTAAAAAGAGAATTGCCCATTATTGAATTAATGATTGATGATGATACCAAGAATTATCATGTATGGTCTTATAGAAAATGGTGTGTTAAATATTACCAGGACTATACTAACGAATGGAAATTCTGTGACAAATATATAGATAGAGATGTTTACAATAACAGTAGTTGGTGTCACAGAATGTTTATCCTAGAAAATATGATCTTGGTTTCCACGCCCATTGATCGTTTGTCATTAATTGAAAAAGAAACCAAGTATACTATGGAAAAGATAGACTTGGCCCCACAAAATATTAGTTCATGGAACTACTACCGTAGATTACAACTATTACTATTAAATAACGGTACCGACAACCATAAAAAAAATATTAATTTACAAAACTCTATTGAATTTGCAAACAGATTTAACACTACGAGCTCTTATGCACTAGAATATTTGGCCTTTGCTTATTCAGCTTTAGATTCACAAAAATATAGAACACAAATATTAGAAATATATCAGTGTTTAGTTACAAAATATGATCCTATTAGAGCAAATTATTGGAAGTATAAGATAAGTGAATTAGAGTAGAAAATATGGTCAATGACTTGTATATTTATATATTTACATTTGTAATATTAATCTACACCAAGCATATGTGGTATTTTATTTAAAAAATCGTTTTTTACCGGTCATTGGTCATTCTTTGTATTACAAAAAAATGTTTTGCTTCTAAACGTTTCTTTTTTTTTTTTTTTTTTTCGCTTTTTTTTTTTTTTTTTTGGCTTTTTTTTTTTCAACTTCATTGAAGAAATGCTCTTCATTCAAACAATAAATACTCATTTTTTTTTTTTTTTTTTTTTTTTTTTTAATAATTCAGCTGTTCATCTTTTTTAGTCACCTCTATTGTATTAAGACACTAACATATATACATATATATAGCATTAATAATGGACAGAATTTTAGGTGGTATATACGTAGGTTCAGTTCAACCAATTATTGATCATACACCACTAAAGTCTCAATACAACATCACACATGTATTATCGATAATAAAATTTAAAGTTTTACCAGAATACCTGGTACGGAAAAGTTACGCTTTGAAAAACGTTCCAATAGATGATTCTGATACTGTAGATATTTTACAATACATAAACGAATGCAATAGATTTATAGATCAATGTTTGTATCCAAACGAGCCTGAATATGATCCGAGAAAAGTCAATTTCAAGAAGATCCCACAAAGTGGTAATGCTGTTTTCATTCATTGCCATGCCGGTATGTCAAGATCCGTAACTTTTGCTGTATCTTATTTGATGTATAGATTTGGATTGAGCTTAACCACCGCTTTACATGCCGTTAAACGGAAGAGACCTCAAGCCCAACCAAATGATAATTTTATGGACCAATTAGGAATATTTGAAAAAATGGGTGGCCAATACGTAGATGATAATCACATACTCTATAAACAATGGAAATTAAAGAATGCTGTTAAAATTAATCCAGATTCAACTGAGATATTAACAACTAATGATGAATTGTTTACCAATAATGAGAATTGTATTGTTACGCCTAATAATATGCAAGAAGATATGAGCTTGATAAGGTGTAAAAAATGTAGGCAAAGATTAGCATTGTCATCTTCATTTATAAAACATGAGCCTCCAAGCGAAGAGTCTTCTGAAAGTCACTTTATCAGAAGAGCAGCTGGTTCCCGAAGAGTTGTTGACATCGAAAAGTCACAAGATCAATGTTCACACTATTTTGTTGAGCCATTGAATTGGATGAAAGAGGAATTACAAGGTAAACAACAATTAGAAGGAAAATTTAATTGTCCTAATTGTGAAAGTAAAATTGGTGGGTATAATTGGAAAGGTTCAAGATGCAGTTGCGGAAAATGGATGGTTCCTGCTATTCATTTATTAGCTGCAAAAGTTGATAAAGTACCTGCAAAGGGTAAAATTTTAACCAATGCTGTTAATTTTACTGGAGAAACTAAGAATGCCAATGTTTAAAATGTTTTATCTTTTTTTTTTTTTTTTTTTTTTTGTATTAGTTTGATTATTTTTGCACATCTTTTGCCATCATTTGTATATATAAGTTAATGTATTATACATTTATATCTTCAAGTTTCACTAACATCTTTTAAAATATTCAAAGAAATGAAATAATTTTTTTTTTCGCAAACAGATGATACAACGTTATTTTCTTAATGTTGCTATTTTCATATTACCAACCCTCATTGTGACCTTGTTCCCCCAATTCCTCATTGTATAAGTAAGAATTATGTTCATACTGGCCATGTTCTTCATATTCATACTCATCTTCCTCTACCATAGCATAATCTTGACCCATATCATAAGAATCCGTTATATCCCCATCTAAATTAATGTCCATATTTACACTATGCACCGAAGTATCATGGTTATTATTAGTGTTATTATTATTTTCGTACAGGGATCTACGAAGAACTCTATTAGAATAATCTAATTCTTTTATTTGTAGTGTATTTCTCTCTTCTTCTTTTAAATAATGTTCTAATTCAGCCATAGTTTTATCACACCCAATTGGAACAAAAGTGTTCCAACCTAAATATTTAATATCTTTTCTCAGGCTATTCATATATCTGTAGTTTTCCTCAAACATCATGTTACAAGCTACATCATTCTCATTAAAAGTGAAAAACGGAATGTCAGTGCTAGGGGTATATGCATTCAAAGGTATGAACCTGTCCATAAACCTTCTTCTCCTCTTATGAAATCCATTTTTAGAATTTTGCTTTCGATATACTTGAGTTCTTTCTTCGATGTTGCTGTTATTTCCTGAAATTCTATTCAGATTAGCAGCACCCCTTGCATTGTAAGTGGCATTGTTATTGCCATTCCCATTTAATTCTTCTTGAATATGTCTAAAAAAAGTTGTATCAAATAAAGTTTTCTTGGTATAAGTTAAACATTCGATATTATTATTATTATTATTTTTTTCATTGTTTTGATTATCGTTATAATTAATGTCAGCCAGATTTGAATCTGATATATTTTCTAAAATAGAGCTAGAAAACATTGATCTGGGTATATTTCTGGGAATCTTGCTTTACTTCTTACTTTTATAACTTGATAATGATCTATAATGAGAATGTAAACAAGATTACACTTGAGTGACTATGTCGTATAAGTAAATTATGAGTGTGTTTAGAGTTGAAAATTTATAAAACTACTAAAAAAAAAAAAAAAAAAAAATATAAAAAAATAAAAAAAAAAAAAAAACTTAACAATCTGCACACAAAAAAAAAAAATATATATATATATATCTAGTTTTAATCCTAAAGTCATTTCTAGAATACACCTAAACAACATCACAAGACTTTTCACTTCCTCAGAATTTCACAGGTACCAAATTTTTAAAAAAAAAATAAAAATATGAAAAATATGTTTCAGATATTATCAACTCTACTTCAATAAATAAGATATCTTATTATATATTATGAGTTTGATAAGAAATAAAAATAAACAATCTGAGTATCTACAATAATTGGTTAGTTTTTATTGATTTAGTCATTAGGTTTATAATAAACTATAAACAAATGATACCAATATTATTTAATCCAAATTTTGTTGACTTAATGTTGGTCCTGCACTAGCCCTTGAATTTTTTTGTATGTCTTTAGCGGTTCTGGTAACTTGGGTAGAAACATCATTACCTAAATTATTCAAAGTTTGGCTCACACCATCAACAAACGTATTTAATGGGTTGATAGACTTGAAATATGAACTGTTCTTTGCGTATGAAATTAACTTGTGGTATAAATATTGACCAAAAGAAGTATAAGCTTTGGCAATACCAGATAAATTACTATCTTGAAAATTTAAAATAAAGCCAGCATTTTCACGGACAGCTGCTAATACGATAGCAACTAACGCCAAGTCAACAGAAATATGTATCAACTTTATTTTAATTTTATTTTAATTTTTTTTTTTTTTTTTTACAGTACAAAAATTAAATCAATTAATTATAAAAGCACTAGTTAGTAATATAATTCTTATTTTCGTTTCGTTTTATCTTTTTTTTTTCTTTTTGTTACGATCTAATGAAAATAGAACTATCAAAACACAAAATAGCACCTAAAGAATTGAATTTTGAAAAAGTATTGGGTTTTATAATACATACTGATCCCATTTTAATCAACAATAAGCAATATTTTTTTTTTTATATTTGGTAAAAACTTGTTATGAACCTGATCCAAGTTTTTCTTCTTATTCTTCCTATAAACCTTTTTTTATTTTTATTTCCCTGAGAAATAACCTGAATAATTCTAAAATAGTTATTAAGAAAATAAAAAAAATATTAGTTAAAGTAAAAATGAATACAAGAAAAATGTAAACTGGCGTTTATTTATGTAATTATTTTTTTTTTTTTTTTTTTTTTTTTCTTTCTTTCTGTTCGCTTATTTTTTGTATGATGAATTTTACATTTTGCTCAACAAGAAAATTCCCTTCCTGGTCGCATTCAGCATGTACTTATCTTATTTCCTCTTTTTGTTGACTTTGTTTCTTATAACAGAACCTCGTGTTTAAATCACAAAGAATTATCATCAAACAAGGAGTTATAATGAACCTGGATATCAACAAAAATTCATTAAAAAACTTTCAAGTCATCAAATCGTTTAAGTTGCCTGAAAAGGATACAAGTCCAGTAACTTCTTTAAGTTTTGATGACCATGGTCAATACTTATTGGCTGCTTATGCCAACAATAACATGCAATTGTTTGACTCAGTAAGTTGCAGATTTCTAAATACAATAGCGTCTAAAAAATATGGTTGTCATGCTGCTCAATTCACACATTCACAGGCAGAGTGTATCTATTCGAGTACAATGAAAAGTTTTGATATAAGACTTTTAAATATGGAAACAAATCAATACCTAAGATATTTTATTGGACATGGTGCATTAGTTAGTGATTTAGAGATGAGCCCGCTGCACGATGTTTTTTTATCTGCTTCATATGATGAATCAGTAAGATTATGGGATCTTCGCGCTTCTAAAGCACAAGCTATCATTCCAAGTTTAGTACCCACCTGTATTGCTTATGATCCAAGCGGCCTGGTCTTTGCAGTGGGAAATCCAGAGAACTCGGAAATCGGTTTATATAATGTTAAAATGTTACAAGGGGGTCCATTCTTGGTTATTAAAGTAAATACACAGTTTGCAGGGAAATGGAATAAATTGGAGTTTTCTAATGATGGGAGGTACCTTTTAGTTTCTTCTTCAGCTGGGAAACAGCTCATCTTGGATGCATTTACAGGTCAACAATTGTTTGAATTAGTCGGTACCAAGCCCTTCCCCCTGAGAGAATTCATGGATACAGGCTCTGCATGTTTTACTCCAGACGGCTCATTTTGTTTGGGTTCAAGTTACGATGGAAGGGTAGCTGTTTGGGATGTAGGCAATTCTATAAGTGGTAGGCCCTTAAACCCATTCACATACATAGAAGGTGCACCGAATTCTTCAACGAGAACAATAAAATTTAATCCGAAATACGGTATGTTTGTCACATCGGATGAAAATATAGATTTTTATGTATATACAAATGATGATTAATAATATATAAAGATTTCTAATATGTAACAATAGCAAAATAGAATTGGAATTTAGAAACGTCATTTTTTTTTTTATTGTTACCTTCAGTTATCTTGCAAAAGCTCACTAATATCTGGATATCTAATTTCCATGTTTTCTTCAGCCCAAGAAACCCAATCTTTTAAAAATTTAATATTTGATCTCTCTAGTGTTTCCATATTACCAATTACACATAATTGTCTTCTTGGACGAGTCATTGCAACGTTTAATCTTCTGTCGTCTCTTAAAAACCCAACATCATACGTATCATTACTTCTTACTAAAGATAAGATAATAACTTCTTTTTCTCTCCCTTGGAACCCATCAACAGTGGATATTTCCACTTGGCTATACTTAGAATGAACCAAGCTTTTCAACAAGGATACTTGAGCACTATAAGGAGAAATTATACCAATGTGATCTTGCAAAACATTGCTATTGAGTAAATCCTTCACATGTTTTAATACTAAATAGGCCTCATTTTCATTATACTTGGAAGAAATCAATATGCCATCACTATCGTCTCGTTCTTGTCCTTCCAAAAAATCATCTCCTTGTGTATCATACCAAATCAGTGGGATTTCTGTGTTTTCGTCTACATCAACACCAGGCAAATCACTTAATAGTCTGTTAGCAACAGAATCTGCCGCCAAAAGCTTGTTTTCATACATCTCTTTGGACGAAAATTCCATAATTTTTTTATTCATACGGTATTGTACATTTAATAAAAGCTTGAATGAATCACCATAATGATCTTCCAACCTGTCAAAAATAGTTTTGCTCAATGTATTCTTGATAGCATCGTTGTCTTCCGTCTTCACTGTAGGTGGCAATTGTTTGTTGTCGCCTGCCAAGACTAACCTTTTCATGTTTGATCTGTAATGGCTAATTAGTGGAATCCAGCATTGTGGTTCTAAGCTTTGAGAGACTTCATCAATAATTAATGTACTAAATAATTTGGGGTCTATATCATAAGCTTGCAATAAAACTTTTGAACTTGATCCATGGAGAGTACAAACCACAACTTTACTTTGAATAATTAAATCATTAGTTACTTTTATTTCTCTTCTTTTCAAATCTTTTCTTAATTCTTTAACCATTTTCCAACCTTCTCTCAAATCTTTGTATGATTTATACTTTTTAATTTTTAAAATTGTATCATCGATTTCTTTACGTAAATCCTTTAAAATTGACCCATTCTCTCCAGTTTTAGCCAAAACATCTAATGAATGGGATAAATTGGCTTCCAATAATCTAGCTGGATGACCGATCCTCAATAATTCGTTTCCCGGAATAACTTTGCCTAATCTTTCCAAAATGGTATCTACTGATATATTAGAAGGGCCACAAACCAAGATTCTTTCCCCCCTGTCATACAGTTGTGCAATCAATTCGACCAATGTATAAGTTTTGCCAGTTCCAGGTGGGCCATGAATAATGCTGATCGTGTTATTTAGGGCAAAATCAATAGCTTTTTTTTGAGAAGTGTTCAATTGGTCGTTATGAAACTGACTGCTACAATCACTAGAACCATCATTGGCATTTTTTCGAGCAACAAATTCCCTCTCGCATAATAAATATTGCATGATTTCATTATTAGGCAAATTTTCATACTCATTCAACCTTCTCATCGTAGAACACATCCGTGTATAAGTAATTTGATTCGTAGTTTTAATTATATGCAATTTTTTAGAGGAATATAAGTCAGAAATAGTAGTGGGCTCAGCTTTGGCTTCATCAATTGAGATGGTGATTAAACTGTCTTTAATTTTAAAAATTACGCCCTCTTCAATTATATCACCATTTTTGTTCTTACTGGTACCATTATTGTTGTGATTATTGGATGAAGTTTTCTGTGCAGTCTTTTTAAGTTTATTGCTACGTGAAGAAGAAGAGGAAGAAGTTATAATGACTATATCACCAACCTTAAAGTCACCTGTATTGGTAATTTCTTGAGATATAGCAGAGTCTGGGGCTAATTCCACATATAGTTTTCCACCCAACCCTGTTCTTATATTTTCTACAACTAAATTATTAAGTGCATAACCATTGGAAACCAATTTCTTCAAGGGTAGGTTGTTTAAAAGTTTAGTGGTTAATTCAACGTCCTGTGCTTGTTCATGAACGATTGCGTTTAGAAACCTTTCTGAAATAAGTTTATTGGAAGCAGAGTCAGTAGCAACCGACATTTTTTTTTTTTTTCTGTTTTGTTATTTATATTGATTATTTAACCTAAACAAACTGCAAAATAGTAAAAGCTTCAATATATGTGTATATATTTTTTCCGCCAATACAAGATGAATTTTTTTACCATCTTTACAAAAGCAAAAGCAAAAACAAAAACAAAAAAAAAAATAACCAAAATATTAATTATCATTGATATATATATATATATATGTATGTATATATCAAAAAAAAAAAAAAAAAAAAAAAAAAAACCATATTCTCCTTAAGTTATAACTCATTAAATTGATAATAATAAAATCATTACTACTATTATTGTTGTTCTTGTTATTATATATATATTAATATATAATTAAATGGATGAAAAATATTGAATATAAAATATAAACAAAAAAAAAAAAGAAAAAAAAATTCTTATTCTGTGGATCAATTACTTATTATTCCTTTTTTCTCACATAGCATTCAAATCACCAAATTTGGAAGCATAACCTGGAACCTCCCATTTACCCTTTTTGACCATTTCTTCAACCTTGGCCTCAATTTCTGGTTTAGATTTGGCTAATTCGTCAACAGTTAATTCATCAAATGGTCTTGCACTTTCGATGTTCCTCAAGGTTTCTTGCAAATCCTTTAATTCCTTAGCAACAACCTTTTCAGTTTCTTGGGCATTTTCAATGGCCTTGCTCTGGAAAGCCTCAATAACAGAGATTTGGCCGGCGGTTTCGATAGTAACTGGCTTATAAGAGTTAAAGTAGGATTCAATCTTGGAAACAACATCACCATTCTTCAAGACTGAACGGTAATGACTGAAATCAACATCAGTTGGTTGTTGTTTTAATTCAAATAACTTTCTACGGGCTTCTTCATTTCTCTTTCTAAAAGAAGCCAATTCTGTGGCTGTCTTACCGGTCAATTTCAAAGAGGATATAACCTTGGCCCATTCAATTTTATTGGCAGCAGATTTAGCTAATGAAGACATGTTTAATGCGATATATGTAATAGTTGGTAGGTTTTCTTTATTTTTTTTTTTTTTTTTTTAGAAAAAAATAGGATAAAAAGAGGGGAGTGGGAGTGGACAGGGGAAATAAATCTTAAAGAATAAAAATTGAAATGAAAGAAAAAAAAACACTTTTGTTAGGTTTCTTACCCAAATATAAACTTTACAGTGGAAATGTGTTTAAAATAACGTACGTAGAAAGTTCAACAAGTATTAAAAACTAAAGAAGTTACTTTGAATGTTACAAATCGTTCACAAACGCTCACTTTTAAAAATAAATACAAAAGAAAAAAAAAAAAAAAAAAAAAAAAAAATAATGCTAATATTTCCTGAGTACTGCCGGTTTTCTGACCTCAAGAACTGTAGTGTCTCAGAAATGCACGTATTCATCTGACACAGCCAATGAAATTCCATGAAATTCAAAATAAAATAAAATAAAATAAAATAAAATAAAGTATTACCCTATCTTAGGGCATAGTCATTTAATTCACTTGCCCTGTTATAGGGCAAGTTTATGGTTATAGGATTTTTGTTATAAGATTTTGAAAGGTATCGGGAATAGAATCCCTTCAATGCATAATTATATTTCTTTTCATCGTTTGATAATAAGAGATAATGATTCATATTTTAGAAATAATTTATTTTTTTACTACATAACAACATTCTAGAAGAGTTCCACAACGTCAGGTTATATTAAAATCACAAAAGAAAGAGTGAAATACCTTATTGTTTGGCATTTATTATACTCTTAGATATTTATCACAATATATGACTCTATACATGATTTTCTCTTAAAGATAAAAAGGTTATCTTTATCTGTTTTCTTGTTTTTTTTTTTTTTTTTTTGTTTTTTTTTTTCTCTTTGGTGTCTCTATTTCTTTTTTTTTTTTTTACTTTTTTACTTGTTCCTCTTTTCTCTTAAAAGCTTCTAAACGAGCACTCTAATTACTAGAAGAATCTTAAACATGGATGTTCCTGGACTGTTATCTGAAGATGCTACTTACGATCGCCATAGTACTTGTGAAAAAATTCAGCAGGATAGTACTTCTATCAAGAAAAATATTGTTAAGTATACTAAAATGAAAAAAACAGAAACGGGACCCGTAGAAACCATTTCCACAAATAAAAAACAAAAAAGATCCTCTTTAGCCTGTATCAGATGTAGAAAAAGACACATGAAATGTCCCACAGGGAACCCATGTGCTAACTGTGCTAAAGTGGGAATTGCATGTGAATATATGGTTCCAGATAAAAAGTTAAACGTTTCAATGACTTATTTGCAAAAATTACAAAAAGACTTAATTGATTTGAAAAAACAAAATATTCAATTGAAATCTGATTTGGACTCACATTCAAAAAATACATCTACAGTTCTTAATAACACAGTTCTTAACTCTTCCGCTACCGATACTGTCACTAAAAAAGGCTCTTCCATAACAAATCCATCTGTATCAGATCACACTATCAATGAAGAATGTGTTCCCAATTTTGCTGATAGAAGAGGCAGATTAGTAGGTTCAAGAACAGGTCAAAAATATTTTGTAGGTTCCTCTTCTATGACCTTGTTTGGAATGGAAATCCAGTCTTTGGTTCAATCAGCTAAAAATAATAGACAAAAGCATTTAAATGAAAGATCAAACAGTAATGACAATATTGGTACAACTGATAATAATAGTAATAATAATAATGATAATACATTAAATCAAATTTTTGCTTCAAAAAACACAAATACGTTGCCCGAGGTTGTGGATACCAGTGCTAAACTACCGGAACCAATAGATAGAGTCTTGGAAGAGGAAGGTAATGCTTATAAAATCGTGTTGTCTGATACAGCAATCGGTAATAATAATACACTCAGCGTTAATTTTACATTACCATCGTATTCCTACGCCGTATTACTAGTCGATACGTTTGTAACATATAACGACGGTTGCTTTTATTTTTTCAACGAAGGGTTTGTAAAAGAAGGTTTGAGATTAACATACAACGGTGAAAATGTCTATCAAGATCAAACACTACAAACAATCTGGTTTTGTAAAGTGTTATTAATATTTAGTATTGGCGAAATGTATTTGGGTAGATCTAATGATCAAGACGGTCTCAAACTAACGAGCAGCAAAGGTGGTCCTAGATTACCTGGATCAGGTTTTTTTGAACAAGCTTCTGAAATTTTCGACTGTTTATTTAGTAGTGGAAGAATTGAAAACTTGACCAAGAAAGGCGGAATTGAGGTTATGCTACTTTATGCCTTTTATTTACAAGTTGCCGATTGTACTATTGCATCTTATTTCTATTTTGGTCAGGCCTTGAGGGCATGTCTAATCCTTGGGTGGCACGTAGATGCTGAAAGAGATACATTGACTAGATTTGAATTGGAACATAGAAGGAGGATATGGTGGACTGTTTATATGTTTGAAAGGATGTTAAGTTCCAAGGCTGGGCTACCACTAAGCTTTATGGATAATACCATTTCCACTGAATTCCCCAGTGATTTCGATATGAGTAACCCACCTTCTCATTGTGAACACTATGTTTTCCCTGAGTCTGATTACATTGTAAATTGTATCAAAATAACACAGATAAATGCAAAGATTTTAAGCAAGTTGTATCAAAGACAACCAACTTCCAATATCTTGCCCATTTTGAAAGGAATTATTTTTGATTTACTACAATGGAGATCAAACTTGCCGGATTTTCTACAAGTTAATTTTGATGCCGAATCTTTCCATATTTCCAGGCTTTGTACTAATATGTTTAGCGAGTATTTCCAAGGTCTAAATTTAGCCATAAGACCATTACTATACCATTTCACATCTATACTACTCCGGGAAATTGGAGAATTGGCTAAAGATCAGCCTGTACCCTACATAAATTTACAAAAATATTCTAGAAATATATCGATGTTTTTAAACTGTTCATTGCAAGCATCGATAAATCTTATTAAATCTATGAGAGATGTAAGCCAGCAAAACATGGTTGCATTATTCGGTTATATGGATAGAGAATATTTGTTCACCTCTGCCTCTACCCTAATACTCTTTATTTCAACATTTGGCGTATATGAGCAAACTAAAGTTTATTTAGATAGTGCACTACAAATATTTACAAAGATGCGGAACTTGGGTAATAATCCAGCCGGGTTAAGAAGAAAACAGTTATTGAAATTAATGTCAGATTTGGATTTTCATCACGTTATGACAGACTTAATTGAAAAGCACAATGACAATTTGGAAGCCAACTTCAAGTACGATGAACACTATGGTTCAGAAGTCAAAATAGTTTCTATTCCATCCTCGGTTTCTACTACATCGAATATATCACCAAGTATGATGCCTTCCTCTTCTTTGTTTTCTAATAATAATGATTCTCTTCCTGACACACATATTATGCAAAAGAATTTTTTTATCTTAACCGAAAATGTGTTGGGGCATGACGCAAATATCAGCTTTGAAAACCTTTTGGAAGATTCTAATGATTGTGTTCATGATACACAGCTATGGAAAGATATTTCAGATCAAGCAATGTGGCTAGGGCACACAAAATTATAACATATATACATAAATATAAATATACTGAAAAGTTAAAAAAAAAAAAAAAAAAAAAAAAAAAAGGAAAGAAATAAATTATAAACATATTCTTTTAATCAAATTTTCTGCATCATCATTAGACCATTCTCTTAGTCTTTTGGTAGAACTCAATAATACACTGTAACCATAAGCAAGCTCCTTATTGGTAATAGCATCTTGTTTTAAATTTAAATAATTTGTATAATTCTTTACACTTTTCCGACCATTGTGTAACTCTTGCCATTTTCCCCTTTTTTCAAGCAAAGTGATGTATTGACTAGATTCTAGTTGTGAAATAGCAGCATTTCTAGTGACCATAATACTATTATCATCTGTTTGTTGAATTCTACATATAATAGAATTTATAATAAAGTTCATTCTATTGTTCAAATATGGATTATTTTGTAAATTTAACAACCATTCAAACAAATTGTTTCTTTTAATAAAATCGATATCCTCTGTAGTCTTGATACCATTGTATAAAGTATCTAAAAACCATGACAAAAATTTAAAATAATTTTCATAATTACGAGTATTTCCAACCTTATAGTTTTTCAGCTCTAATAATAATGGGAAATCGTGACTCCTAATCAATGGAGCATTTAATACCCAACGGAAAGCAATTTCATACATAAAAGACTTGGGTTCCAATAGGGACCTAGCTATCCGACAAATAGCAAACCAGAATAATGGACATATAATTTCAGCACTACTTTTATTTTTATTTTTGAAAAAAGTATAGTTAATTTTGGTCAAAAGAAGCTTAAAGATATGTTCTTCTTTAATATTACTGCTGTGCTTTTCCATACTAAAGAGCATCTGCTGAACCATAATAGAAGCAATTTTACAAGTCTCGGCACAATGGCTGCAAAGAGATAGCAAAATGAAAAAAAATAAGCCCGAGTTTAAAAGCCTTTTGATCTCAAACTTGTAAAAAACATCACCATCATCCGCCTCGATTTTTTTAACCAATTCTCTATTGTTCAAAATGAGCAACATAATAAATTTGGGATCATATATTTCAGAGAGCATATTTGAAGAACCATTCAAAATATTAATTTCATCATAGTATGATTCCAATTTGTCCCACGAATTCAAGTCATTTAAAGTAGGAACTTGGGGTAATGTTGGAATATAATTCTTAATGCTTTTTTCAACAACGCTTTTACTTAACGAAATAATGTAGCCCTCCGCTTGTGAGGTAATCAATCTAACAGACCCGATTAATTCTAGTTCTTCATCTGATAAAGAGTCCAAGAATTCCCAGGAATAAATATTTTTTGTCCATATAATCGAACTTTTAGATTCAATTTCTTCTAATATCTCATAAAGTATTCTATCCTCCAAAGAGCAAGTACCTTGATAAAAACTTAAAATCGATTTTTGCACTGTTAAACTTGAATTTTTGGCAACATCTTTAAAAAATAAGCCTTTAAGGATCAGCGCGTTGTAAAAACGTATTTTTGGCAAATAATTAAATGGCTTCAATAACGGATTTGACACATTATTAACAAAAATTTGCAATAATTTGCTTCCGTCAAACAAATTGGATGGGGCAGTTGTAATCAACTTTAATATATATCTAACAACTGATTCCCTTTCTCCAAAATTTTTCGTTAAAAATATTTCCAATTGGGAATTTAGCACTGCAGCAGGAACTAGTTCCCAAACGTTTTGTACACACAAAAGATCTTCCAAAGAGACCAACAAATCATTTAATTCAATGGTAATTAATCTAATATCGGACAAAAAGGAAATGTGTTTGTTTACAAATAACATTGTTTTATGAATCCAAATAATAATATCTTTATTATGGAAATCGTTAATTAATAGAACAAATTTAACGGTTTGGCTTGAATATTTGTCTTTACAGTCATTTAATATGTATTTCAAAATATCACCCTTGGCTGTATCAGTTAAAACTTCAAAATTGTTGGTGAATAGCATCAATAAACTGTTGAAATCGACAAATTGATTGTTCCGGAATGATTCCAATGATTCCAAAACAGTATCACTTAAAAACTCTTTCACTCCTGGTCTGGCGGAATATTTTTTGGGAATATTGCTAGCAAAAAATATACGAATAGACTCATTCTTAATTTGAGCTTGCAACGTATTCAATAATCCAGCATAATCTATATTTTTTAAACATTCTTTGACGATAGGTTCATTATCAAAATTCAAAGCTAAACTTAGTGCATCTGCAACAACAATATTTTTTACCAAATTCCACCTAATAAAATCACACAAAACCACAGACAAACTGGATATTGGTATGACTTTAATAAACAAAGCATGAGAAATGGGCACGTTATCCTTACTCAATTTACTTAACGCAATAAATAAGTCATCGGGATTTAAAACTTCCATATATTTTGGCAAAATCTCCGTTGATATTAGCTCAGATGGTAAATATCCCAAACTCAATTGAAAGATTTTACCAGCATATTTATTTTGAGATAATGTAACGTAATTTTCGAATAACCCACATAAAATAGTGTTAAACTCTGTAGAATACGTATCTAATTGTTGGAAAACTTCAACTAAATCGCAAGTAATATATGCCTTCTTATCCAAGCTATTTCCATTTTCAACACTATCTTTTGTCAAACAAAACTTGTTGTAAAATTTTGGGGCTACTATTTCTTTTTTACAACATTCATCTGTTAACGCGTAGCCACCAATTTTTTCAAATAGCATGTCAATTGCCGAAGCAATTCCTTTCTCGTTAATAAACAGCTTTTCATTTGTTGCAATATTTTCAATTCTGACAAATATGGCAGCAACATCCAACATGTTAACTGGGAATCTGGTCGGTAGAGAAGAAATTCTTTTCAAAGGTAAAATACTAACGTAATTATAAAAGGATGTCCCCAAATTCACAAAGTATTCATCTAATTCGTATAATTTGTTAATACTTTCCTCAGATGAAGATAGATACAAGTTAACCAAATTTTCGTCAATATCTGTACGGTTTCTGACGAGTTCTAAAATGCCCTCTTTTGATTCGCCAATAAAAGTTAAATTTCTGAAAAAAATGCAAAGCCATTTACAAATAATGTCATAGTTAGTGGACTTGTCAACAAACTCCCATTGTTCCATAAGAGCGAGTATAAAGGGGGAAATACGTTTATAATCATTTGATAAATCGATATATTTAAACGGTGTTTTAACACATCTGGATACAGATTCATCAATTAATTTCCACAACTTGGGCCATTGCTCTGTATCCTTTGCATTAAAAACTAATTTCAAACTATTTGTTAAAGCTGCTATTGGAGAAGCCAACAATCTCTCGTAATCAAACAATTGCGTATCTTGAATTAAATTGTCAAGCAAATTTGAGATTTTAAAAGATATCTTATCGCTTGTATTAGTGTACGAGCTTAATTTTAGAAAAATAGAAAACGGAGTTCTCCCACTTTTAGCAATAGTGTTCCACCATCTTGTAGAATCGTTCAATCTCTGGAATTCTAAATAATTATCCAAAATAGCAACTTCGATTCCTTTCAAATTTCCGTCTTCGTTCATTAAATCATTGAATGGATTTTTATCGTTTGGCAAAGTGATATTAAAGAATGTTGGGAATAACTTACTATAATATTTTAGAGTGACGGTATATGAAAGTAACAATATCTTGTTTTTTTTATATTTTGAATACGAGTCAGCAAGACTGGATACAATGACTGATAATTCAGGTAACCTTGTATATATCGAATTTAAAATCTGTGATTTATGCATGCTCCAATTTTTCTTGTCAAATAATTCCACCACTTTTGTTAATTTCTGTAAAACAAACACGATTAATTGTGTACCCAACTGTTTAATTAAGGGAATCTCATTTTGTAAACATCTGGTTAAGGAACCCTTTGTTAAGGATAAAGGCATGATATTATCCAGCACTATATCTGCATTGGGTAGCAATTCAGTCTCCACATTTTTAACTTTATCTGGTATGGGCAAAGATATGATTTTCCCCAAAAGTAGAGTCATACCAAACCAAAAGGACGTCATTTTTGGAGCATGAACACCACATTGAGAGATTAAATGATTCGTGTATGGAGCCACCAATTCTGGAACATAAAGCAAAATATTGATGACTAAGTTACATTGATTGTCATCTTCCCACGGTTTAAAACTGCACAACATAGAATACAAAATCTTGTTATAAAGTTTAAAAGTTTTCCCATTGATTTCTAATGAGGCCCCTAATTGGGCCCTTGAACCTGTTGAGGATAAAGTATTTGAAAACCAAACTTTGTTGTCATTGAATGCAACACCAAACCTTTCATTGGTTGCATAAATGTCATAAAAGCTAGTAATTTTTTTAACAATCTCATTATTTGTAGAATAAAAAAATGGTTGTAACTTGGATACTGTATATTCGTTTAAAATTTTGCACTTTGTGGATTTTTTAAACAGCTTTTCCTTTAAAATTTTTTCAATAAGTAAATCTATTGTAGATATAATCAATTGATCATTATCAACTTTAGCCATGTATTTAAACCAAACACTCATTATTTTTGAATTATCTATCAAGATATCTTTTCTTAGCAAAGGTGGAGAATTATCTAACAAAGAAATCCAAAATAAAATAAAATTATATCTTAAAGTGAATTTATATTGTTTCTCTTTAATTACTGAAGAATCAGAAAGTTCATTTTTTGAGGGTGTCAAAATTTTTGGTAAAGTGGGCAATGAAAAATCAAAATGAGATAAAAAATCATCAACAAATTTACCATCTTGGAAAGTAACAATATTTTTCAACAAGTTTAAGCATGGGTTTGTTAATGACGCTCTCATATTGTTAATACCTCTGTATAAATTCTTCATATACTCTGTTAATATTAATTGAATGAGTTGTTCACCATATATGAATAAAGCAGGATGAAGGTTTAAAATTTCTAGTAATTTATTTAATTTATTTAAATGGTCAATAACTTTCTTGTGATCGTTAATAGTTGCATAATAAGACCATGATTGTACAAGTTGTGTATGTAACTTTTTAGAACAAAACTCAATTAATGGAGTAAAATCATTTCCAATTGATGAATCACTTTTATTGGTAACACGGATACTTTTCAAAATACTTTCTAACGACTTTAATTGTTCATCACCCAAAGATAGGAAAGATGTAGACGAAGAATTGGATATTTTCTGTTTCCATTTCCTTTTATTAGGATTAGAAAATGGAATATCATCTTCTATACTTTTGGTTTCACTCATGGTATCCCTTCAGTATGTATATATATATATATGTGTGTGTGTGTGTGTTTGTATGTGTAAAGGATATTCAATTTCCTATTTTTTTTTAAAATAAATAATATTTTATTTTGGTGGGAAATTACTAACAAGAAAACATAATATCTAAATTATACACACTAAGCAACAACATTTATATGTATGTAAATATTATGTATTTTTCTGTCAATTGAATAAATTTTTTTTTCAAGCGTGAAAAAAAAAAGAAAAAAAAGAAAAAAAGAAAAAAAGAAAAAAAAAAAAGAAATGTGCGTTTTCACGTGATCACAAAAAGCATGTTCTGCACCCGTACATCTTTGTATGTTTAATAAGGGGATATCTCCGTTAGTTGAAAAAGTGAAAGGTTTAAGAAAAAATAAATTGTTCAATTGTAATAATAAGCGAAAGTAAAATCACATTTATATATTTTATATTGGTCAAGACTAATTCCTGAAAACAGAAACCAAAACAAGTAAGACACAAATAGCGCATAAACGTGTTTTAAACCTACATCTATGTTTCGTTTATCTTTCTTTAAAAGACCAGTCACAAACGGTTCAAAATTGTTAATTAATACCAATACTTTAAAATGTGCTTTCTCCTATTCAACAGCGGCAAGTGAAGCAAAAAAATCATCTAGAAAGATTGATAGCTCTATGTTAAAGCCATTGTTTTATGTAATTTTAGTAGTATCTGCTTTAAATAAGGTTAGTGAACAACAAAAACAAAATGCAGAGTTAGAACGTAGGTATAGAATGAAACTACAAATATTACAAGATCTAATTACCAGATTAGAAAAGAACAGAAAAGTTGATTTTGATATCAACCAAGAGCTAAAGTTGGTTCACAAATTATTTGATAAATATGATAACAAGTATGATGACACTTCAATTATAAAGCACAATTATACTGAAAAAGAAATCGTTGATAGTTTAAATGGTATCAATAATAGAGATTATAACAATAAAACTGATGATGACGAAGATTTAAATAAACTATTCAACGATATCTTAAAAGATATGGACAAGGACCCTGAGCAAATTAAGAGGGAAAATATCGAAAAAGAAATTGAGTTTAAGGAGAATGATGTTAATCAAGATGGTATCATTGTTAATAAAGCCTTGCTAGAAGCTGAAAAGCAAAAGGAAAAATCAACTTGGACCGACTACAAAGCTGATATTGACCAGCATATTGTGGTGGAAAAAGCTGGTGATTTTGCTACTGCTGCAGAAGACACTAAGGTTTCTAAATTTTTATAAACTGTTTTATGCATGTATTATTATTATTACTATTATTGTTAATATTTTATTTATGTTTTTTATGTTAAAATAAAAGATATCCCTGTAAAATAAATCTAAATTAAATGGTGCAACCCGTGTGAGGCTTTGCTGATATTATTTTAGGTCCATGTATTTCGCATTAAAAAAAAAAAAAAAAAAAAAAAAAAAAAAAAATATGATAAAAAATAAATATTAACCATCACACATAACTTTATTCATATATGTATATATGTAGTATGAAATAGTATAAATATTTAGAAAATAAAATTCAGTCATCAATAGGATTAGTTACGTCCTTCGATTTGCCTTCAGGGGTTGAATTAGAATTAGAAATAGTTGGTGTGGGTATCGATGCTTGGTTAGAATCACCGGATTTTTGGAATTCATTGCTAGAACTAGCATTGCTATTTTTAGAGATGCCACTATCGCTATGTCTATCAGTATCCTTTTTATCACAACTAATGTTATCATTATTATTATTATCTTCATTAACCTTATCGTTTATGTTAGTAGAATCACTTGTCGAAGTAGGTGTTTTTGAAACTTCATTCATCAGAATGTTAGTATTTTTATCGCTATTTTTATTAGTAACATCATTGGTTTTATTTAGATGATTATCAGTAGTACTGGTAATAGAGGCAGCAGTGTTTTTGTTGTCACTATCATTAATGTTATTGTTGTCATTTTTAGTGCTACTGTTATTATTATTGTTGTTGTTGTTGTTGTTGTCATTGTTGTTGTCATTGTTGTTAATATCATTGCTATCATTGTTGTCCGTATCATTGCTATTATTACTATTGGTGATATTAGTATTAATATTATTATGGTTACTATTTTTTTTTGGACTTAAAGCAGAAAAATTAGAAATATTCGACCCTGAACGAATATTATCCTGTGTCTTACAATTATTAACCATAGCACTATCGTTATTTGTAATGTTGCTAGTGGTAGTGGCAGTGGTAGTGGCAGCAGTAGTGGCAGCAGCAATAAAATCACTTAAACCGGGAACGTTATCTTGTAAACTTCTCAAAGTCTCCAAAACTTCAGGAGACAAATTTTTTAATTTATCCATAGATATTTTATCAGGTGCAGATTTTGCTGTATGAGTACTGTTATCGTAATTGTTTGGGTCATATGTAATATTATCATTGTCAGTAAAATTAATTTTAGTTTTATTGTTATTATTAATGGCCGTGTTGGTATTCGTATTATTGGCAACAGTTGCAAAAGCATTTTTCGTTTTATACTGCGATTGTTGTTGTTCAACCAACATTGGAGAATTAAGTTGCTGTTGTGGCAAAACAGAAGGTGCTGATATTGGCATATTCATATTAGATGATGAGGATAATAACACATTATTCAATTGGTTATCATTATTAATAGTAGAAGAAACACGATTAGGAATATTGCTATGTGCACGCGTACTTGGAGTTTGAACACGAGAAGGTGGCAGCGGCACAAAATTGTTTTGATTTGTGGATTGCGGAGAACCAGCAACCGATGAGGCAGGAACTGCTCCACCCACTGTCAAAGGCTCATCCGTCAATAAACCTGGAATTTGTATCAACAACATTAATATTCTATCCAATGCAAATTTAGCTTTTTCAAAACTTTTCGAAGTGATTCTTAAAACCCAAACGTATTTTCTCAAATAATCTCTAAATTCCAAAGCTTCCTCTTTGGTGGTGGATGTAACATATAGTAATGCGGCAAAAGTGCCCATCAAAGCCAAATTACCCGTGGAACTTGAATACCAAAATGCATTGGTATGTTCGCTTTTTAATTCACAAATAAACTCAATTGCTGCAGCTAGTCTTGTCTTAGCAGCTTGTCTACAAACATGCGTTAATTCCTTGGGTGTGTTAGAATCTAAAGTACTAATGATTTTCCTGTGTAGAGTTATTTCAGCAGCAAAATAGGCTAACGTTAAAGACGCATTGCTGTTGAATTTTTTGGCTTGAAAATTGTTGATAGACAGTTGAGGGGGTAATGAATGGTACCATTCTCTTAACTTTAATTGTAAGGGTTTGGCCAATTTCAATACATATTCCACCCTATTCGTTGTGGCTAAGGCACCTAAAGTGTAAAAAGTGTCTAGAATCTCACCCAAAATGATACTTAATGAAACATATTGCTGAAATAAAAGCTTACCATTATTGATATCATCGGCTGTGGGTGTCAAGTCCATCAATGATGCAAAACTGGGGGATTGTGCGCTGAATATAGATTTTTGATTATTGCTACTATTTCCCTGGTTTACAGAATCCATGGTGGGTGAATCTTCTGGGAAATCTTCCTCTCCCAACATTTTAACTAGCCAGTTTCTCCCCAATATCAAATGTGAGTAACGTCCCTCTAGTAAAGAAATCCACTTATCCATAGCCCATACAGCCCATGCCAATCTACGTCTTAATCCTCTTTCCCATCTGGGTAGTCTCCAATCTTGACAATCTACACCCAACCCCAATTCCTCCGCAAGGGCAACAACTTCTGATACAATAACCCAATTATTGGTGGAGTCTGCCCTGCACATTAAAATCAATAGCCCAGTTTGAACAATACTCAATTTAGGTCTCTCTATAACATCAAAAAACATCCTCAGTGAAATCGAATTTAGCTCATCTTGCACATTTGGCCTGGGAAAGCCTACTAGCTGCGGATGGAAGTCCCACCACTGTAATGCCAAAGAATATATCGATGCTAGTAGAGGAGCTGTTAGTTCCCTATATGACCTGGAATATTTTTCCATAAAAACTCTTTCGTGTAGTATTGGAAAATATGGATGTATTATTTTGAAAAAAATGTCAACCAAGACTTTACCGTGAGGATGTACTAATTTTTCCACGTAGTCAATTTCCTGTGCTTGTTTCAAATACAGAGATTCGTTAAAATCATCTCTCAATACAAATTGAACAGTTGATGCAACTTTACGTAAAGTTAAAGTTTTTGATATCTGAATTTGATCAATTTTGTCTAGTTTAACATGGTTCACAAGGTTAATGTCGAACAACGAAGTTGGGCCAACATAAAAAGAAGATCTAGGGTATTGGATAGGAACAGCAGGGGTCATAATTTGTTGTTGGTTCATCTGGCCGTTGTAATAGTTTTGTTTAACTAAGTTGCTTCCTGATAAGGTAAATTTTCCAATACTACTGTTGCCACTATTACGATGGTTTCGTGTGGTAGGAGTCGTGTTGCTTTGGTTGCTGTTATTAATCATAAACTGTAAAT
Organism: Saccharomycodes ludwigii; assembly: GCF_020623625.1. Taxonomy (NCBI): domain Eukaryota; kingdom Fungi; phylum Ascomycota; class Saccharomycetes; order Saccharomycodales; family Saccharomycodaceae; genus Saccharomycodes; species Saccharomycodes ludwigii. The sequence goes on from NC_060203.1 coordinate 79,503, forward strand.
TTGAAGGACTCGAAGAAGATGACGTAGTCATATTTGTGTTGTTGGTGATACTACCACTGTTTAAACTTAAATTATTTAAATATTGTCGTTGTTGCGAGGGAGGTGCTATACTTTGTAACATTTCTGAATAATATTGTAACGAAGATGAATTATTGTTACCATTATTGTTGTTGTTGTTGTTATTATTATTATTATTATTATTATTATTATTATTATTATTATTATTATTATCGAGTTTGGTTCTTTTTAATAATTCATGAACATTAACATTTTCATCAACCCTTGAACGTTTCAGTTGATCTAATTCTGTGGCAGTCTTAGTAGCTGGAATCTCAGAATAAGTACATTTGATACCTTTTGTTTCGCATTGAACACAACTTTGTAAATTAGGCACTACAACACATTTGGTTTGCCTTCTTCTACAGTGATCACAAATTTTAGTTTCTTGAATAATGGACTTATAAGCTTTAAATCCGTTACCATTAGCGGTAGCGGTGGTGGTTGTAGGAGGACTGTTAACATTGGTTGTTGGTTGTTTAATCAAACCTTGATAATGTTGAATTAACATATCCAGATTCTCTCTATCGCTGTTGTTACCAGTTGCCCTTGTAATTAAATCATTGTTAGTTTTATTGTTATTATTGTCAGGAGAAGCAGCATTTGAATTGTTTAATAATTTACTCTGAGTTGAATTTGCCAAATTATTTAAGATACTGGCATAATCGTCATTAAAGCCTAGCATGGAGCTGTTGTTGAAATTTGTATTATTATTAGTTTTCATATTGCCATTATTTCTAGGAGAATTCATTGAAGTTAATTTATTATTGTTGTTATTGTTTGGCATAAATTGATCGAAATTCCATGGAGAAGTTGGTTGCGACATGGTTTTTTTTTTTTTTTATTGCTCCTAGAATAACAAACTGTTTTGATAAAGATTGTTTTATTATTAAGAAAGAACGAAGAAGAAGAAAAAAAAAAAAAAAAAAAAAAAGGATTCTTCTATTATTGAAAAAAAGAAAAAAAGAAAATTGAATAAGAAAAAAAGAAAAGAAAAGAAAAGAAAAGAAAAAAGAATTCAGTATAAAACAAAACAAAAAAAACCCCCCTTAAACTTTTTAAAGCTGAGATGATAGAAACAGATGATATTATTTAAAATGTTTTCTTTCTTTCTTTCTTTCTTTGTTATATCATATTTTTTTATTATTGTAATATATTAAAAAGTATTGCTAACTGTTGTTATGCTATATATTTAAGAAAGCAAGAGGGGAAAAGACGGCAAGAAAAAGTTAGCGTGTAAGAGGGGAAATAAAACAGAAAAAAAAAGAAAGTAGGCAACACGTACATGCAAATCTTATTCAATATCTTTTTTGCTCTACTAATATAAACTCATCGCCATCTTTCCCTACAAATTTACCCAACAATTTCAACTAAGCTTTTTATTCTTTTTATAAAGAAAGCAAAATGTAACATAATAAATAATTCCATTTTTTTTTTGTATCTGCCGGCTTCTTCCACCAACGCACGTGATGAACTCGCCCCCCCCCCAAAAATAAGATAAGAAGCACAATCACTTCATACGAAAAATACTTTAAGAAAAAGGAAAAAAAAAAAAAAAAAAAAAAAAAAAGGATCAGTGCGTTAATGGTAATGAATCAAAACCGTACTAGTAGGTCTATTACTATAATAAATATACGTTATATAGCTACGTCTAATAAACAAACTCACTTAAATAAGCTTCAGCCACAAATCTTGCTCTTGCATTTAAAAATAATTTCATCTCACTAATCTCCTTATCTACATCTTCCATAAACTCAATAATAAAGTCAACCAACTTGTTGGTTTTCATAGATTCAGTATGTTTATTAGTAATTAAAAATGAAATGCTGTAATCATTATTTATTGGCACTCTTCTTAATATGTAAAAGTTTTCTGCACGTTGTTCCAAAAATCTCGTAAACTTATGAACCAAGATTGTTTCAATTTCATCAGCCTGCTTAACTTTAATACTAACACGAACACTATTAACACTTGGTTCAATTAACACTTGCTCATGTTCATTACGTGATATGTACATGGGCTGCAATAGCAATTCCGCACTTGGATGTGGGACTTCTATTTCTGGTCTATTATGTCTTTCAACTTCTTGCGAAGAAAAATTGGACAAGTTTAAGGCAGCTTGTAGAGAATAACGAACAGCAGTCAAATATGGGCGCAGAGATTGAGACATTGAAAAGTTTTTGGGTGATTTGAATGCTTTTAGCGATATTGCTGTTAATATACCTGACTGGACAATAAATTTTTAAAAAAAATTAAAATTCCCATGTGCACAATAAGGTAAGGAAATCTGGAAAATAGAGGTAAAAAATAAAAATTGAAGTAAAATTAAAAAAAAAAAAAAAAAAAAAAAAAAAAAAAAGGAGAGGGTATGAAATTCAATAATAGTAAAAGGGAGGGTAAGTGAAGCAAAAAAAAAGAGTGAGGGTAAGCAGAAACTATTAAAAATAATAACCAAATAAATTCATCAAAATTACTACCCAAAAAAAGTTGTCATTATGAACTAAGCAATCAGTTCATTTTTAAGGTTAAAATATCTGTCTACACAAATATATATATATATAACTAAGGCGACACTAACTAAATAATAACGTAAACTTTTTTTTTCTTCCCCCCCCCCGTTAGAGGTACTCAAAATCTCAAAGTTTTCTAGTTTTTGACTTGATATGTTGTATTCATATGCTAAGAAAATATCAGATTGCAGAAGAACTATCACTAATAATAAAGGTATTATAAACAATGTTAGGAACAAAATCTTTGGCTCTTAAATAAAACTCAGCTAGAGTTGGATCAGTAGATGTATTTGACCATATGGAATAAAGAGTGAAATTCCCGTTGGCAATTTTGTAAAGATCTAACAAAAAGTCTGGAAAATCTGTATAGTTATAATTCTGGCCATTGTAGTAAATGAAATTTTGGAAAAAAAGTGCGTCACCCCATTTTTCATCATCCACGGCATATTGATACAATTTTGTAGCATCCTCAACCACATCATGATTATCCAAGGAAAGCATTGAGATATTAAGGGTCGCTCCGTATGGAGCCTCTGTATAATATTCTATATTACCAGAACTACCATCGTTAACAGTTATATTGCCAACTAACATATTGTGCAAGACATCTCTATATTCTATTTCTTCAGCTTTCACAAAAAATTTTATTAAAACAAATAAACATAAGCTAATGTAATAAGGCAGTAACATGGTCGTGTAGTTAATATTATTTATTTATCTTCTGATGTATCTATGTATAAAGAGGATAACACAGGTTATGCTGAAATAATACAAGCTATAGGAATATATGTTATAACGAAAAACTCTTCATAGGTTCCTACTTTATCATTTGAACGTCTTATTTATATACTTTCATTTCATCGTAAAAAAATGATTCTTAGGTATTCTTTTTTCATGTAAATAAGGCGTTTAATTCATTCTCTAAGATTAATGCAGACGTTTGTTTATTCCCTTTTTTTTTTTTTTTTTTTTTTCTTTCTTTTCCAGTATCAGGAAAAAGTAGAAAAATAACAGAAGAGGATGTTGCTCTGCGAGAGGGGGACTAAGGCTCGTATGAAGTAAAAATACAAAAAAAAAATAACTTAACTTTTAATAAGTCATTGAGATTATCCTGTTGAGGATGTTCAATACGATACGTTTTTGTTTTACATACTCAACATTCATAGTAAGCGTAATTTAGGATCACTTCTAGTAATTAGCCATTCGATTTGGCAATTAATTTACTATTCTATTTCAGTCTTTTTTTTTTTTAATAATAATATAATTATAAAGATTATTTAAAACAATAGCTCAATCAATAAGAATATCCTGAAAAGTGTTCATTCTTTCATATTCTAACTTGTTCTATCCCTCATTCATATTTTTACTAATTTGGTTAATGTGTTTGGTTTATGCGGCTCCATTTTTATCTACCTGTCCTTTTACAACAAAAATTATCGTAAGCGTAACTCAACATTAGTTGTAGTAATTACGGGTTCGGATTATGGTAATTAATTTCTTGTTCTATTTAGGTCTTTACATATAATAAAGATTATTTAAAACTATAACTTAAATACTTTTGATGAGTAACTTGATAATAAATCATCTCTTTATATATGATTTATTTTCACATTTATATTTGATATTAATCTTTTCCAACATTTCGTTGTTATTCTATAAACGGCATCTTTGTTACAAAGATTTCCTATTAAGGTAATTTCCATTACGGAGACTTCCTGTATGTTGGTTGTAATATATGTTTACTTGGTTTCATATTACGACATCCTCCTCCTCCGAAACTGAGTGCTTCCAGAGTTGTTTAAAGTTTGCCAATAAGGCTGTCTTCCTGTAGTCAGGTAATTTGTTAAAAATCCTAAGTGGTATTTCTACAGATAGAGTTGGATCAACATCGCTGAACTTTGCATACAGCTTAGTCTTATCCTCTGTGATTCCAATTACACTAACTATTTCGGTTAATCTAAATTCCATCTCTTTTTCAGTTCTTGGCGGATGTTTTGGGTACCTGTCTGGGTCATGTTTGAATTCTTTCAACCATTCAATGTTAATTACTCTATGTGTCTTTTTAGTACTTGGTAAATCTATTTCATAGGCGTTATCATTAATTTTCTTTACTACCTTGAAAGGTCCTAAATATATCGGTTGTATCTTCCAGTATTTGCCTTTAACGAAGTATGCGTCTCTGTGTACTAATACATGTTGTCCTGGTTCTAATATAATTTGTATTCTCTTATTGTTCTTGGCTGCTTCATTGTTTTCAGCGTTTGCAGCTAAAAAATCTTTTGTTCGCAATTCTATTGCTTTCAATTTCTTGGCTAATTCGACTGCGGAGTCATTTTGTGCTGAACTCTCCCTCTCCGTAAATATTTGTGGTTTATTAGGAATATAACCCAAATCAACTTCAAACGGAGCAGCTCGAATACTAGATAAATAAGTCGGATTGTAACAAAATTCTAAAATGGGCAAAAAATTATCCCATTGTTGGTGATGTACGGAGCAATAGCTTTTTAACATACGACCTAAGATTTGAATAACTCTTTCAGTTTGTCCATCTGTTTGAGGATGGTTACTACTTGACATTTTTAATTGAATTCCTAATCGTTTCACTAATTCTTTGTATGCAGTGCTCATCATTCTAATATCCTTGTCTGAGGTAATAAATCGGGGAAATCCGTGGTAAGCAAAAACGTGTTTAAATAGTAAATTAATAAGTTCAATGGAACCTGTAGTGGACTTGCATGGTATAAAGTTGCATCGTTTCGAGAATCTGTCTACGACAATTAAAATAAAGTCGTTCTGACGAAATGTAAGTGGTAGTCCTGAAGCAAAGTCAATAGTAATATGTGACCATCGTCCTTTTGGAACATCTAAAGATTGTAGTAAACCTTGTGAGGCTCGTCGGTGTTGCTTCATAACTTGACAGTTGTAACAATGTGCTACGTAATCTTGTATATTCGAATATAAACTAGGCCAATAATAGTCTTTTGCAATTTTATGAAAAGTGATATCGGCACCAAAGTGTCCTCCTAATATAGCATTGTCATGATAGTACTCTAACACTGAATTTCTTGCTTTTTGTGGTACACATAGTCTGTCTTTGTAATATAAGAAATTGTCTTTGTCTATTGTATATGCTTCTTGAAATTGTCTTGATGAAGTCCATTTTTTCTGATATTTCTTGAATAAATGTAAATCCATTCCTTCTGTGTTCACATTATCTATATGTTTCATTCCGTGCAAAACTGCAGCACACCAGGGGTCATTCTCATAAAGTTCAAGCCATGATTTTGCATCAATGGTATCTACTTCTAAGCTTTTACTGTCTCGCGATAGTGTGTCAGCAATATGATTCATTGTACCTTTTAGGTATGTCAAAGTGAAGTCGTATTCACTTAGCGGGTCTAACCAGCGGGAAATTCTTCTTGACGGTTCTTTCTTATTTTGTAATGATAAAAGTGAAATATGGTCTGTTCTTAATTCAAAATGGTTTCCATGTAGTAAATATCGGAAATGATTTAGTGCTTCAATTATTGCTAATAATTCTAATTCTCCAGGTGGGTAATTCTTTTGTGCACCTTGTAAGCTTTTACTGAAGTATCCAATAACTCCAATTAGCTTGTTGTTTTCTAATTTTTCTAATACAGCTCCAAGTCCATCATACGAGGCATCGGTAGTTAGTCTCATGTAACATTTGGGTGTATACGGGACTAATATTGGTGGTGAGCCTAGTGCTTTCTTTAAAGTTTCAACGCTTTGTGTTTGTTCGTCTGACCATTCAGTCTTCTTTGCTGTAAATTCAACTAGTGGCTTAGCTATATGACTACATCGTGGTATAAACCTTCTGTAAAAATTAATCATTCCTAAGAATCTCTGAACACTCTTAATATCTTGGGTAACTATTAAGTTCTTAATAGCATCGGTTTTTCCTTGTAATGGTCTGATACCATCACTACTAATTTCGTGTCCTAAAAATACTACTTTTCTTTGTGCAAAATAACATTTTGATCTTTTTGCAACTAAACCATGATCTTTTAGTCTTTGTAATACTGTTTCTAAGTGTTTCCAATGTTCTTCTGTATTATCACTGTGTATTAGAATATCATCTAAATAAATACAAACAAATTTTAAATCTCTGAATATGTCACTCATTAATCTTGCAAATGTTGAAGGTGCATTTCGTAAACCAAAAGGCATAACAGTAAATTGATACTTTCCAAATGGGGTGACAAAACTAGTCAAGGGTTTGTGTTCCTTTTTCATTGGAATTTGGTAATATCCATTTAATAGATCTAAGGTTGTGAATATTTTTGAAGATCCTAGTTTGGCAAATATAGTGTCTAATAATGGTAGGGGAAACAAGTCTGGTTCTGTATTTTTATTCAACATTCTGTAGTCAACACATAATCTGTAATCTCCAGATTTCTTCTTTACCATGATTATGGGTGAAGCTATTGGGGCTTTGGATTCTTCTATGTATCCATCTGACAATAAGCTATCAACCATTTTCCTTGCTTCTTCTTCAAGCTTGGGTGTACTTCTGTAAGGTTGCATTTTTGGAAGTCTCTCGGGATCCTTTAGTATTATTTCATGGTGTACATTTACCAATTTATGTGTTTCAGGTAATAATTTAGTACCTACAATATCTCTAAACTTGTTCCTGAGCCATTCTGGAATAAAGTTCCATGTTTTATTTTCCTTTGTTTCAATCGTTACCTCTAATAACTCGTTCAACTGTTCTTTGTCCTCGGTTTCTATGTTCAACAGTTCAGGGTTTGTTTCAAGTATGGGGTTTCCGACAATAACCTTGTTGTTAATTGTGTCTAAAATATACGCATCTATTTTATATTCTTTGTCGTTAATTGTAAAACGTACTGTTGTAGCTTTGTTCGTACCTTCTTTGGTTCCTTTAATCGCTCCACTTATACTCTGAAAGGGCGCTTTGGAAACTTCTAATCCAATTATCTCTACTAGATTTCGGCTAATTACACTTGTTGGGGCTCCTGTATCCATCAGGACCGTTGCTAGTGTTGCATCGTTCAATAACAATTCTACTTCCCTCCTCCTTCCAATTTTAGGAGTTTTCATAATTAAGGGGTATATACGAGAGTTTTTTCTTTCTTTGAGTCTTTCTCTCATTCTGTCCATAACTTCATCCCTATCGTCTATTTCTACGATTGGATTCGTGTCTTTTTCTATTCCTGCCGTACTGAGTTGTTCATCTGTACCGGTTTCTATTCCTTCAGCTTTTGTGTCGTTTGTAGCTGGTAATTGCGAGTTAGCATCGTAAAACACTTCTTCCTCGTCTTCGTTATAATATTGTTCAAATTTTCCTAATTCTTCAGGATCAGCGTAGGCAAATTCTACGTGACCTTGGTATAAACTTTTTATACTATTTGGTTCTGGTCTTTGCAACGGTTGGTTGTAATTATTATTATTTTTTTTCTTTTTTTGTAGTAATTTTTTATTGTTTTTGTAGTTTTCTTGTTGTTTTTTCTCTTTTTTTGTAAATCTAGCGATGGTTTTTCTATTTTTCTGTGTGTTTAAACAGTTTTAGTTCAATATCTCTGAGGCGTGGGAGAACTCGCGTTTCTCTTTTGACTCTTCGGACATTTAGAAGCGTAGTGTCCTGAATCACCACATTCATAACATAATCCTTTATCTCTACATAAGCTTTCGAGGCGATTTTTCCAATAATCGTTATTTGAGTTGGACTTGTTGAAATTACGACGTTTGCTGTTATTGTAATCCCAACGTTCTGAGTTGTTGTAATTACGACGTCCTGAACTACTATTACGGTTCATATATTTGGATTGCATGGCATCGATTTCCATGGCATCCGAATCATTGCTTGTTGACGTTGGTGTATCATACCAATTTACATTATTCGTTTTAGATCCTAAGTTGTCAGCTCTCCAGGCCATCTCTTCGGCTTCTCTCAAGGTTTGCGGGTCACGAATTCTCAATTCTCTGCAAATGTCCTTTTTTAACCCAGCGATGAAAGTTACAATTAGGGCTTTTTCTGAGACAAAGTCGGTAGGCAACAACAATCTAGTTTTCTCGAACTTGTCAGTGTATTCCATAACACTCTTGGTTTGTCTCATTTTATTTAAATCAAGGTACATTTGGTAAGGGTCGATAGCGGCGCTACCAGATATCGTAAGCATAACTCAGGATTAGGCGTAGTAATTACGGGTTCAGATTTTGGTAATTAATTTCTTGTTTCGTTTAGGTCTTTACATATAATAATAATATATATAATAAAGATTATTTAAAACTATAAATCAATCATAAAGAATATCATGAAGATATTCCTCTCTTTTATACTTTTATTATTCATTCTCGTTCTTATTCTTATTTCCCGATTACGCGGTCGGATCTTATTATTCGGGGCTACATTGTATTACTAATCATGCTTACTAATTGTGTTTACTAATTGCTAGTTATCATATGCGTTTGATTGATCTCATATTACACAAAAAATGTTGTAAGGTGAAGTGGGCTAAAGATGTTACTTGGTTAGACTCGTTCTAAATCGATCTTTTCTCGTTATTATATTTCTTCTATATATAATATCTAATTACATAAGTCTAAACTAACTTATACAAACAAGGACAATATATCTACGAAACCCAAAACTCTTTAGTGAGATGTTGGCTTTATATACTCCTGTTTTCGGTTGTCGACACGACAACTTTTACAACAATTATGACAGCGCATAGCCTTAGCTTTTCGATGCGTTGTTCTCAACTTCGGTACTGCGGTGTTATAGTAGTATTTGCTTTGCTGGCATAATCACTACTAAGCGTAACATCCACGTACAAGTCTCTTTACGGATAAATCATAATAACATAGTATCTCACTATTTACGGTTATTAACACGTGATTTATCTTGTTATAAGGTTTACCTTATAACATCTTCCCCCCTCTCGTCAGATACGGACTGCTTATACAACTGTTCAAAATTATTTATCAGAGAGCGGCGTCTCAGCAGTGGAAGCGACTTAAACATTTTTAACGGAACAGCGGCAGTCAGACGAGGGTCTACGTGGGCAAATTTACAATAGACTATACCTTCAGACGGTGCAAAACCTATTACACTAGAGATATTTTCGAGCCTATTCCTTAACTCAGTTTCAGAACGAGGTAGTTCCTTTACATACCTTTCTGAGTCGAACTGATATTTCTTTATCCATCTTACGTTGATCACTCTATGCTTTTTGGAAGTCTTCGGTAAGTCGACCTCATATGCATTTTCATTTATTACCTTAACAATCTTAAACGGGCCTAAGAATATCGGTTGTAATTTAATGTAACGGCCTCCAGTGAAATAAGCGTCTCTATGTACCAGAACATAGTCACCTACAGCGAACTTCTCTTCCCTTCTCCCAGGATTAACGGCAACTTCCATGTTGACCTGGTTTTCTTTGAGGAAATCTTTTGTACGGAGCGTGATAGCTCTAAGCGACTGGATCAAATCTACAGCCGAGAAGTTCCTTGCGGCTGTTAACGAGGTACTATCTAATAACGGTTCATTTGGTACATAGCCCAAATCCACTAAAAACGGGGCGGCTTTGACGGCAGAGTGATATGTAGAATTATATACAAATTCTACTTGGGGTAACAATACATCCCAACGGCCCTGCTCTAGCCCGGCATATGATCGTAACAGTTGTGTCAATGTTTTAATAGTTCTTTCACTCTGTCCATCGGACTCAGGGTGATTCGAAGAACTCATACACAGTTTAATACCTAGTCGTTCTGTAAGTTCTCTGTATGCGTTACCAGTAAATCTAACATCTCTATCACTAACGATCCTCTTCGGGAAACCGTGATAACAAAATACAAATTGAAATAACAAATTAATAGTGTATTCTTGAGATAACTCTTTATTACATGCAACAAAGTGAGCACGTTTACTGAAACGGTCCACTACAACCAGTATCATGTCTTTACCACTTACTGTCGGTGGTAAACCGGACACAAAATCAATGGATATATCTGTCCATCTTCCTTCAGGGACCTCTAACGGTTTCAGTAAACCATATTGTCTATTACGGTGAAACTTAAACACTTGACAATTCGGGCAACTTGCGACATACTTTTGAACTTCATGATCTTGACGTGGCCAATAATACGATTCGGTGACTTTCTGCAACGTGACATTATAACCAAAATGTCCACCAAATAGACCATGATCATGGTAGGTATTCAACACCAACTGTACCTTACTACGAGGGACTATGTATCTATCTTTCCAATACAACAAATCCTCCTCTAGACGGATCATTTTTCGAAACGCATTTGACAATCTATAGCGTTTAATGATCTTATTAAAATAACTTGTATCCGCTTTGCTAACTCGTATCTTCCCAAGATACTCATCTGGATTCAGAGATACTAACAGAGCAGCACAATACGGATCTTCCTCATAATCATTCTTCCATTCACACGGATCAATGGATACGAGCTCATCAATAACATTGATTTCATACGGAGCTCTTGATATTGCATCAGCAACGACATTGTCATGACCTTTAACATACTGTAATTCGAAATCATATTCGGACAATGTATCTAACCAACGGGCAATTCTTGTGCCTGGTTCTTTTGTTGTTTTCAACGACAGTAAACTTATATGATCGGTTCTCAACACGAATCGTTTACCATGCAACAAGTACTTAAAATGTTCTAGTGCCGAAATAATTCCTAATAATTCTAGTTCTCCGGCGGGGTATCTCTGTTGAGCACCTTGTAGAGATTTAGAGAAATAGGATACGGTACCAACTGGGTTCTTATTTTCGTCCAGTTCTTCTAACACAGCACCAACACCATATTTACAAGCATCTGTAGTTAATCTGTAACTAGCTGTAACGTCAAATGGTATCAACACGGGCTGTTCCTGTAACGCTCTTTTTAATGACTTCAGTGCTTTATCTTGTGTTACTCCCCACGTTGCTTCTCCGGAAATAAACGTATTAATCGGGCGTGCAATAATGGAGCAACCTTTTATAAATCTTCTGTAATAATTTACCATGCCTAAAAAACGTTGTGCTTCCTTAACGGACCTTGGGGTCGGAAACGCACAAATGGCATCAGTTTTACCTTGTAATGGTTCAATCTTACCAGCACTAATTTGGTACCCTAGAAACTCAACGGACGATTGAAGGAAATGACACTTCTTCAATTTAGCTATTAAGCCTTCAGACTTCAGGCGATCTAGAACAACGTCTAGATGATTTAGATGTTCTTCTTTTGACTTTGAGAACACTAGAATGTCATCTAAATAGACACCAACAAATACTAGATCACGGAACAACTCAGCCATATAACGTGCAAATGTGCTCGGAGCGTTCACCAGACCGAATGGCATCACTTTATATTCATATTTTGCAGTGGGTGTCACAAACGCGGTCTTATATTGGTCTTCGGATCTAACCGGTATTTGATGATAACCTGAGTGCAAGTCTAACGTCGAGAATATGGTAGCTTTACCAATTCTACTCAACAAGCTATCTATACGGGGTAACGGGAATGGATCTTTGACGGTGATCGCATTCAACTTTCTGTAATCAACACACATCCTGTAGCTATTATCTTTCTTCTTAACCAATACAATTGGCGAGCTACACGGGGATTTTGACGGTGTGATGAAGTTCTTTTCTAACAAGTCATTAATCAAGTCGTTAACAATACTTTCATTTTTCGGTGTCAACCTATACGGACTTATTCGAGGAAGTCTACCATCAGGCGCCAGAACAATCTCATGTTCAACCTTCCTATCCTGTATTTTCGAGGGACACAATTCATTGGATACAGTACTCTTGTACTTCAATCTCAAGGATTTCGGCAACAGTTCAAACGTGTTACAATCCTTTTTCGGAGATTCACTAACGGAAATAACAAATATTTCATCTTCTTCTTTAAAATACCTAGACGGATTATCTACGTAATCAATAGGTAATATACTGTCATACGGAACCAATACATTTTCGGGTTCGACAGTTTCTCCCAGGTGTAGTAACTTCGGGTAAGACCTTAAAACAGGGTCACCAATAATAATCTTCTGCGAGACGGCAGCAGTAACGTAAGCATCAAACTTATACTTTATATTTTCAATCGACATAACAATACTAGTCGCAACACTTGATGTGGCTGTTTCAGCGGAGACAGCGCCATAAAAAGTGAACGGCGGAGCTGAATACGTTTCTAATTTCAACTCTGAGACCACTGAACGATTCACAAATGTAGTCGGTGAACCAGTGTCTAACAATACTAGCATTTCTTTATTATTTACTACACCCTTAACTTCTCTTTTACAACCAACCAATGGTTTCTTTTCAATTAACGGATAAATTTCGAATTTCGGTAACTTTACAAATTCGCGTTTATCATCACTCACAGATACTTCTGGACACTTTTTTTTCTTTTTTTCTGTTTTTTCCTCTTTTTTCTCTTTTTTCTCATTTTTCTCTTTTTTTCTATTTTTATGTTTTTTATACTTATATTCACTATAACTATTCATACTCTCAGTAGTTCTTCTGGGAACATTCCTTGGAGCTATGTCCGCCTTTCTTGCATCTAAAGCACAAACCCAACCTAAGACAATCTGATCTAGACATGGTTTTACGTGCCATCGGCCTAAATCTATTATTGTTAGCGTTATTCGGGGTATAGTTATATTGACGAGATCTCCGGCTATCACTTATAGCGTCGAGTTCCATGGCGTCTGGGTCCATTATCCGGGAACTATTGAGATCAGGAAACGGTTCCTTATACGACTTCATGTTGATCATCACATGCTTCCAAGCCGTCTCCATCGCTTCCTGCAACGAGTCGGGTTTGACCACTCGTACATATTGTACGACATTCGGTGGTAAACCATATAAGTACTGATCGATTTTGGCATTTTCGGACCAATACGCATCAGGTAGCAAATCCACCAATCGAAAGTAACGGTCGCTATACTCTTCAATTGGTACCTGGCGGGTCATGCGTAACTCTCGAATCTTCTGTACGAGGTAGAACGAGTCAGCTGCGCCTTGAAAATGGTTCTTGAAATCCACTACAAAGTTGTCATAGGTAAGGCCTTCAAAGCCATTATTCGTACCATACGAGACAAACCAACGTGCAGCAGGTCCTGTCAAGGAACGTCCAAGCGTTGCGATCTTCGTAGCTTCATTTTCAATGTTCCTAGTGGCAATCTGGATGTGAACTGTAGCTAGAAAATCTGATATTTCATAGATATCTTTCCTTCCATCGAAAGAACGTGGTGTATTCAACTTGATATCGTTATCTAAATTATCTAAATACATAGCGGCGCTACCAGATGTTGTAAGGTGAAGTGGGCTAAAGATGTTACTTGGTTAGACTCGTTCTAAATCGATCTTTTCTCGTTATTATATTTCTTCTATATATAATATCTAATTACATAAGTCTAAACTAACTTATACAAACAAGGACAATATATCTACGAAACCCAAAACTCTTTAGTGAGATGTTGGCTTTATATACTCCTGTTTTCGGTTGTCGACACGACAACTTTTACAACAATTATGACAGCGCATAGCCTTAGCTTTTCGATGCGTTGTTCTCAACTTCGGTACTGCGGTGTTATAGTAGTATTTGCTTTGCTGGCATAATCACTACTAAGCGTAACATCCACGTACAAGTCTCTTTACGGATAAATCATAATAACATAGTATCTCACTATTTACGGTTATTAACACGTGATTTATCTTGTTATAAGGTTTACCTTATAACAAAAAATGTGTAATCGGTTCTATAGTGTAGTGGTTATCACTTTCGGTTTTGATCCGAACAACCCCAGTTCGAGTCCGGGTAGGACCTTTCTTTTTTTTTGTTTTTTTTTTTTCCTTTCGTTTCTTTTCAGAATAAAATAACTTAAATTCCATATAATTTATAAATTTTTTTAGAAATTTCACTGCATAAACTTTCACTAAACAACTTAAATAAATACACCCTAAACTTTTAAAGGTATGAGTGTATGGAAGACTGCCACAGATGGTAAAAGGCCATACTATTATCGTACGGATACTGGTGAAACAACTTGGATTAAACCAGTTGACCTTTATCTTACGGAAGAAGAAAAATTATTGTTAAAACATGGGTGGAGGATTTTTACTACAAAAGAGGGGAAAGTCTATTATTCTAATTCGAAAACAAATAAGTCAAGCTGGACCATACCGAATTTAGACATTGCTACTGGTCATACTAGAATTGAAAAGAAATCACAACCTATTAAAGCAACCCTTGATACAAATCTTCAATTGAAAACAAATATCCAAGAGTTTAAAAATAACTCGAAATTGCTTAATTTAGAGAAAAATAAATCAATAGATGAGGCAGAAAGGTTATTTATGGAAATGTTAAAGGAAAATGACGTAGATTCAACATGGTCTTTTAAAAAAATCATTACGGATCTGAGTTGTTCAGATCCAAGATATTGGGTCGTTGATGATGATCCATTATGGAAGAAAGCTATTTTTGAAAAGTATCTAAACACTAGAACAGAAGACCAACTACTAGAGGAGCACAATGCCATATCAAAATTCAAACCAGCCTTTATTGCAATGTTAGAATCCTACGGAGATAACGATAAGAAAAAAATCAAATACTATTCCAGTTGGAGAACTGTGAAAAGATTAATTGCAAATGAGCCAATATATAAACATTCTGTAGTCAGTGAAAAGATTAAAAGGGAAACTTTTAATGAATACATAGCAACTTTAAAATCTAACCATGATACAGAAATGGAAAATAAAAGGGAAAGAGCCATTAAAGAATTGACCAATTATTTGAGCAAAATCATCAAAGATAAAGGAATATTAGATTGGAAAATATTAGAGTCCCAATATTTGTTTGAAAATAATCAGAGATATTTACAAAACAAAAATTTTTCAAACTTGACTAAACTTGATGTTTTAACTCTATACCTAAATTTGATTGAAGACGAGAACCATAGCAAATTACAAAAATTAAATGAATTAAAAAAAAAAAACTTTACGCAGGATAGAGTGGCTAGGGATAATTTTAAAAAGGCACTATCTGAATTAGAAATATACTCAAACACAAGATGGCAAGATATTTATCCATTGATACAAAATGATTACAGATTTAAGGATTTGATAGGCAGAGCTGGTTCTTCTCCGCTAGATTTGTTTTTAGATTTGGTGCAGGAAAAGAAAATTGTAATGCAAGGTCTGGCAAACACTGCAAAACAAATACTTATAACCAGCGATTATAATTGGGATGACACAAACGCTAACGTTAAAGAAGAAATTTTGAGTCTTTTAACTAAAAATAAATCTAAATTAAAAAACGAGATTCATAATAAGGAACTTAATATAATAACTGATATGATTGTACAAGATCACGAAAGTGAAATGGAACGTGAACTAAGAGAGAAAGAACAATTTTACAATAGGGAGTTGAACATTTTTGAAAATTTATTAAAAAGGCTTATGTTACGTTCTCCATCAGAACTTATCGGTAATTGGAATAGAGATAGACAAGATATTTTAAGTAAATATCCAGAATACCAAAAGTTGCTAGAATATAAAAAGGGTAACGATGACATGCAAAACATTTATGAAAGGGTAATAAATTTAAAGCTCGTTGGACAAACTATACCTCCCAAAATTATTGGTGGTAATACTAATAACAGCAAAAAAAGGACATTGTCCCTTGATTATTGAAATCACAGCATTTTTTTTTTTTTTTTTTTTTTTTTTTTTTTTTTTTTCCTTTCCCTTCGTTTTAATATTAAGTAAAAAAATAAAAATAAAAATAAAAATAAAAATAAAAATAAAAATAAAAATAAAAATAAAAATAAAAATAAAAGCTAAAATTAAAATCAGTTTGCAAATACGTACAGTCATATATGAATAACCTCAATTATTAAAAAATAATGCTGCAATTGCCATAAGTCCGTAGAATAAATAGGCATTGTTTTTGTTTTCACTTACCCAAATAGTTACATATCCAACTTGCGGTAAAAATCCTTTAACAGTACCTAAAATGTCAGTTGACTTTTGTAAATATTTCTTGCCTGGTGCATATAAGGGTATATCGTTGCCGTTATTGTTATCACCTTTCGTTAACAAAAATTGTTCGCCCTTTCGATTTTTATGTTCTCTTAAAACTCTATGTACAATTGGGATTTGTCTATGTTCTACTTCATAAACAACTATATCGCCTATATTATTATATTTATTTTTGTTCCATAGAAATAAAACATCGCCTCTATGGAAAGCAGGCTCCATAGATCCTGACAAAACAACAACTATAGGAGATTCAGAGTTTGTGATGATACTCAACCCTTTCCAAAACATAAAGGCACCGGAAAAGATGAAACATAGGTTTAAAAAATTGGTTAATTCTTTTCTCAAATTCATTGTGATTTACTTATGCTACAGTGATGAACAGTGTATATGAGCTATGTGAATTTTTTTTTTTTTTTTTTTTTTTTTTTGCTTTTTATTATTTACGATCTGAACCAAAAAAAAAAAATTTAATAATAAAGTTTTATGAAAAGCCTGGTAAAAATACCAACTTGGATGGAAAAAGAACCCAAAAAAAAAAAAAAAATTCAATATATAAAAACATTCAATGGCTGAAATATTTTTGTTTGTTTTTCGGATCCTTAATTTCGGATTTTTAAGCGATCGGATTTAACTGATAAATTAGAAAACAACAGTTAACAAAAGTAGACTTTAACAATTAATTTATACACTTGTTCATTCTTCATGTTCCCTTAACTTTTTAAATTAATCAATTCTATCTTTTTTTTAACCCTTTTTCATTCAATGTCATTGTTTTTTCTTTTTTTTTTTTTTTTTTAAAAGTAAAATCAGTAAAGAACAAAATAAACAAACAAACTGGAAACAATGTTAAAAGTCGTAATTGTAGGTGCCAATGGCAAAGTTGGTCGTTTACTATTAAACAAAATAATTTCTGCCTCTCCAACTCATTTTGATAAACCATTAGCCATAGTTAGAACAAAAGACCAAGTTGATTATTTTACTGAACAATTTCAAGATAAAATCAATGTTTCCTTAACATCAATTGAAGATTCCACGGTTGATGATATCGCTAAAAAAATATCTGGATATGATGCAGTAGTTTTCACTGCTGGTGCAGGTGGTAAAGGGGTGGAAAGAATTTTCACTGTTGATTTAGACGGTTGCTGTAAAACAATCGAGGCCTGTGGAAAAGCAGGGGTGCAGAGATTTATTCTAGTAAGTGCAATTCATGCAGAAGATCGTGAAAAATGGTATCATACTGCGTTGAGGAACTATTATATTGCTAAAAGAGCCGCAGAACATGAATTGAAATGGTCAAACTTGGATTATACAATATTACAACCTGGATCTTTAGGTTTAGAAAAGGGAACTGGCAAATTATGCCCTGCTATTGATATTGAATCGAAAAAAGACTCATATTATCAAATCCAAAGGGAAGATTTAGCCACATTTATCGTAGCTAGTTTGTTAAACCCATCAAAAACCATTAGAAAAACCATTCCTTTGGCCAATGGCGACGAACCAATTTCTGAATTCATTGATAAGTTATAATAGTAGTATATACCTATATATTTATATGGATCTAGTAGATATATTTACATGGGTTCTGTTTATGTGAGTGATATAGATAGTTTTGTTGAAAAGCAATTCTTTTTTAATATTAGTTTTTAGCCTTTCCAAGCTTTTTTTTTTTTTTTTTTTTTTAACTTGAATTTTCCTTTTTTATTTTTTTGCTTAAAGGAACCATATCTTTGGAATATTCCAAAAAGCAATTGAAATTATCAATTAACAATTTTTCTAAATCATCGATTTCCTTTTGTACTAAGAAAGATTTCCCTACAATGGTAATAGCTAGCAAACGGTAAGTCCTGAACCATTGGGACCATGCCAAGCAATGCAATAAAGAGTCTGCTAAATCATCATCTTTGCGTGTGCCGGCAGTTGGTATATCCAATTTCAATAAATCAAAGAGACTTTTTCTTGCTTTAACAGCCACGTTTCCAAAGCTTTCCACATCATTATCAAACATTTGGTCTCTTAATTGCTCAGATATATTTAGAAATGGCAAAATTACATCATCAGGTACACTAAAAGAGACTTTATTTTCTTCTAGTACAGATTTTTTCAAAATATTCCAAACAAAAGTTTTCCTCTTTAATTTAGATGATATTTCCTCCGATTTAAGATCTTCTTCAGTGGTAAAATGTTTTTGTGCTGGGGATTGATCAACAGATAAGGTGTTACCAGTGCAAATTTTAAGCCAATAATTAACCATTTTTTGAGCATTAGAACCATGTACTATACTATTTTTATTTGTATATTCCCAATGGTTAGGAACTGAGATTGTTGGCTTAAATCTATTTTCCAAAGTACTGGTTAAAACATATTCGAAAACACTATTTCTATAGACGGGCTGTAAAACTTGACTTGAACCTCCTGTTCTTATTCTTTGAGATTCAACAACAATACCTGTATGTGCATATTCACTTTCGTTTGGAACCAAAAAATCAGCCAAATCATTACAAACGGAAGTTATGATGGATGGATTAAATTTGGGCGCTAATTTTGAATTTCTATATTTTCGAAGTGTTTTTTCTTTTAATTTTGATTTTCTTTTAGGATTTTTTTTGTCAAGATTATCGAGCAAATTTGCCCCTTCTCCTTCTTCTGTTTTTCCCGAGTGTTGTTCATTTTCACATAACTCATTATCCTTCACTCCATTTTCAGTGTTTTTTATTTTCTCTAAAACATCTTCAGAATAATACATTGATTCAAACATTTCTCTGCTTAGTTTTGGATAAAAGTGTTTTCTATACTTGGCAAATAGATCTAGCTTCCCCCACATTGTTAACGTTGGCGGGATTTTTGGATTATTTAAATCGATTTGAATTTTGGCATATGAGAAGTTGGATAAGCCAATGTCGATGGCAATTATATTAAAAGGATTAGGTGGTAGAATGGGAATTCCGTGTATGGATTTGTCATTACACTTTGATTTCGCGTTCAATACAATGTTTCTAAAGTGGTTTATTTCATTTTTATCATTAAAGTTGTTGTTTGTCCACTTTTCATACAAAAAACATTGGTTTAGTGTGTAATCTCTTAATAAAGTTTTGGTAGGTCCTAGATTAGAACCTAATAAAAACGATAGTTTTTTTATAGGCTTTACATTACATTTCTTGCAAAACCTTTCAATTAAATCAACACTGTTTGTTAATTTTTTTGGAACACCCATCTGACAAAGTGATTTTTGTCTTTTTTTTTTTTTTTTTTTTTTTTTTTTTTTTTTTTGTTTAAGTGTACTACTTGATCATTTTTGGAGTGGATGGTAGGAATAATAAAGGATAAAAAATCATAGATAAAAAATCATAGAAAAAAAAAGAAAAAAAAAAAAAGAAAAAAAAAAAAAAGCTTTAAAATTTAGAGCCATTAAGTATATACATGTTTGGACATTTTAAAATATTATATAATAATAAAAGGACAAATAAAAAATAAATGTTTTTTTTTTAAATAGTAATTACACCCAAGAATATATGACGCAATTCCTTGTTATAAAATCATTATAATTCATTATACATCGACCATTTTTGTCTTTCGTTTCCATTCCATATGCAGTTACCTACTTTACTGGCGGGAAAAACATATTACTGAAACGATTGATATATAGCTAAAAGGAATGGCTTTTTTTCAATGAAAACGATTCTAAAATCTAAGGAAATGGATTATATAGACAAAACCGAATAAAAAGAAAACACTTGCACCAATTAAAGAAACAGTTTTCATGCTAACCTTGGAAGCCAATAGGCTGCCACCAATGACAGCTATACTGGAACATAATATGTTTCCAATACAAGCAGCTAATATACAAAGCCAATATTTGTCAGTAAATCCCATAATAATAATACTAATTTGAGAACGATCGCCGATTTCACCCAAAAATACCATAACGAAAACTTGTAAAAAAATTGGAGAGAACATGTATGATAAAAACTTTGTAAATCTTCTGATAACATTATTAAACGAATAAGAACGGGAGCTATTAATACCAGATTTACGTGCATCACCACCCTTCTCTGCGTTATTTAAAGCTTTGTTTAAATTTTTAACGGACATTTCTTCCTTAACTTCAGCCATGGTTTCTTCAACACCAGTACTACTTGACATTTGTAAAGCTTCCTTTAAGGTTGCATAACCAAACAAAAAGAAACATAACGCACCAAGTAAAGTAACTGGTTTTTCTGAAATCAGTGTTGTTATAGAATGACCTAAGATGCCAGACAAAATAGTCATGATAACCAAAGAAGATGCAGATCCAAAAAAAACAGTCCATTTCGAGTTACGCATAGCCATTAAAACTGCAATTATAAATGTTTTGTCACCAATTTCAGAGACAATAATCATGGAAATGGCCAAAAAAAAAGACTTTACCGGGTTATCTACATATAGATCATCATCGTTGTTTTCAGCAGCAATTGTAATATTAGGCTGACTGATGTCTACTATACCATTTGCCAAACACGCTTGTAAGAAGAATGCTAATAATAAGGATGTAACAAACAAAATGTTCTTTTGATGCATTTTTGTTTAGTGATTTTTTTTTTTTCTTTTTTTTTTCTTTTTTTTTTTCTTTTTTTTTTTCTTTTTTTTTTTTCTCTTGAAAATATAGAAAATGATACACTTAAGTTATATATAGTTAAAAATGGACAAACATAACTAATAACTCGGTTCAACTACATGACACTGACGACAAAGAAAAAGAAGCAGGAAAGTTTAAAAACTGGTAATAATAATAAATGACATTGATGATTTTAAATTATACATTTTGGTGCAATTTTTATAAGGGAAAATCTTTTTTAATTTTATGCTCTGAAAAGGAAGTAGTAGATATTTAAAGAGTAAGAGATTTCTGCACTTTGTTTCCTATTCATGAAATTCCAAAGATGATTATGAGTAAATACATAAATATTAATTTCTCATTTGGTTTAGTTGATTGGTGAAGTGGTTAAGCGCAGGAAGGGATTGTTTTTAATAATAAAATGAACTGTCACAATTAGACAGTTAAAATAGGTTGATATAAAACGGAAAAAGAGAACGGTAAAACACTCTGTAAATCTAGCAAAAAAGTAAAAAAAAAACACTGAGCAAATTTGCTTAGAGTGAAATGCAAAAGGAAAAGGGAGTATTTTTCTGTACGCTGTGTAAAATATAAGAAAAACAAGGGGACAGTTTTGGTATTTATCAGTACATTCAACCAACGCTTGAAATTAAAACAAATACCAAAAAAAAAAAAAAAAAAAATCTAGTAAAAATAAAATCTAAAAATAGAAATACAAAAATTATTAACTTTTTTCTTTTAAAAACAAACGCTTCGTTTTATAATCCAACTAAAAAAAGAAAAATAGTTCATTCTTTTTTATATAAATACATTTTGCTTATAATCCAAACACATTTTATTCCAATTTGTTTAAAGCTCTTTCGTTTTTGTCATCGTCTTCAATTCTTATATCTCTTTACGAATTTTATTTTTTTTTTTTTCTAGAGAAAGAGGAAAAAAGAAAAAAAAAGTCTTGCAAACACTATTAATACATGATATTCCAATCTTCGGCATCAAATCCCCAGCCACCAAAGTTAGATACTTTATGGGGAAAACTTAAGAATAATGTTTCTACTAAGACAACAGAGGTATCTGCTGATGGAAACCTTGGAAGCAGCAACGGTAATAACAGCGGTGTCCAGCCTAGTAACGACAATCATTTCAATGGTCGCCCTGGTTTTTTTACAAGAGCAAAATTAATTGTAATGAAGTATGCCAAATTCATTGGCCCAGGGTTAATGGTTAGTGTTGCATATATGGATCCAGGTAATTACTCCACTGCTATTTCAGCTGGTGCTACCAATCAATTCTCATTGTTATTTGTTATTCTATTATCGTTAGCCTTTGCTTGTCTTTTGCAGTCGCTATGTATTAAATTAGGTTCTGTAACGGGACTAGACTTGAGTAGAGCCTGCAAACAATTTCTACCAAACTGGTTAAATATCTTACTGTATTTTTTTGCTGAATGTGCAATTATTGCGACTGATGTGGCAGAAGTTATTGGTACAGCCATATCTTTAAATATTTTAATGCATATTCCATTACCTGCTGGTGTTATAATTACAATCATTGATGTACTATTTGTCTTAATGGCCTATAAACCAGGGAGTGGTATGAGATTTGTTAGACTATTTGAGTACGTGGTTGCTGTTTTGGTATTTGGTGTTTGTATTTGTTTGTGTATTGAATTAGCTTTTCTTCCAAAAAATAATAATGCTTACACTGTGGCAAAAATATTACGTGGTTATGTTCCATCTCATCAAATGATAGAAAATAATGGTATTGTTCAAGCAGTTGGTATTTTAGGTGCTACAGTTATGCCACACTCCTTATTTTTGGGTTCTGCATTGGTTCAACCTAGGCTACTAGAATACGATGTGCAAAAAGGAAATTATTCAATGCCAAATGAAGGGAACGATGGCGAAAAAAAGGTTGATAAAGATGTTGTTGAATCAGAAGCTTATTTTAATTATAGGCCAACAAAAAAGGCAATACAGTATGCTTTGAAATATTCCATTGTAGAATTAGTGGTAACACTTTGTACCTTTGCTCTTTTTATCAACAGTGCTATATTGGTTATATCCGGTGCTATACTATATGGCAGTCCCTCTGCTGCAGATGCAGACTTGTACACTATTTATGATTTATTAACTACTTCGTTAGCACCTGCTGCAGGTAAGATTTTAATGGTGGCCCTTTTATTCAGTGGGCAATCTGCGGGGATTGTTTGCACCATGGCTGGTCAAATTGTTAGTGAAGGACATTTGAATTGGAAAATCAAGCCTTGGAAAAGAAGAATAGTAACACGTTCAATTGCTATTATTCCATGCTTAGTAGTTTCTTTGTGTATTGGTAAGGATGCCTTAAACAAAGCCTTGAATGCATCGCAAGTGGTTTTATCTATTTTGCTACCCTTTTTAAGTGCACCTCTAATTTTTTTTACTTGCAAAAAATCTATAATGAGAGTTAAAGTACCATCCGAAAACACATCAACAAATATGTCACTAGAAGGTGGTGATGAACTAGACGAAGGTGAATATTGGGATATGTCTAATAATTGGCTAACTACTATCTGTTCTTTTGTGGTGTGGATATTTATTTCGTTTTTAAATATTTATATGATTGTTCAGCTAGGTATTAGTCATGGTGATATTTCCTGAAAAAAAAATATATATATATATATTAAAAATGCGACGCGTCAGATAAGTTTGTGTCAGTGCGATTTTTTTTTTTTTTTTTTTTTTTTTTAATTTATTTTACATTATAGCCAGTACTAAATTAAAATAATTATACATAAGATGCATCAATGAATTAATTTGTACATCTTAAAATATCTATCTATACATATATATATATTTAAAAAAAAAGACAAGTTCAATAAGGTAATATATCTATTAATAAAAACATAAAAAAATTGCTAATATCAGATATAATGAAAAATTATAACAAAATAGAACGAATATGCTCCTGGCATCAAAATCAAATATATTCTGAGACTACTTTCAAAGATTCGTCTCAAAATAGTGGGATTAGTTGCGTAGAAAAAGAAAAGAACCATGTCAAACCTTCTCACTACAAAACTTTTAAAAAAGCTTTAACGAGTAGAAGAAGACAATACAAAAGAGATGAGCATACTACTTATTATTGTTTGAAGAGCAAAAAACTTACCAACAAGAACAACAACGACAACAACAACAACAACAACAATACTTCCGACATATTGCTGGACGTAAAATTAATAGCAGGGAATGAAAATACTAGTTTTAAAGAGAGTTTAAAGATATTATCCGCAAATAAGTTATTCACTAAATTTTTTTCAAATAGAAACCATATTACAAAGGCGAATGATGATAATATCAATAGTAACGACAACAATGAAGATAGAAATGAAGAAGCTTCAGATTATAATAATTATGATAATGATAATTTTTCAATCTGCCCCAGTATATATGAATATAGAACCAACAATAGTCTTATTAAAACCTCCAATAGTAATAAAAACGATAAAAATAGTGCCAATGATAGCGGTAATTTGACATTAACACAACTCTACATGGGAAACTCTGCTAATGTGAATAGATGTTTAAAAGATATGGATTCTAATAGATATTCACAAAGAGTACTAAGCATTGAAAAGAAAAGACAAGAACAAGAACAAGAACAATATACAGGTATAGATAATCTAAATAAAAATAAGTTATCATTAAGAAAAATTTTTACCACATTATCTACTAGACGCCATAATTTTACAGGCACTAGTAATAGATATAAAAATGGTAGCGATCTAGAAAATAATGGTGCAAACTTTTTGTCAGATTATGCTAAAGAACAAAATGAAAATTTAGTAAGGTTTTTATATGGACAACGAGAAAGTTATAATAATGACAATGGAAACAATAGTAATTTATTAGTAGATGAGTGGTTTTTAGGTAGGATGGATTTAGGACCTAACTACAATATTGCAAATTCTTATGCGGGAACCCAACAAGCTAATACTAGAATTGATACTAATAAAGGGATTGTTATTACTGACACAACTCTGTATTTGCAAGAAACCGATTATTATGCGGATGATGAAAGAGAGGAATTGGAAGAGGAAGAAAAGAGAGACGCAATGTCGACAAATGAGTTTGTTGTGTGTGATATTTCACTTACTAAAAGTGATGACTCAGGTATGAATACGGATATATCTATTAAATTACAGGAGTGTGGTTTACTAAGTAATTTGGAAACAACCACTAAAATTGAAGAATGTATTGACTTGGAAAATATTAGTAAGTGTAATGCGGACAGTAATTCTAAATCATTTTTAGAATCAAAAGGAGCAAAACGAGTTACTTGACAGTACTAATGCCAAGATGGTATTTTAATAAATGAATTAATACAAAAAAAGAAAAAGAATAAAAGATACTTTGTAATTAGGATGTAATATTTAATTTTAAATAGAAAGGAATGTCTTTTATTAAGTCAAAATGATCTATTTTTTTTTTTTCTCTTTTTTTTTTTTTACTAGTATTATATGGTGATCTTGAAATCACTTAGTACGAAGAGTCTGATGTGATGCATTTATATTTTTTTGTAACCCGGACCGAGTTTAATTTATTTCATCCAATAAAAATAACAGCAACAACAATAATTTGTGACCTTTCCCCCGTGCGGTGTTGTCTATGACAAGTAAACGGTCACTTTTAAAAGTGCAATCAAATTGAAAAATAAAATTAAAAAAAAAAATGCGTACCTTTTTCTTCTTCTTCTTTTTTCTTTTTTATTTTATTTTATTACCAAGAAAGAAAAAAAGAAAAAAAAAAGAAAAGATAATTTTTTATTTTGGAAAAAAGGAAAAAAAAAAAAAAATTAAAAGGCTTAAAAAAAATAATAAACAACAAACATTAAACAACTTCGTCATCATCACCATCAGAACCATCACCATCATCACCACCACCACCACTACCGCCATTTTTTTATTTTTTTTATTTCTTTTTCTTTTTCTTTTTCCCTTCTCTTTTCCTTTTTTTTTTTTTTGGATTCTATCTTAACAACGTTCTTTACCAACTTAAAAATATATTCTTCTATATTTATAAATACAAATAGAACTATAAAGTAATAATATATATAGTAAATCATAGAAGGGGAAAATAAAATATTAATAAACAAGTAACAAGAAGCTATATATCTAATAATAATAAAAAAAAAAAGTAGAAACGTAACAAACGAACAAATAACTGATACCGTTTTTATTGTATTATTGGTAACACTTTGAACAAAATTATACAAAACACCCTACAGCGCAAAAATATCAGATGATTAAAAAGCAAACTGATACTACTACCACCAAAATACCGGCCAAAAAAAAAGAAACTACTCCTAACTCATACAATGATACTATCAAGCAAAACAATTTAAGTGAAATTAAACCAGTCTCTATTTTAACAAACGGAAATGCAATGAGAAAAAAGAGTGGTGTCAATATAGTTGATCTGAGTGGCGGCATTTCAAAAGATAACAACAATAACTTAAACACTAACGTTAGGTCCGTTTCTTCAAACAGTGTGACAAGTAATTCAAGTACTTCTTCCACCTCCAGCATATATCATTTTAATAATAACAATATTAAAAATAGTGGAAATAATAAGAACATAGTCAATAATATATCACATCCATGTTTAAAAGTTAGAACAGCATCCAATGATAACAACACGAAGGCTTCTCTCCCCAATGGCATCACGCCCACCAACATACTCACAGTGACCCCTGCGGAATTTATTTCAGCCACTAGCACATCGTCTTCTGAACTAAAGACTCCCTTAACTGCCGTTCAATTTAGTTTAGACGAAAATAGTGTAAAAAAATTAACTCATCATAGAGGCTCTATTTCCACCATACCTATGGCAGGATCAAGTGCAAATAGTTCCTTTTCTATTACCAGTAATACACCTAATTCTGTCACTTCATTATCATCCGCTAATCGTAGTCCATCCTCTCACAATTTGTCTAAGCTGTTTTCGACGAAGCAACAAGATATTGCAATGAGTGATAGCACTGCCGCTGGAAATACCTCAACGTACAGCGATATTGGTTATAATAACACAAGGAAGAGCACCAATGGAGCTTTATTTGTATTATCTAAAACACCTTCCCCTAAAGGAACCAAAAACAACAATGCCAGCTTGTCGAAAACTCTTTTACCTGCAAGCCCACAAATTTCTATAGATGATTCTAAAGATAACAATGATACTAATAGAAAGAATTCTATGTTTCAGATGCCAGGCGATTTTACCGTACCTAGCAAGGACAACACTAATAAAAAAGAAGGGGGGAAAATAGTTTCACATTCACAAGAACTGAAGCAGAAACCCAGCGGCAATAATACCAATAGTAGTGCCTCAAAAACAATCATTGGTGATCCAAACACGCCTCATTTACCGTTTACTGATTTCTTTCAGAAAAAAGTGGATGATGCGAAGATACATATTTTAATAGGTGCAACAGGCTCGGTAGCCACCATTAAAATTCCACTGATTATTAACAAATTTTTTAAGAAATATACCCCGGAAAAAGTATCGATTCAATTAATTTTGACAAAATCTGCAGAAAGGTTTTTAAAGGGGGCTAAGATTAGTAGCAACGTGAAAATATGGACAGATGAAGATGAATGGTTTGGTTTTAAAAAAATTGGAGACCCTATTTTTCATACAGAACTAAGAAAATGGGCGGATATTTTTCTTATTGTTCCATTAAGTGCAAACACTTTGGCCAAGATTTCTAATGGTATTTGCGACAATTTATTAACTTGTATAGTCAGAGAATGGAATAGCAATGTTCCAATATATGTGGCGCCGGCCATGAATACCTTTATGTATATTAATCCAATGACTAAAAAACATCTAAAATTATTACAGGAAGATTTCCCACATGTGGAGGTGTTGAAGCCGGTAGAGAAGGTGCTAGTTTGTGGTGACATAGGTATGGGTGGGATGAGAGAATGGACTGATATTGTTGAAATTGTAGTTCGAAGATTAAAACTCATAAGAGGCACTGAGATAGGTACACCTAACAATAATTTTATTACAGAAAATAATAATAATGGTGACCATGGCCTAACTAAACGTACTGATAGTATATCCAGTCTGAACTTAATTAATAATATGAATAGAAATACCGAATTAGTGGCGGAAGGGGAAAGAAAAGATAGTGTTACCAGCAATAGTAGTTATAATGATAAAAATAATATTAATGGAAAAAGTACGGAATGTCAGAAACTGAATGCTGGAAATAAAATACAAACTGGCCAAATGCAAGATGATAAGAATATTAGAATTGGAAAAGAGGAAGAAGATGGAAATGAATTAAGAAAGAAAGTACTGCTTCAAAACAAAAGTAGTTTAGAAGAAAGCAGGGATGAAGAGGCAGAAAATAATGACGATTCAGAAGAAGAAGAAGAAGGAGATGATGATTCAGAAGAGGATGATGATTCAGAGGATGATGATTCAGAAGATGACGATTCAGAAGATGATGATTCGGAAGATGAAAATGATGACGATTCCGATGATGACCCAGTTGTTATTATAGATAATTAAGTACTTATAAGGATGATAATTGTTTTATTATATAAATGTAACACCTAAATGATGAAAGTAAATGTGCTTGCATATCTGCATTTTTATAACCTTACAACCGGTTACGAGACTGCTATGTATTAAATATTTACATTGGTGAGAATTTTGTTTCATTGGCCAATTTTTTCTTTTCTTGATATTAATTTCAAAATAAGCCGGGTAATAGTAGTTTTTTTTTTTTTTTTTTTTTTTTTTTTTTTCGAGTAAAAATAAGTTAGGAAATTTCAAAGCGTGTATGTTAATATAGGAAAACGAAAGAAAAAAAATTTGAAAATTCATGTCTTTTCTTTCTTTTCTTTTCTTTTCTTTTTTTTTTTCTTTTTACTTTATTAGAAACTAGTCAACATTTACTTATAGAGGCAAACTAAATACACACATACACAAACAACAACAAATAAAATGTCATTTTTAGGTTTCGGTGGCGGTGCTCCACAACTTTCCTCTACTCAAAAAATCCAAGCTGCTGAAGCTGAATTAGATTTGGTTACCGATATGTTTAACAAATTGATTGGTAATTGTCACAAGAAATGTATTGATACTAATTACTCAGATGGTGATTTGACTAAAACTGAAGGTAACTGCATAGATAGATGTGTTGCCAAATATTTCGAAACTAATGTTAAAGTTGGTGAAAATATGCAAAAAGCAGGCCAAAACTTTACTCCAGGTGGTAGATTATAATTGAAATGACCTGGAAAATGTAAGGAATAAGATAATGTAACAAATATTTCAAAAAAAAACAAAGAAAGAAGAAGATAAATTTATTTTACTGGACCAAGTTACTCAGATTAGAAAGGTCTATATTTTTATGGCATAAGAAAGAGCAATTTCCAAAAAAAAAAAAAAAAAATTCTTTTCCTTTAAAACATATATTTCTTTGATCTGTACGATTAATTGTCTATCTATTTTTTTTTTCTCTCTCCCTCTTTTTTTTTTTTTTTTTGTTTTCCCTAAATATTGCCAACTGTATATATTTTGTTATAAGATTAGCTTAATGTAAATAGGTTTTTTCTTTTTTTTCCTTTTCCTTTTCGTAAATGTTAAAACTTCAAAAGTGTTGACCCATATATTTACACAATAAGGTTAATTGAAAACTGAATACTAGTTTATATATATATATTTACATGTAAAAGAAAGGTGTCTGGAATAAGTAATTTGACACTATGGAATGGAAGAGAGTTATTTAATCCAGACCAAAAGCCTTGTATAATCTCATTTTAATACCCTCAAAACTATTTAATTTAGGTCTAACATCCAAAAAAATTTCTGGGTTACCAAGCCTATCTTCTTCATTATAAAAATCAATAACATAATCAATTTCTTTACCACATCTATTAACAGTCCAATCGTGTCTATCAAAAGGTTTTGAATATCCCAAAATAGAGCTCCTAATCCAGGCTCTAGGGGTTAATTTTTTAGCATCACCTTTAAAACTGGTTAACTCAATACCACCACATTTATCACCGCCTTGGTTTTTTTCCCACATTTGAATAAAATTCCAGACACGTTCATTAATATTATTGTGAATTGGGATGACTGTCTTCATATCGTCAGTATTTGGCTTCCAATTTTTTCTCAGCATTGCCTCATAAAATTGTTTTTGAGATGGATAAATCCAGTTATCATGTTTCCCAGTTCTTGGTATAGAACTGATTTCACGTTCTTCTGATAAGTTAACATTGGTTTTATACTCAAGCACTTCAGGTAGGTCTGTACTAGAGCATTCGATATCTTGTGTGGTAGTGTTTGGAACGGTAGCATCCTTTGGAGATTGTGAATTTTTTAGCCAAACTTGGCGAGCTTCATGGTTAACTGGGCATTTAGATTCTTCTTCACCTTTAGAATTTTCGACATTTGGGTGGTTAGGGGGTAAAGCTCTTATGGAATCGTTGACGTTATTTACCGCTGAAGAAGTTGGTTTTGGTGTAGGACCCCACAATGCATCCATCCATTTGTTTCTAGCTTCAGGGGCAACTGGACAAGAGGCAGCAGAATCAGCTTCTGGACTGGTATTTTTAGAAGGTGTACTCATTATAATATTTTCGTTATGTTCGATGATTTTATTTAGGTGTTATATGAGGGGGGAATAGATTAATTATATTAAATTTTTTTTTTTTTTTTTTTTTTTTGGTTCCTTTAATACACCGAAACATCCTAAACTTGTCTCTTCCCTCGCTCTCCTAAAACTTTTCACTTTTTCTACTTCAAGATAAATATAAAGTCCGTAAATGCGCAAAATACGAAGTTCCGAGTGGCAAAAGTTTAGTATATGAAAACTATTTCTAAAGAATCACGAAATTGCAAGCTATCAACAAACCAAAAGAAATTAAACAACATTAATAAAAGTTTATTATATTTATTTTTACATTGCATAAGAACATTATTTGTTAAAATCTTGTCATTATAAATATATTTATCAATATTGTTTTTATATTTTTTTTATTCCAAAGTAAGTAAAAGACCATGTTAAAAATTACATCAACCTTTTCTTTTTTAAATGTCACATATATATATATCTTGGTATAATACGTTCTTCGATGTAGCAAGATAATAACAATACATTTACGACTAAGAAAAATATTATACCTCAAAAAGTTTTCTTTTTTTATTTTCTTTTTTTTTTTTTTTTTTTTTTTTAAAAGAAAATAAAAATTAAAGTTTAAATTTAAAAACAATCCTGTATTAACCTCAAAAACTTGTATACTTAGAATTGAGAACAAACTCCAACAAAATATAACTGTACAGGCTTTTGGGAATGTTTTGCTGGAAAATTTTTTTAATTATATAGAACAAACGATGTTTATTCATTCCAACTTGATTTTATGAATGGAAATAGCATTTTTCTTTTACACACATATATATATATATATATATATATATAACATAAAATAGGTCTTAGAATAAGTATTTCGGTAAAAAAACTATTAACATTTTATTTTGTTTTATACTTTGCCATAATAATAATAATAATAATAATAATACTAATAATACTAATAATAATAAAGTTAGAATGGGTTGTATACTTAGTACCTCAGCAAATACTACAGAAAATCACGATAAATATTATCAAAATAATGAGCCAACCGATCCTTTTTTGGAAAATAAAAAGGCCAACGATTTAATTGAACAAACATTAAAAAATAATCAAAAAAAGGATAGAAAAGAAGTCAAATTGTTATTATTAGGAGCAGGAGAAAGCGGTAAAAGTACCGTTTTAAAACAACTAAAATTATTGCATTTAGGTGGGTTTAATCACCAAGAAAGATTGCAATACGTAAATGTGATAAGAGCTGATGCCATACAAAGCATGAAGATGTTGATAATAGAAGCTAGAAAATTGGGAATTCCATTGGATTGTGATGATCCTCATGGGTATCGCGAATTGTTCCAATGCAAACGGCTACTATTAAAAGTAAAGCCATTAGATTTGATTGACACCAATGCAGCTGGTGGATCCAATTTTTTAAATGACTATGTTTTAAAATATAGTGAGCGTAGTATTAAAAAGAGACGCGCTGAAAGTACGGGACAAAAGGAATCATTGAGCTTGGACACCGGCAATGGGATTTATGATAAAGAAAATGAGGAAAACAGCGATAAAAAGTATCAGGTAATATTAGAAGGAATGCATAGCAATAACAATAATAACAACGAGGATGATGATTTGTTTGTTAAAAGTTCAAAAAACCAAACTTTATTTAACAACTTGGACAATCATCAACAACAAATACAAATAGATCAAATTGCGTATTCTATCAAACAATTATGGAAGAAAGATAAGGGCATACAACAATGCTTTATGCGTTCCAACGAATTTCAATTAGAAGGCTCAGCCAATTATTATTTTGATAATATTGAAAGATTTTCTCAACCAGATTACATTTGCACAGACGAAGATATTTTAAAAGGTCGTATTAAAACAACAGGTATAACGGAAACCAATTTTAACATCAATTCCACAAATTTTAAAGTACTAGATGCTGGTGGCCAGCGTTCCGAAAGAAGAAAATGGATTCACTGTTTTGATAAGATTACATGTGTACTATTTGTTGTTGCGGTTAGTGAATATGATCAAATGTTATTTGAAGACGAAAGAGTTAATAGAATGCATGAAGCTTTGATGTTATTTGACACGTTATGTAACAGTAAATGGTTTATCAATACTCCATTTGTACTATTTATGAATAAAGTAGATTTATTCCAGGAAAAGATTAAAAGATCACCAATAAGAAAACATTTTCCTAACTATCAAGGACGTGTGAATGACGTGGATGCTGGATTGAAGTATTTTGAAAAGTTATTTTTAAGCTTGAATAGGACTAACAAACCTATATACATTCATAGAACATGTGCTACGGACAAGCAAAGCATGAAATTTATATTAAGTGCAGTCACAGATTTAATAATTCAACAAAATTTAAAAAAAAGTGGATTGTTATGAAATGGCTTTTGTATTAGTAATTATAATTTATGAAGGGATTATCGTCAAAAGAATGAAAGTATACGGCTATTCTTCAAAGAATATCATTTTCTTTATCGGGATTGGCATCAAGGTGTGTGTGTATTTGTAATAAAAAAAAAAAAAAAAAAAAAAAAAAAAAAAAAAATTCCAGAACAAATATTTGATTATTAAGCCGCCCCCTCGCAAAAAAAAAAAAAAAAAAAAAAAAAAATTGATAATTAAAAATAAAAAATTGTTTAGAAAGATGAAATTTTATTTTTGAATTTATCAATATATATATATATATATATATGTGTGTGTGTAAGATATTATTATGATTGACAACTAAATAGAAATCAAAAAAATAAAATAAAAAGAAACAAAAAAGACAATATTTACCCATAAATTTACTGGCAACAATGTCAATTCAATCGAGAAATATTCACAATATTCAATATATTCCTTTATCTGATATAAAAAGACCAATACCACCTGTTCTAGATTACGATAAAATAGATGCTATGGTGTCTACATTGAAGGGTACTCCGAAAGAGAGTAAGACATGCAGTTTAGAAGAAGCACAGAACTTGAATGGAGAATTACCGCCAATAGATGTTTTGTGTTTGAGAGAAAATAACAAGAATAATTATTTTGCTTTCGGTGGATGTCATAGATTCCAAGCATATGATAAATTACAAAAAGAGGAAGATGGAAAACAGGTTAAAGTGCGTTGTAAAGTGTTGCCAATAACTAGGTCACAATTAGGGTTATATTTAGGGTCATCTTCAACAATGACAATATAAAAAAAAAAAAAAAGAGGAAAAAGATAAATAAGTTTTGTTAGTAAAGCATTGTTTAATTTAATTTGTTTATAAATTAGTGAGTATAACCGAAATCGGATCCGAAACAATTAATTTGTATTAGATGGTCGTAAATAATGACATGAGCGTGAGAAGGGAATATCACAAAAGGTTTTTTTTAATGTGTGGGTGTTAAAAGAAGGATGATTTTAATATGCGTGATTTTTAAAAAAAAAAAATTAAATTATTTTAGAAATTTGTCACACTTTTTCGTGTTCAGCCTATTAAAATCTTATTTTCCTTTTGCCCCATGCTTTGTTATTGGCCGCGTGTCTCTTTGTATTCTTTCTCTTTTTGTCTTCTCTTCTTGTTCTTTCTCTTTCTTTCTCTTTCTTGCCCCTTTTTTTTTTTTTTTTTTTTTTTTTTTCATTTTTAATTAGCTAAATATTACAAGAAAAGCAAGCTAACTCGAATATTTTCAATCATTTGTCGCTTCCGGATAAAGCAAATCAAAACAATACATTGATAAACTATTATACCTTTTATTTTATTTTTCGACCATTTCATATTAAAATTTAGTTTTTTTTTTCCCTTTTTCCTTTTTCCTTTTTCCTTTTTCCTTTTTTTTGAACAAATCATTCAAAACTAAAATGTATATATATACAATCATAAAAGAACGATCTAATCAATTAAATCTATTCCATGTACTTACTTTTCTCTTTTAATTTTCTTAATTTTCAAAATACATCTCTGCTTTGATCTTATAATTTACCTACACAATTAATCTTTTTTTTCTTTCTTTTTTTTCTATTTCCAAAAAGATGGAAAAAAACCAAGGATAATTCTCTTTTTCTAAAGTTCCAAATATCCCATTTCTCAACCAACTGATAATTTAAAAAAAAAAAAAAAACATAAAAACAATGTTTTCCAGATCTATTGCTAGACGTGCTTTTTCCTCTACTGCTGCTAACCCATACAAAGTTACTGTTATCGGTGCTGGTGGTGGTATTGGTCAACCATTATCTCTATTATTGAAATTGAATCACAAAGTTACTGATTTGAGATTATACGATATCAAAGGTGCACATGGTGTTGCTACTGATTTGAGCCACATTCCAACCAATTCTACCGTCAAAGGTTTTGGTCCAGATCAAGCCGATGGTTTGAAAAATGCATTGACCGGTACTGACGTTATTTTAATCCCAGCCGGTGTTCCAAGAAAACCAGGTATGACCAGAGATGACTTGTTTTCTATCAATGCCGGTATTGTTCGTGACTTGGCCAAATCTATTGCTGATGCTGCTCCAAAGGCTAAGATTTGTGTCATTTCTAACCCAGTGAATTCTACTGTTCCAATTGTTGCTGAAGTTTTAAAGGAAAAGGGTGTTTTCGATCCAAAAAAACTTTTCGGTGTTACCACTCTAGATACAATCAGAGCTTCCAGATTTATTTCTGAAGTTGCCGGTACTAATCCAACCCAAGAAAAGGTTCCAGTCGTTGGTGGTCATTCAGGTATTACCATTATTCCATTGATCTCTCAAACTACTCATAAATTATTGCCAAAGGAAAAGAGAGATGCTTTGATTCACAGAATCCAATTTGGTGGTGACGAAGTCGTTAAAGCTAAGAACGGTGCTGGTTCTGCCACTTTGTCAATGGCCCAAGCTGGTGCCACTTTTGCCAACTTTGTTTTATCTGGTTTGGATGGCGAGAAGGATGTCATTTCTCCAAGTTATGTCTATTCTCCATTGTACAAGAGTGAAGGTATTGACTTTTTCTCTTCTCCAATTACTTTCGGACCAGAAGGTGCTGCAAAGGTTAACCCAATTGGTGAAATTTCTGCTGAAGAAGAAGAATTATTGGCCAAGGCTAAGGAAACTTTGAAGAAGAACATTGAAAAGGGTATTAACTTTGTCAAACAATCTAAATTGTAAGTTAATAATATTACGGGTTGATATGTAAAAAGAAAAAAAAAAAAGAAAAAAATTTTATTTAACCTTTTATTATTGATTTTTTTCCCTCTCTCCATTATATTTAATTCAATTGATTTCATGACCATCTTTATTATTTATTTATAATTATTATATTCTATTTATTTATTATATAATATTTGCTTACATAATCGATATGTATATAGCTTATTTTTTTCTCTTTCTTTTTTCTCTTTCTTTTTTTCTCTTGTTATTCCGAGGCTATCGGTATACAGGTTGTGGAAGAGCTCCGCATAACTTACAATTATATTGCTTTTACTATTTAAAAAAAAAAAAAAAAAAAAAAAAAAAAAATAAAAGCTTGTTTGTCGTGAATTGATGTAATATATTCCCTTCTATCGAACTCAGCAATGTCCAAATTAATATCAGGTAAATTAGTAGATGAAAAAAGTAGATGTATCCATTGGCATGGTGATTTAGATATCATAGCTTTAAAATTCAAATGCTGTCCCAACACATATTATAGTTGTTATACGTGTCATCAAGAATTATGTAATCACAAAGTGGAAAAATATAACAGACTTGACAACAAAGTGAATCTAATAATATGTGGAAATTGCCGTAAAGAATTTACCTTCCAGGAATATGTAACTTCGGATTATAAATGCTTAAATTGTAAACAAAAATTTAATCCCGGGTGTAAACTTCATTATGACATGTATTTTAAATAAATAATACAGAGACGCAATCATTATCAACCACGTGTTTTAATATCATGTTCTTCTAAAAGTTTATTCGGATGAAGATGTTGTTGTTCTTCTAATTCTATTGATGGGTATATTTAGTAAAGATGGTTTCTTAAATTTATAAGCATCTTCAGAAACAGAAATATCAGGTGTATAGGTACCATGGGTGGTATTATAAGTATTAATTTCATGTGTATAGTTTTGTTGTTGATCATTTACAGCTAGATGTATTTGACTGACATTATTGTTATCAATACTAGTGTTGTGTTGTTCGTTATTTGACGGAAGAGTCGTCATATTCTGGAAATCCATACTTTTGGAGGAAGTCGTTGATGAAGAAAATTTTCGACGCGAGTTATTAATACGAGTATTAAGATGAGACTCGTCAGCGTCATTCGGTGGTACTGAAGAAATAGATAATCGTGTATTGGAATCGGATTTAGTTTGATTAGTTCTTAATAAAGGCAATGTTGCCACGGATAAATCATATTTTTTAAAATTGCCACTATTAATACTACCGTTCGATATAACAGCCCCGGATATTCCATTTGGAGTACCGTTGTTTATAATCGCTTGAGGGGAACTCAATAAATTGGATCCTTCAGCTCCCGAAACAGGAACAATATTAAAGGTTGTATTTATAGGAGTAACAGCAAAATTCAAATTTGTATCAAATGTAGGTTTCTGCAGCGCTAATGGGGTAGTTAGTCTAAAATTGTTGCTCTTGCTGATGTTATTATTGGCACGATTAGAAACTAAACTAATTGGAGAATATAATAGACTCCCGTTGCTTGCAGGTGAATTAATTTCCCCTTTCATAGAAAATGTACTAGATGGTGGTGGCAACAGTATATTATTATTATTGTTGTTGTTGTTGTTGTTGTTGATGGTATTATCAGTGCTGTTGGCCATATTAATTGTAATACCAGTGTTGTTATCTTCATCAATATTATTCTGTAATTGCTGCTTGTTATGCACATTTAAAGTCATCATATTTTTGTATTCTTTTAATAGCTTTTGATAACTTTTCAAAAACTCAAAACTATAAACCACATCACTTGGCTTCCAACTTAAATCATTGTATAGTTTATCATTTGCACCTTGTTCAATTAGTAACTTAGTACATTCCAAACTTCCATATTTAACAGCTACATGTAATGGAAAATCACCATTAACATCATCTCTAATGTCAAGACTTGCACCAACATTAATTAACAATTCCAAACATTTATGATAATTATATCTACATGCTAAATGAACTGGTGTCCAACCGTGATCGCCCTTCATATCAATGCATGAAGGAAATCTTTGTAATAATAAATGTGTATTTTGTTCATCTCCATTAACAATAGATAAATGAACCGCTGTGTTCCCCTTAAAAGTCTTTAAAATCTCTTGACTATCGTGTCCTAACTGTATTAAATGAACACAAACTAAATATCTCCCATGAAACGCTGCGTAATGGAGAGAAGACCATCCGTTTTCACTATCTATGTTTTCTAGCAAATCAGGAAATCTTCTTAACAATCTTTTAACTATAAGTAGATTACCATCAATGATGTTTTTTCTCAAGCGAATCGCTGGATCTAACATTTATTACTGCCAATTCTATTTTTAGTTATTTATTTATCTATTTTTATTTTCAAATATTATGTTTATTCCTCATTCCTTTTTTTTGCAGCATAAGCTGAGTTTCAATATTTCAGGAAATCAAAAGTTCCGAAAAATGGGGGTTTCCTTTTTTTTTTTTTTTTTTCTATTTATTTATTTATTTTTTTTTCTTGCAAGAGAAAAACAAACATTGTTAGATGTACCATATATGTATTAAAATAAAACAAAGCATAATCAAAAGAGGAGTAATAAAAGTAGATTTACGTACATTATAACACTACAAGCTTATATATATATATTCTCAATACCCTAAAAATGTAGATAATAAACTATCAAAATCTGTTGGATTATCCAAATAAACGTGATGACCTGCGTTTTTAACAATTTTAAACTCAGCTCTAGTATTATCACTATCACTATTTTGAGGACTTGCATTGATTTTATTTACTATAATTTCACCAGCTTCTTTACTCATCCAATCATGATCACCATATATCCACAATGATGGACATTGTATTTTTCCTGGCACCCTGCTTAATAGAGGGTGATAAGCTAATGCACCGGGCCCCAATAATCTAGTTAAAGCATATTCACCACTCCCATTTAACCTAAAAGTGCCATATGTATACTCATGCATAGCCATAACTTTATCTGGGTCACCTAAATGGTCAAATCTACGAAATGACCATCTGCCCGAAACTAGGGGACCTATTGGACCCATACATCTTAATAGTGTGAATGGCGATATTTCCTGTTTCCAAATAAAATCCAAGACTTTGGGAACATTGGGTATTTTTTCCACATGGCCATTAGAATCGGGAACATGGAATGAAGATGACGCCCTGGTGTTCTCACCTCCTTGAGCTATTTTGTCAGTATTAGCTGGCTTATCAGTATCAATATCAATCTCTTGCTTAACATCAGGACCTAATATCTTAACAGTCTTACTATTACTATTATTATTATTGTCATTTCTGGTTAAATCAAACATAGAGGTTTCTACGCCAACAGGACTTATTAAAACTAATTTTGAAACATGTTGCGGATATTTTAGAGCATAACAACAACTTAAATAACCACCAAGTGAATGACCAACCAAAATAAATTTATTGACATTTCTTTCCCTTCTCCATGCTTCTAGACTATCAATAAAAAAGGATTCTGCATTATCCACATCCTTCATAGTAGGTAAGATAGAGCCTTGTTGTAAAGAATCCTCTTTGCCTTTGCCTTTGCCCGAATTCCAAAATGTGTACCAACTTCTAGAATTCTCCTTTTTAGGAAAGGGTGGTCTTGAAGATAAACCAAAACCCAGTAAGTCCAAAGCGTGCAGTTTGATACCGGGCAAATTACTTAGTTGTTCAAAATTAAAAAGAAACAAACCTAAAGCAGCACCATACCCATGAACCATTACAACGTCTTCTCCGTTCATTTCTGCTTTGTCGGACTGTATCCGAGGCAAAGTGTTCTCAATATAAAATTCATGAATATAATTGTTTTTGCCTTGCTTACCAGTCAATTGGTTGAAATTTTCATCTATTGGCACATCTAAAATCTGTGCCTTTTTAAACGAATTTTTGGATTTATTGGGTGGATAGAAAGAAAGAAAAGATAGTATACGCTCTTCTAGTTTAACAGGTGGTTTCAGATTCCTCCAAGTTTTAAATGCTGATTTGTAACCATAATTTTCTAAGTCTTCGACCTGAAGCTTGCTGTTGCTGGTAGGCTGTTGCTGTGGTGGATTATTAACTGTAGTGGCGGATCCTGCTGACATTTTTTTTTTTTAATTTTACTTTACCTCTAGAACTTTGCCCATTTATTCTGTTTTAAATGTTTAAATGTCTATTCTTCTTTTTAATCTTGCGTAACAAATTAGAGACAAAAAAAAAAAAAAAAAAAAAAGAAGGGAAGGGAAGGAATAACTTTTTACAAAAAGTGGCAAAATATGCAAAATATGACAGCAGATGGCTGTAAAGTAAGCTTTTATTTATCAATTAGTAATACAAAGATACACATATTATAGACAAAGTCCGAAGACTAAATTTACGGATTATGGATTGTACACGTACATTTGTTATCGGAGATTTCCCCCCAC
This sequence comes from Saccharomycodes ludwigii, assembly GCF_020623625.1. Lineage (NCBI taxonomy): Eukaryota > Fungi > Ascomycota > Saccharomycetes > Saccharomycodales > Saccharomycodaceae > Saccharomycodes > Saccharomycodes ludwigii. Next base: position 119,943 of record NC_060203.1, read on the forward strand.
TCATTAGCAACCGCCACCACGGTGTTATTTTCTTTTAATTAATAAATCTTTACTTTGGTCGTTTCTTAGATCAAACTTTTATATATTTAAAGGCTGAGATGTAAATAGAACCCCCCATATTAAATATGTTATAAAATTTTTTTTTTAATACAATTACTTGATGAAAAAACCTTACTATATAACCAATTAAACAACAACTTAAAAGACAAACGGAAATGTCAATTAGCGTTGAATACCAATTTAGGACATTTAAACCTACTATTACTCCAGGATCCACATTAAATGATGTCTTAAGACAAACTTTGAACCATTTCAAATTGTCATCCTCGATCAAAGGAGACCAAGAGGAATGGGCTTTATCAACACAACAACAGAAAGATAACGTTAAACCTTTGGATTTGAATATTCCCTTGAGATATTTAAATTTGCCACAAGGTTGTAAACTACTTTTACATAAGGTTGAAAAACCATCAACAAAGAATGGTGATTATAACACTTTTTTCAAGTTGAAATTTCAAATCATAACAACTAGCATTGGTGGTGGTGCCAATAATTCTACTAAAACCAAAATTTTAAAGACAAATAAAAATGAAAAAGTTTTAGATGTTTTAATAAAACATATAGATAATGATCTATTGCACAAGGAAAATTTTAAATTGCAAGTTTTCAACAAAGTATTTGAAAAGAATGATATAACTAATATGACTACTTTTGAAGATATCAATGTTATGGAAGATATGATGATTCGTTTGTCTATTATTGGGAAAGATAATAAAACTGAGGACACGACAATCAACGCCACCACTAATAATATCAGGGACCCAACACCCAATGCTACTACTAATACTATAGACAATAAGCATAATAAAATAGAAAAAAAACATGTTGTACAGGAAAAGGGCAAGGAAGAAAAAAATATGGTACAATTGCATCAACCTGTTTTGTATGAACCTTCTGAACATCCGCAAGTTGAAATTTCAAAAATTATTGAGGAAAATGATAATGCAATGGACTATACTTTGGATGTGGACGATGTTAAAAAATACCAAAAAATGCTAAACAAGATGGCTAACAGTAATAGAACTTCCCATGATTTAAAGAACTCAGTAAAAAAAATCACCACTTGCGAAGTTAGAGTTAGATTTCCTGATAGATCATTCTTAAGTTCTTTTTTTAAACCGGATGAAAGTGCACATGAATTATATGAATTTGTACGTAAAACTTTATTATCTTTTGAATTAGAATTTGAATTGTATTTATCGCATCCATATACAAAGATCCCTGATGATTTTAACTTGAAATTAGTTGACGATTTGAAATTTGAATCCAAAACCATGGTTGTTTTATTATCTAAGTCATCAGGGCCCTATTTTAAATCTGATATTGAAGTTAAATCCTTGAATATTCAAGATAATAATAATGGTTACTCAAAGCATGAAGATACAAAAACCTCTAATGTGCCTTTACTTGGAAAAAATGCGCAACATGCCGAACCAATTATTGGCGATACTAAGGAGCCTAACAACAACAACAACAACAACAATAATAATAAGAAGGATATTGCTAAGAATAAACATGATATACAAAAAAAAATGTCAAAATTTTTAAGATTAAGCAAAAAATAATCTATCTATTTATATAAAATGCCTAATGTATATACAAGATAATGAATTATAACATGCAATATTTTATCAAAAATCAACAGTACATCAAAATCCACTTTTTTTTTTTTTTTTTTTGTTTGAGGGGGTGAAAAAAGGTACATCATCTAGCAATTAGTATACTGATCAATAACTGCTAAAATTTTAGTCGAATCAAAGCCAAATCTGTGGAAAATTTCCCTTAAGTTCTGTTTGTTATTGATATTAAATGAAGAATTGTTTCCCCTGCCTTTATAATATAAATACTCAACAACTATTTCATTTAACATCTGGATAGTGATGCCGCCCGATGACGATGCATCTGCCAATTTGGACATTATATCACCTCTCTTAATTTTATCCTTGACTATTTTCAATGCTTTCAAATAGCTATCTTTATGTATAAATATCAAATCTGTTGAATTATCTTTATTCTTTTCCTTTTCTAATATCTTACCTCTTTCATCGTAAACATAGGATTGCTTTAACGCATCCAATATAACGCTAATGTTTTTTTGGTTCAATACTGTGACTCCCAATTTTTGATCTAGGAGGTTCAAAAACAACAAAAGCATATTATAGTCATCTTTTACCACTAGAGTCTGAATAATTTTACCTATAACCGCATCATTGGGCAGAATATTTCTTTTTATTAAAAATTTGTGTAAAATGTCTTCTAATGGTATTTTAATAATGCAATTAACAAGGCTATTTTTATTAGGAAATTTTTTGATTGAGTATTTATAATAAGTGTCATATTTTAGAGAATAATAATATCTGTAATAGACACATAATATTGAGTAATATAAAGCAGGATTACTTTCTAATTCGCTGCTTGTCCTTTCAAATTCATCTTCAGCATACAAATTTAAGCCTTGAATGGCTATGTCATTAACTAAATCAATGCTTTTACCTAACTGATCTGAAATAATATAGTATTTCAATGATGCACTCAAAAATTCAGCAGATACAGGAATATCTTGGTCTTCAATATGTTTCATAAGCACCAACTCAACTTCGTTTTTGTATTTTTCAAAAAGATCTTTGTCGCAGATTTTATTTTTGTTGCTGATAGTAACTGTTCTTTTACGAGTAACATGTTTTGATTTCAAAAGATTACCAATCTCACTGGCATAATACATAACAAATTCCGAGTAATAAATTGTAATTGTAGGATCATCGTTTTTTGATAATTTTTCAGTTGCCTCTAAAATTTGCTTGGCCAAAGTAATCTTTTTATCATTTAGTAAAACTCTTATTATTGCTCTGATTTTATACGGTTGATCCATAATATTATCCTTGAGTAAATTGTCCATGATAAATTTAACAATTAAATCATTATATTTTGAGTTTTTGGATAATTTGATCAAGTTTTTTAAAAAAATAGAATTAAATGAATTTAGATGCACCTCTTGGAGATATTTAATGTTGTGAAGATAATGCTTGGTAAAGTGTTGGTCAAATCTGTTAGAATTAGGTTCCGTATGTTTTAAAAGCTCATTAACATTAGTAGCCAAATAAAGCGCGGTAGATGTGATTAGAAAGTTGTTTTTCTCTTTAATAGTGTTATTCATTTTTTTAGTCAAAAGGGTTAGAAGTTGTTTAGCTCTTTGGTATTGGCCATTGCTTAAAAATGAGCTTATCACACTATAAAAGTCTTTGTCAGTTGGTTTAATGGGTCTATTTAAAAAAAGATTGCCCTCTTCTTGAGATCGAAAGAAAATGGATGTAGTATTTTGCATAATTTGTTGTTCTGGGTTATATTCTTCACAGCCATACCGTTCCACAATTTTAATAAAGAGATCGCAATAATAATTAGCTTCTTGGATATTGTTGCAAAATGACAAATTTTTCCAAATGGCTTTTTTCAAAATTCTAATATCTATATAATCATCACCGAATTTATTTATTGTTTCTTTAAACATTTTTTTAAATTTCTTTAATTGATTAGTGGATAAATAACACATTAATCCAACTTCATTCCACCAACGCTGGTGTATTCTTTCCGTACTGTTTCTTACTAATAGAATTGCCTTTTTGGCAGAACCATAATTCATTAAACTTTCAATATAAAACGATTCATTAATAGGATCCATTCTTAATTTTGGGTTATTTCTATATATTAAATTACCGGATATGCATAGCCCTTTCAATTTTAAACTTTTGACAGGTATTTTTTTACAAAACTCAAAAATTGATACAAACTCTTCGAGTTTAAAAGATTCATATAGTGCTACATTTTTTTGATCTCTATCTATCAATTCCAAAACGTTAAAAAGATTTTTAGTCATTTTCCAATAATTTTCTGTGGTGGATTGGAGCTTACCTGGGTTCCCGGTATCTTTGAAAAGATCGTATTTTAGTCGGTCAAATAATAGTTGTTCATCCATTTCATTATTCTGCAAAGCAGCAAACTTGGCAGTTTTAACAAAATCATCTGATTCAACAATTTGAGATATTTTCTCAGGACCCAAAGTATTGAATCTGGTGATTTCTAAATATGACTCGTTAACAAGATAATGGAAAATAGAGTTAATAATGCTTATATATTTTTGCTGGTCATTTTCATTTTCATTTTCATTTTCAGGACGTGGAGTTTTAGTAGGTCCAGAAAGCTGCTTCATCTTTTCTTTCAAGACATTTAGGTTTTTGGATGATTTTTTAAATGCAGTGTTATTAACCTGTAAATAATCCAGATAAGTTTTACTCAATGATTCTGGTACATTAACTTTGGAGAACCCTCTTTCTAATAAATCTTTTTCTACAAAATGCTCGGTATCGATACTAGTATTTTGGGAAATAGGATCACTTTCCAGTTTGTTGGAAGATTTTTGTTGATTTAATTTTCTTAAATGGGACTGGGCATGATGTCTTAGCAACAGTTGATTATTATTACATGTAAAATTTCTAGCATTGGCTTTTATTATTTTAACAATCAAATGTTTATTTCTTGATCTTATAGAATTAGAGATCATCAGAAGTTCTTTGAATATAACTTTGTTTTATTTCTCTATTTTTTTTTTTTTTTTAAAAAATTTATACAATGATATAAGATATAGTTATTTGTCTCTGTTGTAAGTTCATTGAAAAATAAAAGCTTTTTTTCCGCAAAAAAAAAAAAATAATAATAATAATAATAATAATGATAATAACACGCATATAAATAAATACATATACATTTTTCTTTTTCTTTTTTTTTTTAGCCTATATAATAATAAAAAATATTATTCATTTTAATATAATTAAAGATACCGTTTTATCATCAATAATAATGATATAAACTCATAAACATATTAATAATACAGTTTTAAAACAGATATGTGCCTAAAAAAAAAAAAAGAAAAAACAGGTACGATACCTACCTTTTCAAACGACCTTCAAAACCAGCCCTTTTGCTATGTCCATTAGCATTGTTACTACCGTTACGATACCCAGTTTCTTTGCCCCTATTACCATTGGTATTATTATTCTTTTTCTTTTTAATAATTAAGTTTTTGTTCGATTTTAAACCATTTAGAGACTTTTTCATTTTAACCCTTTTATTTTGTTTTCTGTTCTTGTTTTCTTTCCTTATTTGCAAATTTTCTTCTCTTCTTTTTTGCTTTTCTGCAATATTAGAAACGATTTGTTGTTTCCGATCGTTCCATTGAAAAGCAGATTTTCTTTTTTGCTGTTCCTTTCTCTTTAAGGCCTTACGCAATAGGCTCTCGTTATCTTTTAATTTAATACCCTGAGTTTTCAATTGAGCTCTTTGCCACTTTTCTTTTTCTTTAATCTGAATCAATTCTAACTCATTTTTATTTTGTAATTTTTCCTTCTTTTTCTCTAATATTTTTAAATGTGCCTTTAAATCTTTGTTATTGGGTCCATGTTTCTTTGTTCCTGTATTGGTACCTCTTAGCTTTTGGAGATCTGAAGTAATTTTCGTGCCGTCATTAAACTGAATATTTTGAAATATAACCTCATTTGGTTGAAGTTCAGAATCATCATCACTGTCGCTTTCTTCGCTTGGATCATCATCCTCATCATCGTCGTCGCTTTCAACAGCATCTATAGTTCTTTTTCTTTCAAGTGTTTTCAGTTTTCTTTGTTGCAATAAAGATTCTCTAGATAGTGGGGCACCAGTAACTTTAGTACCAGGGGCTTTTCTTTTTTCCTTCATGCTCTGAATCTTTTGTTGTAATTTGAGCCTTAAAGTTTCTAAATTTTCGGTTTTCTTTTTTTCATTTTTTTCATTTTTTTCATTTTTTTATTTTTCTCATTTTTCTCATTTTTCTCATTTTTCTCATTTTTTTCAATTTTTTCATTTTTTTCAGAACCATTTGATGCATTTGGTGTAGTCTCTTTTTGAATGTTGATTTCTTCTATGTTGGAAATATCTTTTTTAATTTCATTACCTTCGTCATCAAAAATAACTTGTATTTCCTCATCATCTTCATCCTGAAAATCATGGTCTTTATTTTTTTTACTCCCCGGTATAGTAACAGGGTCGGCATCTTGGTTATCTTTAATTAACATAATATCCAATACTGAGCCATTTTTCAATAAACTTTTATTAGGTTGATCTTCTTCATCCTTGTTGTTTTTATCGACAGATTCTTTATCTTCTATAGTATTATGAGAAGGATTGCCGTACAATTTTCTTTTTTTTAGTTGTTTATGTTCTTGATTAGACTTTTTCTTAGCTTTCCATTGGTTATCGTTATCTTCATCATCATAGTAGTACTTGGCTGGTATCAAGGAAAGTAAGCCTTCAAATGCACTAGAACTAGATTTCAATCTTTCTTCTAAAGAATTGGACATTTCTTGAGGAGGGAAGTATCAAATAAAATCACTTTATTAGTTTACACCAAGTTTCTTATTTATTATTTTTTATTTAATAATTTAATAAGAGCTTATTATGATTACAGAATGATTTAACATGTCTCTTTTTTTTGTAGGAATAAAAGAAAGAAAGAAAAGACAAAAAAAAGGAAAAAAAAAAAAAAGACAAAAAAAAAAGAAAAAGAAACGTTAAGCAGTTATTGTTAGTATTTTTCATTATGCAAAATATTTTCTTGTCGTTGGTAATAAAAAAAAAAAAACAAGCTGTGTCAGTTACAGCAAATAGTCATTACAAACGAAGGTGTGGGTGTGTGGGTGTGTGTGTGTGGGTGTGTGTGGGTGTGGGTGTGGGTGTTGATGAATTTTTTCAATTTTTTATATTTTTTATATTTTTTATATTTTCAGAATTCATCAAAAAACAAAAACAAAAAAAAAAAAAAGCCCTAAATAATAAGAACGTTGACTTTGCCTGTATTACTAATATAAAAAAAAAAACGCTTGTTAAATTATTGGAAATCGGCTTCGAGTAAATCTAACAGCGCATTTCCAATTTTATTCTTTTACAATCTCAAACTGTGCTTATTTAAACCTTGTTTTCTTTTTTAATATTTTTAACCGCTTATGTTCTCATTTAAGTAAAAAATTTAGAATGAAATTAATAAAAAATTTTTTTTTCTTTCTTTCTTTTTTGTGTATCTTATATAATGTATAAAACTTTTATTATCTTTTGCTGTTTGCTTTGATTCAAATCTTACCTCTCGCCTTTAACTTTCTCTTTACATTCTAATTGTTTGTTAGTTCCCTTCTTTAATTCAAATTAATTAAAAATGTTTATAATCTTCATATTTATTTCTCCCAAAGACAAAAGATCAAAGTAACATTCAACCAGAGCGATGTCCCAAGGTACTTTGTATATCTTTCCACAATCCCCAAGAGGTAGTTTCCCAGCTGCTTTAGCTAAATATTTTAACTTGGATGTTCAAGTCAAATATATTTCTGAATGTGGTGAAGAATTTGCTGCCAAATTCCCTTTGAAGAAAATTCCAGCTTTTGCTGGTAAGAATGGTTTTAAATTAACTGAAGTTATTGCCATTTCCTATTACTGTATGTTTTTGCCTTCATTTTTTTAAAACAGTTTTTTTTTTTTTTTTTTTTTTTGTTTATTTTCTCAATTCTAATTGCCTTTCAACCCCTTTTGTCTCTTCAGATATTATCTCTCCCAAATGTTTATATGTATTATGATGAGAAAAAATTTTATAGTTATCCCTGTCTGAATGGGTTAAATAGATTTAATTATCATGGTAACCAATCCGCATGTCGATAATCTTTATGGTACTTTCTGAAATACATATATACAACAGGTGTTAGATGGAAGAAGAAGAAGAAGCTATTGGGTTGTAAAAGAGCCTAACAACACGCTTTTATTAGAATATTTCAACAGAGTTGTAACAAAAAAAGAAAAGTGAATTATATGTATCGATTTACTAACATTTATTATTATGAAAACAAAATTATGTGCAATATAATTTTACACATGGGTTCATTTTTACGTACAGTTATTAACTCAATCAAAGATGAAAAGGTTAAGAGATCTTTATTGGGAAGTACCAATGAAGAACAAGCTTCTGTTTTGAAATGGTTGTCTTTTACCAATTCTGACTTTATAAGTTCTGTTGCTAACATTTTTCGTATAGTCACCGGTAAGGTTTCATTTAACAAAAAGGCTTTGGATGCTGCCTATGTTGCTTTGGATACCCAAGCCAGTATTTTTGAAACCAGATTAACCGACTACACATACTTGGTTAATGAACACATCACTTTGGCTGATATTTTTACTGCTGCTGCTTTCACATTCCCATTTTCCACTGTTATTGGTGCTGAATGGAGAAAATCACATCCAGCCATTGTTAGATGGTTCAATACTGTTATTGAATCACCTATTTTGAAGGGTGCTTATGGTTCTTTTGAACCAATTGTTAAGCCATTGGAATGGGTTCCACCAAAGAAGGAAAAGAAGGAACAAAAACCAAAGCAAGAAAAGAAGAAGGCTGAAGCTAAACCAAAAGCAACTGAAGAACCAGCTGCTGAACCAAAAAAACCAAAGCATCCTTTGTCATTATTACCTAAGGCCACTTCCTTGGACTTGGAAGAATGGAAGAGAAAATATTCCAACGAAGATACTAGACCAGTTGCTTTACCATGGTTCTGGGAACATTATAACCCAGAAGAATACTCTATCTGGAAAGTTGCTTACAAGTATAACGATGAATTGACCATGACATTTATGTCTAACAACTTGGTTGGTGGTTTTTTCAACAGATTGAGTGGTTCTGTTAAATACATGTTTGGTTGTTTAGTTGTTTACGGTGAAAACAACAACAATGGTATTATTGGTGCTATTTTAATCAGAGGCCAAGATTTCAAACCAGCTTTTGATGTTGCTCCAGATTGGGAATCCTACTCTTATGAAAATTTGGACCCAGTGAACAAACCAGAAGACAAGGAATTTGTCAATGACATGTGGGCTTGGGACAAACCAGTTGTTATTAATGGTGAAACCAGAGAAATTGCTGATGGTAAAGTTTTGAAATGATTTAATTTTTCTTTTTTTTTTTTTTTTTTTTTTTTCCCTTGTAACAATTTTAGTTTAACTTATATAATTTTTTTTTATGATATTTTAAGATGGCTTTTTCTCTCTTTATAACTTAATTGAACAAGAACTGCTATATTGTAGATTTAGGTGATTTTTTTTTTTAAGAATAAATTGTTGATATGTATTCATCGTACAAAGTGTTGCTTTACTTCAGGTCGCACACAGAGACAATAACATGACGACTACCATGGGAAATAGATAAGAATTGTTACGATAATAAATAGATAATTATGGAACACACATATATGTATATCAATTAGTAGTTGACTTATTAAGATGAATCTTGACTACAAAAGATAACAATGACATACTATTATCTGACGAACTGTAATACAACAATCAAACTAAATATAAACAATAAGATAACATTTAACCCCCAGACTTCACCATGATAGTAATATTAAATAATAAAACACCTCAATAAAAATAAAAAGGGATAAATAATGGATCGGTTTACAATTTTTTCTATATAATTTTTGAACACTAATCTAAAACTTAGAGGGCATAGTGGACTCTATATATAATATTTACGATAAAAAATATTAGCTAAAGTTGAGAGTGCCAAAAAAAAATTAATAAAGAAAAAGATATCAGAATGGAACTTATTTCCATTGCTGTATGTCATCCTTAACATATAAATAATCACTAAACACTAGTTCTACTTCATCAGTTTTGGAGTCGTACCCACCTATGGAAACACTTTCTAGATTTTTAACAACAATATCACATCCCTTTTCTTTCAAAAATTCTAAATCAAAAGTGGAAGCAATACCAATAATCTTACAGTTAGCAGCTTTGCCGGCAATAATACCAGCTGGAGCATCCTCAAAAACAACAACCTTAGATAATTCTGGGTGTTCCTTGTTCGGAGGATATCCCAATCCTGTTCTACCTTTTAAGTATGGTTCTGGATGAGGTTTACCTTGAGTGACATCATTGGCAGTAATGAAATGAGTAGGTTTCTTGATATGTAAGTATTTAAACCATTTTGTGGCCAAGTCTCTGGTACCAGAAGTTGCAACGGCCCATTTTTCCTTTGGCAGCTCGTTGAAGGAATTACATAATTTAACGGCACCTGGAACTTCAACGGAATATTCCCCATACTTTTCTGGAATAGTACTTTCTAATTTATTGACATATTCTTCAGTGGCGTAATCTGGAGCGTATTTTGCCATTATATCATAAGTTCTACAACCATGTGAAATATTTACGACATGTTCCGTGTCAAAATATGGCTTGTCTTTACCAAAATCTCTCCAGAAAGCAGCAATAGCTGGCTGGGAAATAATGATTGTGCCGTCAACATCAAATAAACAGGCATTAACCTTTAAGGAAAGTTTTTTCGTAGCCATTTTTATTTTAGCAGTTTGTTTTCTCGTTTGTTTTAATTAGCTGTTGATCCAATAAATCGATCTTTGATGTTTTATTCTATATTTTCACTGAGATTATGAAGCAATATTAAGAAAAAGTAATTAAACGAATTGAACAAAGGGAAAAAAAAAGAAAAAGAAAAACAACGCTAGATTATAAAAGTAATATGTGTTAAATAAGTTATTTTTATATATCTATTGAATATAGCTTCTTGTTTGTTATTTTTGTTTTATTTTATTTAATGACACGAATTCCATCAGCATTACGATAATTTGCTAATATATATATAAAAAAAAAGGCACCAATTTATTTTGTTATAGAATCTTTGCGTTTTATATGGTTGTTTTTTTATCTTCTTTTAATTGGTTTATATCACCACCACCAGACATTTTTTAAGGTTTGCAAGGGGGAAAAAATATATATATAAAAAAAAAAAAAAAGGGAAAGACAAAAAAAGAGCGTGGGTGTGTCTATTATAATTATTATAAGTCACTAATCTAATAATAGCCTTGTATCCATATCAAGTAGATCGTTTATATATTTATTAACCCAAGGCTGAATTCTAAGTAAATATTTTGTGACATATTCCCTATCATACAACAAGCCAAATCTATTACTCCATCACAAACAATCATTGCAATGTGGCATATGCTTAGCTAAACACATATAATTATTAAAATTATAGATCATCAACTATATAACATTATATACAAGTAAAAAGGAAAAAAAAAACTATCATTGTGATTCTGAATAAATACTATATTCATTTAAAATTCATATTTCACAAAAGAAACTTTGGACATCGTTGTCTAAAAAGCGTGTTAGGAATAGTCATCTCAACTTTATTTTTTGCTTTGTGTTTATACGCCTATTAATAATATATAATAATAAATTATTTATGGTAACAAAAACATAGCAGGTCGATCTTTTTCAGTTTATTACACATGCCTACCTTTTGAAAAAAATATCTCCCAAAAAAAAAAAAGTCAACAATGAGTCACTCAAGGGATTAAAGTTATTACTCATGTTGCCAATCAAAAATATAGCTTTGTATAAATACCAAAAAAGCTATGAAAAAAAGAAAAAAAGGAAAAAGATAAAAAAAAATTTTCTTTATACACTCTTTTTACCTCTGTATTTACGTGTCTTCACTTCAGAGAAATCCATTATTCAACCAACACAATGTCCCAAGGTACTTTGTATATCATTCCAGAATACCCAAGAGGCAGTTTTCCAGCTGCTTTAGCCAAATATCTTAACTTGGATGTTCAAGTTGATTATATTTCTGAATGTCGTGAAGAATTTGAAGCCAAATTCCCATTGAAGAAAATTCCAGCTTTTGCTGGTAAGAATGGTTTTAAATTAACTGAAGTTATTGCCATTTCCTATTACTGTATGTTTTTGCCTTCATTTTTTTAAAACAGTTTTTTTTTTTTTTTTTTTTTGTTTATTTTCTCAATTCTAATTGCCTTTCAACCCCTTTTGTCTCTTCAGATATTATCTCTCCCAAATGTTTATATGTATTATGATGAGAAAAAATTTTATAGTTATCCCTGTCTGAATGGGTTAAATAGATTTAATTATCATGGTAACCAATCCGCATGTCGATAATCTTTATGGTACTTTCTGAAATACATATATACAACAGGTGTTAGATAGAGGAAGAAGGAGAAGCTATTGGGTTGTAAAAGAGCCTAACAACACGCTTTTATTAGAATATTTCAACAGAGTTGTAACAAAAAAAGAAAAGTGAATTATATGTATCGATTTACTAACATTTATTATTATGAAAACAAAATTATGTGCAATATAATTTTACACATGGGTTCATTTTTACGTACAGTTATTAACTCAATCAAAGATGAAAAGGTTAAGAGATCTTTATTGGGAAGTACCAATGAAGAACAAGCTTCTGTTTTGAAATGGTTGTCTTTTACCAATTCCGACTTTTTGGACTCTGTTACAAAAGTTTTTTGTATAGTTACCTGTCAGGTTCCATTTAACAAAAAGGCTTTGGATGCTGCCTATGCTGCTTTGGATACCCAAGCCAGTATTTTTGAAACCAGATTAACCGACTACACATACTTGGTTAATGAACACATCACTTTGGCTGATATTTTTACTGCTGCTGCTTTCACATTCCCATTTTCCACTGTTATTGGTGCTGAATGGAGAAAATCACATCCAGCCATTGTTAAATGGTTTAATACTGTTATTCAAGAACCAATTTTTAAAGATAGTTTTTATTATGATTATCCAATTGTTAAACCATTTGAATCGAAGCTAGGACGTTCTTTGTCATTATTACTTAAAGCCACTTTTTTGTATTTGAAAAAATGGAAGAGAAAATATTCCAATGAAGATACTAGACCAGTTGCTTTACCATGGTTCTGGGAACATTATAACCCAGAAGAATACTCTATCTGGAAAGTTGCTTACAAGTATAACGATGAATTGACCATGACATTTATGTCTAACAACTTGGTTGGTGGTTTTTTCAACAGATTGAGTGGTTCTGTTAAATACATGTTTGGTTGTTTAGTTGTTTACGGTGAAAACAACAACAATGGTATTATTGGTGCTATTTTAATCAAGGGTCAAAATTTCAAACCAGCTTTTGATGTTGCTCCAGATTGGGAATCCTACTCTTATGAAAAGTTGGACCCAGTGAACAAACCAGAAGACAAGGAATTTGTCAATGACATGTGGGCTTGGGACAAACCAGTTGTTATTAATGGTGAAACCAGAGAAATTGCTGATGGTAAAGTTTTGAAATGATTTAATTTTTTTGCATTTGCATTTGTAAATATATAACTGTAGTATATCATTTTACACGACATATTTAATTAACAGCCTTTTTTTTTTAATATTATTTTTTTTCTACGAGCGTTTTTTACCATTTACGAAAATTTGATTCATTTTTTAAAAATGGCACTTCCGAAAAATTAAAACTAAATTAAAAGATTCAAAAATCCATTTTTATTTATTTATTTATTTAATTTTTTTTTTTTTTTTTTTCTTTCTGGCTGCAAAAAAATAAAATAAAAAATATAAACTTATAAAACCTTAAATAAGGAAACAAAAAAAAAAAAAAAAAAAAGAAAAAATTAAAAAAATAAAAAAATAATCAAGAAAAAGACAGAAAAGTATACAACCAACCATATGTCTAACACAGCATTATACACATCAAATGATTTTATATTGATTTCTTTACCTCAATCGGCACAGCCATCTACCTCGAACATCAAGGCTGACGATTGGTTAAATAGAGAACTATTGGAAGGCAAAGTTTATGTTTCTGATTTTGATATCCCTGAATTTCAAATTGGTTCCTTAGACTCATTGGTTGTTGAGAGTGAGGAATTATCTAAAATTGATAATCAGTTAGAACAATCAATCACTAAAATTGTTGATATTTTAGGTGGATTAAGTGAAGCCAACTCTAATAATTACAAAACTTTACCCATTAACAGTGTTCCATTACCTGAATATTTAGAACATTTCCACTGGAACACAAGAAAATTTAAATTAGATAAATCTATTAAAACTCTAATTAACGACATTACGAACGAATCTTTGCAATTAGACTCAGATGTTAAAGCCACCTCCAGTAACTATAACAATGCTAGACAACAGTTAGTTGCTGCCGACAGAAAAAAAACAGGTGATTTATCAGTCAGATCTTTACATGATATAGTTAAGCCAAGTGACTTTATTCTTAATTCTGAATATCTAACAACTATTTTGGTCGCTGTTCCCAAATCTTTGGAAAAAAATTTTGTTAATAGCTATGAAACTTTAGCTGATAATGTGGTTCCCCGTTCCGCAAGTTGTTTGGCTACTGATTCAGAATATTGTTTATACAATGTCCATTTATTTAAAAAATCAGTCAATAAGTTTTGTCAAGCATGTCGAGAAAATAAGTTTATTCCACGTGATTTCCAATACTCTGAGGAGTTGATCGAAAGTTTAAAGAAGGAACACGATGAGGCTGCAAGTTTGGAAAATTCATTGCGTATAGAGTTGGTTAGATTGGCTAAAACCGCTTATTCAGACATTTTTATGAATTGGTTTCATATCAAAGCCTTGAGGGTCTATGTGGAGAGTGTGTTACGTTATGGGTTACCACCTCAGTTTATAACTAAGATTATTGCAGTTCCACCTAAGTTATTGAGCAAATGTAAACAAGAGTTGACCAAAAATTTTGGTTATTTGGGTGGAAACGCTTTTGTTAAAGATAAAAAGGGTAACATTAAACATAACGATTCATCCTTACATGAATATGCTTCTTTGGTTGATACAGATTACCAACCATTTGTTATGTACACAATCAATCTATAGTATCTTTTTTGTTAAATTGTATTTGCAATTTTAATAAATTATTTTTATTTTAATAAATCTTTTTTAAATTTTTTTTTTTTTTTATGGTTTAACAGTGACAAAAAAAAAAAAATTAAAAAGAAATTTTTTTTTTAAATTCCCGCTGTATCAAAGCAATAGCCTTGCCATTTTGTGTCACGCTGACACCCACTGCTGAAAATAGTAACAAATAATATACATAATCTTACTAAAACTATAAATCTCAATGTTAATATATATATATATATATATATATTTATAATTCTGCCAACTTTCTATACCAAGTCGTCTTTTCTTTTCTTTTCTTTTTGAGTTTTATTTCCCATCTCTCCTTTTTGGAACAAATGTAATCCAAAAATACTTGTTAAGCCACAATGCCAGAACATGCTAAAGCAATTAATAAGCTAAAACCCTTAATCACAATTGTAAAGCCCAAGAACAACAGTAATTTATACACAGAATCTGAAAACTTCGAAGACACTGAAAACAACAAAGAACAAACGAACAAAAGAAAAGATCAAAGCCAGATTTCTCTTAGAATTAATTACCAAATAGTAAATAATGGACAAACGTTAAAAATTTATAACTATTTGAAAAATATTTGGGAGACTTTTCAATTTGATTTAATTTTGGATTTTGACGTAGATCAACAGCAATTATACAAAAAACTTTTTCAAAAAAATAAGGTATTAGAAAATTTTATTACCCGAGGTAAAAATTTGACAATTCTAACTTATGGTCAAACAGGATCTGGAAAAACTTGCACAATGTTTGGAAATGAAAAATCAGGAGGTATTATTTCGAACGTCACTGATGAATTATTTTCCAAAATTAAAGCATATTCACCAAATAAAAAATTTAAAGTAACTGTTTCAATGTTTGAATTATACAATGACCAGATCAAGGATCTATTAAACATAGAAAACAAAAGAGAAATTTTAGTTTCCCAAGTAAATAAAAAACATATAATTTTGAAAAATTTAAGTGAGCACAAAGTTGAAACTTCTCAAAAGGCCATAGCCTTCATTAGATGTGGTCAGAAAAATAAAACAATAAAAAATGAAACCGGTTCAAAATTACACACTTTGGTCAAGCTAAATTGTTATGTTTCAAGTAAAAATAGTAGGTCCAATAATAAATTCATATTAGCTAACTATATATATTTAGTGGACTTGGCTGGATCAGAAGAATTGTTACTGAAGTCGGACAATAGCGAAAAACAAGACAAGGAAACAAATAATATTAACAAATCCTTATCCTCTTTAGGTTTAATGATAAAATCTTTGACGGGATCACTAAATAGTGAAACAACCAATAAAAAAAGCCTTCCCGCATGTAAGAACGCAAAATTAACTAGAATATTACAGCACTCCTTGGAACTGAAAAACGAAACAATTTTAATTTTAACCTGTTCCACAGTGTCTAAAAATTATTGGGACACTTTATCAACTTTAAAATTTGGAGAACGAGCAAAATTGCTTAACAAAATTGACAAAGACGATCATATTTCCAATAATTCATCAATTGGTCCAGATTCGCAATATAATACTGACATGTTAGAAAAAGTATCATTTTTAGAAAAAGAAGTAGATAAATATAGGCTAAAAGAATTGGAATTTCTGAAAAGGCAAAAACAACTACAAACAGTTTGTAAAAATAAAAACCAAGCTCAACTAGTTAAATACCTTGCTGAAACTCACCATTTATTTATTTCATGTTTTTTCAACTGTGCACAGGGGAAAATGGCATTCGGAAACATAGGAAGAGGTCTAATTTCTTTTAATAACGTTTCCCCCATTACACAAGCTGTAAATCGTAATCCAAACATGAAAATAGCGACTTTAATGACCAAATGTGAAGAAAATGAAAAAAAAAAAAAAAAAGAAAAAAAAACTAAATTAAATAACATTGTACAATAAACAGAAGCATCAAAAATTTTTTAATTTAAAAATTTCTTAATATAAAATTTTGTATACAACAAAATTTCTTGAAAAATAATAAAAAATTCCAATTTAGTTATTAGAATTCCTACAAGTGCCCCTAAACTCATGGCCATTATAACTAAAACGAAAATTAAACTTTCACTGCTTAGTTGGATTTTGGAAGTAGTTATAAGGCCTCGTTTAATAAATTTTTGGAGTAATAAATAAAGCAAATAATAATAAGCAATTTTAAACAATAATATGTGGAAAAATTTAAAATTAAATATGCTTGTAAAAAAAGATATAAATTTCCAATCAATTTTTGACAGTTGTTGATTGATTTTATCAATTTCAAAAATAGTCTTCTCCAAAGTAATGTTTATTTTCTGCCCACCTTTTTCCAGACTGGTATCAATATGTTTCATAGTTTCTGAAAAAGTTTGATTTAATTCTAAAATATTAGATAAAGATACGTTGGCCAATGTTTCTACAATTAGTACTAGTTGGTTACCTAAATCATTTTCCATTATTGAGTTCAAATAATTTTGAAATTCACTAAATAATTGGTTATTATATATTTTTATCTTGTATAAATCATCTTCAAAATTCCCTAAAATATCTGAACTTTGTATAGTTAATGCGTTTTGTACTTTTTCTAAATTTTCCACATTGACGATTTGAGTTACTAGTATATTATTAATATTTTCTACAAAATTTTGAAAATTTGTATCCAAATTAGATTGCATAATTGAAAGGTTGTTTATTATTTTGTGGTCTGTTTCCCATAACACGCTTAAATCCTTGTGCACTTTGCCATTTTCTTTAAAGATATCGCTAAAATATTCTTTTTGTTTGAGCAAAAGATCATCAAAGGTGCTACTGAATTCGTCAGTAGCAGAACTCTTGATATCATCAAAGACTTCATTGAACTCAGCAGCTTGTTTGCGAAAATTTTCGGACAAATTTATCATATGTTCCTCATAAAAATCATGCAAGTTTTGAAAGTCCTTGGCATTTGCTTTAAAAAAGGCGTCTCTTAAATCCTTAAAATTAACGGTAATATCTTTATTGAACTTGGAATAAAAATCTGTAATTTTTAAAAATAAATTCAATATTTGTTGTTTTTCATACGGCAAAGAATTTTCAAAACAGATTGAAGATAGTTTTTGATAATAACCATTGTATGTGGTCCATAAAGATGGGTCCAGTTTTAAATAATTCATACATTGAGATAATGGGTTGTGAGCTGAACATATTTCTCTTAAATCTAGTGTCAACTTAGAGGATTCAAACTGGCAAATAGACAACGATAGTGCTGTATTAACACGTATATCTGTGTCAACAGCTTCCATTCCCTTTTCTAAGCAGATAGGAAGAAAGGTTTCCAACGCCTGGGAAACACAATCTCTGGATAACAAAGAATTTGAAAATTCTGGAAAGTTTTCTGCAATGATCGATTTAGTAAGATCATCATAACTATTGACAGATATTTCATTTAAATGCTTTTCTAAGTGGTCCAATCCTGAAAAGCTTAATATTTGATGTGGTAGGCTCGTTAAAAGTATGATAATGTAAGGATAAAACATTTTTTTATTTATGTATATATATATATATATATATATTTTAACTACTTTTTTATCGAGAAAGACGTTTCTAGAGTTAATAGTAAAATAAAAAAAAGGAATATATTTTTACATTTGCGATACGTAAATATACACATATATGTATATATATATCTAACTTTTTAATAAGATATAACAAGTTTCCCTTAAGGTCAAAAAGTGTTTTAGATTGGTTTCAGAAAAAAAAAAAAAAAAAAAAAAAAAAAAAAAATTGTAAATTGGCGCAATATATATATATTTTTTTAAGCTGTCACTTGAATTGAAAGATGTTGATAAAGACGCGATCAAAGCACAGTATAAAATTGTAAAATGCCAACATCAACCGTTGTGGTAATTTTTGACATTTTATATATTTATATGTATATATACAGAATTAGTTAAATATTTTGGTTATATAAGCTATTTTAACAACCCCATATTAATGGCAAAGATAAAAGGATATAAAATCTAACTTTTTTGTTTTTTTATTTTTTTTATTTTGATATATTTATTCTCTCTTTCTCATTCTCGTTAGTATAAGAATGCAACCACCAATAATTATTTTCGGTTACTTTTATAAAATTCAATTAATTTGGAATATTTAACATAAGTTTCTTTTAATAATCCTGGTAATATATTTTCATGTCCCTTAGCAATGATATATTTAAACAACATGTTTTTTTCATTTTTTGTTTTCAAATTATGCCATATAGCGTCTTGTATTTTTGAACTCATTTTAAAAAATTTAGGAAGAACACTATCTTTAAAAAATGCTTCTCTCCATAATTTAAAAAAATCAGTTAAGGAGGAGGGGGTATGAGTTGAGGGTGTTAAAAACAATTCCCCTACGAAATTAGGATCCACTTGTAATTTGGGCAATATTTGGGAAACTACAAGATAGTTTTGATTCTTTGCGCAAGTAAATGCATAATTTTTCAAAAACGATTGAGAAAGCGTAAGCTCATTAGAATGTTTTAATAAAAAATGATACAATGTTTTTAAATTTTTACAATTTTCCAAAGCATTAGGGGTTAATATACCAACTAAATTGAACAGGGACTGACCTACAGCATTACTTTTTAATATTGCCACTGCAGAGTTAGAGTTTAATATCATAAGTAACAAATATTTCAATTGGTTAAAATGTACAATGTATCCACTATTCAACAATATATTTGTAATATTTGGCGTTAATATTTTAACAAAAGCAGGCTTCAAGTCATTAATATAAAAATTTTTCAAAGCAAAGGATAACTTTAGTTCATTAAGTAATAGCAAATATTGCTCTACAATTTCGGAAGAAGGCAGTTTCCCCATTTGAAAATATCTAGGCAACAAAGACTTTACGTCATTAACTCTCTTAGCCATAATTTGTAATTTGCAAACTTCTTGTAACAAAGATGCTTCAAAAGGTTGTTTTTTTTTAGATGCATAGTTAAGTGAAACATAATCTATAGATTTCAATAGACAATCCAACAATTCGTTGTCAATTTTAACTTTATTTATATGAATGGAATGAAAAATTTGTGCCAATAGTGTATTAATTTCATTAATATCATCAATTGTGTTTTCAATATGATAGCAACAGCATTTAATAACATTTTCACAATTTTTGGAAAAAAATACTTGGTCTTGTAGTAAAAACAACAAAATATCTTCAACAAAAGAACATGAATCATTCTTCAAAATATCATCTATAATAATATTTAAACTATTAACGTTTTCATATTTTACATTGAAATTAAAAACATTGCCATTTAAATTATCAAATTTATTTTGTCTCAATAAATCCAACAACTCACTATTTTTTATCGGATCCAACTCTTTATTTGTTAAATTTTCTTGTAAATCTTGCAATTCTAAGATCCACTCATCTTGCTTTTCGATCCCATTAGCTTTAATCCAAATCTTGGATCTTTCCAGTGAAAGATTATCCGTGACGGGATTTCTCTTGAAAACGGTGAATCCATTTTCTCCATCTAATAGTGTTCTGACTGTAACACTATTTAAAAACCTTAATCCATCAATATTAGTCGGCGTGTAGAAAGGGGATATAATGGTGGTAGGTGCTGTCAATGTCCCTCGAAAATGTTTGTTGGTTGTGCGTGAATAATTTGGAACAGATTCAGGTAACACAATTTTGTTTAACTTTGGGTTAGTTGTACATAATTGTCTTTTTAAAATCATTTTTGTTTAATTAACTAGGTTATTCTGGACAGGTTTGTTTTATTTACTCCTAATTTAATTTTGGTGTAGGTACTTAAAAAGTTGACTTTTTACTGAACGAAATTTTTTTTTAATTTAGTACATAATTTTTTAATTTCGGAGCTACATAAAAAAAAAAAAAAAAAAAAAAAAAAAAAATTAGTCCGAAAAGCATAACCAAGGATAACCGGAAATTAAAGACTAAGCACTTGCGGTAAATAGTCGCAACAAAAAATTTTCTTCCCGAAGTGACTGATAATCCGAACCATTTTATTAAAAAAGATAACAAACTTTGGATATGTTTCATCACAATCTATCATATCTTTAAAGAGTGATAGCTATAAATAAATGGTTCATTTAGCAAACTATCTTCCTTTGCTTCCATCTTTTACATATATATATATATATATACTTCAAGTTATATATGTAAAAATACATATGCTGAGGAAAAAAAATATAGATGAAGTTTACAAATCTCATTGTAAATGTCCTAATTTTATTCAACAACCGGATATATCAAATCATATAGTATATTCATTAACAATTATTTCTATTTATAAATATGATTATTTCTTTCTTTTTATTTTAATTTGTATATTATTTTCTTTTCTTTTCTATAATTACCGTCCATTTAATCTATATGCCTGGTATGTTCATCGATATGATACAACATAAATTCATTTGGGTGATTATTATCAGACTCAACTATATCGTCGTTTTCAATATAAATGTTATTATCACTGTATAAAGATTGATATTCTTTTAAAAAAGCTGTTCGTCTTAAAACACATAAAAAAGACGAAGTGAAAACTATAAGTATTGTGGAAACCAAATTTAACCAACCCAATAAACATAAATTAGGTATAAATAACATTAGATTAACCAAAAATCCCAATAAACATAAGATAAAACAAATCCAAGATAACAATAACAGGCCCATGATATAGTTTTTAGAATATAAAAAACGTTCGTTATAAAGCAAAATCCCAAGACAGATTACCAATATCGAATTGAAAACAAATCCAATCGGATGCACTACTAATATGGTAGTTATTGAATGTTTGGCCAATGAGGGTAACGTGAAAGCGTAATCATTGGAATCAGATGTTATTGTTTGATATCCAATTTTAATGTTAGTACAAAAATTAGTTGTTTTATTACAATATCCAAACACTCCGAAGGAATAATTATCATTTTGAGCTAATTTCAAAGTGTGTGTAACTGGTACAGTTAAAATGGATAATAATTGTATAATTGAGGAAATAGTCATTGCCAGCATTAAAAGTTTGAGTAACATCCTGTGTTTGAGATATTTTCAAGGTTAAACTTGCAATTTTTTTTTTTTTTCCTTTTTAATCGAATGTTATTTTTATAAATAATTTAAGGGGAATGGGGGAGAAAAAAGTTATTTATTTATTTATTTTTTTTGTTCTTGAACTTTATAAAACATCATATTAATGAACTCTTGATCACAGAACAAATTTTTGCTATGATGTTATCATAAAATAAGTTGGATTTGCTTTTCTTTTTTTTTTTTTTTTTTGAATCAGGTTTATAATTTAGTAGATGGTATGAAAACAAAAAAAGAAAGAACGGTCTTATATTTATTTGTAATTACGTGACAAAGAATGCGCGTTTCTTTTTTTTTTTTTTTTGTTTTTTTTTAATTATATTTTTTTGTCAGCTTTAATTCAAATTTTCAAAAGTTTTTAAAAATTAAAAAAATTAATGAATCTCATAAAAATAACATCTGAAAAATTCCAAAAAAAAAAAAAAAAAAAAAAAAAAAAAAAAAAAAGAAATATATAAATACATACAGGTATTAACAATAAGCAGATAGTAGCCATAGCATGAAAAGTAAATCCATAATTGATCACTCAAAAAAAAAGAAAAAGAAATTTAATCCTTTAGCACCAATACAATCCAAGAAATTGGAACCTAAAGTAATTAATTTTCATGGTAACGGGATTAATACAGAATATGACGACGATGATTATGAAAATTACACTTATAATTTATCCAAAAAACAATTAAAAGAAGAAGCAAAAAAATTATTAATTCAAAGAAAGAGTTTACCCGTTTACCAAAATAAAGACGAGATTTTGAAATATATCAGTGAAAATACTGTAGTTGTGTTAATTGGTGAAACTGGTTCAGGGAAATCTACACAAATTCCACAATTTTTAATGGATTTACCTTTTTCTGAAAATAATAACCGCAATGCCGTCAGCAAGCCTAAAATAGCAGTTACACAACCTAGAAGAGTCGCTGCCATAAATTTAGCCACTCGTGTTAGCAAAGAATATGGTTGCCGAGTGGGGGAAGAAGTTGGTTACAGTGTTCGATTTGACAATAAATCATCTAATAACAAAACTAGATTAAAATATCTAACGGATGGTATGTTATTGAGAGAACTTATGCTGGATTCCAAATTGTCACATTACAATTATATAATTATCGATGAAGCGCACGAAAGGACCATTTTAACGGATTTGCTGTTAGGATTCTTGAAACAATTAATCACTTGCGAAAGAAAAAATAATTTAAAAATTATTGTGATGAGTGCCACCTTACAAGCTGAAAAGTTTAGTGATTTTTTTAATAAAGCACCCATATTATTTGTTCAGGGTAGAACTTATCCCGTAGAAAAATATTATATTGCTAATAGCAATAATAACAGCAGGGATAATCATAGTGACGTTGTAGAAAGTATGATTCGAAGTATTGTACAAATAAATAATGGTGAGCCATTGGGGGGTGATATTTTGTGTTTTTTGCCTGGCCAAGAAGAAATTGATAAAGCTTGTAATTTGTTGAATAAAATTTCTCCATTGATACATAAATATAGCAAAACACCACAAATTGTGGCATTGCCTTTGTATGCAGCATTACCACCCAACAAACAAACGCAAGTTTTTCTTCCATTGAGTGAAAAAAAACAATTCAAACGGAAAGTTATATTAGCAACAAATATTGCGGAAACATCTGTTACGATACCAGGAATCAAGTACGTTATAGACTCCGGATTAAGAAAAGTTAAAGTTTGGAGACACCAATTGGGATTATCTACCTTGTTAACAGTACCAATTTCAAAAGCAAGTTGTTCTCAAAGGGCAGGTCGTGCAGGTAGAGAAAGTGCTGGTAAATGTTTCAGATTATTTAATGAGCAGGATTATGGTAAGTTGCCAATACAAAACGAACCTGAAATTATTAGGTGCGATATTACTAATCCCATACTAATGCTAAAAAAAATAGGTGTTAAAGATGTTGTTAATTGGACATGGTTAGAAAACCCTGGTAAATCGTCTATTATATATGGCTTACAAGAATTGTATGAGTTGGGCGGGTTAAATGAAAATGGAGAAATAACGAAAAAAGGTAGTGAAATGGCGTTGTTACCTTTGTCCCCACATTTAAGCAATGTTATATTAGAAGCTTGTGTGTCCCATTGCTTGGATAGTGTATTAGACATTGTTGCCTGTTTAAGTGTGGAAAATTTAATGCTAAACCCTGCAGTTGAACGAAGAGATGAAATTAACGAAAAAAGATTGTCTTTATGTCATAGAGGTTCTCAATATGGTGATTTAATAATGATGAAAGAGTTATACGATATGTACAATTCTTTAAAAACGTCCGCAGAAAAAGACCAGTGGTGTCAAGAATTGTGCATCAGTTCAAGAGGGTTTAAAAATGTTTTAAAAATTAGAGAGCAGTTAAAGGGCTATATGCGTAAAATAGGTTATAAGTTAGATGGAGAAGAGGAAAAGCAACAACAAAATTTATCAGATACAAAGAGAATATTGAAATGTTTCTTACATGGATATATTAAAAACACAGCTATTGGAATGCCTGACAGATCATACAGAACAACAGCTACTGGTGAAACAATCTCCATTCATCCATCATCTTTATTGTTTTTAAATAAAAACTGTCCGGCTATATTATATACTGAGTATGTTTTTACTACAAAAGGATACGCTAGAAACGTGAGTAGGATAGAATTATCCTGGCTACAAGATGTAGCACTTGTAGCTAGAAAGTCTAAATAACATTTTTACTTGTGCGATATGCACAAGCATATCGTATTTTATTTGATATGCAGCTACTTCCAGTTATTAGTCTTAAATTATGTCATCGGTCTAAGTATTGATAATACAATATCATTTTATACGAGTTAATAAATATAATTAATAAAGAACATTTTGTAATGGTAGTAATATTTGTAACGCAAATGTAATTAAGGGGGGGGGGGGAAGGGAGTAGAAATTGCTGTAAGGCATCAGTTTTTTATGTACAGTCAACGTGCGGTTGTAACAATTTATATATATATTTTTTTTATTTTTTTTTTTTCCATATAGATTACATAAGAAGCCAAGATTTTATATGTATTATTTTGTACCGAATTTTGGGACAACGTATAAATAAATGAATTATCATATAGGTAAAAAATAAATTTGTTAATTTAATAATAATTACCCCGATTTCGTCATAATAATTTTCATTTGCTTCGCCGCTTCTCCGCTTCTCCGCTTCTCAAGGACAAATTTATTACCTCGTTTTGTAGTGTATGTCCCTGCCCCCCTCCCCGCGTCTATGTTTTTTTTCCTTTTTTTTTTTTTTTTTTCTTTTTTCTTTTTTTAAAAAAAAAAAAAATGTATCGCCGGGCTACATGTAATAAATGGATAAATCAGTGGTATATTTCTCAATTTACAAGTGGTACAAAAAAACGGACAAAATAAAAATAGTCCCCTCTTACTTTTTTCCTTCAAATGTAAAACATAAAACAATAGACGATAATGACCCATTTCTAACATTTTTCCGGAGAAATTATTGCTATTTGTTGTATTATTACACACAGGTTCCCAATAATGCCATCAGTAATAATAAAATTGCTGTTTTCTAAGCTTAACCAAAAATATGTACATATTCTGCATTATTATTGGTAGACTATGTATTAATCATTTACAAATCATAGAAAAACTAAAAAAAAAAAAACAAAGCTCCAAAAACATCATATCTAATGATAATATTAAAAAAAAAATTACCTAATGACCTAATGCATTACGTTTATTCTTATTGTTGTTAATATACTATTTCTTTTTATTGAATATACTATCAAAATCTTTAATAAAATAAGTTGATTTTTCCTTTTTTTTTTCTTTTTTTTTTTCTTTTTGGATAAAGTATATAAACACAACAAGATTCTAATGTCAATAAAAGTTTTATATTTTTATTAATTTATTTTCTTTATATTAATGTATAAATATATAAAGATATATACCAAAAAAAAAAAAAAAAACAGCAAGAAAAAATAAATATCATACGCACAAATATGAATAAAATGTTAGGTATATTTTCAAGAACAAATACTCTGGGTTTTAAAGGAAGGAAATTACGTTTTGCTGTTACAATTACAGCATGTCTGGCTTTTTCGCTTTTCGGATACGACCAAGGTTTAATGGGGTCTCTTATTACTGGTACTCAATTTAATGATGAATTTCCAGCCACTAGAAAAAACGGAGATGATGACCAACATGCAACTGTAATTCAAGGTGCTGTTACCAGTTGTTTTGAGTTAGGTTGTTTTGCTGGTTCTTTGTGGGTCATGTTTTTCGGAGAACGTGTGGGTAGAAAACCATTAATTACTTTTGGTACATTTGTTGTCATTATTGGTGTTTTGATATCAGTAACTTCTTATAGAGAACATTGGGGATTGGGTCAGTTTGTTATCGGTAGGGTGACTACTGGTTTTGGAGTTGGGTTTTGCACAAGTCAAGTTCCTATTTGGCAAAGTGAAATGTCAAAGCCAGAAAATAGAGGCTTGTTAGTTAATTTAGAAGGCAGTACCATTGCTGTAGGAACCATGATTGCTTATTGGGTAACTTTTGGCCTATCCTATGTTGACAGTTCAGCACAATGGCGTTTCCCTGTTTCTTTACAAATTTTATTTGCTTTGTTTGTCTTGTTTGGTATTTTAAATTTACCGGAATCGCCTCGTTGGTTAATGGCACACAATCGTGAAAATGCCGCTTTGGAGATATTAGGTAAATTGGATGATTTACCAATCGACGATGATCAGATTATTGCTGAAGCCTCTGTTATCCAAGATGCGGTTAATAGATTCAAACATCAAAAGACAAGTGTTAAAGATTTATTTTCAAAAGGTAAGTCGCAAAATCTGCATAGAGCCCTAGTTGCATCATCTACACAATTTTTCCAACAATTTACTGGTTGTAATGCTGCCATCTATTATGCTACAGTTTTGTTTAATGAGTCAATTGGGTTAGAAAAAAGATTAAGTATGATCTTGGGTGGTGTTTTTGCCACGATTTATGCGCTATCTACAATTCCATCATTTTTTTTAATTGAAAGTTTAGGGAGAAGAAAACTATTTTTAATTGGGGCTTCAGGCCAAGCTATTTCATTTACTATTACGTTTGCCTGTTTAATCGACAATAATACAAACAACTCAAAGGGTGCTGCTGTTGGACTATTTCTATTCATTGTCTTTTTTGGTATGAGTATGCTATCTCTTCCATGGATTTATCCACCTGAAATTGCATCCATGAGAGTTAGGTCTATGACTAATGCCATGTCTACCTGCACCAATTGGTTATGTAATTTTGCTGTGGTTATGTTTACCCCAATTTTTATTCAAAATTCTGACTCTTGGGGTTGTTACCTATTTTTCGCTATTATTAATTATCTTTACATTCCTGTTATTTTCTTTTTCTATCCAGAAACCGCCGGCAGATCGTTGGAAGAAATCGATATTATTTATGCCAAAGCTTTTACCGATGGTACTCAACCATGGAGGGTTGCTGCTACATTACCAAAATTGTCATTAACTGAAGTGGAAGATTACGGTAACAGTCTAGGTTTGTATGATGATGATAATGATAAGGAGGAGGAAGAGGAAAAAGAAGAAGATGGTGTTTCCAATAATGAACCTACTGGCGTTAACGGTTACAACTTATTTGTACCGAACGAAGAAGCTGACGAATCAAGTTATAGCTCTACTTCTCGTGTAGATTCTATTAATCAGGGAAAACAAGATGAGAAAATAAGTAACTCCAACAATGCCACCTTTGATGTCGATGCTAGCAAAAAATAAATTCATTTATAAATAAAGATTCACGTTCAACAAGCTCAGTCATATTAATAATAATATTTCAGTTCATAATTTATATATACATATATTTCACTTTTTACAACTTTTTTAATAATAATTTAACTGTATTCGTTTTATACTAACGATTAATTTTGTTTAGTTTGTAGCATTGATGAGAACTTGAATCTCTAACAATTTTTTTAAAATGATAATATAAAACAAACGTATGATTATGTTTTTCGGTAAATTGAGAGTTTGCATAGTTTTTTTTTATGCGGAAATTGTTAAGAAAAGTGTGTAAAGGTTTCGCTTTCAAAATAAAACGCAATGCAACGACTGGACGCGGAAAGTCGGTTCATAAATTGAAAAGAAGACGCGGAAACTGTGAATTTTCTTAAAAAATAAGACGCGTTTTCAATTGTATAGGATTACAGTAATGTATGCATAACAAAACAAAAAAACTCATATTTTGAATTAGAACTGTTCTAAAACCTTAAGTATAACATTTCTTGAAGCAAAACAAATGACTTTATAGTTCACAATGTTTTTAAATAAACTTCACCTCCATTGAATAAATAATAATGAAGACCAAGAAGATCGAGAGAAACAGAAATGAGATAAATACTTTTATTGAAAAAGTTTTAGCCAAACGTATCATTAAACGTGCTGCAAATATAGGAAAAAATGAATTTTTAGATAGGTTTAGTGAGAGAGAATTCTATAATTTATTCAGATTTACTAAGAGACAAATTATAAAATTAACCAAATTATTGAATATTCCAGAAAATATCACCCAACCTAATTATAAATATAAAGTTTCCCCAATAGAAGCACTGTCTATTTTCCTGTGTAGATTTTCGGTGCCAAAAAGGTTATTTGATATAAAAAAATCTGGGATCGGGTTGTCTGAAAGTAGAATTTGCAGAATTGCTCTGTTTACTGCCCAGTATATTGTGGATAATTTTGGTAATTTATTAATAATTGGTAAGAATAGCATACCATCAACCTTTTATGATGATTTACAAACGAATTGCGAACTCGTAGGTATGCCTATTGATAATGTGGTAGCCTATATAGATTGTTCTCATATTGTGTGCTGTAAACCAACAAAAATAAAGGATGATATTTGTTATACTGGATATAAAGATGCAAGGACTTTAAAAATTCAAGTGGTCTTATCATGCAGTGGATTAGTGTTAGATTTGCATGGACCTATAGCAGGTAGTATTAACGATGCAACGCAATTTAGCATGAGTGCGGTTGAAAAAAGATTTAGTAAAACATTTTATTCTAGCAAGGGTGAAGAATTATTTTGTTATGGTGATGGTGCATATTCTTTTGCCAACCATATGGTAACTCCTTTTCCAAAATTTTTAGAGCTTAATAACAATGACCAACAAGACTTAGTTTTAATCAACAAGGTCATGTCTAAACATAGAGTTGCGATCGAAAATTTTTTCAACTTTTATAAAACAACATTTGCATATTTTGATTCTAAAAAGAAGGTTAAACCAATTTTAACTTATATTGGGACGATTATTAGAGCTACAATATTTATGATGAATTTAAAGACGATATTACAGGGCTCACAGGTTTCAAAAAAATTTAAGTGTAAAATGCCCACTTTAGAGGAATATATTAGTTGGAATAATGTAAATTCCATTGAATAGCTAATATTTTAGCAACAACGACTTATAAATTAATTAAATATGGAATTTGTATTCAATTTACAAATATTTCTAAATAAAGTTTTTCTTTTTTTGATCTAGTTTTTTCCTGCTTTGTCATTTGAATTTTGTAATAAATCGATAATTTGTTTCTGGAAGATATCAGAGCTGTTCTTAATTGTTTGTACATTATCTTTCAATTCTTTTATATCATTCTTTACTACTTTCAATTCTTCTATATCATTCTTTACTACTTTCAATTCTTCTATATCATTCTTTACTACTTTTAAATCTTCTATATCATTCTTTAATACTTTTAAATCTTCTATATCATTCTTTACTACTTTTAAATCTTCTATATCATTCTTTAATACTTTTAAATTCTTTTCTAATTTATGTCTACGTTTTCTTTGTTTAATTCTATCTTTCTTACTAGTTTTATTATCAGTATAAGATACCAATAACCTAAAGACTCTATCGTCCTGTGTTTTATCATTAATTTTCAATTCATCAGGCGTTGATTCAGAAAAAGTAATACTTTCAGAACTAGCTGGACTATTGAGAATGTTAGGTTGCATTTTGACTTTCCTAAGAGCTCTTTCCATTAATTTATTTTTATTTTTTTCCCTTTCTTCTTGTTCATTTCTTTCTCTTTCCTCTATTTTATCTAGTTCATCAAGCATATTTTCAATTTGGTGAATGATATATGCTTCAGCTGTGGGACCGTCTTCGGTGCCTTTGCCCGTTTTAGTTTTATTTTCAGAATCTTTACGATCACATTCCTCTTTAAACTGATAAAATTTTGTTTTTAAAGTACGAACCTGTTTGTAATTCAAGCCCGTTTCCTTATTGAATTGTTTCAATAAGTTTTTCCAGGTGGTATCTCTCACCTTTTTTCTAGAACAAAAAGCAGGCTTTGCAACATCCATTAAACTTGTTAAAAAAAATAACCAATCTGAGTGTGTTGCTCTTTTTTTTCCGGGTTTCAAATCCTTAACATTGTTCTTGCTTGAATCTATTTCAATATCTGATGCATTTTCCTCTACTGAATACTCGTTTTGACTTAAATTCTGTGGTTCTTCAAGTATTTCACCACTCTGATGCAAATCACTCATTTGTATGATGAATTATATCACCTGTTAGGTTACGTAAAAAGTTGTATGTTGATACATAACAATGTTAATATAATTAAAGGTAACGTTATTTATGTAAAGTAAGAATTACTCACAAATTCGATTTCGACTGAATTTCTTTGTTGGACGCGATTTAATCGCGTCCAACAGAGAAATTATATCGTTTTTTACGAATGCGGCGATTTTGAAAATGCGTCCATTTAAAAAATCGCTTCTAAATTTCCGCAATGCAAACTCTCAAATCTACCGAAAAAAAAAAAAGTTTCGCAGTAGGGATGATTTATTTTCTGGTGTTTAGCAAGCTTTTTATTTTTTTTTTTTTTTTTTTTTTTTTTTTTTTTATTTTTTTTTCTTTTCTGTATAATTCTTTTAATGATAAAAATAGTCATATAATAACAGAGGAATGATTCAGTTCTTCATTTTTTTTTTTTTCCTTTCTTGCAAGCTCGATTTAATTGATCATCTATTCAATTTTAGTTGCTTGTCCAGTTGAAAAAAAAAAAAAATCAAAATAAAATAAAAAACGAAATATGAAACAATCATTAAGATTATTGAAAGAAAAAATCCCTATAAATAAATACTCCTTATACGTTCCCAAATGTGGAGTTTTCCCCAAGGGATTTAAGGTGGGATCTATTGCGTCTGGTGTTAAAAAAAATGGTAATTTGGATCTTGGCATAATTGTTAATACAAATACCAAAACACCATCTAGTGCAAGTGCAGTTTTCACTACCAACAGATTTAAAGCAGCACCTGTTTTACAATCACAACGAGTCTTGCAAGAAACTAAGGGCTCGAACATTAACTCCATTGTAGTTAATTCTGGATGTGCTAATTCTATTACTGGTGAAATTGGCTTAAAAGACGCAAAAAGTATGTGCGATATCGTCAACAAACAGTTAAAGTCTGATAAACCTTCTACTTTGGTTATGTCCACGGGTGTTATTGGACAAAAGTTACAAATGGATAAAATAGAAAAGGGGCTTGTTGAAATTTTTGAAAATAAAAAAATTCTAGGTGACGATTTTGAACATTGGTTAAATGTTGCTAAATCCATTTGTACCACAGACACTTTTCCTAAATTGGTTACTAATAAATTTAGATTATCTTCTACTGGTCAAGAATATACATTAACTGGAATTGCTAAGGGAGCAGGAATGATTTGTCCCAATATGGCAACTTTATTGGGGTTTATCTTGACCGACTTGCAAATAACACCAAGGGCTTTGAAGAAAATGCTATCCAATGCCACCATGAGATCCTTTAATTGTATTTCTGTGGATGGTGATATGAGTACTAATGATACTATTACCATGATCGCTAATGGGGCTGTAGAAACCAATAAACCTGTTGATATTGAGAATGCTCAAGTATTTAATGAAGTTCAGGAAAACGTTACCTCATTTGCACAACAATTGGCTCAATTAGTGGTTAGAGATGGCGAAGGATCTACAAAATTTGTCACTGTCAAAGTTTTAAATAGTTTAAATTTTAATGACGCAAAAACTATTGCAGAAACCATTTCCAATTCCAACTTAGTTAAAACTGCTCTATATGGAGAGGATGCTAATTGGGGTAGAATTTTGTGTGCCATTGGATATTCTAAACTAAATGACATCAAATCATTAAAACCAGAAAAATTAAATGTTAGTTTTGTTGCTACCGATGGTTCAGAACCAAAGGAATTGAAATTGTTAATTAACGGTGTTCCAAATTTGGATCTTGATGAGAAAAGAGCTTCTCAAATTTTGGCATTACCAGATTTGGAAATTTTGGTTGATTTAGGTACTGGTTCTGAAAAATGTCAATTCTGGACTTGCGATTTGTCACACGAATATGTTACCATAAATGGTGATTACCGTTCGTAGAAGGTGTACCTGGATGTATATCGATATTAAAAGAATACTTTTATAATATGTAACAGTGTATACTAGTAATAACTCGGTATTTTTTTTTTTTTTTGCATTGATTGTATTAACAAGTTCTTTTTTTCCTTAATTACGAAAAAAAAAAAAAAATTTAGAGTCCGAAAATAAGTTTTCCGAGATAATTGGAAGCAGGTGTTAAGTAAAATAAAACAGCGTGGAAAAATATTTTTTTTTTTGCATATGAAAAAAATAAACATAAAAAAAGCAAAAAAGGTCCAAACAAAACTACCCGGATAAAATACATATATAATTTTTTTTTTTTTTTAGATTTAAAAAAAAAAAAAAAAAAATATGGAAGAAAAAAAAAAAAAAAAAAAAAACACCTAAACTCTGAATAACAACATATAACACGTAAATGCACTTCTCATCAAAAACAATAACTTGAATGCTTGATAAATAAACAAACAAATAAAAAAAAAAAAAAAAAAAAAAAAAAGAGATTAACCTTTAACAAATATATTGAAATTAAAAATAAAAGTATAAAGAAAACAAGTAGCTAACTAAAGACTTATGAATAATAATAATAATAATAATAATAACGGTATACCACCACCAAGTAACAATGGATCGCAAAGTAATTTGACTCCCTCACAACAATCCGTTTTTAGTGTACTAGGTAACATTGGTACACCAGGATTTAGTATGTCTCAATTACCCCTCCAAATTCTTCAGAATTTAACACCGGTTCAATATCAGATGATACAGCAAAAACATCAACAATTATTAATGCAGCGTCAAAACATGTTTCAACAACAACAATCAAATGTTTCTGCTCCAGCTTCGGTTGCCACACCTATTAATGATATTAAAACGAATGCTCAACAATCTCCAAGGGCATCTACAGGAGGCGCACAACAATCAACATCATGGATTGGTAACAGAACAACACCTGTTTCTACTATGAGCAATGACGTTCCGCAACAACAGCAACAACCGTTTTCTATCACCACACCCAGTGTTAATGATAATAACAACAACATATTAATTAGCAATCTTCCACCAAACCTACAAGCTCAATTGGGACAATTGCCACCTCATTTACAACAACAAGTCATAGAAACTTTAAGACAAAAACAATTGCAGCAACAAAAGCAACAACAAGAACAACTGAATGTGGGGAATGCAACATTGAAAAACAATCAATACATTGAACCGCATAGTAGTAATCTTGCTACATCTGGCAATTTTGTCTCTGATAATAACTCTGCTCTTAGCACGAAAAACAATAAAAGTAGCAACAAGAATAATAAGAATAAGAATAAGAACAATAAGAATGCTAAAAATAATTACCAGAATACCTTACCACAAAAGCATAACATTGTTACCAATGCTGCGGCTATTAAAAAAACCAAGATTAAAAACCCAGCCTCCAATAATGTTATTCCCAATGCTTTTGTTCCTACCAACAATGTCGAATCAGTTCTATCACAACCACCAAAAAAAAGTAAGGCAAAACAACAATCACAAGCAGGAAATTATATGGATATTGATATGAAGGCTCTAAGGGCAAAATTACCTAAGTTGGCGCCTTTGCCGAAATATCAAGTTGTTACTCAAGATCCGCCAGAAATTCACTTACCTGATTCATCTTCCTTTTGGTCCTCTAAACTTAAAAGTGGATTAGATGAAGAACCTAACACGGACTTGTTACTTTATGAGCAAATAGTTAGGAGAGATAAAGATAATATGCTGCAGATGATTAAAGAAAGAGATGGAATTCAACCTATGAGTAAATATGGTTCTTCTAATAAGGAATATATTAATAGATTAGCCAATGATTTGAATTATTACAAAAATTTAAAAGACAGCAGAATAAAATGCATTACCAATTCGAATGCAAATATACCAACAAAAAGCATATGGGGCGATGGGTTTCAAGGCTATGGGAACGGTATAAGTAATACAATAACGAATATTATTCCGGGAGACTCTTTTAAAATTAGAAATAGGAAAATACTTTATGATGATATTAATAAAGTACACCAGCAGGCAATGTCTGAATTTCGAGAACAGCTAGTACCAATTAGGTTAGAATTTGATGCTGAAAGAGATAAATTACAATTAAGAGATACCTTTTTAATAAATAAATATGATGGGATAACTTCTTTAAAAGAGTTAATCGATGAAACTTTAGACGACTATAGATTTCGTCCTAATGAATATTATTCCACCATGTTATTAAATAGTATCAAAGAACAAATCCAAGAATTCCAAGAGGACCCATTTTTAATTGATCCAAGAGTGGGAGGTGATGATCTTAGAATTCGCATTAAATTGGATATTATAGTTGGGCAAGCTGAATTGATTGACGCCTTTGAGTGGGACATATCGAACCCGGATAATAACCCGGAGGAATTTGCCATAGAGATGTGCAAAGAACTAAAGTTACCTAATGAATTTGTGACAGAAATTTCCCATTCGATTAGAGAGCAAGTTCAGATGTATCATAAAGCATTATTTTTAACTGGTTATAAATTCAATGGAAATGTAGTGGAAGATGATGAAATAAGAAGCCGTTTGCAACCATTTGTAACTTTAGATTCTGTTTTGAGACCTGTGAATGATATTAAAATTTTTACACCAAATCTTTTACAGATTACAGCGGCAGAATTAGATAGATTGGATAAAGACAAGGACAGGGATACTAGAAGGAAAAGAAGACAAGGTGGTAGATCTAAAAGAAGTGGTATGGAAATATTGAGTAATAATATAGACAACGCTACTGCTGCTAATAGCATGGGCAATAATACACATGATGCACAACTATTAGTTGGGAATAAGATTAAAGTTAACGATAACGATGATGTGTATCAAATAACTGCAGCCTCTATTCCTAGCTTTATGCCAATTAATATTTTTTTCAATCCTACAGATACCAATATGACTAGAAATGGAAATTTATCGAACGAGCACGAAGATAGTATTTCTACACCCACCAGTAATAACATCAATTTAAACAATGAAATATTAGATAATATTGAGAATATAGATGGTTTAATGCCTGACTTGGGTGAGATACCAAAGACTTTTCGTACGCCATTTCCAAGTACCATATTGCCAGGTGGTTATGATTTAGGACCGAATGTTTTATCGTACAAATCATTTTTTGAGGAAGTTGTTAAACAAAGGCCTGATTCTAAATGTAAAATTATATCGAGTACAGATGACGAATTAATTATAAGGATCAAGCTGAGCAGTGAAATATTATGCAAGATGAATACTGTGGTTAAGTATCCTATGCTTGACACACCTCTCGTTGGTAACTGTATGAAAAGCAGTGAAGAAAATAGTAGAAGTAACAGCACTATTAATAATTCAAGTAAAATTGAAAATAAACCGATGGAAGAAGACGGCGATGCGAATTCTGTTTTAGTTTCAACATCATGTGATACCACGACACATGAATTGGTTTCTAATCCTGGTAATATTACAATAAAAAAACCAGATTCTAGCAACACATCAGTAGTTGGACAAGATGTGAGTCAAATGGATAATATGGGTACTCAAAATACTGATACTAACGGTATAGTTGAAGATATGAGCTCAACAGTGAGTTTCTCTGCATCTCATTAACAGTTGGCTGTTTGGTAATATTATAGTAGTGTATAATAATAATATTTTTTTTTTTTTGGTACGAAAGAGCGCGCGGGCGAGAAAGAGCGCGCGGGAGAGAAAGAGCGCGCGGGAGAGAAAGAAAAGGCGCTTGGATAAACTTGTGGGTGGAAAAAGATAAAAAAAAAAAAATACCGCAAAGAAAAAAAAAACGTTTTCTCTCACAACGTATTTTTAAATTAGTTTATTAGTAATAAAAATGATATTTACCATTTGGTGCAAAAAGTACTTCTAATAACTTATTTCATGATTAATAACTTATAATTTAATCTCGGTTTCAAACTTTTATTTTATTTTTGTTTTTCTTGAACCCTTTTTGTAAAACTTTTTCCATTTGTTACTTAATAACTCAACAAACATCCAACAAAAAATATTCACATAACAATATCTACTACAATAATCTGAAAACTTTGTTGTTGTCAGGATTATAAAAAAAAGAAAAGCAACAACACTTTTTTATTTTGAACTTTAGCCTCCATTTTTTTTTTATTTTTATTTTTGTTGATTCTTTTTCATTTCTTTCCAACTTTTCATTTTTGTTTTCAATTTATCTATCTAAAAAAAAAAAAAAAAAAAAAAAAAAACATACCTTTCGAAATAATAAGTTAAACCAAAAGCAAAAGAAGAGAAAAAATAACCAGAGAAAATGATAGTTGAAAATTGTGATCATAATATTAGATCAGTAGAACCGCTTGTACAATCATCGGTAGACCCACAACTTCCAACCGCAAATACTTTACATACTATACAAGAAGAACAAACAGATATAGGAGGAGAAGAAGAAGAAGAAGGAGAAAACAGTGATGCTAATGAAAATACTAATTTTCTGTTATCAAACCATCCCAGAGTAACAGACGGATTTAGGAGGATGAGCGGTTATTTTAATATTTTAGATAGGGTATTCCATCCAAAGAGGTTGCAAAACGTTACTACCGTTAATGGTGGTGTAAATAATGATGCTAGCATAGCTGGAAGTAGTAGTAGCGACGGTAACGGTCAACGTATAGATACAGAAGCAAGGAACGAGACACCAGCCAATAATATCATAGCTCAACGCAATACTCAAAACTTAGAAATGCAAACATTACCAAGAACAGGCCATCAACCGCCGCTAGTTTTAGGTCGGGGAAATGATGGTGTTTTTAGTAATCTATCAGCTAAACCAGATGTAAGCAATAATGATGGAGGCCGGATCTACGATGGCGAAATTACAAGTCAAGATAAGCCACCTAC
Source organism: Saccharomycodes ludwigii (assembly GCF_020623625.1). NCBI lineage: Eukaryota > Fungi > Ascomycota > Saccharomycetes > Saccharomycodales > Saccharomycodaceae > Saccharomycodes > Saccharomycodes ludwigii. The sequence continues at coordinate 157,202 of NC_060203.1, forward strand.
CTATGAGGAGGCGGCAGCTGATGCAGTACCACCATACTGGGATTTATCACCTGAAGGTGCAATGTATTATGATGAGATTTGTGTTGATGGATTACCAGCTGGAAATTTGGTAAATTTTATTTGGAATGCCATAGTAAGTGCTAGTTTCCAATTTTTCGGGTTTTTGATTACATATATTTTGCATACGTCACATGCAGCTAAAGAAGGTTCTCGCTGTGGTTTAGGTATTACTTTTATTGGATATGGATGGACCATGTTGCCTAATAATGTCAGCGGAAAAGTAGGGAAAGATCATATTTTGAACAGGTTGGAGTTAAACGATCCTAACGAACATAATGGTGATATAAATTTATATTCTTCAGATTTGGTTACAGAGGATTCCTTTCATAGTGGGTTAAATCATGGGTATGAAGAGGATAATAGTGTTAATGGAAATAAAAAATTAACAATAATTTCGGTTTTATTATTCATTTTAGGTGGCATTATTATCGTTAAATGCATTTATGGGTATTTTAGAATTAAAAGAATAGAAAAATCAATCATTAGACAACAAGAAGAACATAGTAATGGAGACTGATGATATATATAAATTTTTGAGTTGTTTTTTATTATTATTATTATTATTATCATACATAATTATACACTAGTATGTAAATAAATCACACATTTTTCTTTTTCTATAATACATCCATGATTTTTTCATAAATTGTGAAAACTATACCACCACTTAGTACTAATCTACCCAATCTTGGTGTGGCACCCTTCCAAAATGCTAAAATACCCTCATCCTTAAAAACTTTAACAAAACAATTTAATGTTCCGCTATATTTCAAATTAGCGTTTAAACTTTGCATTCTAGTTTTAACAGTATCGATTGGCATTGTAGCATAAACAGTTATCATACCACTTAAGGAACCAACCAAAAAAGTTAAACCACTATTCAATGGTTTGTCTTTTGGTGTGTTTGTGTAATCTTGCACTAAAGTTTTGATTTTGTTATAACACCCCATTCTAACGGCTTGATTAGAAGCCTGTCTTAACGCAACAGGAATCAAGCCCCTATATATACCAGACACTCCCTCGTCTTTACATAATTGGATAACATTGACTAAACCAGATTTCCCATTATAATGATATTTGCTTTTACCAGGACCACGATTTTTATCATCGATTAACCCGATCTTAATAGCTTCTGATGGGGTAACTGCAACAATACTTTCTAACAAACCAGCACCCAACCCTGCAATAACACCTCTTGGACCACTTAGCTCGCCTGTTTTAGGATCTTTTAATAAGTTTTTAATGGTATCGTACCCCAAAAATCTTACACCAGCTTTAACTGTATTTCCGACAATAAAAGCTGGACAACCTGTATAAACTGATGAGAGACCTTGAACTTTAGCGGTTCTATAAATTAATACAAGTGGATTACGTGATACAGTCGAGCTAGTGGTACTGTCCATTAATTGTAATCTTGTTTTAGCAAATTCAAATGGATAGGTTATCATTGCTTCCATTGCACCTGCAGCGGAGCCAGCCACAAATGATTTCCATGGTTCAGTCTTTTTCTTTTGTTCTTGGGACATAATAAAATTTTTATTTTATGTTTGGTTTTAGTTTTATTCTATTATTTTTTTTTTGTTTTAAAAATGTTTTAAAAATGTTTTGAAAATGTTTGAAAATGTTTGAAAATGTTTGAAAATGTTCGGGGGAAAAAAAAAAAAAAAAAATATTTTTTAGTAATTTATATTCAATTTTTTATATTTTCTTATTATATATATATATATATATATATATAATTTTTCAAGAAATAATTAATCTTTTATTCTTTTCTTTTTTTGCAGTATATATTATTGATGATGCTAGGATGTAACTGGAATATAGAACATGTATGAAATTTATAAGAAGTTACTCCATAATAAAATAATATTGCTTGGATTTCATTAAATTGAATCAAAGTTAATGAACTTAATTTAGTAATAGTTTTAATTTTTTTTTTTTTGATATTTAACATTTGAAATATTCCGATGGAATTATTTTTTTTTTTTTTTGTTTAAATAATAAAACTTTTGCATTAAAATCACATGTTTTTTTTTTTTTTTATTGTAAACTTTATTGCAATCATTTTGTACGACACACCGGCCAAAATGAAGTATTGATTCCATTTTATTTTCGCATTTTCGGACATTTCAACTGCATCGGAAATGCAATATTTTCTTTTTTTTTTTCCAAAAAATTAAAAAAAATAAAAAAATAAATAAATCACAATGCGCTTGTTTGTTTGGTTCCGCACACGCAGAAAAAATGGTTTATTTTCTCTGAATTTTGATGGAAATTGAACTACTTTTCTTTCTATGCTTTTCCTTTCATCTCTTCCCCCTTTTTCGCTTTCTTTTCCTTTTCCTAACTAAAAAACCTACTCTGTTCTATCCATCAATACATCTTTATGTTATTTCCCATTACCCAATCAAATAATAAAAGTAAAATAGAAAAAATATATTAAATCATACGGTGATCCCACTGTCCTCTTTATCACCTACACCCATAATAAGTATGAAAGATAAAAAATATATACCAGATGATGTAAGTGCAATACTAGAGGCACCTATTCCGGAAGGTACCTTGCTTAAAGCAAATACAACCAATGATATTACTTCCTCTAGTGGGAAAGTACCAATTACAACCTTTTATAACGATAAACAATCTATGGATTACATTATACGATCAGGTATAGCTGGTGGTATTGCAGGAAGTTGCGCAAAAACTTTAATCGCCCCATTGGATAGGATTAAAATTTTGTTTCAAACGGGAAATCCACATTATAAGCAATTTGCAGGGTCAATGAAAGGATTAATTAAGGCAATTCGTCATATCTATAAAATAGATGGTTTACTTGGTTTTTATCAAGGGCATTCTGCAACGTTGTTAAGAATCTTCCCCTATGCTGCAGTCAAATTTATCACTTACGAACAATTCAGAAATATTTTTATTCCAAGTGTGGAATACGAGACACACCTTCGAAGACTGATGAGTGGGTCTTGTGCTGGTCTATGTTCTGTATTTTTAACATATCCGCTCGACCTGATTCGTGTTAGAATGGCTTATATAACACACAGACATGAAGCTAAATTAACCACTGTTTTGAAAAATCTGTATAACCAAAATAATCGTGCAGGATTTAAAAATTTTTATCGTGGTTTCATGCCTACCATGTATGGTATGGTCCCATATGCCGGTGTAGCTTTTTTTGCACACGATTTGTTCCATGATCTTTTTAAATCAAAATATTTAAAACAATATTCTATAAATCATACCACCGGAGATAGTCATAATATTAAGCATAAAGAATACTTACGGACATGGGCAGAACTAATAAGTGGTGGGTTAGCTGGTGTGTTATCTCAGACAGCCGCTTATCCCTTTGAAATTATTAGAAGAAGGTTACAGGTTACTAAAAATTTTAATTTGAATTCGTGGGGGATGGCAAAATTGGTTTTTAAAGAAAAAGGTTGGAAAGGCTTTTATGTTGGGTTAAGTATTGGTTACATTAAAGTAACACCAATGGTTGCATGCAGTTTTTATGTTTACGAATCAATGAAGTTATATTTGCATATTGAATAAAGAACTTCATTTTATCATCATTATTTATTTATTTATTGAACATCATTTCCTTTACGTAAATAACAAAAAAACATTGACAATATTCTTTATATTATTTATTTATTTATATATTTATTTTTTATTTTTTTACCTGAATTTAGAATAATAGGCTTCTTCACTAAACCTTTTAGCCACCAAGTCTAAAACTTCTTTAGAATAAACATCTTCAAATTTCTCATTACCATTTAATATTCTATTTTCATGCTCCTTCTGTTCCTCTTTTGTTAAAATAACCACATTTTGTAGACTAATAGGTTTGGATGGATCCCATTTACTCAAAGTTAATCTAGTGCTAAATCCACTGACTGGTGATCTCCCCCTCCAAACTTCTTCCACTAGATATCCAATGTCACTTAATGCAATTGGAATCCTTTGATCCTGTTTTCCAATACGGGTCGTTTGACCAGCCAAAGATTGATAAATTCCGTCATAAACTTTGATTCTGTTTTTACCCACTATTGGATCTAGTGGATATCCAGCTATCTTTGTTAATAGCCAAGTAACTATACTTAAACCAAAAACACCCGGCATTGTTCCTAGAACAGGTAAAATACGAACTCTAAAATCTTGTAAACTGCTTAATTGATCAACATTCCCCTTTTGAAATTCTTCTTCCGGTAATGGCAACAATTTAGCCTTTCTTGGATCTGGTTTTTCAGCACTAAAAACAACTGGTATCCCAGTAGTAATACCCCTTTTCTTCAATCTCCTTCTGACAATTCTAGCCAAAGAATCCTCTTCAGTATTACTGATATCACCCACATTGATTCTAGACGGATCACTTTTAGTTGCAGCACCCATTGATGCAATAACATTTGTCCCATTTTTATAAACATATTCCAATAAATCAATCTTAGTATCAATATTATCTATACAATCAATGACCCATGTTGGTTTAGTACCATCTTCAAATTGTAACAATTTTTCTGCAGAGTTTAGAGCCCATAATTCATTAGCAGCCTCTATTTTACACCAAGGGGCAATTTCCAACATGTGTGCCTTTAAAACTTCAACTTTTGGTAATCCAACATCTTTCAATGTTGCACATGAGTGTCTGTTTAGTGAGGATAATGAAACTTGGTCAAAATCGATAACTTTAATATGGGTACATCCAGATCTAATTAACATGGTAACTACCCATGATCCAACCCCACCTGCACCAACAACTATAAAATATTGTTTCTTTAAAGCCTCCATCCCTTCTTCCCCTAAAAATGCATAGTTTCTTGCTAATTGCTCTCTAAATAATTCATCATCATATTTCATCCCACCTTTCATAGCCGACTTGTTATCATTACTGTTATCATTGTTTCTTTTATATAATGAAATCCCCTTTTCAATACACTTTATTGCCAATATTGTCGTCAATATTGTACTAGAAATAAGCTTCCAATTATTATTAGAAAAGTCGCCCATGTTGTTTATTACTTTTGATAAGTTTCACTTTTAGCTGACATGTTTCTTTATAAGAAAAATAGAGTTGTTAAATGAATACTACATTGCCAATTAATTGATATTAAAAATAAAAATAAAAATAAAAATGTTATATATATAACTTTATTCAAATTCTTTTTATTGAAAAAAAGAAAAAAAAAAAAAAAAAAAAAAAAAAAAATTAAAAAAAGAAACGTTTAAAAATAACATTTTATTTATTTATTTTATTATTTTCCTTTTTTTTTTTTTTTTGTTAGCCCGTTCGTTAGGGATAGTTTTTATAAATTGAAAAAAAAATTAAAATTAAAATTAAAATAAAAGCTAAAAGACATGACTTAGTTTGGAATATGATGGTGACAAATTAAAATATCATACCTTGTCCTAAAGGAATAACTAATAGCCTGGGTAACTTCCCTACCAAATGGCTCCATTTTGGAAAATAATCTTTCAGAAATAATAAATAAGCTCTCATCAATATTGTTAATCTCATCATGAGATAATCCTTGTTCCATTACTAGTGCAATAAATGGCTTATTTGTTTTATCATAATCACGGCTTGTAACCGCATCCTTCGCATCTATCTGCACAACAGTAATGTCAGTGGATTGAAACCAAGCTTCTTGGCCATAGGCTTGATACAAATCTTCCTCAAATCCTGCGTTATCTTTATTAATGAAAATACTAAATTTTAAACTATCTGCATTCTTGTTACTGGAATTATAACATAATAAAATGAAAACATATATAGACAAATAATCTGTTGATGAAAAATTCGCATTTGGCAATAACAAATAAAAATATCTTTTATTTAATGTTGGCCTTTCAAATTTGTTTCTGGAGTTGTGAATTAATATCCCCAAGTTGGATGTCATACCTTTCGCTAAAACCTGAAAATAATTAACAGGTAATTCGTTAATGTTGGTCAAATGAGAAAAAACAGCTTCGTTGTCGGATACTTCATCAGTAAACATTTCGGAAACCCGATAAGAATTGTCCCTTATGCCTTGTAGCGGTATTAGTACAAAGTCTGTGTGTAATGCTTTTATGGAAATAATATTGCTTGCCTTTTCAGACACGGTGGAAAAAATTACATCAGACCTAAATGGAACTTGATTTAATTCCGAAAAAATGTTAAATATTTGAAACAATGAGTCATTGCTAGAATCAAAATTAAATGTCTTGCTATTATGCATCGAGGAACTATAAAGCAAATCAGCCGTACGCTCTGTCAATCTCCTTAGGTGTACTAATCTTAAAGAAACTTTCTCATCCAAAACAATACAGTCGCCATTCACACCTGTTGGTGCTCTATCAATTGTATTCATGTTAACTTCAAAATTATCGCCATCACAGTTGGAAGCATCATCAATTCTAGACCTCTTGTCACCCTTCTTCATAGCCTGCAATGTTGAAGAAGTTGTATGACCAATGTATTTTTTCAGTCTATTCCTCAGATTTCTGTGTGGTCTATGTTCATTTGCAATTGTATTTGTTTTTTTCATACCTCCATTGAATAACATGTAATTTAATAACGATAAAACACAAGATATAGAGTCTGTATTTTCTATTACACATATAATGTTTGTAAAATGGAATTGAGATAAGTCATCTAGGCTCATAAATCTGCTACTATTCAAATTTTCAGTAAGTACAGGGGCTAAAAGTGACTCTTTAGCACTCATTGTATCTAAGTCATAAGTTTCTATATTGGTAGTAACGGTACCCTCATTTTCAACTTCAGATATTCCCTCTTCCTTGTTTTCAGCATCTTTTTGTTCTTTAATTAATTTCTCTCTGTAAGAGTTTGGATATTGCCATATGGTCATGGGCGTGGTGATAAAAGTGGACACCAAAGCCATTAGTATAAACATGGCATAAATTTTTTTGGAAATAATACCTGCATTTAACCCAGTAGTTAAAACAACTATTTCCACAATACCCTTACAAGACATTAAGATGCCAACTGCAAAAGATTCTCTCCAACGTAAGCCATTTAATTTCGCCATGATGGAGCTTGATATGATTTTTGATGCTAGTGCAACACCAATTGAAGCAAATATAAATCCCCAATCTCTTTTTTCGTTCAACAATGTCAAATTAACATTTAACCCTGCGACTGCAAAATAAATGGGGATCAAAATAATGTTTGGAATATCTTCCATCCTTTCAATAAGTTTAATTGAATAATCATTTTCACGTGGGATGACTAAGCCAGCAATAAAACCTCCAAAAATAGGATGCACTCCTATAATATCAGTAAAATATGCTGAAATAAAAAGGATAAGTAAAATAATAACTGTTGCAATAGTTGAAGGTTGTTTTTTTTGCAATTCATCCATTCTGTTTAGTATTTTTTTTAAAATGTATTTTAATGGGTAAACACAAAGAAAAAACCATCCGATTGTACAGAGTAGAATATAAACTGTGTTGACTGGATTGGACTGGGAATTTGATAAAATAACACTCAATGCCAATAAGATCCAGCCTAAAACATCGTTTGTTATACCAGCAGCCAATGTCACGATACCAACACGCTCCTTAATCAAGCGTAAAGCAGTTAAAATACGACAAAGAACTGGGAAAGCAGTAACACTAATAGATACAGCGATAAAAACCATGAAAACGGAAAATTTAACTTGAGTTTCACCTTCTAATTTACCGTAATTATTGAAAAGTGGCACTGCTAATGCGCACCCGCATCCAAATGGAACAGCCAAACTGGTTAGTCCAATGGTAATAGCTGGCCTGACATTTTTCTTTATAAATTCAATGTCAACTTCCAAGCCCAAGAAAAACATAAATAGGATAATACCGAGATTTGCAGTTAAATTTAATCCAGAAATGGAAGCTGTGGGAAAAACCGTTGATGTGAAATGTGGTATCTGTCCCAAAACCGTGGGTCCCAAAATCACGCCTGCTATGACTTCTGATATAACCCTTGGTTGTCTTATTTTCGCAAAAGGGATGTTGACTAAATTGCAGATGGCTATTATTAAAACTGTCTGAAAAAGAAAAAGGGTTATAGGCGTTGAGGAATCATAAATGAATGGGTTACCACCTGAAATAACGCCACCTACACCCATACTATTGTTATTATTTAGTTAATATGCGTGTCTATGTGATCTAAGTGTTTAATTATTTACAATTTTTGGATAGAATTTCTGAATGAACGGTGTAATTTGCTGAAAAGTATAGTAATATTAACGCTAATAAATTTTAAAGGTTGTTATTAGATTTGTTTTTTTTTTTTTATTTATTTTTCTTAGAAAACTGAAAAAAAGGAAAAAAAAAAAAAAAAGTCAATTAACTAAATAGCTAAACCTCCGTGTAATATACAGACACAATTAAAAAATTAATAATTACCTTTTATATAAGCTATAAAAAGCAGTATTAAAATGTCTATATAAGGTGATCCTTGAATTAGATACTTATATATATATATATATGTATATGTATATGTATGTTATAATTACATTCCAAAAAAAGAAGAAAAAAAAAAGAAAGAAAAAACCTAAACATCTTCAAATTCACCATCCATCTCTTCGTCTTCTTCACTCTCTTGTTCTTCTTTTTTTAAGGAATTTTCCTTAGTCAAATTCTGATCTTTCGTACCATCTGTATTGTCATCAGTACTTTCTTTATTTTTGAGCTTCTTGGTCTCATCCCCCTCATTGTTATTATTTTCCACATCTTCAAACCCATCAGCATCCTCAACTTCATCAGAATCAACCTCTTCATCCATATCTTCATCGTTGATATCATCATCCTCGTCTTCATCTTCTTGTTGTCTTTTTTTAGCCAAGTTAGCATAATACTCAGCTAATGCCTTTTCTGCTTCCCTTTGTTCAATTTCTTCTCTTGAATATGACGCATCATTATTATTACCACCATTATTGTAACCATCATAATTACCATAAGTAGCGGCATTACCATTTAATCTTTTCAGACGATCAACGTCATCTTCATCTTCTGCACCAAATAACCCTAATGTCTCACCAATAGTACTTTGTTCATGCCAAGTGGGCAATGCATTTTGTATTCTTTTTTCTTCGGCTTTACGTTCTTGCAACTCTCTTTGAGCTTGTTCATCGCTAGCTGTGGTAATATTAACATGTAATGTAGCTTGCGATTTAATACCAGCACGTCTACTGCTAGCATTACTTAAAACACCGTTAACACTAGTTGATATAACATTTGAACCCTGAGAAGCAGCAAGCATAGCAGCAGCAGAACCCGGGACCGGTTGGATAGGAGTGCCGCCGGCAAGCGCAATAGCCATTTCTTGCCTTCTTCTGTGCTTAGGGTTAACGGTATAAGCAGCTACGCTGTTATTCTGAGGTGGAATTAGCTTGGTTAGGGACAAATCAAAGGAGTTCTCCTCAATTCTAACATCATCAATTTTTTTCAAATAATTAATAATTGGCTCCACTTGAGCCATTAATCTGGTTAATTTGATCTGTTTTTCTTTGGTTTTTTTCCCAGAATCATCTTCAATTAATGGCTCTTCACACAAGCTACATAAAAACTGAGTTCTATCGTAATTCAACAATGCAACAGCTTCAATTTGGGAATATTTAGTTAAACAAACTGGGCAAACATAACCTTGAGGATGTGAATTTTTCTCCAAATCTTCTTTAAGCGCACTAACAATTCTATGAACTTTCCATTTGATGGCATCGACTGCTTCAGGGAATTTAATAAAATAGTAGTATCTTCTAACACTTCTACTTCCCTGTTGGTATTCTGGTTGAGAATAGGAAGATAACATTCTATCTTCAATTAATTTGGTACATAAAGCTCTGACCTCTGGCCTCTTGATCCCTAATAAATGAGCTAAATCTTCTTCGCATAAAACACTATGAAATAAAATTGCATCTATTAGCAAAACAAACTGAATTGAATAAAATCCACGCAAAACAAACTGAAGTAAATGTTTAACAATATCATCGATGTCTCTATTGTCGATATTCATTGCTTTTGTTTGTCTAAGATGACCAAAAAAAAAAAATATTATGGTTTTTTGTCTTTTTTATTTCTTTTTATTATTATTGATATGCTTATTAATTGTGAAAAGTAACAAAGTTTTTTTTTTTCTCTCTTTTTATTTTTCAGTTAAAGGAAAAAAAAAAAAAAAAAAAAAAAAAAAAAAAAGTAAAAAATGGCCAAAATTTTATAACTAGTCAATAGAAAGAGTAAATTTTGACACTAATCGCTTCATATAATTCCATCCATATTGAACCCTTCTTTTATCCCTCATCGTAAAAAGAAAGAGTAAGAAGGGAAAGGGAAGAAACTTGTTATAAATAAAAATTAACAAAATACCAAGTTTAATTTATAGACAAACAGACATATATAGATCACTAAGAACAAAAAATTAAAAAATAGCATACATTCATTGCTTATAATCAAAATAAATCAACTCTTGTTTGCGCCTTCTCTTGCTAATTTATCAGCAATTTCATTTCCTATGGTACCATTATGACCTCTAACCCAGTTGACATTAATATCACCTGCTTCTTTCACTTGTTTGTATTTGTTAACTAATGGAATAACGAGATCAGGATTGGCCATAGATTTCATTTTGGAGTCAGAATAGTTTTGATGTCTTTCATTTAATAATTTAGAAACGTATTCTGAATCCGTATGGATATTATATTCTTTATTGTTATTGTTATTTTTACGGATATCATCATGGATAACATCTAGAGCAGCATGAACAGCCTTTAATTCTGCACGATTGTTGGTTTGTGCACCTTGTTTTAATGGATTAGATATATCCTTGTGTAGACCAGATTCGAAATGGACACCATAGCCAGCAAGAGCACCACCCATACCATTTCCTAAAGACGATCCATCACAATAAATGTTTTCTTTAACCTTTCCACCATAGCCGTTAGAATTTGTAGAATTGTCAAAAGGATGATGATAGCTGCTACTATAATTATTATTAGTAGAACGGTTATTACTGTGACCACTGTTACCGTAGCTGTGATTATTATTAGTACTACTATTGTGGCTGGCATTGCTGTAACCACCACTGCTGTAACCACCACTGCTGTAACCACCACTGCTGTAACCACCACTGCTGTAACCACCGCTGCTGTAACCACCGCTGCTGTAACCACCACTTCTGCAACCACCACTACTGTTGGCATCACCTCCTGAAATGAAATTATTAGCTTCATCTAAAGTTTTAAAACTTTTAAACTTTGCACCGGAATACCCATCCACTTGCTTTCTGCAACTATCCCAGTCCCCATAGACACCATTATTTCTACCAGACCTAACAGCATAATATTTACCCATTTTAGTTATAATTAGTTTATTTAGCTTAATTGTGAATGTTTATTTTATTATATTTTTATTTTCTTTCCCTCGCCCTATGCTAAGAATCTAGTTGAGACATATGGATTTATATATATATATATATATATATTGATACAATTAGAAAGAGATTAACAAAAAAGAATGTGTATTTTATAATTTTTTGTTTATCTGAAACGAATTCACGTGACTTCTGACATTTTCCTGTTTAGGGAATTCTTCTTGCAGCAAACTTTGTCCAGTCATTTTATACGAGCATTTACTAAATAATAATAATGATTTTCTTTCATTTTCTTTCAAATAACATACAAAATTTGCAAATTTGAATAAATGGAAAAATAATAATAATAATTTTGTTTTTTCTTTTTCCTTTTTCTTGTTTTTCTTCCCCCGTTTACATTTTTTCTTGTATATTAAATATTCTTCAATTAGCTAATTACTAAAACATTCAATTCAGTAACTTACCTCTTCTTGCAATTCCGTATACAGATTCGTATCACACTTTTAAAGTTAACTTTAAGAAACATAATAAATAATAATCACAAATACAATATAAGGGTACAAACAATCATGACCTTTTTAAAATCATTCCTTACAAAGTTACCTTACTCTACAAATACAAAACTGGGTAAATTTATTACTACTGATCCCAGAAAAAAATCAATCAAAATATTAAAAGGTGCTCCAACAATTTATAATCCAACTTCTTCTGCTAGTAATCCAAAGGGTTACTTAAAGGCTAAAATACCAAGTGGTATATATTTTACACCAGCTCAATCATCCCCCACAGGTTCTATTAACAGTGAAACTATCCCAGTTTCCTTTATGAGTAAAGATGATCCTAGAAAATCACTATACCATGTTTACTATAATAAAGGGAAAAAAAACCCCAAATTTGTTCAAAAATTTGCTCCACCAATTTTACAAAAAAAAAATATTGCGCAAGAAAAGAAATATCATTTAACGCCTAAAGATGTTGAAGAAATCCAAAGATTAAGGAATTCAAATCCAGATAAATACACCAGAAAGGCTTTAGCTGAAGCATTCAATGTTTCCCCACTAGTTATCTCTTTGGTAAGTTCTGCTAAACCCGAAAGATTACAAGAAATGGAAGAAAGATTGAAGTATATTACCTCCAGGTGGAATGAAAAGAGAAGATTAGCAAGGCAAGATAGAGCCAAGAGAAATAAATTATGGTATAAAGCATGATATGTATATATTTGACAACCAAAATACCAATGAAAATAGTTTTTTTTTGCCTTTTCCTTTTTCTTCATGTATATATATGTATATATTTAATAAAAATAAAAATAAATGTTATATCAAAATAAAAAAAAAAAAAAAAAAAAAAAAAAAAAAAAAAAATATTGTTTACACTAATAATGTTACAAATCTACTAGGAATTAATACATACATATGGGAAATAAAAAAAAAAAAAAAAATGGAATATAAATACAGCACTTGATATACCACGTTTCTACGTATAATACATTTCTTCTATTAATTCAAACTCATCACGTATCCTCGAAAACAAATCGGCCAATTTAGTTTGTTGTGTTTGATCACCAACTCTTAGTTCCAACGGTATTCTCATGTACATTTGTGTATTATTATTAGTTTTATTTGAAAAGATCAACTTATTTTCACTCTTTGATTTTATTGTGGTCATAATAATCTTATACTTTCTTTTATCATTAACAAAAGGCACAATAGTTTCATCAAATTTTGCTAGATTGTCTATTTTACTTGTTCGACAAAAAATATGTGGAATAGTGTCAATATTGTTAAATGTGTGTATAAATTCCAATATAAGCGAACATTTCGGTACACTATTACTACTAGATAGTTCGAAATCTTCAAAAATTAAAAGATCACCCTGAAATAATACTACTTGTTTGTTTTTTTTTAGTGAAATAATGCTAGGAGGTTGTATATTGTAGAGTGTTACAGAATGTATTATATGTTTTATCTTGGGCATCTTAATATAGGTTGAATATCTAATATTGTTCCAAACTTGAGTATTTTTTTTTTTTTTTTTTTTTTTTTTAATTAGAATATACAAATACATATATTTATCTAATACTTGGATATTAATAAAAAAAAATTTTTTAATTTAAAAAGTATAAGATTTTTAATGTATTTTAATTACTAGGTATTTTTTTTTTTTTTGTAAGTTACTTCTAACCATTTGTGTTAAGTCGAATATTTATATATATATATCTGTATTTTCCCTCTGTAAAAAGTAAATATAAGCTAAAATACATTATGATTGTTACATCTTGTTAAATTATAAGATAAAAAAATCTTCACGAAATTACTTCGATTATGAAATTAAAAAAAGAAAAAAAAAAAAAAAAAGAAAAAAAAAAACTGATATCGGGGTTTCTTACCGAACATTTCGGGTTTGGCAATATTTTAAGCAGATCACGTGTAATCACGTGCAATCACGTGCCGTTTTAAACTTTTTTCTTTCCATTTTTCATATATTTTATCCCTTAATAACATCCTTTTACATTTTTCAGTTTTTTTTTTTTCTTTTTTTGTTTCTTTCTTTTATCTTGCCACTAAGAAAGAAAAAAAAAAAATAATAATAATAATAATAATAATATACTCATAAAGACCACAAAGTATGCCTTCATATGTAGATGACGATGATTATTATTGCTACTCCGACGATAATAATCAGAATGATAATGGAATTCCAGATTTTGTTGACGAACAAGATTTCGACGATTATTTGACTGATGAGGAGTACAATTTAATGGGTGATTTGTTTCCTAAAATTGTTAAAGAATTAAAAGACTATAAGGGTTGGGATAACCTAATGGTCAAACTAATTATATTTAAAAACAATTTTGATTTTAATAAATCTATTCTGGAATTGAAAAAAAAGTGTAAAAAAAAAAAGTTAATAAGTACATATAACGATACTGTTAAACCACAATACGTAGAGAAATCAAATAAAGAGATTGCCAGTAATTTAAAAAAAGGTATGTTACTTTTATTATGAGTTTTTTTTTTGTTTTTTTTTTTGTTTAATTTTTTTTTTTTTTAATTTGTTGTTCAGGAATTTGATGATCTATTCTCTATTATTTTCGCCAAAGCATAATTTATTTTATAAATAACTACGTGAGTGATCCTTTACATTTTAGTGATTTTTTTGCAATATCATTAGAATATTTTGTATTAAAGAAGAAAAAAAATTGCGATTTATTAACTTTTTTGACTAACTATTTACACATTTCCTTTTTTTTTTAAAAAAAAAAAAAAAAAAAAAATGAAAAAGAAAAATAATAATAAATTTATTATTTTATTGTATTATGTAACGTGCAGAAAAAAATACTCCCAATATTAAAAAAACTAATACATCCAGCATTGAATTATTGGCAAGAAAAAAAGCTGCTCAAAGTAAATCTATTTTAACGGGGAAATTAAATTCTGGCATGAATAACCATGAAAATGCTACATCTGAAACCAATGAAGGATCTACATTTGCTGAGAAACTTAGAAAATTAAGACTTACCAAAATAGAACCCCCTTTTGAATTGAATCCTACTATAACTCAAGAACGCTTTATTCAACAAGAAGATCATACTAAGAATATCAATAAATTGATAAATACAACCAATGTTAAACCTTCTACATTAGCAGATAGATGGAAAAGTTTAAAATCTCCTAAAAACGTTACGCCTGAATCAGACACACATATTAATAGGAATCATCTTGAAAATGGTGCTACATCAACAAAATCCTTGGCTGAAAGATTAGCAGCAAAAAGAAAACAGGAAAACATTTTTAAATTGCAAAAAAAGGACGCAAAAGCTATCCAAAATATTGACGGGAAAATTACAAATCTACGAAACTCTTCCAATGTTATGAATGCTAAAGAATTACAATGGTTTAAACAATTGCAAAAAGCAATCATTAGCAGCAAACCAATCATGAGGAAAATACCCAATCATTCTTTATCTAAAGTGGCTAGTATTCTTGTTTATAAAGAGCATCTCAATATTCCTGAGAAACTAAACAATGAATCGAAAAAAAGAAAATTTGAACAAATATTTACGATACATTATCCTAATACTAACATTAAAAAACGAGCTTTGGAAAGCTTCAACAAATTATCTCCTGATGATATAGTTTTGAGGGCTCAACAAAATGCCTTTGCTTCAGTAACCGACAAAGTTCAAAACTTGAAGATTTCGGAGTCAACATCAAACCCAACCGAGCAATCTAAAAAAAAAAATGTGTTTGAGGAGGAAGATGAACCCAGAAAAGATAATGCGCCGTTTGTTCACAAATACAAGCAGATTACTGTCCCAACCAAGCCTCGTAAACCTGTAGACTTAAAAGAAAAAATAGCTGAATACATTGTAAATCCACACATCAGTTTTGTTGTCTTGGGTCACGTTGATGCGGGGAAATCTACTCTAATGGGCCGTTTGTTATACGATGTGGGTGCAGTTGACTCAAAATTAATTCGTAAATTGAAAAAGGAAAGTAATTTATTGGGTAAGGGCTCCTTCCATTTGGCTTGGGTCATGGATCAAACTTCCGAGGAAAGAGAACGTGGTGTTACAGTTGATATCTGCACCAGCGATTTCCAAACGGAAAATGCAAAGTTTACAATTGTTGATGCACCAGGTCATCGAGACTTTATCAATAATGCAATCAGTGGTATTGTTCAATCAGATGTAGCTGTTTTGTGCGTAGATTGTTCAGCCGATGCGTTTGAAAGTGGGTTTAATCTGGATGGACAAACGAAAGAGCATTCTATATTAGCAAGAAGCCTCGGGATCCGTCATATGGTTGTAGCAATGAACAAGCTAGATTGCGTAGACTGGGATAAAACTAGATTTGATGAGATTAAGGATCAATTATCTGCATTTTTTGAGTTGATTGGATTTGATGTTACAAAACAAATAAGTTGGGTTCCGGTCAGTGGGCTTTTAGGTGATGGAGTAGTCAAGCCTATATGGTCCTCTTCGACAAAGCAAAATTGGTATAAGGGCCCTTCTTTAGTCGGTACATTGGAAAAGGTGGCACACGAGTTTGTAGAAACAGATGAAAACTTAAATTTTTTGACAAACTCTCCATTTTTATTTGATATATTGGAAGTTTCTGCGTCCAATAAGGCTAACGAATGTGTTGTGAGTGGTAAAATTGAACAAGGGTCTATTCAACCTGGTGAAACCATAACCATATACCCAAGCGAACAAAGTTGTCTGGTGGACCAAATTTTCTATCAAGGTTCACCAATGGAACATTTAACCGTAGCATTGCCGGGGGAATTTGTTTCTATGAAATTGCTCAATTCTAATTCTGAAGATATTAACTCAGGTGATCTTTGTGCCATTGTCGGGATTGATTTACACAATTCTAAATCCTTTGAAACGCAATTGTTAACCTTGGACATTGCTAGACCTTTATTACCAGGTACACCGTTTATTTTATATAGGGGCAGTTGTGAACAACCAGCAGTAATTAAAAGGTTAATCAAAGTCCTAGATAAGCGTGACCCAACTAAAGTTTTGAAGAATAAAGTCAGACATTTGGGTGCCAACCAATTGGCAATCGTGGAGATCGAGTTTACCGCCTCCAAAAAAACCGTCGATTTGCCAATGTTGACAGCGTCAGAAAATAAACAATTAAGTAGAATTGTTTTAAGAAAAGAAGGCAGAACAATTGGTGCTGGTGTAATTACCAAGTTAACGGACTGAATTATGTAAATATGTTTAAATATATATATATATATATATATATATATATATATAGTAATTATTAATTTATACGATCTAATAACAATATTATCACTCCAAAAACAATGGCTAACAATGAAATCATGTTAGCTGTGTTTCCACCACGTTTACTTGCACCTTTTAATTGTTTGTTTGCCTGTTGAATATCAAGATTTATGGTTTCATGATTATCCAAAATTCTGTTTATGGTATCATTTTGAGATTGCAAATGCATTGCGAGCTCGTTCTGTAGGGCAGCAATCTCCACAACCGTTTGATTTATATTTTCTGAATCGTGTAGTTGCTGATTTTTATAATTAATTAAATCTTCGTGTTCACTCTCCAATATTTGTAACTGCTTTTGATTTAGGCTTTTAACAACAGTTTCGTATTCCTGGACCTCATCTTTAGTTGTTTCCACAATTGGGGAAACATGTATTTCGATAGAATGATCAGATTCTAAACTTTCCCCCGACTTAACTATATCCATATTAGTATTACTATTTGTAGACAATATACGTTTTCTAGCCTCCTGAAAATCAACAGATTTCAATTCACGCTGTCTAACAATCCTTGCTTCTTGTAGATTACTAAAACGTTTGCTCAAGTCGCTTAGTTGTATATTTAGAAATTGCAACATTCCAGACCTATGTTGAATAATTGTAATTTGAGCTTCCGGTGGCAAACGTACACTTGATTCTTTTGCTTGGGTACTATTAGTTAGATTAGAGATAATGTTCAACAAGGGATTGTGCGTACTATTTATTGAGGATAAAACCTGCGCAGATCTATTATTTTCGTATTTTTCCAAAAATTTGAGTTTTTCCAAATATTGTTGCAATTGAAATCTAAAGTCATTGTCAAATTGATCTTTTTCTTCTAAAGACATTTCTATATTAGACTCATCGAAATATAATGGTTTGATTTCTTTAACCAATATTCGCATTTCAGCAATATGTTTCCAAAGTTCCAAGCATTCTTTTTTAAAAGTATCCGTAACTTGATATTTTTCCAAATTTGAGATAGTTGATGTGCGAAAGCCAGCATCTATATTCGATTTAATTTCTATATCATTGACAATAGTTTTAAATTGCACAGTTATATCGGACATGTTTATAGTGAAGCCTGCTCCCCTCTTTATTACTATTATTATTTGCCACCAACGTAGGATAATCAAGGAAATAGGATGAATTATCCAGAAAAAGTTGACTTTTTGAAAAGTATATTTTTTTATAATAGTTTGAATTAAAAATTTAAAAAAAAAAAAAAAAAAAATTTAGTCCATTGATCGACATTGTCCGAATGGTTCAATGAGAGTTAATATTTTTCAATAAAAACACGTAAAAAAAAAACACGTAAAAAATACGTAAAAAATACGTAAAAAACACGTAAAAAACACGTAAAAAACATGTAAAAAATTATACGTATACCTTTTTTTTTCATTCTAAGTAGATAACCTTTTAATTACAAATATTTCAATTATAACAGAAAAATAAAAAAAATAGCTAATTAATATACTATAGTGAACAATAACATTTGAACCATTGAACATGACCACCACTACAGATTTTGTTAATAAAGAAGAACAACAGTATTTAGATCTATGTAAACGTATCATAGAAGAAGGAGAATTTAGACCTGATCGTACAGGTACAGGCACTTATAGTATATTTGCACCACCCCAACTTCGTTTCAATCTAAAGGATAATACTTTCCCCCTTTTAACAACCAAAAAAGTGTTTAGTAGAAGTGTCATATTAGAATTACTTTGGTTTGTCAAAGGGTGTACTGATGCCAAGGAATTAACAAGACAAGGCGTCAGGATTTGGGAAGGTAATGGGTCAAGAGAATATCTAGATAGTTTGGGACTAACTGATAGAAATGAAGGTGACCTAGGTCCGATTTATGGATTTCAATGGAGACACTTTGGTGCTGAATATAAAACCTGCTATGATGATTATACAGGTCAAGGTGTTGATCAACTAGCCTCGGTTATTGACAAATTAAAGAATAGTCCATATGATCGTAGAATCATCATGAGTGCTTGGAATCCATCAGATTTTCCTAAAATGGCTTTACCACCATGCCATGTTTTTTCTCAATTTTATGTGAGTTTTCCTAAAGATGGAGGGAAACCAAAACTCTCTTGTTTATTATATCAAAGATCATGTGATATGGGTTTAGGTGTCCCATTTAATATTGCTTCTTATGCACTTCTAACTAAAATGATCGCTCAAGTTTGTAATATGGAACCTGGTGAATTTATTCATACCATGGGGGATGCACATGTTTATACAGACCATATTGATGCTTTAAAACAGCAACTCGAAAGAAACCCGCGAAAGTTCCCTAAATTAACAATTAAAAGAGATGTTAAAGATATCGATGATTTTAAATATGAAGATTTTGAAATAACTGAATATGACCCACATCCAAAGATTACTATGAAAATGAGCGTTTAGAAAAATTATATAAGCTCAATATATCCTGTTTATTACTTTATTTTTTTTTTTTTTTTGTTATTATGTTCTTAACCATTATATTTTTAATCATTATATGCATATACAAAATTACAATTTATATAAATACAAATAGATTTTAGTATGTAAGTGAAAGAAGAAAAAATGTTACCTATGCTTAAAATATTTTCTATTGCGATTTTTAGAGACTGAATTTAAATGCAAATCATCTAGTATATCAAAAACAGATAAATCGTTCTCGCTCATCCGCAGTTTGTCGATTTCTAAAGAGGAAATAGAATAATTTTTTTTATACACCTTACCATTTCCATCATTTTTAGCTTGAGCTACCGTTTCATCCTCCAGGAAATTAACAACAGGCCTATTTAGTAGTTTCTTGGTTTTATTAACACTCGTAATACCACTATTTTTTGTGCCTTTTTTTGCTTTTGAGGTTGTGTTTAATAATGATTTTATCAAATTCGTATTTTCAAGGGGAGAAGCATGCATATTTTTTTTTAAACTTTTCTTGTCATTCACAATTGATTTTTTGTTTGGGGAAACCTCCTTCAGAGGAATTCTCGTCTTATTTTGATGGACCTCGCTTAATGCGATTCTCTCCATTGCATTTGTCTGAACATCTAAACCTACGTAACTTGAGTCAATGTTAGTGCCTTCAGACTGTGGGGGTATCTTGTCAGGCAAAGAAAGCTTCGCCAATATATCACTCAACTTTAAGTTTGTAAATTTTATATCAACTAATTCTCTATTTTTCGCTGTTATCCTTAAAGTAAATGAAGGATTTGGGTTTTCATAGGAGACAGAAGCAAAAAAATCATTGGTTTGTTCTGTTTTTTTTTTCCCCGTCTTTTTAAAGTTTTTTTTGACTTCAAGTTCATGTATGTCTATAACTGTCGTAGCATCAACTAATTTTTCCGTAGGCCTTCTCATTTTCGCTCTTAATGAAGGCAACTTATAATCGACAGTCTTTCCTCTAGTCCTCCTTGGTCCTATATGGTCACCATTTGTTAACACATTGGAATTTGCCAAACTTGGCATCGCATCATCAGATTTGGCATTTTTCTTGCTTGGACGAGATTTCATTGAGTGCAATATTTTGGATTCAAGTGACCTATGGTTTTTATTAGTGTTGATATCTGTGTCGTTAGAAATGTCATTTTTCATATTTTTTCCAAAAAGTTCTTCTGTTCCATGTGTTTTTGAATTTTTAGAAGTCGTATTCTGACTGCCATGATCACTAGATACCATACTATCTTCTGGAATAGACGAATCCATAAAAGAAAAATTACAAGTAATTGATTCTCCATCCTTATTACCGTTACCATCGTTGCCGTTAATGGTATTTTCGTAATTTTTATCAATTGGCAAAGCATTTGATTTTACAAGATTGTATTCCTCTGAACTAGTCACTTTTCCAAAATATTCCTTTTCGTTACTTAATACTTCAGTATCGTTATATGCTCTGTCAACATGGTTATCTTTTTTTTCTTCGTTGATATTCTTTTCATCACCTTTGTTAAAATCTTTAATATCTTTTTGTTCAACATGTTTATTTTTATCTACGCTGTTGTCATCATCAAACTCAAAATCTGACGGTATAAATAAAGAATCTCTTCTGGAACTTTTCCTTCTTTTTCTACGAATATTATCATCTGGTGGTTCCTTCTCCGGTACCTCGTGTATTTGAGCATGTTGAATATTGCTGGATGTTGTTAAAGTATTAGTATCATTAATTGTTTCATTAGAGGTATCTTTATCATCAAACAAAAGTTCATCTTCAAATGTTATGCTATGCTTTTTGCTAGTACGACGATTTGGTGACATAAATGAATCCGGTGATAAAGAAGCTGGGGATTCGCTGGATTTTAAAATACCCCTTAAAGTTCCCTTATTACTTGTAGAGGTAGATTGATGTAGATCAACACATTTAAACATTGGTGGATTGGTTAGTCCTTCTCTTTGTTTGACCCTATTAAACATAAGAAATATTTCGTCTATCCTTTGTATTATCCCTGACTCTATAATATTTAAATTCGTTTCTAATTTTTTTTTATATTCTATAGTACCCAAAGTTAATTTAGAACACAATTGCATATTTTGATTAATCAAAGTACTTATTTTTTTTTCCATATCTGTACATTTCATCATTAATAAAGAAACATGTTTAGCCAATTGTTTGTTTTTGTTTATATAATTTTGTTTTTCTCTTTGAAATTCAATTTTTGCTTGATCCATTATATTTTGGAAATGTTGAATTTCAAAGATGTCATTTTCCTTGGGATATTGTACGGGGTCAGAGGCTATAGAGTTGTTAGTTTTCTTAGTTCTCTTTAAGGGTTTTTTCTTGGTTGAGAAATTGGTGTTCATGATTTATAACTAAATCTTATTTTTCTACTCTGCTAAGTCGTTCAATAAAGTAAGTGGAGACAAGGGGTATTTATCTTTTTTTCAAAAAAAAAAAAAAAAAAAAAAAGAAAAAAAAAGAGAAAAAAGCTATTATAATGGCTTTCGATATTTCTACTAATGTACAAATTAAGAACAGATATCAATGACAGTAAATATGGGGGAATCCATTAATAGAGTTCTTAATCTTTAATTGAGGGTATAATTGGACTGTTTAGCCTGTTCTTTAACAAAGCTTATAAAGAATAAACATAATTTTTATTGAAGTAAAAAGTTAATTAAAAATAAAGTAAAATAAAATATTAAATAAAAAATAAACAAATAAAAAAAAAGTAGAAATGAAGTAAAGATAAACAGTAAATAAACATCAAGATGCCACAAAAGCAAACGCATCAAAAATTAAAAACTATTTTTTTTTTTTTTCGCTTTTGAAAAATAAAAAATAAAAACCCTGGCCGAAAATCAATATCCGAAAAATATTTCGGTCATATTTTTTTATATTTTCTTTTATATCTTTTTTATATCTTTTTTCTATAATGATTCAATAACATTATATCAAACTCATTGTAAGAGAAAATAAAAAAATATGAACAACCAAATGCAACCATATGTCTGATATTGACCAATTATTACAAAATAAATTAAAAGAACTAAACTACATTAAACAAATTAGAATACAATCAGATGAACTATTAAAAGCACTTAACGGAATTACTAATAATCTAGATAGTGTAAGTCATAATGTTGAAGATGTTGTTAAAATAATGAATAATTGGGATGCCATAATTAAATCTGTTTCAGCCAGTAGTATTAGCTTATTACAATACCAAGAAAAAGATTACGAGGTTAATCATTGGAAACCAAAAGATACAAAAAATATAAATAACAATCAAAATGGTGAGGATAAAAATGAACAAGCAGAGGATCCAAATAATGATGATATTCCATTACCTGAAACTATGGTTAGAATAAGAGTTTTAAAAGATGAAGACGCTACTGAGGGGGGGTCAAGATAATGAGAATTAAAAATAACAGTTTCATCAGAATGGAATTTATTAAATATAGCAACAACAAAAATAATAATAATAATAATAATAGGTATTGGTATTGGTATTGGTATACACAATGCACAACATGTCTAATATACAAAATATAATAGAAATAGAAAAATAAAATATATTTATCAAAAATTTGATTTTCAGTGTAAAACCGTTCTTTTACATTAACATTAAAGGATCTATGGTATATAATCCAATTTACCAGATTTGTAATCAATAATGACTCGATTGCCATTTTGACTGTTAGCTTTACCAACTAAGGTTGGTAATTCTGTTTGAATAAATATTTCCAGCTGATTATCATTCGCACGTTTATAGAATTCTTGCAATAACTTTGAACCATCAATGTTCAATTTTTCAGCTGACGTGTTTTGTAAACATGCTACAACACAATCTGTGCTGTATCCCTTAAAGGTGTTGGTTGATAAAGGTAAAGGAATGTGATGATATAATTCATCTTCAAAATATTTATTTAAAGTTTCATTTATGATCCTTAAATTTTCATCATTGTGGTCAGTAGTATGTTTTAGGTACTTTGAAAAGCATTCGATCCAAACAAAGTCGACCATAAACTTGAAACTTTCGTGGGTAAACTGGTTATGACTTTCCGACAACAACTTTAAAGCAATATATGTATTATTGGTAATATATTTATCGCCAACCATACTGATAATAAATACCAATTGGCCTGGAGTCAATATTTTACAATTATCGGTGCCTTGTTTGTTCTTTTTGAAATTTGCATTGTCTACAAATGTTTTATTATCAAAGCTTTCAATTAATTCTTTGTAAATTTCATTAAAAGCCTTTTCAAATTCATTAGAAGTATTGATATTCTTTAAATTATCTTGGAAACTTTCAGATAATAATAATTTGTTTACAACATCTTGTGTCTCAATGATTTTTAACTGGGTCTCAATATCGTTTAAAAATATGCATTTCTTTTCCTGGGTCTGAGTAGCTTCAGTATCTTCATTTAAAGAAATATCCAAAAGTAATGATAATTTGGCCACACTCAAATCAAAATTTTTAACTCTTAAAGTTTGACCACTAGCGATATTTCTAACATCGCCGTTACCATTGGATTTATTCTCGTTGGTTGTATTGGCCACGGTAAACAAAATCTCACTAGCATCTTTGTATTTAGCAGATAAGATTTTTTCGATCCAAGTAACATCTCCATACTCTTCCTTGTTATCCTCTAAAAATAGTGCTAGTAAATCTGTATAATTAGGCTTTAAGTTAAAAATGTGAAATAATTTTTCCAAATTGCCCTTATTTATCAGAAACTTACAAATTTCAATAGTTAAATGGTAACCATATTTGTCCAAATAGTATTCATAATAAGATGTTGGTATTTCATCTTCTAAATAATCAAAAACAAAAATTAAACCTTGTAAGTCATGGTAGAAATCTAACATTGAAATGCATTCATCTTTAAAACCAAGTTCAATTAGCTTTAAAACCCATTTCAAATGGTTATCTGAAAAAACCTGACACACTTTATTTTTTCCGTTGTTATCTTTATTAAATAATTCATATTGAGCACACTGGTAATATAAAATTTTGATTAAAACTAGTATGTCCCTTTTTTCATCTTGCAATTTAGCTATGGATAGAACGTTTAGTAAATCATTGATGTTGGATATTAGTTTAACATCAGTGAACCATGGAGCCTCTCCAAACTGTGAGGTTGGTACATAGGAGGAATCTAACCCAAAAATTTGATATCTGTACTTTAGTTCAGAATTTTCAAAAACGGCGTCATTGATGGATTCAATTATTTGATGTAAAATTTCCTTTTGTAAAATCAAATTGGATGGGCTGCAAGCAATTTTAACGTTAAATTCGTGAATTGTGCCAGAAAATCTGTCCAAAAATTCGTCCAAGGGGTTATTTACGCCTTCAATTATCTGATACAAAATTTCATCTTGATCATAATAGTTGGTTGAATTGGTAACTACTAGAGATGATAGTGACGATGATAAAAATTTGTAGCAGCAAGCCATAATTTCGTATTTGTTTAATAAGGCTAGTTTCAAAGCATCCTCGACGACAGCACCAAAGTTTGTTTGCATATAGTTTAATAATTTCTCAAAGTATTCTAATCTTATTTTCAAGTGTTGAGTGTAAACAGCAATATTGGATCTTTTATCAAATTCTGAATCTGTACGACTTACTGGATGTATTGGTGGAATGTAAGGTGACTTGCTTGTCCATATTTCCTCAGCAACAACTTTTAAATCGTTTTCAATATCAGTTTTATTGATTTCTATGTTTGAAGGTATATTGAATTCGACTGGGTTACCATCATCTTTACAAGTTGTCATACGATGGAAATAAATATCTTGGTCAATGTGTGATTTAATGAATGTTTCTACGTTGCAAGGGGGCTCTCGAGGAAATGGTTGTAAGTCAAGTTTTAAAACTTGATCAATCCCAGAGTTTATAAACAAAACTGAAGAATCGTGATTTCCAACATAACTTAAATTCATAGTTCCATTTTTGAAACTGATAATATCTTCCCATTTTCTTTTAAATGGATAATTAAAATCTAATTGAGAGTCAACTTGGAGTAAAACTATAGCATCATCTAATAAAACATATATGGATATGTACGGGTCAGGATTTCCACCTCTTTCCATGTTAAAACTTACTTTAGCAACATGCAATTTAGTAGTGAATGAATTAGTGAAGTAAGTATTCAACCTATAGGTTGAAAAAATATCAAAGGAATTGGATTCTTCGCCAATAATAATTGTACTCAAAATATAATTGAACTTAGATTTATCGTAAACATCTGCTTGTATACGTGAAAGAATAACATATGCACATTTGTTGTCATTGTTAGCTAATTTGTGGCAATCCAAAAATTCCAAAGTATTTAGTGTGTAGGGATAAATTTCCTTTAGATATTCGATTAAAGGAGAATAAATGTTCAAACTAAAATTTTTAATACTTTTCATATTGGATTGAATTTTCCAATTAATTAATTCACCATTTGAAGATAAACTTGTTACCAATTTCTGGCCTTTTAAAATGGATTCTTCAACAAAAATAGAAGAAATCTGAGTCACCAGAGCCTGTGATGGTAAAATTTTGTTCAACCAAGAAGTATTAATTAAGTATTCTTTTAAAGATAATAAGGGTTTCCCATAAAAATCTTTTAATCCAACCAAAATCAACTTACCCAAAGATGTGGATACCAATACACCACAAGGTTCTATGTTAACTATATTTGTAACGTATTCGGAGTTGCTATTGTTACCATGATATTTTTTTTTCAATTTCAAATCTAATTTTTGAACAAAATTTATTTTAGCGTTATTATTATCTAAATCAACTGCAGAAGATGATAGCAACTCATCAAAGTAGTATAGTATCCCGGTATGTTTATTAACAACACACAATCCAGGCTGTTCTTTGTCTTCCATTGAAGTGGGCCATGTGAAAATGACCATCAAGGAATTCAAAGTGGTGGTGATTCCATTACCGTACTTTTCTTCTTCTTTTTCTTCTTCTTCTTCTTCTTCCTGTAAGAAAGGTACGGAAGTAATTGATGTATTTTTATGTAAACTCCTGTAATTCCAAAAGTGTAGCATAAATTTATTGTTAGCAGTTTGTGTAATTGCAATACCATAATCTGTATTGTCATCTAATAAAACAATTTTATCTTGTTTATAATGACCATCAGCTAAAAATTTCAAAATGGGTGGCAAAGTGACAAGCTTATATCTATTATTTTCAGTTAAAATACGATCATTATCGGAATGATTATTTTTAAAGTTTGAAATTTCTTGCGGTAAATCTTGTAAGCTATCATCCAATGAAGTATTAATATCTTGCTGTTGGGATGGTGCTAGCAATGTTTGACTGGTGGAATTATAAGAGGGTATAGAAATTTTGTTATTATTTTCATTTTCCAATAGCTCCTTTCTTGGTTTAAACATAATTGGCATTTTGTTATTTGTTCTTGTTTTCGTTATTTTAGTGTTTTATATTTCTTGTGTTTTTTTTTTTTTTCCTTTTTTTTTTTTTTTTAGTGTTTGTTGATTTTTTTTTTTTTTCTTTTTTTTTTTCTTTTTCATTTCTTTTTCATTTCTTTTTCTAATTTAATGTCCTTCGGTATTTAGGATACTTCAGGTAACCGGACAGCACCAATTTTTGAACTATGCACAACTTTTAATATTTTAATCGTTTCTTTTTCATTTTTGTTTATTTTTGAAATAGAAAAAAAGAACAGCAAATGACATCAAATTAATATCTGTTTTTTTTGTTTTCTTCCTTTCTTTTCTTTCCATTTTTGTTATTATTACTATTTTTACTTTTTATTTTTTTTTTTTTCAGATTTATTATTTATTGATGTGATATGTTATAATATAACTAGTAGTAGCTCAATCTAAAGACATAAACCCAAGAAAAAAAGGAAAAAAATAAAATAAAAATCGGGATAATAATGATTAGAACAATTAACCCTAAGAATGCTAGAGCTAAAAGAGCTTTGGACAAAAAAGACTCCAAATTGGTCGAAAATGTTAAAAGAGCTCTATTTATCCCAGGTCAAACTAGCAACAAATTATTACATGATGTTCTAGTTGATTTAAGTAATTTGAAAAAACCTGATATTAAGAGGTTCACCAAAAAGAATCAAATTCTACCATTTGAAGATTCCTCAACTTTGGAATTTTTCAGTGAGAAAAATGATTGTTCCTTACTGGTTTTGAGCACTAACTCTAAGAAAAGACCAAATAACTTAACATTTGTTAGGACTTTTGGTTATAAGATATATGATATGATTGAATTGCAATTAGTCAATAATTATAAATTATTAGAAGATTTTAAAAAAGCTACATTTAATATTGGTTTAAAACCAATGTTCTCCTTCCAAGGTGCTTGTTTCGATGTTCATCCGGTTTATAAACATATTAAATCTTTGTTTTTGGATTTTTACAGAGGTGAAGTCACTGACTTACAGGATGTTGCTGGTTTGCAACACGTTATTTCCATATCTGTCGAACATGATTTTGATGAAACTGTTAATTCTGAATTGCCAAACATTCTATTCCGTGTTTACAAACTCAAAACCTATAAGAGTGAGGTTGGAGGCCGCAAATTACCACGTGTGGAATTAGAAGAAGTCGGGCCAAGGTTTGACTTTAAAATTGGTAGAATACACACTCCATCCCAAGATTTGGTTAAAGAAGCTCATAAAAAACCAAAACAACCTGCTGGTCATAATGCCACTTTAGATTTAGGAAAGAATATTGAATTGGATGTCATGGGCGATAAAGTTGGTAGAATCCATATGGGTAAGCAAGACTTGAACAAATTACAAACAAGAAAAATGAAAGGTCTTAAGTCTAGATTTGACCAAAATGAGAGCGAAGAAGATATGGAAGATTATTTGAATGAAGATGAACGTGATTTGATTGAGGAGGAAAATTTCGTAACCGCTGAGGATATACAAGATGAGGGTCCAATGCTAAAGAAAATAAAAAAATAAGGATAATTAACTTATACTTTTATATAAATAAAAAAAAAAAAAAAGTAAATAAATTAAAATGTATATTATTACTATTATTAAATTTTTTTTTTTCCCCCTAAAGTCGAGGCCTTGATTAAACATAGTTAACTTGCCTAATATGTGTATTGTATTACTTAAATAGTAGTTTAAGATAGAACTTAAGAATAAATCAATAAATAATAATAATAATAACATAATGCCTAGAAACAATGAGATTGCCTTTTATAATATTTGTTGCTTTAATTTTTCTCTGTTTTCCACTAATCTTAACATATTTCTTAACAGCATACAAATTGTAACTTTCCCCGTACTTGGAACGTACAAGGAAGCTTTTTCTTTAACATCGTCATTCAAATTTTTATGGAAAGAAAAATTTATGACAACAGCACCTTCCTTGATATATTCGGTAGGAAACTTGTAATTAGGACTTGGAACACCAGTAATTATGACATCAGCATCTTTGCACACTTTTTCTAGTAAAACAGGTTCATTATCACCCAAATCTTGCACTTGATGCTTACTAAATTTTAAACCTTCACCTCTAGTAAATTTTTGAATATTATCAATATCAACACTATATACAGTAGCACCATCATTAGCTAGTAATGCAGCTAAAGGTCTCCCCACAATTTCAGATCTATTTATAACAGCAACTTTTTTGCCATATAATCTGTTGCCCTCTGGTAATAAAACGTTGTAGACCTTTAAAAATTCCAAGATTTTAACTAAAGCCAAAGGGGTACAAGGCAAAATACTTTTCAAAGTTTTGTTTTCATCTAAATATCTAATATTATGGTACATGTTTTGATAATAAACATGATTTAAGCCTTCGACGTCCTTTTCCATACTAACAACTTGCTGTAAGTATTGATCTTGGGCATTACCAAAAACTGGGAAATAGACCATTATACCATCAACGGCATCATCTCTATTAGCTTCGATGATAGATTCTTCCAAAAAATCTTTATTTGCGATTCTTCTTAATTCATAGTTGAAACCCATTGATTTGCAAGTTTTTTCAGTCCATTTAGCATAAGATTCTGCAGCTGGATCGTCGTTAGCCAAAAATCCGACTAATAAAGGTGCAGCATGATTTTCTCTTCTTTGAATAATCTCTTTAACTTTTTCTTCGATTTCTTGATTATAACATTTAGCAATAGTGGATGCTAAAATGGTACGACCTGCAACTGTAGATGACATTTTACTATTTTGTTTTGTTTGGTTTGGTTTTGTTTTGTTCGATTTGGTTTTCTCAGTTAAGTGGAACGTGTAAAGAAATATATTATGGTTTGTGACCTTATATATATATATTTGTATATTTGTTTAGTTAATTATTACAACACGATTGTCTTTATTTTTAATTAAAATTATTTAAAATTAAATTAATTAAAATTGAATTAAATTAAATTAAATTAAATTAAATTAAATTAAATTAAATTAAATTAAACTTTTTATTTTTATTTTAAACAAGGTTGACTTATTTTCTTAGGATTAGAAATGGTCCATAAGCTTTAAGAAAAAGTGCGGTTTGATTTCAAAATAAGTACAATCAGCTTGCTGACTAGCAAAAATAGTATTTTGTATGTGTTTTTCTGTCTCATCACTAAAAAAAAAAAAATGTATATGTACAATATATAAATATATTAGCAATCAGAGTCAAAACAGGAAAAGAAAAGAAAAAAAAAAAAAAAGAAAAATAGAAGTCAATAAATTCTAGTTTGTATTCGGACTTTCGGACTATCCCCTTTTTTGTTGCCATTCGTTTATAAGAAATGTTTATGTAAATCATTATCTTGCTTTGTTGTTATTTTTAGTTTGTTTCCTTTTCCTACTTTTCTTGCCTTTGTTTATACAAATAATAATATCTTTGTTGCAAAGTTAATCAATCAAATAATCAACAGCCACTCACAACATCAAGTATCTGTTTTATATATTTCCACATTTCTTCTTTTTTTTTTTTTTTTTTTTTTCTGAAAAAAATGGGACTAAAGAAATCATCCTCTAGTAGAGATATAAACCAAAAAACAAGTTCTCCATCCTTGTTTTCCTCCCTAATGAAATCATGGAGTCACTCGGGTCATAGCCCGACCAGATCTAATAGTAAAGCCTATTCAAGTAGTACCACTGATAATAATAATCTAGGTTATGCAAGTGACACAAGCAGTAATGATGGTACTGCAAATCAATTAACAAGAAAGAACTCTAGTCGTAGTGGTAGTAACTCCTTTACTAATGTTAATGATATCTATAGAATGACAAAACCTATAATGCCAACAAATCACCATCATAGCAATAATCATAGTAGTAGTAGTAGTATTTTATTAAACAATAATAACACCAATACTGGTAATATCAATAGCTCTACCATTAAAAAGTCGCATCATAAATTTAGCGATTCCAATGAGGATTGGAGTGCAGTTGTTGATGACTATAATATGCCACCTTCAATGGATTTTTTTACAGACTATTTATCGAAAAATTCTAATACTAATATGATGTTAGGGCCTTCTCCCGTCTTATCAAAAAAAAACAGTGGACATAATAATAATAATAATAATTACACCAGTGGCAGCAGTAGCAGTAGTAATAATAGTAACAATAAAAATTCTGGTACAATTACATATCCAAAATTGACTGAGCATAACTACCACCTAGAACTAGAAAATGAAAGGGAGCTGCAAGAACTAAATTCTAAATTAACAAGAATTAATAAATTTGACCAAATTTTATCGTCCTCCTCTATCATAAACTTAGCTGAATTGAAAAAATTGAGTTGGAACGGAATTCCAATGGGTCACAGACCTTTAGTTTGGAAACTATTAATTGGTTACCTACCAGCCAATAAAAAAAGACATGAGATTTTAATACAGCGAAAACGTAAGGAATATAAAACAGGAATATATCATATATTTTCACCCCAGCATACAAGAGATCAACCCACATGGCATCAAATAGAAATTGATATACCAAGAACCAATCCGCATATAAAATTGTATCAGTTTCCAAGTGTTCAAAAAAGTTTACAAAAAATTTTATATTTCTGGGCGATAAGACATCCAGCAAGTGGGTATGTTCAAGGTATTAATGATTTGGTTACTCCGTTTTTCCAAATTTTCCTAACTTCCTATTTGCCAGAACACCAAAAGGCCAAAGTCTGCGATATCGATCCCGAAACATATTTGACCGAAGAAAATTTTGCTGAAGTTGAAGCAGATTCATTTTGGTGCTTGTCTAAGTTCTTAGACACCATTATTGATAATTACATTCATGGACAACCAGGTATTATGAAACAAGTCAGTAATTTGGAATCTTTGTGCAAGAGGATAGATGGCCAACTATATAAACATTTGAAAAAGGAAAACGTAGAATTTGTGCAATTTGCCTTTAGGTGGATGAATTGTTTATTAATGAGGGAAGTTCCCATAGATATTGTTATCAGAATGTGGGACACTTATTTGTCAGAAACTTCATCTGATGATAACGATGGTGGTGTAGATAGTGCTGGTGCACGCAAGGGAAGCGGGTCTTCAAATATGAAAATGATGATGAATAACAATAATACATTAAGCGACGGCACTGTTACTCCCAATGGTGTCGCTCAGAATGCCAATGATCTTATTAATATTCCAACACATGCAAATGAAAGTGTTAACAATAATAATAATACTAATAATAACAGTGGTAGTAATAAAAGAAAGACATCATTAAGTGAATTTCACGTATTTGTTTGTGCTGCATTTTTGGAAACGTGGAGTAATTCACTATTAGATATGGATTTTCAAGGTATAATAACATTTTTACAAAACGTACCCACTGCTAACTGGGGGGAAAAAGATATTGAAATATTATTAAGTGAAGCATACATGTGGCAGACCTTATATAAAGATGCCACTTCACATTGGTTATAGTTGTTATGAATGCAGTACTTTATCGTGTTTCTTTTTAATGCTCCCTTATTTTACTTTCAATAATCAACTATACAAAGAATAGACGTGTAAACTCACAATAACATATGCCATTTCGATTGAATTTTAAATGTTAAAATCAAAAATGACAATGAATGTGAATAACAAAATAGAAATGGATATGCAATGGCTTTTTCCTAGAAAAAAAATAAATAAATAAATAAAACTTTCCTTTTTTTTTTTTTTTTTTTTTTCTTTTCTTTTTTTTTTTTCTTTTTTTTCTTTTTTTTCTTTTTCTTTTTTTTCTTTTTTTCTTCAAATAACTTCAAAATATTCAAGCTCTTCGTAAGTTAAATCATAATTCATACAAATCTTGCTAAATGATTTTTAAACCATTTTTAATTCGGCGATAAAGGACATATGTTACGTTATTATTAAACACTTTTATAAAATATATATATATATATATATAGTATCCACCACTCTCTAGGGTTATTATTCCAATTTAGCTGTTCTATTCCGTTTTGTTAGACCTCATTCACAAGGAAACAAAAGGGAAAGAGAAAATAAAAAAAAGAAAGAAAAAATTGATTAACATTGATTTTAAAATCATTAAAAACTAGGTTCGTTAATACCTGGCAATTGAAGCAATATTGGCCCCATAAAATTATTTATATTAACAATACCAGGCCAATTCATTTGATTACTTTAAAGAAAAGGTTAAAAGATTTAAAAAGGAAAAAGATAGTTCGGCAACAACAGCATCAATCACAACAACAATCTGTTAAAAAAAATCAAAAGCCTTCCTATTGTAACTCACACGAAAATATTATTATGAATAACAAGATTGGAAATCAAAGACAAAATAGTATGTTTGAAATAAGCACAATTACACACCCAACTTTAGACACCAAACATCCATTGTTATTATTACGTTCAGAACATGGTGATCGCTATTTATTTGGTAAAGTTCCAGAGGGTTCACAAAGGGTTTTTTTAGAGCATAAGTTTAAAATGCAAAATGTTAAAACAATTTATTTGACGGGTGAATTAGATTGGGCTAGTATTGGTGGATTGCCCGGTATGATTTTAACAGCCGCTGACCAAGGGAAAACAGATTTAAATATAGTATATCCCAATAAGATTATGAATTATATTATAAGTACTTGGAGGTATTTTGTGTTTAGATTCGGTATAAAATTAAATGTATTTACACGTGAAGAAGAGGTTGTTACAGAGTCATGCATAAAAGTTAAACCGAATATTATAAAATTAAGCCAAAGCCCTACTGATCAAATAAACAACGTATGTAATGATACTTTATCCAGAATAATCGGTAAAATGTTCCCAATAAAATCACCAACTGCAAAATATGATCCATCAGCAGATCCAAATATAAATGTTGAACTACCCTTAAATTATAGAATTCCTAAAGAATCTGTTTCTTATGAAATTGAATTTGCTCCAGTTAGAGGTAAGTTCGATATTAATGAAGCTAGACGTTTAAATATTCCACCAGGACCATTATACAGTGCACTAACAAAGGGACAAAGTGTTACTTTGACAGATGGTACTATTATCAAGCCGGAACAAGTTGTGGGCAAATCTAGATCCTATCCGAAAATTTTAATCTTGGACATTCCCAATAATGAATATCTTATTAAATTTAAAGAGTATTATGAAAGTTATAAGGGAGCCGATGAACTGGCCTGTGTTTACTATTTTCTAGGTGAAGACTTGGAAATTAACCAAGAACTATGCTCATTTATGGAATTTTTTAACTCACCCAACACTAAACACATTGTTTCACATCCCAAAGTGTGTTCTAATAGTCTAGTCTTTGTAGGTTCTGCTCTATCTATTTTAAAATTGAAAATGGTGAACAACGAAAACTATAACTTGCCCATTGAGGACCGTATTTATTCTAAAGATTTCTATGACACTTTTAACCATCGATTACCATTAAAAAACAGTACTTTAAGCCAAACTAATGAGATTTTACCTCTAAGCACAAGTTTAATTAAGGAAAACGTGCTTGTTTTAAATAAGCAAGACTCTATTTTATTGGAGCCTTTTATTGAAGGTGAAGAACAGATTAAGTTAGCTGTTACTAAACAACATAATTTAAAATTAAAAGGTATATTTAAAAACATGGTGGATTGCATCCTCCCAGAGGAACTAAAGGCTGATTTTGCTCCAAACTTTGAAAAAAATATTGAAAATGAAATACTAAAACCGCATTTCAACACCAAAGAAACTGAAGGTCAGGTCGAAGTTGTTACATTTGGCACAGGTAGCTCATTACCTTCGAAATATAGAAATGTTATTTCTACCTTGGTTAAAATACCGTATAGCTTGAATGGTAAGTATCATAATAGAAATATTATTCTAGATGCTGGTGAAAACACTTTGGGTTTCATACATAGACATTTTAGTAGTGCAAAAGTTGGTGAATTGTTTAAAGATTTGAAAATGATTTATTTAAGTCATTTGCATGCAGATCATCATTTAGGTATCATCAGTATATTGCAAGAATGGTATAAGCATAACAAAGACGACAAAAATGCTATATTATATTTAATTTCACCATGGCAATACAACAAATTTGTTTCAGAGTGGTTAAGTTTACAGAATGCAGATTTGTTAACTAGAATACATTATATCAGCTGTGAACATTTGATTGATGGTAATTTTGTTAGAAAGGAAACAAAGCCGATACCATTTGTTCAGCTAGAATCATTTTTGGAAACTTTTAGGAAAGATTCAGCAGGTAATGATGAAAATAATAAATATAAAAAAAGAAAATTTGACCTCCTGGAAGGTTCTTCTTTTAGGGATATTGCAATGATTAAAAAAATGTGTAAAGATTTGTCGATCAAAGAATTCAAAACTTGTAAAGCGAAACATTGTGAGTGGGCTTATTCAAATAGTATAACATTTTATACTAGCTCTGAAAACAATGCTACCTTTAAAGTTTCTTATTCTGGCGACACTAGACCTAATATTGAACATTTTAGCTCAAAAATTGGTTATAATTCAGATTTATTGATTCATGAAGCGACATTTGATGACACTATGCAAGAAGATGCTTATAAAAAAAGGCATTCTACCTTTAGTGAAGTTGTCAGTGTTGCAAAAGCCATGAAGGCAAAGAAGTTGTTGTTTACACATTTTTCCCAAAGATATCCGCATTTCCCTGATATTAAAAATATGAATGATATGCCAGTGGCAGAATACTGTTTTGCTTTTGATGGCACCATTTTATCCTGGAACAATTTTGGAAAACAAATGGCTTCAATTCCAACCTTGAAAAAGCTATTTCCAATTAATGCTACAGAAGAAGACGAAGAAAATGAAGAAAAGAAAGCTGAACAAATTGTTCAAGATGATGAATGATACCTTTTTTTCCCCCTATTTTGTTTTTACTATGTATGTACAATATAGAAAAGTACTTGTAAAAAAAAAAAAAAAAAAAAAAAAATGAATCATATTAAATTTGGTATATGTGTATTACAAAGAGTTTTGGTAGAATGTTTCCCATATTTCTATAACTTCTTTTTGTGTTTCAATGGCGGATTCCAAATAAATTTCAATGCTGTTTCTAAATTCTTCAATCCTTGACTTGTCAAAATTTGACATTTCCTTTCTAATTAATTTTCCAACAGATTTCCAATGGGCCTGGGTTAGAGAATATCTTTTTTGCAAAAGAGATAATTCCTCTTGCTGTTTGGCAATTTTGTCTGGTTTAGATCTAGATAATGAATTTTTGGACTCGTTGATCAAATGTTCGAAAA
Organism: Saccharomycodes ludwigii; assembly: GCF_020623625.1. Lineage (NCBI taxonomy): Eukaryota > Fungi > Ascomycota > Saccharomycetes > Saccharomycodales > Saccharomycodaceae > Saccharomycodes > Saccharomycodes ludwigii. The sequence goes on from NC_060203.1 coordinate 193,522, forward strand.
AAACCAAAATGCTACCCAATTTATGTCTTTGGTTTAAAATTGCCCTGCAACTATAAACCACCCTTAAGTATTCTTCTAAGGTTGATGCAAGAATCAACTCCTCCATCTGTGAACTTCTACATAAGGAAGACTTAATTTGTAGTTGCACATCAGAAAAATTTTTAAAAACATTTGTTAATTTGCTTGTTACATTTAATTCAATCAACTGTTGCATCGATTTAGAAAATTCTTCTGTCACGTTAGCCAAGTCCTTCCTTTGTTCATTAACCAATTCCAAACTTTTGTAAATATTTTTCAATTGATCTTCTAAATTTTTTAAAGACTCGGTTTCTTGGGCAAAAAATTCATCCGTTTCAACATATTTTGGCACAGGTGCAGAGGAGAACCCTAAAAAGCTACCACCTTTACACTTTTTTTTCAAATAACTTTCAATTTCAGAACCGCCACTTTCTTTATAAAATTTGGCGCCGTCCTCCGGCCCTAGCAAAACCAACTCACTTAAGCTAATTTCAGCTAAATCATTAGAATCATTGCTTGCATGCGAAAATGATATATGGTCTCTTTTTTTGGCATAATTAGAAAATTTATCCCCAACAAAAGTTAAAAACTGGAAAAAATCTTCGTCTTTTTGTAGCTGTGAATTATTAGCAATCTTGTCCAACATTTTGTTCATTTGTAATCTCCTTCCTTCAATAAAATCATTGTTGAAACGAACAATCATTTGTTTATCAGGTGGTGGCGGGATAATATGACCCCAATGGTTATTCTGTAATTGTCTATACAACCACCTAAAATCATTATATCTTCTTTTAACAGAAACAATTGTATTTGGAGAAGAGGGTAACTTGGTTTCAACTGTGTATTCAATATGTGAATTGGTTATATCTCCAACTTTGGTTGGATTTTTTACAGAAATTTCAAAATGTTTAATAGGCTGTTCTGATTCAACGACAGATTGTTCTTGTCCTTGGCTTGTTGCATCTTCCCCTTTTTGCTTTTCTTCTTCCTCTTCCTCTTCTTCTTCTTCTTGTTCCTCATTATTATCAGCATCGCCTTTTTCCCTCTCCCTTTGCTGTTGCTGCGGGGAAGTAATTGAAGATATGGACGTCCTAGTTTTAGAAAACAATGGCTCGTGCATTTGGTCAAATATAGAAGAAGCATCGTTACTTTTTTTTTGCTTCAAGCTTTTGCCGATATACACGTCATCTAGTGGTTCGTCAACAAATTCACTTTCTGATGCTAATTTAGCTAAGGGATCTGTAAATACATTTTGACTTGGTACTTTAAACATTTTTTCATTCCCATTTTTAGCCGATGAATGACGACGACGAAGTTGTTTCCCACTAAATAGCTTTTTGGGTTTATTATTAGAGACAGGTGGTAAAGATGAGTTTCTTTCTGCAGATTTCAAATCGTGCGATGTGGTTATTGGATCTACTGGTAATATATTATCATTATTTTCAAATAAATTGTCTTTATCCGTAGGAACAACGGTTCTTTTTGATAAATAATTCAACGGATCTTCTTCTGGAGCCAATGAATTCAATAAAGATTCCTTATTGTTTTCAGTGGTTAATTTAGAAGTTTGTAAAATGTTTTGGTCTCGTTCATCAGACCCATTTTCTAATAAAACCCCTTTTTGGTTTAAAGCACTTTCTGTGTTAAAAATGGAATCATACTTAGCGTTCCAAGTATTTTTATCAGTTGCAAAATCCTTATCATAAAAATTATCGTCATTTTCTTGCTGTTCATCGTGTATTTGTTCCTCTGCATTTATTTCTGACCTTTCTTCCTGATCCAATTTTGCAAATGTGTTGCTTAGTTCATTTATTACACTAGGGCTTGGCGCATTTTCATCCCATACAGGTGCATCTAATGCTTCTTCTTGTTGAGTGGAACTCATTTTCCTTTTTTTTTTTTTTTTTTTTTTTTTTTGTTTTGTTTTAATTATTTATTTATTTATATATATAGGTATTGATAATGGAAGTTAGTCAGCCAAAAAAATTAAAAAATATGGAAAAATGTTTATATGTATAAAAAACAAAACCATGATAATAATATTTTCTTATATTTTTTTTTTTTTCTATCAATAATTTTTATACAATTTAACAACCATTTGAATTAACCTTTGAAAGAAAAGAGAAAAAAATTTTTTTTCTATTTATTTTTTTTTTTGAGGGAGGCCAACGCTGCTATTTTCGGTCAATGAGGTTTTTCTGCAAAGACAAATGTAAATTATCCGCAGTCCGCAGTCCGCAGTCCGCAGTCCGCAGTCCGCAGCCATGCCTAATCCGAAATATTATCCTTAATGACCATTTAAACAAAATAGCAGCAAATTTTAATTGTACGTTTTTTTTTTACATACAACCGATTGTTAAATACTTGTTTTCTTTTCTCTTTTTTTCTTCTGTTTGGTTTAGCTTGAATTCCACCCTCTTTGCAATTGTTCAACTCAAAAAAGGATAATCTCTTATCTTGATACTCGGAAATATCAATTCAAGTGTTAGGAACATTAAAATCCTTTAGATCAAGCCCCATATGACCACAGCTGGAAAAAAAGAAAATCTAAAACAATTGCAAGAAAGGGGAAAAGCTACTATTCCAACAAATAATGTTGAATCTAGAAATTATTCATTATGGAATTTTTGGGTCGCGTTAACTGTTCTTAAAATATTATTGTTTCCCGGGTATTATAGTACGGATTTCGATGTCCATCGTAACTGGATGGCTATTACGAATAAATTACCACTTACAGAATGGTATTTTGAAGCAACTAATCAATGGACTTTAGATTATCCCCCATTTTTCGCATATTTCGAATATATTTTATCAAAATTCGTTCCCAAATATGTAATTGATGATGGATGTTTGGATATTGTGGAGGTTGGTCATTTTTCCTTTCCAACAATTTTTTTCCAAAGGTCTACTGTTATTATTAGCGAAATTTTATTATTTGTTGTTTTGCAAATATTTATTAATAAAAGCAAAATAAATGAAAGGGCTGCAAATTTTATTGTTGCTAGTAGCATCGTTTTGTCACCAGGGTTTTTAATTATTGATCATATACATTTCCAATATAATGGGTTTCTATTTAGTATACTAATAGCCTCTATCATAAGTGCCAAATTTGAACATTACTTAACGTGTGCATTTTTCTTTACCGTGGCACTATGCTTTAAACATATTTATTTGTATTTGGCTCCAAGTTTTTTCGTATTTTTACTAAGGGTTTACGTTTTAAACATTCACAAAAATTTTGAATTTAAATCATACAAAAGTTTATTTGGTCTGATCAGGTGGTATAATCTGGTCAAGTTAAGCTTTGTGGTCCTCTCTGTTTTACTGGTATGTTTTGCACCATTTATCGGATCCTACAAACAACTATTGGTAAGGTTATTCCCATTTAGTAGGGGATTGACTCACTCCTATTGGGCCCCTAATTTCTGGGCTGTATATTCCTTTTTAGATAAAGTTTTAGCCATGATTTTAAAAACTTCCCCTAAAAAGGATATTGGTGTTCCAAATATAAATACTGGCACCAGGGGTTTGGTCCAAGATGTTGAATTCCTCGTGTTGCCTCAAATTGAGCCCAAGATAACGTTTATTTTAACACTCTTTTATCAAATGATAGCCACTTTCCCAGTTCTATTTTGTCCTAATTTCAAAAGGTTTCTGGGTTCTCTAACATTATGTGGATATGCTTCATTTTTATTTGGTTGGCATGTCCATGAAAAGGCGATTCTATTGGTAATTATACCGTTTAGTTTCTTGGTGATTAGCGATAGAAGACTATTAACACCATTTAGATTAGTTACCAGTGCTAGTTACGTATCTCTCTTCCCATTATTGTTTACTTCTCAAGATTTCTTGTTAAAAATTTTGTATGTAAGCGTTTGGTGTTTGATTTTCTTTTTCTCATTAAGAGATGTTACTAAAATAAGTAGTAGTGTAGAAAGAAGGGTTTGGTTTTTCGATAGAATTGCATTGGTCTATATTATCGGTTTGTTATTTATGGTTTTAGCATGTGGATTTTTGGATGCTTTTGTAGCTAACCATCAAGAAAATTATAAATTTCTGGCAAAATATGAATTTTTAAGTCTAATGATTTATAGTGTTTATTGTTCAATGGGTATTATCGGAAGTTGGTTGGGATTGTCATGGCTATACAATTTTGATGAACCTTTATGGGAATAAGTCAAGTCGTCTGAACATATGAGATGTATATAATATATGTAATATACTATGTGGATTATTATTACCTAAATTAATTATTACATAAAAATAAAAAAAATAAAATAAAAAAAAAAAGAGTTCCTAGTGTTATTAAATAGCTATGAAAAGTACAATATATTATTATATTGACAAAAAAGATAAGGGAAAAATTAAAATAATTAATTTGAAAATAATCCCTAGAAAAAAAGAAAAAAACCCCCCAATTTCAAACAGAAAATAAATAAAAACAAATCTGTGATAAAAAAAAAAAATTTTTACCAAGACTTTTTTGGACTGGATAATAGCTCCAGATCGTAAATTGAAGAAGGATTATTATTGTTATTGTTAGTATTATCATTGTTGTCGTCGTTAGAACTATCATTATTGTTGTTATTATGAATAATATTAATAGTGTTGGGATTTTCATCATAGTTTCTGATATGCTGGTTTGTAGAAGATGGTGGTAACATTGTAGAAAAATTGTTTGAATATAGATTATTACTATTACTATTCATGGTAGTATTTAGAGCATTTGGTGAATTCAAAACGCAATTATTTATAAACACGCTGCTAGCGCTACTATTTCTCTTATGAGATCCGGTGTTATGCTGTCTACCAAAGTATATCGGTGACCCTGTGATATTATTACCAGCTGTATTAATAGAACTATTCGTCATTGCATTGTTTATGTTCCTCATTATAATATTCGTTATCGGCGAAGATAATAAATCTTTGGCAGAATCCATATTCAATGGTTGGTGCTGTTCATAAACAACTGGGCTTGTGTTTATAAACTTTTTGTATTCGTCATCGCTATCGACTCCACTGTTGTTGTTGGTAGTGGTAGCAGTACTATTTATCCCTGACGAAAAAGTGTTTGATAAATTACTAGTAGTTGCAGTCGTATCCACCAAAATATTGGTTGTTTTAGCACTAGCAGTCCAGGATTGTTGCTGTCGTAATAAATCCAGCTTAATACTCCTTGGACTATATCTTGCAGCTGTAGGGGGTGGAGTTAAAATTAATTTTGTAAACATAGGAGATTTTTCTGAATCAATTGTATTATATGTATTATTATTATTATTATTATGACCATCCCTCGTATTCTCTGTGCTAGTATCTTGGTCATCGGAAGATGTAACATTATTGTTTTTCCTTTTCATTTTACTCAATAGGGAAAGAATTCTCTTCTTGTTGATGGTAGGAGATGAGGTTTCTGGATTGGAAGGTATAGTCTCTATCAATGGTTCTATTGTAGTAGAAGCTGCATTGTCCTTTGCACCTGTTTTCCTTTCTGTATCAATAACATTTTTGCTATTGTCAACTGTATTCAAATATGATCCCTTTAAAGAGATTGTGGAGTTTTTGGTATCATTTGGTGAATCAATAAACGCTTTTCCAGAAGAAGGATCAATTTTCAAAGAAAATGCAAATTTGTTTACATTAGGTGTAGAAATAATGGCAGAACTATCATCCGATATAACACTTGGTACATTTGATGATGTAATGAGAGAGGTATTACATGTGGCATCTGTGCTAATATCAGATGATACTGTGTTTGAAATGGATCTCTTGTTTTCGGTAATGCTATTTTTCCTAATTTTTTTTGTTTTTTTCCCCGATAACCGATTAGCTGTGAAATTGGGACTATTTTTATTGTTATTTAATATAACCCCACCAAACTTTCCTCTTTTCTTTCCAAGAGGCGAATTCATTTCTATTTGACTGATGGAATTTTGGTATTTGTTTCTTTTCTTTTCACTAGATATATTAACGTGATTATTACTACTACTATTGTCATTATTATTATTATTATTATCAGGACTTTCTAAGTTATTCGGGCTCCTGTCGTTAATGAGGCTATTAAATGGAGACGAGGTCGCTATACTAGCCCTATTACTATTGTTATTACTATGAGTAGTACCGGGCGTGAATGATGGGGTAGTATTATTGGAAGAAGAAGAATTTGAATTGTTATTATTGGCACTAGAAATAGTACTAGAATTAGAAGGTGAGCTATGTGCTACTTTCATTACTGGTTTCATTTCATTATATCCCAATTTTTGTACTTTTAACGAAGTGTTTGCCATTGGAGATTTCATTGGATTCATATAGTCTTTTAATATTCTTGGTCTTCCTCTTCTTTTATGTTTGGGTGTAACTTCACCAGCATTTTTTGATGATGTCAGTAAATTCTCATAGTTAAGTCTACTAGGCGTTTTAATATTCCTAGTATTGGTATTGGTATTATTTTTATCCATGTTTTATTTGTAAAACCGGTAAAGTGGTATCCATATATTCCTACGTTCTTCCCTTCTTATACAGTTCACAATTATTTCATTGGATTGCTCTAAAGAGGGAATTAAAAGAAAAAGAAAAATAAAATAAAAAAAGAAAAAGAGAGAGAGAGAGAGAGAGATGTATAAAAAGAAAAGGAGAAAAAAAGAAAAAAGAAAAAATCAGAAAAAGAAGAAGGAATGGGTCGTCTTCTCTAAGAGCATTTTAGTAAACAAGAATTTATTTTTTTTTTTTTTCTTGTGAAGATACCTAAAAAAAAAAAAAAAATTTAGTAGATTAGCCGAGAAAAAAAAAAAAAAAATAATTTAAATTAGACAAATCTGTTTCAAAGTCAATCAAAGTGTCGATTGTTTGATTTATCAATAATTTATATATATATATATATATATATATATATATATAGCATTTCGTGTAAAATGATACCATAAAGGATGAGGGACCATCTATCAATTAATAATAACATTTCTAGTCACCTTCTTGATAAGATTCAATATTTGGAATGGGACCTAATGGGGTGATTCCAAATTTATTAATACTCTTATGAGATTTAGTGTAATGCCATTTAATATGTTTAAAACCTGTTGTTTCATTAAACGCCGCATTGTTCCAATACAAATTCTTTAACCATAAATTAATCATTGGATAACCATCCCTAATGGTACGGAAGTTACATTTAAAATGTTGGACATAGACAGGGTCAAATCTAACAATCGTAACATATAATCTAATGTCAGCTTCAGTCAAGTGTTCGCCAACTAAATAAAAATTGGTTAGATCGCCGTTAACTTTCTCATATTGTTCACTCAAAATATCTTCGACTTTATCTAGATGTTCAAAAACATTTCTCACTTCCTCCTCATAAATCTTTGAATTTTCAGCGAAGCCCGTCTTATACACTCCATTGTTGATGTTATCATAAACCCAGGAGTTAACTTCGTCGATTGCAGATCTATATTTTTCGGGGTACAAGTCAGGAACATTGTTCAGTTCAAATATGTTGGAACTTAGCATTCTTAAAATCTCGCTGCTTTCATTGTTAACAATGGTTTGAGTCTTGGTATCATATAAAACTGGAACAGTAAACCTAGCTTTATATTCAGGCTGGCTCTTAAAATAAACTTCACTTAACCTTTCAAAACCGTTGATGTGATCTACAGTAGAATCGGTACCATGTACAAACCTTTCGGGCTTTGCAGCAAAATTAGAAAAATTGTACCAATCTTTTTCACCAATAGTAATTTCGCCGGTTGGCAAGTAACACTTCTCATTGATACTAGTGGTGCTAGAAGTATCATTTGAAGGTGTAAATTTCCAGCCCTTTTCATCCAAGTGCCAGTGTACTACACTGACACCTATAATAGATGTCAATTTCATCAAATGGCGAGCAATTAATGTACGATGTGTCCATGGACACGCTAATGAAACATATAGCCAATATCTATTTGGTTCTGGTTTATAAATTGGATGGGAATTGCTTATAATTTCTCTAAAAGATGAAACCTGCCTTTTGAAAGATCCATCCTTACTATTTTCTGTGAATGAAGTAGTAGAAGGCATAATTGTTGGAAGAAAAAGAGGGCACGCAAAAGGTAATTGCACAAAAATTGAAAAAATTAAAAGAAAAAAAAAAACGCAGAAAAAGGATAGACTTATAGAACAGAAAAATATGTATAGTTTTTTTTTTTTTTTTTTTTTGTAAAATGTTTTCTTGAAGTAATTTGTAAATGGAATAGTAACCTTACACAGTATATATATATATATATGTATGTATATATATGGAATTGATTAAAATAAAATTTAAAATTAGTAGTCAGTTAAATATTTTAAGGGTATTAAGGCTAAAGGTAATACAACTAAGAATATTAAGGGGAAGGGGTGAGAAACTAAGAGTAATTATTTCTTGTTCTATCGTCGTCTTCTTCTTCTTTTTCTTCTACTTTTTCCTTAACTAAATTCTTTTGCTGAGGGGAGAAGGTCACAAATACTACAAAAAAAAAAAAAAAAAAAAAAAAAATTGATATAAATCCAATAAATATATTATAGAACAAAAAGTTACTACAAGCTAAGCTCTTAATAACAATATAGTCCTGTGCCAACAACCATTAGTAATGATTTGTAATGGAACTACGCTTTATGCGCATATAATACAATACGAGGATATTATCGTTAGTAATGTATATGTTATTATAGGTAACCTTTCAGACCTTCGGGCTACATGCTTGTCGGAATCGTTTTCCATGCGTTATTCTTCCCCTCGAAAATGAAAGATATATCATAAAAAAAAAAAAAAAGGGTCAGCATAAAGTAAGTTTGTGTGGGCCTACAATTTTGCAGGTTCCTTTTAAAAAAACAGGAATTGTTATTGACGCGAAAAGGAAATATGTTAGGAAAAGGCTAACATTCTAACTTGATACTTTGTTGCTTGTCTTTTTATACACTTTTAACTGTAAACGTATAACTTATACCTTGCCAATTAAATTCACAATAAATCATCATTTTAAATATCATGTATTCTCACACATTTTTTTTTTTAGTGTAACATTATTCTTTTTCAACGTTCAGTTATTGTCTGTTAAGGAGGTATCCGTACTTTCAAATGTTACTACAAAATACGTGAATATTCTTCTCCTAATAATAAAAATTATATCTTGGTTCCTTGGCCCAGTTGGTTAAGGCACCGTGCTAATAACGCGGGGATCAGCAGTTCGATCCTGCTAGGAACCATTTTTTTTGTATATTTGAAATATATTTTCAACACATATAATATAATCAAATGGGCAACAAAAGTTATTAACCTTAGAAATTTCCACTTTACCTTTTGGTAATAATATGTTTAACCATAAAATAAACAGCCCAAGACTGCCGTTAGAAATCATCACTTTTTTTTTTTTTTTTTTTTAATAATTAAAGAAAAAGGAAAAGGGTTTTATTTATATATATATATATATATATATATATATATTAGTAGTGCAACAATTGAATAGATTTTCCTTTTTTTTTTTTTGTTATTATTATTAAAATAAATAAATACAAAATAAATAAATATAAAATAAATATAAAATGAATTGATAAATATAAATAAATAGCATGTAACACAAACTAACAAGTTAGCATGAATATTAGTTTTTTTCCCACTTTTCCATTTTCTTCGTCATTCTTAACCAAAATTTCAATTATTTCTTTGGTGGATTGAAAACAAATTTTCTAGTCTTGATATTAGCCCACTTAATTCTCTTTTGAGCCACACTCAAACCGTACAAAACGGACAAAATAATCAAAGTCTTTAATCCCAATCTCTTTCTTTCATCGTGTTCTGGTTCAGAAGCCCAGTTCAAAAATGTAACAACATCCTTGGCCATTTGGGAAGTGGTAGCTGGGGTACCATCTTCATATTCAACTAAGTCATCAAACAAAATTCTGCCCATTGCAATGGAACCACCTGGGAAGTATGGATTGTAGTTGGCACCTTCTGGCAAAACGACACCAGCTGGAGGTTCTTCTGGATAACCAGTCAATAAAGCAAAAATATAATCGGCACCACCATGTCTAGCTTTAACGATCAAAGACAAATCGGGTGGTAAGGCACCTTGATTACCAGCTCTAGCAGCTTGCTCATTTGGATATGGGCTTGGCATCAAATCACTCAACTTACCCTTTCTCTTTCTTGGGTTACCTTGATCATCCGGTTCATCATCATATTCGAATTCTTCAGCAAATTCTCTAACCTCAGAATTGGTATGAGAAACACCGACCATTGTTCTCCAATGGACTCTGCTCAAGGAGTGACAAGAGGCACAAACTTCACGATAAACCTGGTAACCTCTTCTAATAGAAGCATGATCAAAAGTATCGAACATACCATTATGACTCCAGCCGAAATGTGGAGGATGTAAACCGTGTTCGGCAGCAGTTAAAGCTTCAGCAGACAAACTATCGGCGTATAGCATAGCGGAAGCACTTAAACCAGTAGCGGCAACAATAGAACCAACCACTTTGGTATTCTTGGCGATGGAAGCTGTTTGCTTCAAAACAGATCTAAAAGACATTATACGTGTATATATTATTTATTTTTCTTGTTCTTTTTTTATATGCGTTGAATGTATGTTTTTCTTTGCAAATATGTGGATGATAATTACAAATGCCTATTAAAAATTTTCCAAAGTCTTTATGGGGGGGGAAAAAAAAAAAATTTAAAAAATAATCTAAAACAAAACTATCCTAGCTTTTGAAGGGTGTGTGGGGGAGGGGTAGGATTATTTGAAAGTAAGAAAAAAAAAGAGAAGAATGATAAGTGAGAATGAAGAGTAATAAAAATTGAAAGAAAGAAAAGGAGAATTTTACAGTCTAAAAAAAAATCAGTTAATGCAAGTACAGTAATTAAAAACAATTCACTTAACAACCAAAACACCGAGTGATCCACTGTGAATTAAATAAATAAATAAATAAATAGAAAGTCAGGAAAAAGAAAAAAAAAGGAAAACAAAATCTTGTTTATACAATTCAGAATGAAAATTAATGCATGCTTTATATTTAATGTTATGTATGATATTTTATTTTATTTTATTTTTTGGGTTTTAATTTTCGGTAATATCGCTAAATCATGTTGTACGAGAAAATAAACAACGATAAAAATTGCTAGGGAAGTATCCGTAGCTAAGGCCTAAAAATACTTGAATTTAATTGGTTGAGTTTAAAAATGTTTCTTTTATTTTTCTTATTTCTATTTCTATTTTTTTTTCTATTTTTTTTTTTCTATTTTTTTTTCTGTTGATGATGTATCTTGGTGTTACCCCGCCTTATCGTGTACGTAAACAAAATAGCACAAGCTTTACTAATGATAATTAATTAATATCCGCTGCAGTTCATTTCGCCTCTATACAATCCCAAACACAAAGTCCGAGAGCCGATAGTCGTATAAAATGGTACTAAAAAATGTTTTTCCACTTTTTACCCCCTTCTTTTCGTTTGAATTTGAATTTTTTTTTTTTTTAATTTGTTTCCCTCCCCCCCAATAACTGCAGTAACTTTCAGCAGTGATGCACAATCCTATCACAAGACCTATATCACAAGGGTAAAGCCACTTTTTACTGAATGTGATAATGCAAACCGTATTTGAATGTGATAGCGATAATATTAATCATACCGATAATCAGGAAACTATAGAGACTACAATAGTTCAATCCTCATCGTCAAATGATATTAGAAATCAGTTTATCTCTACGTTGGATCATTTTGTATGCAAATTAATTAGGTCTTTATGGATAATTCAGCGTTTGAATATTGAAAGCAGAAATGACATTAATAACAAAAATAATACCGCTTGTCTAAAAGAACAACAAGCTTAAAACGAAAGTTTGCAATTGCAACAAATTGTTCAAAGGGAATATCAAGCTGTTCAAAACCGATTAACGGAGATTAAACAATATGAAAAGGTATTGAAAAAGTATAACAAAATTAAAGATGATGAATCAGAAAATGATACTGGTCATAAAACCAATCGGAAAAGAAGGAGGGATAGTAAGCCGGTCGATATCACGGTGGAACTAAAATCTACGATGGGTGGGAACAATCATTCAAATAAGAAGAAATATAAACCAAATAGCGTTAATTCGCTAGTTACCCATAAAAAATATATTACTGTCTCCCATATCGCAGATAAGAATAACTTTAATAAGAAACAAATAAACAAGATTATTAAAAACACAATAAATTCCAGTACCTCAAGGGAAGACGATGATAACAGGTTGTATTGTATTTGTAAGAAACCTTCGGAGGGTAGAATGATTGCCTGTGATAATCAAAATTGTAAAATAGAATGGTTTCATTATAAATGTGTAAAAATAAGTAGGGCACCTCGAACACAGTGGTTCTGTTCTAAAAAATGTAAGGATGAATATAAATCCAAAAAAAAGTGAATGTTACTACTAAGTATATATATATATATATATATATGGAACATAAACCCCTAGAGTATTATAACCCTGATTGTCACCTATATAATATAAAAGTAGGTCAGGGTTAAATTCGTGGATAAAAAATGAACACAACTCTTCTAAAAAAATAAAATTTATTGCGCAATAGAGAAGCATACAAGAAAAAAAAATTTTTTTTTTTTTTTTTAAAATAAAAGTCTTAACATAAATTAATGGCACATATACACATATAGATATATATATATATATATAACATACAAATTATAAAGCTACATTTATTCCAAGTCTTTTTTCAAAGTACCCAAAAAGGCATGCTTTTCAGCTGGTGTTTGGAATCTACCCTTACCAAATTTAGAAGCAGTATCAATCCATTTCAAGGTAACTTCTTCCAAAGCCTTTCTAGAAGTATGAGTGTACAAAGACTTTCTCAAAGTGACAACTCTCTTCTTGGAACCTGGAATACAACCCTTAAGCATGACATAATCGTTGTTAACGTTACCGTAATGAACGAAACCACCTAATGGAGTAATAGCCTTCTTGGTTCTGTCAAAGTTGGTAGAAGCGTTGGCTTCGTCATCACCCTTACCGATTCTGTAAACTTTGTGGTTAACAGAAGTTCTGTGGTGGTAACCTCTTTGACCAGCTCTAGCAACAGACCACATAACGTGGGCTGGATGCCAAGCACCAATACAAGCAACCTTTCTCAAACCTCTATGGGTCTTTCTTGGTAATCTCTTGGTACCCCATCTGTGGGTAACACCTTCGAAACCGTGACCCTTGGTGACAGCAATAACATCAATCATTTCGTTTTGTTCAAAAACGGAGTCAATGGAAACAGTCTTTTCAAAGTGTTCCTTAGCCCAGTTTACCTTGTCTTCAATAGAACCACCGTTAATTTGAATTTCAGCCAAATGAGCTTTCTTTTGAGCCAAAGGAGTCTTTCTAACTTGTGTGTGGACCAAAACTCTAACAACAGAACAGTACTTCTTGATTCTAGCTAATTCTCTGTCAATAGCAGCACCATCTTGTTGGGCGTATTTGGCAGCATACTTGGTGAAAGCCTTCTTCTTAGACTTGTACCAGTTCTTGTAGAATCTTCTCTTGACTTCGTCAGACAAATGTTCAGCCCAAACAGTGGTCAAAGATCTCAAACCTCTTGGGGTTTCAACGTAACCAACAACACCGACAACAACAATTGGTGGAGTATCAACAATAGAGACAGCTTCAACAACTTCTCTCTTGTGGAACTTGGAACCTGGTCTGTCCAAATCTCTGACAATAGTAGACATACCAGCCTTGTAACCCAAGAAAGAGGTTAAGGCAACAGCCTTGCTTTTGTCATCCTTTGGGAAAGATTTAACTCTACCTCTAACAGAGGCAGCTCTCTTTCTTGGCAAGAAACCTAAATGACCGTGACGTGGAGCTTCGTACTTTCTGTGAGACATATTTGGAATATAGTTTATATGTTTTGATGGGGGGTGTTTTTCCTTTTTTTTTTTAATGCTAAATTTTAAATAACAATATAATAATAATTTATAATATAGTAGTGGGTTTAAATGAAACGAGTATGAAAGAGATGAGCTGTAAAAGGTAAAGAAGAAAAAAAAAGAAGAAAAAAAAGAAAAACTTTATAGAATTTTATATGTTAATTAAAAAATATCATAAAGTTACGAAAAAAAATTTTTTTTTTTTTTTTCAACAAAAATATTTTTCAAAGTTGAATGAGCATATGTCATCCGAATTAGGCATTTTATCAAAAACATAACTGTATTCGTTTAGTACGTCTGTTTCTATTGACTTAAAAAAAATACTTTGTTTACTTTTAATTTTTATTATGTTTGTCTCCAACATTTTCTTATAGCGGATCGAGAGACCACATACAAAAATAACGTTTTTCTTTTCTTTTTTTTTTTCCACAACGCTTGATATTGAAAATAAAAATAAAAATTATAATGAGCTATATAAAGAGGTACGGTTGTTGTAAATGATTCTGTCACAACTAATTATTTTTTTTGAACATCTATTATTATGGTGTATATATATATATATATAATATGGGGTTACGTATTAGGGCATACTAAAAAGAAACAAGCACACACAGTAACACAGATTAGAAAACTTATCTGCCACTGGAAGGTAAAAAGATCATCACTACTATTTGACCTTGTTTACTGTTATGCCTAGTCTAACAAAAGAAATCTTTAAAATTAAAAAGAAAAGAGGTTATTTTCAACGCTATCGAAAGATGTTAAATACCGATTGAAAAATATCACATATCGGCTATGAGGAAAAAAAAAAAAAAAAATTTAAATGAGATTTGGGCTACACAAATTGTAATAGCTCTCTATAAGTTAGCCGATTGGGGGGAAAAGAAAAGAAAAGAAAAGAAAAAGAAAACAACTTTATAACACATTAATATAATTATGGGGGTTTGGGGGTTCGTTTGATCCTTCAATTTTGGTTTTTTTTTTTTAATTCAATTGGCACGGAATAACTTGTTTTTTTATATAATTGGAGATTTCAGTTTTTCCGGAATAATGTGATAGTAATGCCCTACGCCTTTCTCTGGCATCAGCTTAACACGTCATATTCGGTTTTTCCTTTGGGCAATCACTCCACCTTTATTTATTTTATTTTTTTTTTTGTTTTTTAAGAACCATGTTGTTACTGCAACTTTATACTGGGAGAATTAAGGTGGTGTTGTTTGTTTCCCCTCCCTATTCTTGGGGGGGTCTTTCCCTTCCTCCCCTTCCCCCTCCAAATTAACAATTGATATTAACAAAATATAACAATCAAATTAAACAAAATGTTTATTATCAATATTTAATAAGTTTTTCCGGCCACTTTACTATGACTTTTTATTTATCAAAAAAGAAAGTTATCGTGTCCCAAAAAAATAATTAGATTATTATGATACAGTGAAAAGCACGTTATTTATATTAGATTTAAACGCACACAAAATAATTTGACTTCATTTCCAAAGAATGAGAAGCAGAAGGTAAAAGTTATCAATTATTAACTATCCAACGTAATTTGCTACCATTAAAACGTAAGTCCAGTTTAAACTTTGTCGGTGGCAAATTTTGCATAATGTAAATTCAACGAATGTGTGGGCGGATTGAATGGTGTTAAAAAAAAGAAAAGAAAAAAAAGAAAAAAAAAAAAAGCTTGATATAATTTCTTTTTTTCTGGTTTTTCCATAACAATACAAATAAAAATATAATGCAAATACACCAAAAAAAAAAAAAAAAAAAAGTGGGGTTCGTAGATTGTTTTTTTTTTTGTTGAAAGGGTGAAAAAGAAAAAATTATTATGATAAAATGTTGTCGAGGTAGAAAGTTTATCAGTATACAAATTTGAGATGGAATAATAAATATATTAGTGTGATTTTTTTTTTTTTTTTTTTTCATGAATCACACGGATTATAATTTTTGAAAATTACTATTAACGTCATTATTGTTATTTTCACTGTTATATAAATAAAACAAGTTTTATAAAATATCAGATTTTATTTTTTTCTTAATTTATCTTTTTTAACCCTTTTCCTATACCACTAAATAGAAATAACCAAGTAACCCAGTTTTTATAATACTAACACTATTTATAAACACTAATAAATTTATCAAAGAGAGTATTATCCTAAATATAACATATTCTTTTCACTCTACCACTATAATAGTTATTACAAAGAAACAAAATCAATGATATTTCCATATTCTCTAGACGACTCTATTATAACAAAACAAAATATCTTGTTGCTGGACAATGTGACAAACTATAACCAAACAGCAGTAGATTATTTCCATTATGATTTTTCAAAATTGTCTTTGCTAACGACATCATGGCATATTTTAACACATATGGGTAAATATAATATAATGAGATTACCCAGTTGTTCCAACGAAATACCTGATGATTATTATGTTTATTTGAAAAGATTGCATCATTGTCTATGGAGAAGGTGGTCTATTTTACAGTTAAATTTACCTAAAGTAGATCCACTAAGTTTAAATTGGAATAAAGAATGTGATGTTACCGTTTTGTATGGTCCTTATTTAAATACCGATGTAGATGACACTTGCACCACTGACGTTAAAGCTGAGCATAATGTGTACAAAGATGGTGATAATTTGAAATATGCTTCTTATTCCAAAGCTTTGAGCATGAATAAAGAATTGAATGTCAGTACTGGTAGTATTAATACTACCAATAGTACGACATTGTCCACTTCTCCTTCTTCCCTTAACGACTCTATATTTAGTAATAATGCCACTGCTTCTTCTGCAGATGGCATGTATAATGACGCTGATATAAGTATGGATGACTACGACGAGGAAGAATATATAAAACCCATTTTGAAAAAAGTTGCATCAAGCAATAGTAATAATAATGTTCATTTTGATGATATAGTTTTACAAAGGGATGTAGATAGACATGGTATATACCACGAACATTTTATTAATATAAACGATAAAGAGAATGAGTATTACTACAGTTGAACAACATATGTGTATAGATTATTTTTATTAAGAATTTAAGTCCCGGATATTTCTTTTCATTTCAAGTTATTGATTAGCCTATATAATTTTTTTTTTTTATATTATTATTATTATTATTATTTATTATTGTTTTACTTTAGATATCATATATATATATATATATATATATATACGGTACAGGTGCTAATAGACACTTTTACTTTCAAAATTTAATGACCGTTTATGATTTAAAAGCTTTTTTCTTTTAGTTTTTCGTTCCTTCTTTTTTTTTTTTTTTTTTTTTTCTAAAATTTTTTTTGAAAAAAAGGATGATTCATGGCTTCTTGTGCTGTTAACCTTTGTTGGTGATCATACCTCAACAAATTGTCAATTAAATCTATAACTTCAACACAACACATATTTTTATTTCTATCATTAATAAAAGATTCCCAAGGTTTGCGTACATAATTACCCAAAATTTCATCATACTCCGTAGGTAATGGTAAATTGTAATGATTTAAATATTGCAATAACTCACTTGTGCCTAGAACATTTGCGATTTTAACAAGCTGGTCTGCATTGCTACTTCCTTTAAAAAACGGTTCCTTTTGGAAAATTATTGCGGCTATCATACAGCCCACACTCCACAAATCTAAACTGTAATCATACTGTTTTAGATTAACTAGTAATTCAGGGCCTTTATGGTATCTGCTTGCTACTCTAACATTATAATCAACACCCGGGTGATAAAATTCAGCTAAGCCCCAATCGATTAATCTCAATTTACGCTCTTTAGGTGAAATCATTACATTTTGTGGTTTAACATCTCTATGCATAATTCCCATAGAATGGCAATAATCTAAAGCAGTCAATAACTGAGAAAAATAAAATTGTATATCCGATAGGGTGAAAGTAGGATATAGTTTTCTAAAGTCTACATTATCAACATTTTCGAAGATTAAAGCTGGTATCTTAGAATCAGGATCTTGTACTATATCATATAGAGTAATAATATTAGCACCGCCAGTTAAATGAGTCAAAATTTTCAATTCTCTGTAAATTTTCTTCATTTTAACAGGTTTTAAAACTTTTATAACACAGGATGCATTTTCTTTGACAGTCAACCCTCTGAAAACTTCACTATATTTACCTCTCCCAATTTTACTAACAACTTCATAGTTGCTGATTCTACCCCAGTTGAAATCAGTGCATTGCTCATAATCCCAATAATCACGGGGCATCGAACTGCAACTATTTCTATAGACTTTAGCTACTGAGTATACTCTCTCACTTGGTTTATTTAATATTGTAGGTTGCAATGTGCTCATATTGTTTCTTTGTTTGTTTTTTTTTTGGGTGGGGGTATTTTTACCTTCTTTTTATTTCTTCTTTCTATTTTCTTTTCTTTTTTTTATTTTTTTTTTAATATATATACATATATATATAGACTTTGTATGGCTAAATCTTATCTTAGAGTTATTCTCTTAATCTAAGTTAAAATAAACAAATGAAGATAAAAAATCTTGAAGAGGGTGTAATGGAGGGGGAGAATGGAAGGGAAAAAAAAATAAAATAAAATAAAGTGTAAAAAAAAAAAGTTTTATTTTTTTTTCTCACAAGGAAAAAATAATTGGACTATAAAAAAAAAAAAAAAAAAAAAAAAATGTTACGAAAAAGGTAAAAAGAAAAAGAAAAAAGAAAAAAAAAAAGCTAGAATTTTAAACATAAAATTAAGATAGATGCTAAAAGAAACGTCTTTTTTTTGATAATAAATTATTGGGAATTTTGTTTGTAAAATGATACCCAATTGACAAAATAAGTTCTCATTCTTATATCTTAAACTCTATTATGAATATTACACATCATTTTTAGTTTTCCCTTTTCCACTTTAACTCATACAAAATTTTTATAATACACAAAGAAAAAAAAAACCCTTTTTCTTGTTTAATAATCCGAATGGAACCTCGGATAACACAGAATACAAAACACTTTTTTATTGGCTGTACAAACGAGCAAACTTTAATTTTAACAAATTTTTTAAATTTCTCTTCTTTATTGTTTGATGTGTTTTTATTATCGGAAATAAAATCACTGGTTAACAAGAACTACCTTATATTATCTCACTATCCTTTACCTAACTCTATAAAACTACAAATAATACTTGAGCGTTGCATTCCTTATCACATCATCAAACATACTTTGCTTCTTTTTTTGAAAAAAATTTTTTTTTTTTTTTTTCTCCCATTGTTATATGTCTTCTAAAAAATTATTCAAAACGTTGACATTAAAGTATGGCTCAAGTATCGAATTAAAGGATATACAGTTGTGGTCAGACAAAAGGGCAACTTCCATTAATAGCAATAGTGTCACAAATAATACCAGATTTCTTGAGTATATAGATATTAAAAAACTACCTCTGCATTCAATAAATTCAGTATTTGAGATTAGTACAACAAGCAAACAAACAGCATATTTTTTTATTGAAAAGTTATGCAAGTATTCAAATAGATGCATGTTGGTTCGTACAAGCGGTACGTCTACAACTACAAACAGTTCATCATTTAATGGAACTGAATATTACCTGTTCGTCCCAACAGTATCATATGGAGATCAACCTATTTTCCAGCTCACATGTGTTCAATTAGATTTATTAGAGTTGTACAACATTATGAAAACACCCAGTGCGTCAACTGTTAATGGTTCTCTGGCTCAAAAAATTAGCATTGCAAATCCTTCAATAATGATAGATTCGATGATAAATGATTGCATAAACAGCGGCCTAAGATTACGCGGAATTGTTTTTCAGACAAAAACAACGCAAGATAAACAATTACACGATATAACTTTTAAAGCAACCAAATTTGCACTACAACAAAAAAAACTCTACACCAACACCAAAAACGTTGCGACACACAATTTATTTGAGGAGTGCCAACACATTGTAGAAACTCTACTAGAGCTTTTCTCCAAATCATAATGAAACAAAATAACAACAATACCAAACATTTATATATATTGTTTCATGGGCTATGGGGTAATCATAAGCATATGCACGCCATAAGAGATTATTTGCTGGAGTATAATGAAACAACACAAAGGGACAGTAGTGCACATGAAATCGTAGTCTTTATACCTTGCAAAAGTGGTTATTTTAAAACATTTGATGGAATTGATATCGTCGGTGATAGAACTTTTATTGAAATTATGGAATTTTTAAAAGAAAACGATTATGCTTTCCAATATATAAGCTGTATTGGCTATTCTATGGGTGGACTGGTTGCTCGTTATTGTATGGGCAAATTATATGCGGCAAACGTTTTCTCGAGGATGAAGCCTAAATCATTTATTACATTTGCCACTCCGCATATAGGTGTTGAATTTTTCAATAAACAAAATTATTTTTATAACTTGTTGAGACTGTTGGGTTGTACATTTTTGGGTAGAAGTGGTAGACAATTATTTATTAAAGATAGTTACAGAAAATTGTTAGTCGAATTAGTTACCAAGGATATCTTTGTTAAAGGCTTGGAAGTTTTTGAAAATAAATTAGTTTTTTGTAACGTTGAGAATGATAGGGTTGTTTCATTCTATACTTCTTTCATTACAAATAAATGTGAGAAATGCGACTATAGTGTTAGAGAAAATGATTTTGAGCATATTATACCAAGAGAAACGTTTATTGTGGATGTAACTGTACCACCCAAGACAAATTTAATTGCAAGTGCTAATTCAGATTATAATGTGCTAAATATTGTTAAGCTTGTCTCCAAATTTAGTATTCTAACGCTTCTTGGTGTTTTGTTGTCTCCGTTTATTTTATTATTGAATTTGGGGGGGACTTTGTACAGTTATTACAGTGTATCTGTATTTAAATTAGCGGCAAAAAATTTTGAAAACTACCAGTTAATATCTGATGATGATATTTCATCTGATTGGGAGGAGGTCCGTTCAGTTGCCTACCCAAAAGATACTACAACCGGTGAATCTAAAGAATGGAGCTCTTTTATCCTTAAGTACTCACAAAATGATGATAATTTCAACCAACCAAATTCTAAACCCCTGGATCTGGATCAAGATAGATCTATAATTTACAAAAACTTAAGCAACATCAAGTGGATAAGGATACCATATTATTTAAAAACTTTCAACTCACATAGAACGATTGTAGCAAGGGATGGAATTGAGCATGTAAACGATCAAGGTAGAAAAACGTTGAAATTTTCTATAAAGTTGATTATCTTTCTACAAAACAATACTAATATTGATAATAAGATTCAATAAGTAATTCTTTTATCTACATATTATTACCATTTTTCTTCTGGATTTTCTTTATACGCTAAGTAATCATTCAATACATACAATGATATTTCTGTTTCGTTTTGAATATCATAATCAACCAACTTCTTGTTATCTTCGTTAACATCCAGGACCCACTTAGGATCATTATCATGATCAAAATTGATGACCAAATTGACTGTTTTAGAACCATGGGCATGGGTGTAAACTTTCATTGTATCATATTTCACAGTTCTAAATGGTCTAAATCCTGCAGTAGTTTGAATATATTTGAGTGCATCTTCGTATAACTGCTTGGGTGTTTTAGTGTCTAGATTGTATTCTTTTAAAATAATGTTTTTCACATTTCTATATGGGAAAGATTTGATGACTCTAATGGTCAAAGTACAGCTGGATAAAGGAGTGGTTGTAGTAAGCAATGGTTCATTATTATCATAATCTATTGAAGTTGAAACCGACATTTCGTGCTAAAGAGTTATTACTATTATTATATATGTACGTGTATTTTATTTTTTTTTTTTTTTTTTTTTTTTCTTGTTTAACCAGAAGAACGACGAGTCAATTCAAATAAAATTTTGTTAAAAGAAGAGATTCTACATAGTTAATAAAAAAAGCCTGTAATTTCATATAAAGTTTTACTTGAATTTTTTTTTTTTTCTTTTTTCAAAATTTTTTTTCCCCCGTTGTTTCTGAAGGGTTAAAATAATAAAATAATAAAATGTGTCTAACAATTAATCGTATGTATTTTTATTTTGTAAAATGCATTGTTACTCAGTAAACAATACAAAGCAGGAAAAGAAAAAAAAAAAATTATATAATACCACAAATTATAAAATTATTTAGCAAAATGTTTCAAAATTTCTTCACCAGCTTTGATACCAGAAACAAACATGGCACCGAAAGTAGGACCCATACGACTTAAGCCATAAATTTCTGCCTCTTCCATACCACAGAAAAAGATGCTGTCAACACCACCCTTGTGGCTACCAGCATGTTTAACAACTTCATCTTCAGATTTATTCATATCTAAACCTTTCATTGACTTAAATTCGGTTGTTTCAGGTTCTAAAGCTGCAATTCTCTTGGCGCAGAATGCACCAAATGGGCCATCGTGACCAGTAGCAGATAAAATAACACCATGTTTCTTGCTATAATCTCTTGTACCATCTTCATTATAACCAGATAACTCAATAACATTAGGATCCATACAAGATTGGGTGTCATGGGCCATAGTAACTAAAGTCCAATTAATAACAACACCTGAAACAGTTAATTTACTGTTTTTGTCATTTTCTTCACAAGGTTTAGTGACTAAATCTTCCACGGTAACAGCATTGAAAAATTTGACATTTGGCAAACTTAAAACCTTACTGGTAATGGTAGAAGTAAACAAAGCAGCATGTTTAACAACAACATAATCACCTTCATCTTCATAAGGAACTTCTAACTCATCCAAAAATAAATGAGCTGGTTTTCTAACGACTTGGGCACTATACAACATGCCGCTAACCCAACACCCACCACCTGGTGCTAATGAACTTTCAATAATAACAACTTTTAAGTCAGGTCTAGCTTTAGCAATGACATAAGCAGCAGATAACCCACTACTTCCTGCACCTACAATAATAACATCAGCAATGGCGTAGTCATAAACGTCTTTGAAATATCTACTAGTCATTGCACGCGAAACAGTAGATTCTGTGATTTTGGTAAAGTGGAAATCACTCCAATCTTCGGTCTTAACGACATCAGTTAAACAATGGCGAGTGTTGGCAGTGTTGACTTTTAATACGGATGAGTTGTTTAAAACAGTTTTAGTTAAAGACATTTTTTATTTTGGTTTTGTTTGTTTGTTTGTTTTTTTTAATATTATTCCTGTTGGATGATTCTTGTTTGATACTTTTATTGTATTTTTACTAATCTAAAAGAATTATAAAAGAGAAGGAAATGGGAAGGAAAAAAAGAAAATTGAATGGTTATTTATCTACCTTTCCAAAAATATTATAATCTCTTTTTATATCTTTTTTTTTTTTTTTTTTTTTTTAGATGATGATGATGATTATTATTAAAGGTTGCTCGATAGCAATTTTTACAGTTACTTCTTTAAGGCTTTGTTATGGAAGTTCACAAGGGTAAATAGATAAAAAGTATACGGTAAAGGTATGAATAATTTATTTTTAGTTAACATTAATAGAAATAATTGAAAAGGTTAGTATTTATTATTCATATTTTTTTTTAATATTTTATCTTTAAATTGTATTAGTATTATAAGCGAGTATTAACAGTATATTCTTGCCTATATTCCAGAATATAATTCTTTTTAATTTGAGTGGCACTGGCATTCTCATTTTTTTTTTTTTTTTTTTTTGTCGTTAAATTTAATCTTTCATAGTAGTACAGTAGTGTTAGGCTATCGGCCGATATGCAAAGGTTAAAAGGGCCAAACTTTTAAATTTTTATTCTTTTTATTTTTTGATTTTTTACAATTAAAAGAATGAAAACATTATTCAATCCTTACACTCTACGCTTTTTTATTTTATTTTATTTTATTTTTTATTTTTTAGATAATAAATAAATAATTGGGTAATTAATTACAAATATAATAATAGTAATAAATAGAAACTAAACTTATACGATGTTAAAAGGGAAAAGAAAAGGATAAAAATCAGTACCATTTATTAATCTTATACGGTAAACATTTTTTATGAATGCATTTTAGTTGAATTAAGCTTCATAAAATCGCAATCTCAATGAACTATCAAGAATAAAATTCAAGTGACATTTGTTAAAAACTTAAATTTTTAATTCATCCACTTTTTCTTTTATTTATTTATGTTTTGTATTTTTTTTTTAAGACAAATTATTCACTTGATGTCTTATGTTTAAAATTATATATTTTTTTCAAGTATTTAACAATTGACATTATAACCATTTGTGACTAATCAATCTAATTTTCAAATTCTGTTTATTAAAAATAAACATAAATAATAAAAAGACATGTATTTTACCCGGACCGACAATCCTCCCCTCCTCATCGCTCATTGTTTTTGTAAACGCTTGCAAATTTTACTTTTTTCCATTAAAAGAAAAAAAAAAAACAAAAAGCATGTTTTTTTTTTTTTTTTTTTTTTTTTTTTCTTATTGTGGTTTGTTTATTGTTTATATTTTTTTATTTTTTATTTTTTTTTTATAAAAATATATCATATACAAATTGTACATTCCAGGAAAACATATTAACATATTTTAAATATTAAAGCAAATATTATGAAAATGCAAAATACATTGATATAGGAAAAAAGAAAGGTAAATAAATGAAAACGCCTAATAAACTAGAAGCAACTAGCAGCAGTAGCAGTAGAAGTAGCACAGGTAATTTCTTTAATGATAACCGAAGTAAAATTATTAGTAACAATTACGATCAAATAACAACAAACATGACTGGTTTTTTTACAACTACAACTTCCGCGCTCAGTAGTTACTCTTCACAGGATATAATGGATGAAAATTTTTTTAAATTAACTCCCGTGAAAATAAAAAAACCTATTATTTTTTCTGACACCACTAGTAACACTAATGATACAACTAGCAGCTCAATAAAAAGAACACCTTCATCCATACATAGGATTGGTAATACAGGTGTCAGTATTTATAAGTTAAACAACAACAACCATTACAATGAAAATTTTCTAAAGATATCTAAAGAATTGGAAACCTTATTAAACAATATAAATGTTATATATAACGAAATTGGGTACCCTTTACATGAAATTAATGAAAGAGAAACTTCAATTTTTAACGAATTGTCCCAAAAAATACATCAATTTTTTACCAAAGCAAATACGGAGAAATTAAATATATCCATTGAAAATGAAAATATTTTGCAAATATTGAGATTAATTTTGAAAAGTATGGGTGATCAAAGAGGTATTAACACAATACCGGACTTATATATCAGAAATATGATTGTGTTATCGCAACAGGATTTGTCTCCAAGTAAAAGGGAGATATCTTTACTAAATAAAAGAAAAATATTGAGTGATGGTTTAAATTTTGTTTTTCAGAAATTTTTAGTTGCATTAAAACATTATTTACAATTATGCCTAGACTATAATCAAATTATGAAACTATTAGGTGAAACACAGGATTCCAATTGTAATAACTTAAACGATAATAGCATATTTATCTTGGATGAAAGTAAATGTCAAGATATTAATCAATTATTGTTAGCATCACAAGTCTCTATGGACTCGATATCGCAATTTTTTATACAGGACTTTCAGAATCACAAAACGACTTCAATACTTAACCAAGCAAACTTTTCAACTGAAGGATTGGATAAAATAAGAAATAAAATAGTTTTATTGAGACAGAAATATGACGACAGAATGTTTAAATTGAAAAATTCTATTCAAGATATTTTAGACTTAGCCTTATATTTAGAGATAGATTTGCAAGCCTTTATGCTGAAGAACGATATAAATGATGAGAGGGTTATAAAATTGATATTATTCAACACCAAATCAGATTATAAAGCAATGGACTCTAAATTGATAATACCGACAAGTTTATTAGACACTTTACAGACGATAATTAAAACTTTTCTGAAAATAAAGGAGAACAGAGAATCTGAGAGAGATTCTTTGCATGAAAAATGTGTCGAACTTTGGAGTAAATTGAAAATATCCAAAGAAGAAATTACCAACTTTATGAACGATAAAATAGAAATATACAAGGGAATGTTACCCCCTGTTGTAATAATGAATTATCAACAACAACATGAAGCTTTATTGAAACTGAAACGGGAATCTATAAAGCAACTGATAGAGACTACTATGGTTAAAATCATGGATTTATGGGATTCTATGGGGTTTTCAGCTATAGAAAGGGAACCATTTCTAACATTTTACAACGAAAACTTTGCTCAAAGCAATAAAAATACTAACGCCGACGACGAAAATGGAAATGATTTAGTTCTAAATAGATGTGAACGGGAGCTATCTATATTGGAAGAAAAATACAAGCTTTATGAACCTATTTTGAAAAACATTGCACTTTTTGAAACTTATCAAGAGGATAAAAAAAAGCTAGAAAAAAGTAGCAAAGATCCTTCGAGATTGTTATGCAAAAATTCCAACAAGATTTTGTTATATGAAGAAAGAACTAGAAAAAAAATTTCTAGACATTTCCCTCTGATTATTCAGAGCTTAAAGGAGAAATTAATTAACTTTGAATCTCAATTTAATAGACCATTTATAAATTATAGGAAGGGTGATATGCCCTATTTGGATATAGTTTTGGAACAAGAAAAAGAAATTTTAACTAAATATCCCAAAAGCAGAATGTCTATTGTACCAAAAGTGACTTCTAACAGGGATGTGTCCGTTTTTGGTACCACCAACAATGGTACTATTAACACTACTAGGATGAATGCTTATAACCAACATCAACACTTTCCGTCAACGAAGAGACAGAAAATAGGAGAACATATTAACAACAATTATAACAAGCTTACTCCATCTCCTTATACTAAAAACAAAATCGGTAAAAGTCCGCAGAAGGTAAGTCTATCAGGTAAAAATATTTCTGGTACAGTATATAATCATAATACCAGTAGCAGCAGTAGAACAGTTAGATTCCGAAATCCATTGACTACTGATATTTACAAACATAACGAAAACACACCTATTAATACTCCAAAAACTAATAGAAGATTATTAATACAATTATCTCCCAGCTTATTAAATCGAACTACTGCACGAAGACCGAACCTGGGGAAAACACACATACCTTTGCCTAAATCCTTTTCTAATTTAGAATCTGGCAAAGATAAGGAAAATTACACTATAAAAAAAAATACTGACATTATAAACAAGGACAATAACAATTTAGCTATAAGTACTCGCCATATTAATAATACTACTTCAGAAATAGTAACAAAACAAGATACTACGAACAAAACTGACAGTAATGATGTTATTAACAGCAATTCCTTTACTATGGGGGTGGAAGTAAGTCTATTAGATGATGAAGATGATGATTTGAATTTTAATATATGGCAAAAAGAACAGATGGTTAAAATAAGCAACAATAAATAAGAGAAATATGTAGATACTGAAGAGTAAAATTATATACTTATTTATTCAATTTTTTACCCGCATGAGTTTATATATTATCAATATTCTGCAATATTATCATTTTTTTAAAGTTAAAAAAAAAAAAAAAAAAAAAAAAAAAGAAAAAGATGAAGCCGTATATATTTTTTTTTTTATATGAGTTAGTCCCATTTTTTTGCTTCCAATCCATCTGGTGGTACAGTTTCTACTGTTTCAGATTTAACTTCGTTCCAATTAGTATTTAAAGCAGTACCGTTACTTTCAATAAATGATTTCATCATAGCACGCTGAGTATCGGCATCAGAATTCTTATACAATTCTTGAAAAAATTTGTTTGCATCACCTGCATTTTCATCATTTTCATATTCATCCGAATCCAAATCGAATTTGGACCAGTCTATATGTTTTTTAGAAGAGGATGGATACTCCAATACAGAATTGGTTTTAGAGGTACTATTAGTAGTTGATATTGGTTGAATAGACGATTTTTGTTGTTCCTGGTCTTTTTGTAATTCCAAAGTTTTCCAGGTAACACCAGCTTTATTTTTGGTTAAAGTAATTTCTAACTTTTTGGAGCCGATAAAAATATCTTTAGCAGGATCAAATGATCCTACATCAATTGGATTACTCAAATTTGCAGTATATTGAAATTCTGATGATGTATTGGATGGATTTTTGTAGCTCAAAGTTAGGTGGGCGCTGTTATTCTTATTTTTCAAATCTATCGTAATTTCGTCTTTAGTTTTTGGCGGGTTAGCGGTAAATAATGAAATAGTAACTGTTTTGGGAGACTGGTACCAATCAGTCCTAAATTTTGAAGTTTGTTGTTGCTGTTCAGTTCCTTGTGGTACTTCCTCTTTGATGATATCCTTTGATATTTGTCCCTCTTTCACAATACCCGTCCGTTTCTCTTTTAAGTTAGCCTCCCATAGTGGCAAAGTTTGATCATTGTATCCATATTTCTTGGCGTTTTCTAGATATCTATTAGCACTGTCGTAATCTTTCAAATGATAGTATAGTAAAAACCATCTGTAATAAACTAATCCAATTTTTTCTCTGATACATCTTTTTTTTGCAATTTCCAGCGCTTTGGTTAAATTCTCTTTCAAAGCAGTCAAAACCTCTTCAGTGTGCCAATTTTTAGAACCGTAATATAATTTGTGCAATGCTATACATTTGTAGTAATGTGCATTAAAATTTTCAGGTTCTTTGAGCAAAACTGAATCATATATTTCAAGAGCTTCCTTTGGTTTATTTTGTTCAAATATCAACTTACAGCCGTTTGCTATATCAGTTTCTACAGGCATTTTGTTTTTCTGTTTTTCTGTTTTTTTTTTTTTTTTTTTTTTTTTTTCTATTTAGTATTTTTTTATTTAAAGGGTTTATAAAATATTTGAGCGTTTAGTTTATTATTTTGTAAAATTTATTTTTATCAGTGAGATTCTACCCGGCTTCAAAAAAAAAAAACAAAAAAAAAAACAATTTCTTTCAAACAGCTTCTGTGTTACCCGAACATTGTAAATAGTCGTTTCTTTTTTTATTTTTATTTTTATTTTTTATTTTTATTTTTGTTTAGCTTTGTATCTATTATTATTATTATTATTATTATTATTATTATCACTACTACCACTACTACTGTTATTATTATTAGAATCAATAAATGTAAAAGACTTTTAGTCACATTTTCTTTTACTCTCTTAAAAATACCATTTATAACGTACAATAATCTTTTGGAAAATTAAAATTAAGAATAAAAACTAATTTAAAAATTAACATCTGTATAAATTCTAACCTGCTGGCATAATGTTCAACGCTAACCACACTACTTCCATCCCTGACGAGGACAAAAAAATTGACTCGTTGGTATTGGATGCTACTCCATTAATTACTCAATCGTACCAACATCTAAAACAGTATGCTTCAAAATTCTATACGACTCCAACTGTTTATAATGAAATTAGAGATGCTAATGCACGTAAAAATTTAGAAGTTTGGGACACCTTGGGCGTATTGCATAAAAGGCATCCTAAAGAAAGCAGCATTAAATATGTATCTAATTTTTCTAAGTTGACTGGTGATTATCAAGTACTAAGTGCAAATGATATACATATTATTGCATTAACTTACGAATTAGAAGTTGAATTAAATGGAACTGATAAGAATGTTAGGAAAAGACCAGGTGAGATTTTGCCCATTGATTTGAAAAGACAAGAACTTGAAGAGAAAAGGGGGAAGGAATTGAAAAAAGAAGAACAAATGAAAAAAAAAACACAGCAACAGGAAGAAAGAGAAAAAAAGCAAAAAAATGGTGATACTACTAGAGAAGAAAAAGAAGAAGAAAAGAATGGAGAGGGGAAAAAGAAGAGAACAAGAAGAGGTGGTAAAAAGCAAAGGATTAAAAAAGAACTAGCTGCAGCCATTGCTTCCAATGAGGCTGATAATAACAATACAGCTCAAGAAACAGGGATTAAAGATAAAAGCTTGCCCAATGAATCTAATGCTATCACAAACTCTTCATTAGATTTTGAAAATGGGGAATATTTTGCAGATGAAGATGAAGATGGCGACTGGATTACACCTTTAAATATAGCTACGCAATTGATGAAAGATAACGGTGAAGATACAGTTGGTGGCACAGCATTAAACAATGAAATGTACGACGATGACGAGGAAAAGGTAGTTGCTTTGTGTAGTGGTGATTTTGCTGTACAAAATGTTGTATTACAAATGAACCTAAAACTAATGAATTTTATGAATGGTCTAAGGATCAAAAAATTGCGTAACTATATGTTAAGATGCCATGCATGCTTTAAAATGGTTCCACTGCCTAAATCTGAAAAGCAGGTACATTTTTGTCCGTCTTGCGGTGGATACAATACTGTTTTAAGATGTGCTGTATCCATTGACACTTCTGGTAAGATTATTCCTCATTTAAAAAAAAACTTTCAATGGAGTAATAGAGGTAATAGATATTCGTTAGCCAGCCCATTGTCTAAAAACAGTGTTAAAAAATATGGTAAAAAAGGGTACGATCATGGTAACCCAGTAGATGTGGTTATATTAAGAGAAGATCAAAAGGAATATGAACAATCTATTAAACAAGAAGAATGGACCAGAAAACATAATGAGAAAGTATTAAATGATTATTTGGGAGGTAGTTCAAGTGGTTCTGCTGATAATATTATATCTCCTTTTGTAGATATCGATGGATTGAAGCATCACAAGACCAGGATCGGCAAAGGAAGATATGTAAACAGAGGACGCAATAGTAAGAAATGAATCTGTAGTTTATATTTGTATATTTGTATGTATGTATGTAATTTTTTTGTTTGTTTGTTTGTTTGTTTTTCTTTTATAATAATCATTGTACAGTATTGAGACTATCCGATGGAATAGTTAGAATAGATGTAATAAATAAAATAAAAAAAAACCCCCCGCACGTACTAAAACTTTTCCCATGAAAAATACACGTGACTGGAAATGGTGGGAGAAAGAGAGAGAAAAGAATAGATTATCGTTTTGCACGGAAGAGTGCGACACTTTTGCTAATTTAGTAAGAAATAACACCACAGAACCCTTTTTTACACACCCACACACCACAATACACTGGAAGTTATAAGGATATATTTTTTTTTATTTTTATTTTTATTTTTTTAATTTTTTTTTTTCTTTTTCTTTTTCTTTCCTCTTTTCTTCCTTTCTTCCTTTTTTTTTTTTTTTTTTTTCTTGTTCTTTTATTGCTATGTTGCTATGGCACATCATTATCATCGCTTATTCCTCTTCTTCTTTTTACTTCATAAAGCATAAGTAGATAAGCTACTTTTTCATGTTCTTACGGAAAGCATCACTTTATTTATACAACACACCGCAAAATATAGAAGGATAAAATAATAAAGCTAAGTTTATAGACAAAATAATTAGTCAAATAAGCAAAGCAAAACTAATTAAAAAAATAAGAAAAAAAAAAAAATACGAAAAGAAATGGAACAACCTAAACCCATTATCGTTCAAAAAGATTTGCAAAGTTCTATAATGAAAAAGGACACCAATACAAATTCTGCTTCTAATAATAATGTCATTTCCTCCTCTACCCAGACAGATCAGGCTACTAAAAGTATTATGAATGTTAGCGGCACTTCCGGCGCTGTTGTTAATAATACACCCGAACCTGGCTTGAAAAGAATACCCACTGTCACCTTTAGTGATACTCCGTTAACATCAACTAGTAATCCCACTGCTGCCAACACCGATAATTTAAAAGCTATTTTTACTTCTGCTTCCCCAATTACAAGTAATACTGAAAATGAGAACGGCAGTAATGGTAATATACTTAGAAGACAAACACCAATACAACAGCAAGGTAACCATGAGTTTGGACATAATTTATCTCCCAAATCAGATTCTTCTGTTACTACTAACTCTTCTGCAACCAGTGAGTCCCATAATAACAATATAATCAATATGATTGCTTCCAAATTACATAATTTAACCACAGTGACATCACCTATACATGTTCTGAACAATTCTAATTCTGGTATCAATACGCCTACCAATGCCACCATAAATTCTACGGAAAGCTATGGCAATGACAATGATAATGGCAATAGTTTTAAAACCCAAAGCATAAATAATAAGATATCAAAGGATGTTACTAGCAGTACCCCAACTAATAGCACGAAGGATATTAACGGAAACATTAACAATGAGCATGCCCATTTTTTTGTGGGTGACTCTTTACATTCACCACCAATACGATCCGAGACAGGTAGCCCCATTTATACGAATGTCAAAAAGAAGCTTGGTGCATTAAATGAGAATAACGAGGTTGATAGCACTAATATAGATAATGAGCTTAATAAGTCGGTTAAAAACAGTACAGAAATAAGTGTAAAACTTCGTGACCCGGTTACTTCTTCTAATATTACAAAAGTTCCAGAAACAAATGATAAAAATATAGAAAACGGGGCTACGACACCTACTTCTGGTATTAACAGTAATATAATTCCTAAAAGGGAGAACGCCAAAAACCTAGAGCCTAGGCTACCTCAAAATGACGGTAAATTACATATTTTATTTGGAGCTTGCGGTTCATTGAGTGTTATGAAAATTAAAGGTATGATCAAGAAATTGGAAGATATATATGGGGGTAAGGATAAGATATCTATCCAAATCATATTAACTGAGGCTGCTGAGAAATTTCTATTGAAAAAAAAGTCGTATGCGATGCAAAGTGCCACGATCCCGGCACATACGCCTACAAGAAACGCTGCCGCTAGCACACCAATTTCTGCTTCTGTTCTTTCTAATACTGTTTGTAATACTTTAAATTTTGATTTCCCCCCGCACATCCAAGTTTGGAGAGATAATGATGAATGGGAAGTTTGGAAACAAAGAACGGATCCGGTGTTGCATATTGAATTAAGAAGATGGGCGGATATTTTAGTTGTTGCACCATTGACGGCTAACACGTTATCTAAAATTGCCATTGGTTTGTGTGACAATCTATTGACCAATGTAATTAGAGCTTGGAATCCGATTTATCCTATTTTTTTGGCCCCATCTATGGTGAGCAATAGTTTTAATTCACCGATCACTAGAAGACATTTAAAAACTATTAAGGAGGAAATGGATTGGATTACTGTGTTTAAACCAAGTGAAAAGATTTTTGGGATTAATGGCGACATTGGGTTGGGTGGTATGATGGATGGAAACGAAATTGTGGATAAGATTGTAATGCAGCTTGGTGGTTATCCTAAAACAGATGAGGACGAAGAAGAAGATGAGGATGAGGACGAAGAAGAAGATGAGGATGAAGATGAGGATGATACTAGCAATGGTGATTCCAAAAAGGCCAATAATGGGGGTGAAGATGAAGACGACGAAGATGATGATGAAGATGATGATGATGATGAAGACGATGATGATGAAGAAGATGATGATGAAGATGATGATGAAGGAAACCAAATAGAGATAACAGAGGATAAGAATAATATTACTGCTGGCTGATATATATAACTTGTTTATAATATCATAGATACTAATTTTTTTAAAGTATTGTAATAGAAATGGGTTTATATCATTATATTTTTTTTTTTTTTTTTTGTGAACGCTGCGCGTGGAAGAATAGATTATTTTAATTGTGTAAAAGATTACTCTTTTTTTTGCTTATTAATATGATTTTTTTTGCTTATTAATACAAAATTTTTTGTTTCTTTTTTTTTTTTCATTCTTATTTCCGAACAATAATGATAATAATAATAATAATAGATGAGTAATCTCAAAAAAGAAAATTATTATTATAAACTTTAAACACGGACAATACTTTATAAAAACAAATAATTTACAATACCTTACTATTCATAATATTCCCTAACCCTCAAAGAAATACAACCATGCCTGATAATAATAATAATAATAATAATAATAATAACACCATCGAAAATATTTTAATATTGATTCATCCAGGTGTGTCAAACCAGCCCGAATTACTAACAAACTATTTAGAAACAAAAGTCAAAAATAACAGTGATTGTCGTGGTATAAACAAAGACCAATATTTAATCAATTTGATAAATGATGGAACTGTTGTATTAAATGATGATTATTATAAGGAAATCCATTATATTACTATGGAGACCGAAGAAGATATGCTTTTTCCATGCGAAAAATTAATCCCAGTATTATATAATAGTCTAACTAGTAAAGATGATGGCAAACTATATGGTTTACCTGATAAGTTTAAATTATATGCTTTAATTAATGACTTTGAAATTATCGATGACATTCCTAACGGAAAATATTATTGGCTAAAAAGATCAAAAAAAAATAACAATAATACCAGAGTCTTAAGCCTTAAATCTGGTACAGTTTTGTTAAACAAACATAAGAAGGGGAATAGTAGTAATAGTGCTACCACCTTGCCTGTTTTTAAAAGAAAAAACGATGCTAAAATTGTTCCTAATGTATATTCAGAGAATTCGAGCGATGAAAGCGAGAGTGAGAGCGAAGCTCTAAGCGAAGATAAATTAAAATACTTCGACCAAGGAATTAGTAATGAGGAAAGAAGCAATGATAGTAGCAGCAATGACACAAGTATTATCGATGAAGACGAATTAATTGATGAAGATGATGAGTCAAATATAACTACAGTTACTTGCAAGAAAACTTCGCAAAGAAGACGTAAGGCATGTAAGGATTGTACCTGTGGGTTAAAGGAAGCGGAAGATGAGGAAATAAAAGGAATAGAATTGAAAAGGAATGAGGTAATTAAGAGTCCTAGTATTAATAAGCCGGATACCGTTTTTAAACTAAATAATGATGAATTGACTGAAATTGATTTCACTATAAAGGGCAAGAAGGTTGGAGGATGCGGTTCATGTGCCTTAGGTGATGCATTCAGGTGTTCTGGTTGCCCATATTTAGGTTTACCTGCTTTTAAGCCTGGTCAGCCAATAAATCTAGATAGTATATCAGATGATTTGTGAACATATAGATATAAAGTCCAATTATAGTTATATATGGAATGGGTTACAACATATTGGAGATGTTTTCTTGGTTATTTTTTTTTTTCAAGATATGTGTATAATTGAACAGTATATAACTTAAAAAATGAGTAATAATTGATAGTTTTTAGCATCAAGATTTTATTTATAGCGGGGGGGAGGGGGGAAAGAGAGGGTGGCGAAAGCAAGGCGGGATATTCAAGTGGCAAAAAAAAGTATTAAAAAAGTATTAAAAAAGTATTAAAAAAAAAGGAGGCGAGGAAATGAAAATTTCTGGTAAAAAAGCAAAAGATAAGACTAAAAAATTATAGTAATTATCGTTCTTATATAAAAAGATAACAAATTATAATCTTTTCCTTTTCTTTTCTATTCTTTTTCTTTCTTTTCCTTTCTTTAATTTCCAATTCATAACACTTTCTTATTTTACTTCAAATAAAAAAAAAAAAAAAAAAAAAAAAAAAAATATTCCCCAACGAATAGAAAAGAAAAGAAACTCTCTTTTTCACTCTACTATATATATCTGCATATATATATAAACTCAACTAAATATTTTAGCAACAAAAGAAAATATATATATATATATACATACGTATAAATAAACAACTAAACTAACATCTTCCCCCCCATCCATTTCTATAAAAATTTTAAAAACTATGAGCGACATTCAAAATATTAGAACTAATGCCAACGAAGGTAACAACAAAAACAGTAAAGACAACACAGACACTGCTACCACTACCACCGAAGGCATTTTGGCTGAGCAACAAGAATTACAAGAAGAACAAGATGATGAGGCTTCATCCAACTTTAAGCCCACCAAATTAAATAAAGTTGCTAAAAAAACTAAAGTGAAGCCAACGTCAGCTAACGCTTCAAACAATATACCCTCAAACCCTGCTGATAATAGTGGTGATGATATTTCTGGTACAAATACAAGCACCTATTCAAAGGGTAAAAAAATCAAGAAGAAGACAAATAAGAAACAGCGCTGTAATTTATCTGGCTGCAATTCTCCAGTGGTTAAGATTGTTGGTGACTGCCAGTTTTGTGATGGCCATTTCTGTTCCTCCCATAGACTATTAGAAAAACATAATTGCAAAGGCTTGAGCACTTGTAAGCAGGAAATGCATAAGAAAAACGCTGATAGGTTGGCTAAGGAACAAACGATAGTGGATAAGATACAATTTTGATATCCGGAAATGAAAATATCCGTCTTTTCTCATCTTTTTTCTGCTTATGTATATATATATGTATGTATGTATGTATTTCAGTATAGTAGGTTATTATAAACTTTTTATTAATATCTTTTTTTTTTTTATTAGTGTAGTAATTTCATAGTATCATTTCTGCACAATCTTTTTTTAAGAAAGGAAGGAAAAAGTGAGCTCAAAGTTTTTCAGATCAATATCATCTCTACACTTATTTCCCCTCCTTTCTTAGAGCCTGTTGAACAGCTTGCCAAACATCATCTACAATCATTGTAGGTTGACAAGGTAACGGATCGCCATCTTTATAAACACCTGTTCTAACTAAACAGCTGGACCATCCGTAATTATAAGCACCGATAATATCACTTGCAGGATTGTCCCCCACCATATATACCTTTGAAAAAACATTATTTTTTGCCATAGTATTATTTGATACGGTTTGTGGGTTAATTTCAAAATTGTCACAGTCTTCTGGATGGGATTTTCCATTATGCTTCACTCGATGTAACCTATTTAACACATGCATTGCGTATTCGTAACTAATTGAAGTGGGTTTCCCCATAACAGTGTCTTTTAAAACTGCATTATTATTCATTAATGTATAAAGTCTATGAATAATTTCCCTATAGGCACCCAAACCAAATCTGTTTAAAGTATAATTATTGGCCCATAAAAAATCTTTTTGAGAAAAAAAAATTGGTATTGATGGTTTGTCACTTTTATAGTTTCTTTTAGTGTTTAATATCCCTTTCTCGCTGTTTAACAAATCCAATACAATCTGTACATCTGCACCCCAATCTCTTGGATCGGAAAAAACAAATATACCGTCAAACGGTTTAGTTGTTAAGTCTAGCAAAGTATCGGCATTATTATCTGTATAATATCTCTTTAG
Organism: Saccharomycodes ludwigii; assembly: GCF_020623625.1. NCBI lineage: Eukaryota > Fungi > Ascomycota > Saccharomycetes > Saccharomycodales > Saccharomycodaceae > Saccharomycodes > Saccharomycodes ludwigii. The sequence continues at coordinate 230,454 of NC_060203.1, forward strand.
TGTTGGATTGAAAACCTTGTTACTCAATGCAGAAAAAGGGGCAATGTTACGATTATATTCAACAATGTCGCCAACTTCATAAACTTCTTTAAACCCGTATTCACGAGCAACTTGTTTAGTAGATACTGGTGGTCCAACCGCCAAAATTTTTTCATAATCGGACGATATACTCTTGAATGGAGTATGGCTTAAAACTATCTGATTGGGATGTAACTTGGTATTTAAAATAGAATTAATCTGTTCTACCCTTTGCGTTTCTGTATATCCACCACCGTTGGTTAACAATATAAACGGAACATTCTCTTTTGTCAAATAATTTAAAGTTTTCGAAGCATTGGGAATTGGATTGCGACTACGCACCAATACACCATCAATATCAAATGCAAATGCAATTGGTGAAGAAGAGGTATGAATATTACGGTATGATAACCGTTTTACTTTGATGGTAATTGTACTAATATAATTGAATGTAGATCTTAATCTCAGCATAAGTCGTGGTGTATGGTATTTATCTTTTTTATTTTGTTCATATGAAGTAGCACGTAAGTGATAAAAGTAAAAAAAAATTTTTTTACAAGATAAAAGGCCGAAGGAGGGTGAAAAAAAAAAATATATATATATATACATATATATTAATTAATTAATGTAACAAGTTGAATATTATGTATATTTCAAAATATTTAAAGTGACAACAGATCCAATTACAAGGATAGTTTAGCTATTATTGTATCTAAGGCAGGATACAATTCGTTATATCCTTCATTGATAGTATACAACTGATCTTCATTCACTTTTTCTCTCCCTTCCAAGTTATCATTATTGTTGATTAAGGCGTTTACGGAATCACCTATAACAATCAACCCGGGTGGTCTAGAGCCTATTTCCTTAACTACATCTGCCAAATCACCTAGTTTAGTCCTTGTAACACGTTGATCAGGACAAGATGCTCTTTCTATTATAGCGGTTGGCGCATTAAAGTCCCAATTTCGTTTATTAACCAATTCATCAACTAAGAGTTCCGCCCTATGCAATGCCATTAAAAATATGGTAGTCCTTGTTGGTAAATATTCTGGAAAGTTTTCAGGTAACGACCCTCTCCTACCAGTACCGGTACAAATTAACACTTGGTCTGCAATATCTCTCTGAGTTGCAGGTATACCAGCAACAACAGTACTACTTAGGGCGGAACTTATACCGGGCAAAACAAGAGGATTGTAACCCTTTGCTTGAAAGTATAAATATTCTTCGCCACCACGTCCAAAAATATAAGGATCACCTTGTTTTAATCTGACAACTTTCAAATTTTTCTTTAATCCATCAATGGCTAATTCCAATAATTCTTGCTGTGCCCTTTCCGCATTCCCTGGGAACTTTCTGGCAATGAATAATTGTGTTTTTTCAGGAATTAATTTTAACACCTGTTCTGGTACTAACTTATCAGCCAAGACTAGATCAGCAGTTTTAATTTCATGTAAGGCTCCTAAAGTTAACATAGATATTGATCCGGGTCCACTACCAACTAAGGAAATAGAACCCCTTCCAGTTTTCTGTTTGGTTGCATTGCTTAAGTTGGAAAGATCTAATATCTTTGAAAGTTGTTGATTAGAGTCATCCTTGGTGCTCTTATTTTTAGTAGTATCAGTGGTATTAAGTTCCGTATTGTTCTTTTCCGTTCCAAAATTTGCACTTAGTTGATCCAAAGTTATATCTGCCAAAGCCTCCAATGGGTAATAGGCTAAAACTTGTGATAGCCACCTACTTCTTTGTAATTTTAAAAACTTTTCGTCCTTATTAAATTCAGAAACAAAATCGTTCAATTTGTGACTATCCCACGAATCCTCATCAATGCCAAACCCTAAACTATTGATATAATTTGTTTCACTCAATTTGTTCAAGTCTTTTATCAGTAATTGCGATCTAATATTCCCCATATTACTAACAACTTCAGAAATTCTGTAAGGTTTCAAAAATTTTAGCTCAAGTTCTCGTTTTAATCTATTGCTTAACAAGCACCCATTTCTATTGGTAGTTATTGCAATTTGCAATCCGCTTTTGTCATCATGATAGGTTGACACTAGATTAAAAGTTGAAAAATCCGGTTGTTGATAAGTATTCAATGGAATACGTAATTTAACACATTGTTTGAAAATTTCCTTTTGTACCAAGGCATCGCAACTTTCTAAATTAACAAAGACTCTATCAACAACAAAACTGGTCATGCTTCTTCCTAAAGTAGTTAAATCACTTAATTTGAAGTCTCTAATAAATATTTGTATTGAATTGTTGGCAATATTTTCCGAAAAAATATCGTGTATTCTTTTAATTTGATTGTTGTTGTTGAGAAAGGTGGTATTATTAGTAAAAATTGGGGGAATGATAATCTTAACTTTTGCCCCACTTTTTAGACAAGCATCGATTCTAGAAAGAGCTGTCTTGATTGAAGAAACACCGACTAAAAGATGCACTTCATCTACAGTATTTAGTGAGGTAATAAGCGGTATAGGATCATGAATCATTTCTCTGGTTAATTATTTTTATCTTGATTTTTCTCAGTCGTCAAGCTTTTGTGTTCTGAGAAGAAGGTAGATATAAAATTTACAAAATTATTAGCTGTATCACTTTGTATGTATATATATATATATATATATATGTACATGGAAAATTGTAATTGCTGTTCTCAAGAGATGGAAACACAGTTTATTATTATTGTCATTAATGATTGGAAAAGGATTGGTTAAATGAATGAATAAAATGAGAATTTTTTTTTCTCTTCACATAGTAAAACATAGTAAAAAGAAAAGGGAAAAAGAAAAACTGTGGTGGGTGTGTCTTATCGGATTTCGGTGTGTGTGTGTGTGTGGTGTGTGGGTTTTTTGAGAACAAGTTTTCCAGGTAAATAAAATAAATAAAATAAAATAAAAAAATAAAAAATCATTAATAGCACGTGACATAAGACGGAATAATAAATAATTTGTGGATAATTTCACTTTTATTTTTTATTTGGAATTACCATACAATCAAACCTGTTACAACCCGGACTAAGAAGGATTGGCACGTGACAAGAAAGCTAACACTATGTTTTATCTTTCTGGTCTTTCTGAATCAAATTGATCAATGGGCAAATCGACTCTCGGACAAATTAATAAAATATTAACATGAAATAAGGAAAGAAAGCCCACGTTTTGTTTTACTCTCGTTTACTTTTTCTTTTTTTCTTGACAAATTCATAAACGAAGGATTGCTGTATCATCAGATTTCCAAAAATAAATTGGTTATTATTTGCCATTGTTAAACGACAAATATTTCTTTCTTTTTATTCTTGTTTTACATTCCAAAAAAAAAAAAAAAAAAAAAGAAGAAGCTCAAATATATTTATATATATAACTTTTTTCCTTTTTTCTTTTTTTTTTTTTTTTTTTTTTTTTTCTACTCTAATTATCCATTTGCCTTTTTAAATAAGTATAACATACAGTTCTAAGATGTTTGTTGGAAATAGTTCGTTTTGACCATCAAAGAAAATAGGTCCAGAGACAAGTAAAAACAAATTACAAGGCATTATGGCTAAAAGACCATTGGGTTTAGGTAAATCAGCACAACAAAAAATAAAAAAACAAAAAGCGCAAGCTACCAATGACAATACTTCAACAGCAGATGAACCTACTCAGATTCAAATCCAATTAGATTCAAATGCAGATTTAGATGATGAATTAACACAACTAAATGGGTTGTGGAATTCTTATGTTGATTCCGAAAGAGACGACGAATTAATTTTAAATGGTATTATCCATGAATGTGATAGATTATTACGTTCTGAACAACAAAAGGAAAAAAAGAGCGATACTAAGCCTATAGTATTAACCGATATCTTTCATTCTATATACGCATTGGCCTTGAGTGAATTGACTATCTTCAAGTCCGAAGAAGACGACGAAAAGAAAAGATTCAAATTAATTGCTGATTTCTTTGATTCAGCTCTAGAAAGAGTTCAATTAGGTTTAGAAAAATATCCCGATTCATCATTGTTGAGATTGACGGAAAGTAAAATTATTTTCCAAAGAATACCATTAGAATACATTGCTCAGCTGAACACCGGTTCCAAAAATAAAAAAACTATTCCAGACATAAAAAAGCTTTTAAAACGTGGGGAACAGGTATTCGATATTGATAATATTGAACCAAAATACTTTGATCTTGCCTTTCAAATCTTGCAAAGTTTTAATGATTGTTTGGACATTATTGAGAATTTCGGTCACGAATCTGAAATAGAGGAAGGTTTGGATAGTGATGTGGATGAAGATTTAGAAGAGATTGAATTGGATGAATCACATCCTTTGTATGAGGTTAAGAAACAACTGGATGAACACTATCAATGGTTGCGTGAAAAACTGGAACAATTATTTTTGAAAATAGAAAAAGAACTTGAAAAGGAAACAGAAGAAAAGGATGATAGAGAAAAAATTACATCTTTATACGCCTCTGTTGCCAAGACCATCGGTGAATTATATTTGAAAGCTGCAGAAATTTACTCTCACATCTTTACTGCATTGGCATATGAAGATGATGCACCAAAGGATATTGATGGTTTTGACTTGAAAACTTCTCAAAAAAAGGCTTTGGAACTTACCAGTAAAGCAGTGAATTACTTTGAAAAGGCTGTTAAAAAGGATGATCCGCAAACTTGGGTTGATCACGCTGAAGCTATAATTGACTTGGGTAATTTATATGATTACAAATCTGAAGACCAAGAAAGTTCATACGCTAAGGCTGAAAGTTTGTTGGAAAAAGCTAACAAAGCTACGAACGGCAAATATAAAGACGTTTTAGATAAGTTGTTGAGTAACGATGATGATGAGTGAATAAGTGAGACATGGATATTTAGATTAATCATTATTTACGTAACTAATCATCAGTTTATACGTGTATGAATTTTTTTATTTATTTATTTTTTTATTTATTTTTTTTTTTTTTTTGTTTTTTTTTAGTTTAAACTTGGAATTGTAAATAAAATTCATACTTGATTTTAATCAAAGTCTTTCAATCTTTAAAGTCTATGAATTATATGTAATATTTTATCATATTGTTGGGGAAATAATTCCAAATAACACTTTGAATATAAAGAAAAAGTGCTAAGCTCAAAGGAAAATTATATATATATATTTTTTTTTTCAAACGTGCGCAATTTCTTTATAAAAACAAATTGAATTTTTTTTTTTTTTTTTTTTTTTTCTTTCTTCCCCTCCTTCTCATAACAAGCATTTTAATCTTTTATTTAACAAGGAATGTAAAATGAAGAGCCATAAAAAAAGGCAAAGAAATTGACCAAATAGGTACTAATTAAAAAGGTATAATTACAAAAATGTCAAATCCAACAGCAGCGGCAGCAGTTTCTTCTGCATCAGCATCTTCCGCTTCTTTTAATATTCCACAAATTAATAAACCATTAAAAGCACTAGGTGATGACATATGGACTAATAAAACGGCAAAAATTAATGCAGAATTATTTACTTTAACTTATGGCTCAATTGTAGCACAATTATGTCATGATTACAAACGTGATTTTAAAAGAGTAAATGAAAAATTATTTCAAATGGGATACAATATTGGGAACAGAATAATTGAAGATTTCTTGGCTAGAACTGCATTACCAAGGTGTTATACTTTAGAGACTATGGGTGAAGTTCTAAGTAAAGTGGCATTTAAAATTTTTTTAAACATTACACCCAAATATAAAATATCCAATAATAATAATGACTTAATTCTAACATTGGGGGAAAATCCCTTAAGTGATTTTGTAGAATTACCTTCAGATGCAATGAAAGATTTATGGTATTCTAACATTTTATGTGGTGTTCTAAAAGGTGCTTTGGAAATGGTTCAGTTAGATTGTCAAGTTGAATTCCTAAGTGATATGCTGAGAGGAGATTCAAGCACAGAAATTAGAATATTTTCATTGAAATTGTTAAAGGATGAAATACCTGCTGGTGAAGATTAAAAATTGTGAAGGATAAAAATAAGAATAAATAAAGATATTATATTATATAATGCATGTTTTTTTTTTTTTTTTTGTACTTTAAAAAGAAAACGTGGAGGGAAGGGATACCTTTTAATTATTTACAGAATACATGACATGTTTTTATTTTTTATAAAAAATAAAAAAGAAAAAAAAAAAAAAAATTCTATTTAATAGACACAACAAATTAACGCAACCTTATATATTTATTTCTTGTCTCTTTTACGTGATTCTCTAACAATGTCTGAGATTTTTGAAACACCAGATGACTTACCTTCATTGACATCATCGACGGACATATTTTCTACTTCAAATTTTTCATTATGAGCAACATCAAGAACATCATCCAAGCTATCATCTTTGTATGATTTTTCGCTATGAATAGAACTGACACAGGAATTGCTTCTACTGTGCGGATTAGATAAAATACTTGAGTTGATACTAGAAGAACGACTTCTACCTCTTAAACGATGATGCTCTTCCAAGTGCTTTTCCAATTCGGTAGTCATTTTTTCATAATTAGGAAACACTGTAGGGCCTAAAGTGTCACAAACTGTACGCATTTCTTTACTTAAATTATCACGGAAAGATTTCAAATGTTGCAATTTCCAATTAGGATAAACTAAACAAACCAATAGAGGTGGCAATGATTTAAAGACATCCATACCTCTTTCCCCAGTTCGGAAACTAACCCATGTAGTGAAAACTAATACAATATAAGCAAAAATAAAATTCAAAACAGAGCAGCTACCAAAAGGTTTCATCGATTCAGGTCCAAATTTAATAAATAAAACTGAATAAGTTATGTATAAAATGGGAGCCATAGCTAAAGCAACAACCAATTTCCAAGTGGCTAATAAATCAGTACCTTTGATTTTAACGACACTCTTTTTTAGACCCTCTAGTGCCTTTTTTTTGGAATAAATACTAGCGGTGAGGAAAATTGGAGAAAATAAGATACTTCCCGGTAGAGCTAATGCGACCATAATAAACAAAATGGCTAGTCTAGTCACCAACTTAAAAAGAGATTGAACAGCACTTAATTCAGTAATGATATCGATTTGGTAGTCCTTCAAGCCTGCCTGTGATAATTCCTTATTATATTCCTTGACTTGTTCTTTTAATCGAATAATCCTTTCATCATCTTTGTATTTGGTATATCCCTTCATCAATCTTCTATTAATCTCAACATTTAAACTAATATCATCGGTGGTGTTCCTAAAAAGTAACCTTCTAGCAGTTTGGATGACCATTAAAGTATCAAAATCTGGCGCATTAACCGTAACTGAATATAATGCAGTTTCTAGTATTTTCAATAGTTCTGAAACAGTATCATAGGGGTTCGCAACGTATTTTGTACCCCAATTATCATGGTCTACAACAATTGGTTTACCAAATTCTAAAACGGCTCTTGATCTAAATTTGTCTCTGTGAAAATAGTTTAGCCCACATGGAACAACATGCACTTTCATGGTAGGATCCGCAGCGCTAGCACCTAATGCCATAATAGACACACCAGCCTTAACTGGCAACAAAGAGGGACGGTCATGAGAGCCCCCCTCCGGGAAAATACCTATGCAACCTTTAGAATCTAAATGGTTAAACACGTTTTGGAAAACCTTGCTATTATTAATTTTTGGGGCATATTTGAAACTTGTTGGTTCCATTATTGGAGATTTAAATTGCTTGGCCAAAATTAAAGTAGATTTGTCTACAATTTCCTTAATTTGACAATTACCCTTCATACTGATACCAAGTAGCCCTTTAACCATAAAATGTTTAAAACAATCGAAATCTTCATTGCTGTCGTCGCTAATTATTTTAAATTTTGCTACTGGATCATCTTCATTCAATACCTGGACAATCTTGACATTTGGTACAACCTTTAAATAGTCTTGGGCTCTTGGAACTGGAATTCCACCAGTCATTTTGCTAAATAAAGAAATAAATCTTCTTTTAAAGCTACTAGCAGCAATGACAAAGCAAGTTTGTCTACCACTAACATTGCGGACTCTAGACATAACTATACCACCATCAATAAATTGGTTAGCGTGTGGAGCACACATAATAATGGTGGGAACACCCTTGGGTGGTATGTATTGTTCGCCTCTGATGAAAATTTCCCTGAAAAATATGGCAAATAAAATATTAAAGCAAAAAATGGCTACATCATAAAGCCAAGTCTTTATGGTGAATGTGTACCCGTTATAATCATTAAGATAACTTTTATCTATCTTTGGAATATGTTCTGATTTTTTCAAAGGCGGAGTAGGTCTTGAATCTGGTAGTGATTCTTTTTGTTTTTTTTCAGAAGATACAGACGACATTTTTGATATGTTTTAAGTGATTAGTAAATTTTTTTTTTTTTTTTAAGTTGAAAGATAATGTTTTATCGGGCTGAGCAAGAAGTGTAAGAAAAATAAGAACCAAATATGTGGTTTATTTGCGCTTCAAATTTAAAAGATGAAGTTTTCTCCTGTTTTTTTTTTTTTTTTGTTTTTAGTACAAAAAGGAATTGAAAACTAAGGGGCGAAAAAAAGAAAAAAAGAGGGATGGGTTTCGGAGTCCGGGGGTTTAAAATCTCAGTGGCTAAAAAAAATAAAGAATAATCGGGGCTTTGCGCATAGTACTGGCCAGCAGAGAGTTTACTGGGTCATGTTGCAATAGTATGAAATTTGCACCTAACTTAAAAACTTTTGTCTTATAAATTGCGCAAAGTGGACAAATAGATGAGTTTATTTGTTTTCCATTACGCAATTTTTAATATTTCTTTAGATCCAGTTTGTAAAGTTACCGTCAAATAACCCAAACACCGTAACAAACAATTTTTGTATAAAATATTGGAAAAATTACAGCACCGCTTTGAACGGCTTTTATTCCAATTTAGATCCTGATAATTAATTAATATTATTAATTAATAACGAAAATCATTATATACGCCTTATTCAACTTTTTTAAATAATCTTTTTTTTTCCTTTCATATAAATAAAAAGAAAAAATTCAATAAAAATAGGAAAAAAAAAAAAAAAAAAAAAAAAAAATTCTACATCATAGAATTTAAAACCCTTTGTTTCTCTCCTTCTTTTTCCTTCTTTTTCCTATTTTTTTTTTAATTAAAAAGAATATAATCGAGTTGAAAATGTAAATTACTAACAAAAAAAAAAAAAAAAAAAAAAAAATTCAGTAAAAAAAAAGAAAAAAAAAAACCAATAATAAAAATACCTCTTGATGATATTACCCCCAACTATTACATCCTTGCATGTACCAACCATCCAAGATGTGCAGCTAAAATTAAACCAGCATTTAATTCCTGCAGAAGACTCTCTATATGGTGGTATGGTTCCGAATTTGCCATACAATATCACGATGGCAGTTGTGTTTGGTATACTATTTTTTTATCATACGGGTGTAGGTATTTACACAAAACAGTGGTGGTTCTTAGTTGCCTTTTTCTGCACCTGTATACTAGAATTATTAGGGTATTGTGGTAGAGCTAAGGGCTATTCTGATGTCATTGATATAGATATGTTTTTACTTCAGTTTATTTGTTTAACTATTGGTCCAGTTTTCACTATGGGTGGTATATACTACCAATTAGCCAAAATTATCAAAATTTATGGTAGGAGGTTTTCTAAAAAAATCAGTCCAATGATGTACTCTTATATTTTCATTTTCTCTGATATCGTCTCTCTAGTCATTCAAGCTGTTGGTGGTGGTATGGACGGTGAGGCTGTTACTAATAATACTTCTACGGTTGAAGGTACTCATGTATTTGTTGGAGGGTTGGCTGTTCAAGTTGCCTCAATGACCATTTTCCAGTTTTTTTGGTACAGATTATTATATTTCATCTTCATCAAGACTAGAATCAGATATGCTAAGGAGAAATTTGGTGCTGAAAGTGAAAAATTAGTTAAACCATGGAATTGGTTTAAATTAATTAGACGGATTCCTTTACGGGAACTGGAGCCATACTTTGATTCTGAATATGCTGCATTGAGAACCAGATCTGACCATAGAAGATGGGCTTTAGACTATTTCCCACTTGCTGTGTCTTTTGCTGTTATCTTTGTATACGTTCGTTGTATTTATAGAGTTGTTGAATTAGCTGAAGGTTGGAGCGGATACTTAATTACTCATGAATTTTACTTTATATTTTTAGATGGGTTAATGATGTCTTTGGCCACTGTTTTATTATGTGTCTTCCATCCTGGATTTGCCTTTGATGGTAAAAATGTCTCTGTTCCTATCAAGCAAATTAAATGGAAGAAAATGAGTTTCAGAAGGAAATCTAAAAAAAATGATACTGTCACTGACACAGATTCGGTTATTATAGAAAGAGAAACTACTAGTACTAGTAATGAGAGTAACAATTTTACCAACTCTAAAGCTGAAATGCAACCAACCGATGAGACAAAAGACATGCTTGAGGAAAGTGTGCAATACCATAATGTTAGTATTGTTGGTAATAAAGATATGGACAGTGATAAAGATAATATCAATAGTAAGGAATTTACTAGTGGTTTATAAAACAGTCCAAAGAAATGATGGTGTCCATTAAGGTCTAGCTTTTCTCCCTTTCTTTTTTTTCCCTCTTTTAAGTTTAAATGTACGCAAACTTATACATACATGACATTCGAAAATATATACACATGCAACTTTTAAGTACTGTGTTAATTGAAAACAAAAAAGGTACTTTTTTCTTACTTACTGTTATATTTGTTTTTATTTTATTTTATTTTTTTTTTTATTTTTTAAATAGATTATTGATAAAGATAAGGCTTAACTAAAATAAGTATTTACATTTTAAAAAGTTGTCAGAAGAAAAAAAAAAAGAAAAAAAGTTTTTTTCTTGTTAGTTTTTTGTGGTATTCATAGTAATAAGCTTAAACACATTTGTTAATTTAGGTTACTTGTTAATTAGTGCTTAAATATGAACAAAAACTTAATACAGAGTGCTTATTAAATGAGTATTGCTTATACCGTATATTAAAAGTTGGCTGTTAAAATTTAAGTTTAGTTAGAATATTTTAAAAGCCTATCTATTTTATGTACGGCATGTAACATGCGGCCTTCTGCTCTGCCTTGTTTTTCCTTTTTTACTCTCTGAAAAACTTTTATTGTTGTTTTAATTTTAATTCTAAGACAAATTATGCGAGACGCTTTTAAATTATCACATGCTTCTCAGAAAACCTTGTACCAATTAGATTACTATACGGCTAAAAATAAACGACAACGAAAAGTTACGATAAACACATTTTTTTCCCCCTTTCTTTTTTATTTCCTCTTATAAATCAGGCCTAGCTAAGATTATCGTATGGGTATATATGTATAATGGACATCTAAATATAACATTTATCCTTCATAAATAAATATATATATATATATATATACATACATATTTATGTGCATAAGAAAAAGGTAAAAAAAAAAAAAATTAACTAATAAATGGGAGATATTTGAGTATAAGAGAATTTTACAAAACCAAAATAAAAATACATCAACATTAAACCTAAAAAGATGATGAGTAATCAATATTTGCCATAACTTTGTGATCTGGATAATAAATAACAAGAGAAAAAAAAAAGATTAACTTCATTTAGAAATTATTTAATGACCCCCCCATCCATCATGTTTGTATAAAAGTGAGATTCGAGTATTGGTACATTTATGTGTAGCAGAAAGGTGATTGTTTTTACCCATTACACTATCATCAATTTTTTTTTTTTTTCTTTTTTTTTACTCTTCAATTTTAAAGTTCTTCCCTCTCCTTTCTAAAGAATCAGCATTCGGTCAGCACGGTACACATACACGATATGTGTTCGGACTATAATACTTTTATTTACGCCTTTTTTTTTTTCCGCTCCACTAAGAGGCTTCGGCTTCGGCATTTTTATTTTACTCTTTATTTGCTCTCATTCCTAGCGCGCACTACCAAAATTTAAAAAATTAAAATAACCAGATATATATATATATATATATTGGTTATTTCTGTGTGCACTGATACACAATGACAAGCAAACAAGTCAGAATAAAAAAAAAAAAAAAGGGGGATCTGATTAGTTTTACGCGGAAGAGTTTTTTTTTTTAATATTTGTTTATTTTTTTTGACAGGAAAATACACGCTCGGTAGGAAAAGTCGACAAAAATATGCCATTAAGAAAATTATGCAGAACAGTTAACCATAATATTTTCATAATGCGTGATTTTTTTTTTTTTTTTCTCAGGTATAATTTTTCATAAAATATGGCACACACTAAACAACGTAATTTATGTCTAAAATAGGGATCTCGATAACACTAAAAATTACATTACTAGTTTCATTATTCATTTATTTATCTGGATAAAAAAAAATGAACCTCTGTCATTTCATCAACTGTTTATATTTTAAAAAATGGGTACCAAACACGCTTATAAAGGAGTTATTGGTATTATATTGAAAGAAATTATCTAGTTTCATAAAGAAAAAAAACCCCCCAAAAACAAAATGAAAATTTCCGATAACTAAAGTATTATCATTTTTTCTCCTCAATATTTTACAAAAAACTATTCTGGTTATAGTAATTCAATATGTGATTATATATATACACACATATATTATCGATACTTTATTATTTTTAGAATTACTTCGGATATTACAACAATTTTCATAAAAAGACATAAAAGAGCTACAACATAAATATAATTAGTTGCTGTTTTTTTTTATTCCTTTTTTTTTTTTTTGAATTTACTCCTTTGCATTCTTCAAAAGTTTTTTTCTTTTCTTTTTTCTCTATTTTTTTCAAAATTTTAATTCCAGTAGAAGTAGAATTTTTTTTGGTTTCCAGGGGAGAGAATAAACTGTTCAAAAATAACAAGAAATAACAGTTAGAAGTCTAAAGTATTTTCGATAATAGCAATATAGTTAGTTGATAACTACAATAATAATAAAAAATAATAAAATGTTACTGGATCTGGATTCGATACAGGCTAGGAGCCATATACCACAATACTTAATTCCAGCCGCGGATTCATATTACAATGGTATGGTCCCTAGTTTAAGATTTAACACCACTATGGTTGTTATTTTTGGTATATTTATTATATATCACACAGCAGTGGGGATCTATACCAAGCAATGGTGGTTTATGGTTGCATTCTTTTGTGCAGCTGCATTAGAATTTATGGGTTATATAGGTAGAATCCTTAGTCACTCAGATGTTCAAAATGAAAATGATTTTTTGATGCAAATTATTTGTTTGACCATTGCACCTGTTTTCACTATGGGTGGTATATATTACCAGCTGGCAAAAATCATCAAGATTTATGGTAGAAGGTTTTCTAAAAAAATCGGTCCAATGATGTACTCTTATATTTTCATTTTCTCTGATATTGCTTCATTAGTCATACAGGCCGTCGGTGGTGGTATCGCTGGTGAGGCTGTTGATTTGAATGAATCTACTGCACAAGGTGATCATATCTTTGTTGCAGGGTTGGCCGTTCAAGTTGCTTCAATGTCTGTTTTCCAATTTTTTTGGTACAGATTGGTATATTTTATGTTCATCAAGACTAGAATCAGATATGCTAAGGAGAAATTTGGTGCAGAAGGTGAAAAATTAGCTAAGCCATTGAATTGGTTTAAATTAATTAAACGGATTCCTCTACGGGAGTTGGAGCCATACTTTGATTCTGAATATGCTGCATTAAGAACCAGATCTGGCGACAGGAGATGGGCTTTAGACTATTTCCCATTTGCTTTGTCTTTTGCTGTTATCTTTGTATACGTTCGTTGTATTTATAGAGTTGTTGAGTTGGCCGAAGGTTGGGAAGGGTATTTAATTACCCACGAAATGTATTTTGTGTTTTTAGATGGGTTGATGATGACGTTGTGTAATTTGGTTTTGGCTGTTGCCCACCCAGGATTTGCATTTGATGGTGTTCATACCTCTATTAAGATTAAGAGCTTTTCGTTTAAGAAAAACAAGAAAAACAATAACGATGTTGATGAACAAGATTATGAAGATGGGCTTCCAAATGAATACGACGAGAACACGGATTACGTTAATGACAGTAATAACAACAATATTCCTAACAATATGAATAGCAGTAGTGGGGGTGAGGAAGATGAAAAAAATTACTTAAACACGGAGCCAGTTACCTCTTTGGAGAATTCAAAAAATAAACAGAGTTTGAAAGATAAAATGAAGTTCTGGTGATACTCATCGAAATAATAATGATGTTATATGAATATTTTGGAGATTTTCCCACCATAGTACTTGTAATTTTTTTTTCTCACCCCCCACTTTCCTTCTTTTTATTTGGGTGATAATTGCTCTACATTTTCCTTCCTTGAGCAAATTTAATGTTTAATTTATCTATTCAGCAACATTTTTTTTTTGTGCTTTATTAGGTTTGATTTCATTTTTTTTTTCATTTTTTTTTCAATTTTTCTTCTTCCTCTTTATCCATTTTACAAAGTGAATGGACAATATTGTATTGTTATTCAAGAAGTAGAAGAAATTTAGTCTTTTGCTGCTGCCAAATTCAATATAAGCTATTATTTTTCTTTTATTTCCGCTGCGGTTAGGAGCAAATCATGTGACACAGAATAAACCAAAGCATTGTATATCACACTATATTATACTATCGATTTTGTCATTAACGATTTTAACGCACACTTTTAATTTTTTTTTTTATTTATTTATTTTTCAATTGAAATATATACATGGTATATATATATATATATATATATATATGCATATATATGTTTTCTAATGAGTGTTATATATATCTAGTTAATTGCTTGGTTGTGAGCAACTATTAATTTTTTTTTTTTTTTTTGTCAAAGAGGGTATTTTGAGTTAATGATGATGTAAATTCTTTTCTTTTTTAAAATTTGTTTTGATTACAAAATTCATACATAAACGAAAGTAAACCACGTTTCTTTTTTTTTTTTTTTTTTTTATCTTTTTTTCTCTCTTTTTTCTTTCTCTTTTTTTATTTTATTTTATTATGCCTAATTACATATATATATATATTATTTTTTTTCTCCCTATTCTTTCTTTAGGTTTCCACTATTTCTTCTTGCAACTTCTCTTCGAACTTAATAGTTGTTTAATCTTGCCCCCCTCAACCACTTGCTTTATTTCGCAGTCTTTTTGTTATCCACATAAAAAGTTGGAAAACGAGTATATTAATTAAAATATATATACACACATACCTATATATATATATATATATATATATTTATTTATCTGTGTAAGGAAATAAAACAGGTCTTATTCTATTAGTGTTATCCGCATGAAGCGTGGAGCATAAATCAGACAAATAATAACAAAACTTTATCAACTAAAAATCACGCAACTATGGGTGTTCCTTCATTTTTCAGATGGCTATCTAGAAAATATCCTAAAATCATTTCACCGGTGATTGAACAAGATAGTACAACTGTTGATGATGGAAATGTTTATTCTTCAGAAAATCCTAATGGAGAACTAGATAACTTATACTTGGATATGAATGGTATTGTGCATCCATGTTCCCATCCAGAAAATAAACCACCACCAGAAAATGAAGACGAAATGTTGGTGGCTGTTTTTGAATATACAAACAGAGTATTGAACATGGCCAGACCAAGACGAATCTTAATGATTGCAGTTGATGGTGTTGCTCCTCGTGCTAAAATGAATCAACAACGTGCAAGAAGGTTTAGAAGTGCTAAAGATGCTGCATTAGAAAGAGAAAAATTAGAAATGGATTATATCAAAGAGGGCAAGAATTTAGATGATGCACTTCTGAAAAAAAAAAGTTGGGATAGCAATGCAATTACTCCTGGTACACCATTTATGGATAAGTTGGCACAAGGCTTGAGATATTGGATTAGTTTTAAATTAAGTACTGATCCTGGTTGGGAGAATTTACAGGTTATTATTAGCGATGCTACAGTTCCAGGGGAAGGGGAGCATAAAATCATGAATTTTATTAGGTCGCAGAGACAAGATCCAGAATATAATCCTAATACTACACATTGTATTTATGGCTTAGATGCAGATTTAATTTTTTTGGGATTGGCCACCCATGAACCACATTTTAAAATTTTAAGGGAAGATGTATTTGAACAGACCATTAATAGAAAACACGGTAGCAATAATAGCAGGTACGATAAGCGTAGAGAACTGACTGAGGAAGAAAAGAAGGAGTTACAAGAAAAGGACAAAAAAAAACCTTTTTTATGGTTACATATATCTGTATTAAGAGAATATTTGAAAGAAGAGCTATTTGTACCTGGTTTAAGTATAGAATTTGATTTAGAAAGGTCTATTGATGATTGGGTTTTCATGTGTTTTTTCTGTGGTAACGATTTTTTACCCCATTTACCAAGTTTAGATGTTAGGGAAAGTTCAATTGATTTATTGGTAGAAATTTGGAAAACGGTATTACCCCAAACTAAGGGTTATATGTCTCTAGACGGAAGATTAAATTTATCCGGGGTAGAATTGTTGTTAAAAGGCTTGGGGACTAGAGAACCTGGTATATTTGTAGAAAAACGCCAACAGGAGTTAAGAAAATTGGAAAATGAACAGAGGAGGAAATTGTTGAACTTAAGGAGACAAGAGCAAAACAACTTAGGCTCCTTTGCCGACAACGGTGCTGTTAATCATGTGCGTAGCGAAACACCAATTAGTTCTGCGGGCAGTATTCACCTTACTGAGGAAAAAGAAGAAGAAAAGAAAAAAGAAGAAGAAGAAGAAGAAGAAGAACAAGAAGAAGAAGAACAAGAAGAAGAAGAACAAGAAGAAGAAGAACAAGAAGAAGAACAACAAGAAGAACAACAACAAGAAGAACAACAACAACAAGAAGAAGAAGATTCATATGATCCTACTCCGTCATCTAACATCAATGATATTAATAAGACCAATTTAACTGTAGCATCTAAATTCAAGGAGAAATTATTATTGAAACGTAAAAGATTAGTTATAGAAAAAGAATCTATCGCTACTACCACCGCTGGGAATTCGCACAAGATTATTAAGTTGGATAAATCACAAGAAGTATCATTAAATACATCTTCATCGGGACCTACAAGCGGTACTTATGATAGCAATTTAGCCGTCAAACTATACGAACCTGGGTATCATGATCGGTATTATATTACTAAATTTGGTTGCCCAAATAATAAAGAAGAAATTGCTGCATTAAGTAAAAAGGTAGTCAAAGCCTATGTTGAAGGGATTTCTTGGGTTCTCTTGTACTATTATCAAGGATGTGCATCATGGAACTGGTATTATCCATACCACTATGCACCATTTGCTAGTGATTTTATGAACATTGCTGGACTAGACATCAAATTTGAAAAGGGTGAACCATTTGCGCCCTTTGAACAGTTGATGAGTGTTTTGCCAGCTTCTTCGGGACACACGTTACCAAAAATTTTTAGACCCTTAATGAGTGAGTTAACTAGTCCTATAATTGATTTTTATCCCACCGAATTTCCAATTGATATGAATGGGAAAAAAATGTCATGGCAAGGAATTGCTTTATTACCATTCATTGAGGAGAAAAGATTACTGGAAACAGTCAGAAAAAAATATGCAGAATTGAGTAAGGAGGACTTGGCTAGAAATTCAAGAAAAAATGATATTTTGTTAATTAGTCACAAAAACATCAATTATAAAAAATTTGTTAAAACTTTATACCAAACTGAGTCTTCAGACAACGTCCGATTAAAAGTCACTGCATTTAAAAATAGAATCAGTGGAGAAGTTTCTGTTGTTGCGAATGATGGCGACGATGTAGGTAGATTCGACTTAAAGGGAGAGTTGACATGTCCAGTGAGTGGGGGATACCCCAATTTGAACAATTCAAAGTATTTAAAATTGACATACAAGATGCTAAATATTTATGATGATAAAAATAAGGCAGTAATATTGAATGGTTATATTCCACACAAACAGGTGTTGAATATACAGGATAAAAATAATATCAGATATGGGCAAGGCCATTCGCAGGGGAATAATAACAAGAGGAATAATGGATATTACAATTTCCAACGTAATTTCCACTTTACTATGCAGAACAATTTTGTTGAAACTGGACCATTTGGGAGCACTCAATACAAACCCCGTTTTGGAGGTTATAAATCCTTTGTAAGTAGTGAATTGGAGAAAAAATCTAACCAAGCCAATTTTCAAAACTATTATTACAATGATAACTACGATAACTATGGGAACAATAATGATACTTATTATGGGCGCAATTACAATAATAATTATAACAGCCATGGTGCGCGTAATTACGGTTACAATAATTACGGCAGTAATAATTACAATAATGGTTATAATAATAGTAAGGGCAGTAACCGAGGCATTAGACCTAACAGACAAGGTACGTTATGAATTAGCTGAGAGAGAATGTGTATATGGATGTTCTTTTCATATTAATATATATATATATTTTTCTTTTAATTTTTTTTATTTATTGATTCTTTTAATTTTTTTTTTTTCCTTTTGTAAAACATGAATTGAAGGAGTTTAAGAGAAGAAAAAAAAAAAAAAAAATTAACAATAGTAGTGATATTTTTTTTTTTGTTGTACAATGTTTTTCCTGACCTCACGCCACATATTTTCTCACCCCCACACTTTTTTTTTTTTTTTTTTTTTCTTTTTTTTTTTTTCGTTTTACGATTAAAATCACATTACACGGAGAAAACCTCCATAGAACAAAACATTCTATATAGAACCGAATTAGTCCGGGTTTTCTGCGTTTTTTTTATTATTAAAGAATTTAAAAAAAAAAAAAAAATATTTATCCGTAGGGAAAAAAATAAAAGATTTTCCTTTTTTTTTTTTTTTTTTTTTTTTTCTCTCGTTACTTTGAGTTTTTAATCTATTTTTGCTAACTATAAATTATTATAATCTCCTAGATGCGTGTATTTTATTTATTTAATCTTTTTTTTTTTTTTTTGATTATCTTTTAATTTTTAACAGTTTGTTTATTGTATTAGAGAAAAGAGAGGGGTGAGAATAAGACGTATAATTGGTATCTTATTTTATTTTTTCTCATCTAGTACGTAGGTCTCTTTACCATGCCTATGTTAATTATAATATACATATATTTTGTTCAAATTACATGATTTCATTGGACAGAATGAAAAAAGGTTAAGTGAGGATCAGTAATATACGTATACAATACTTTTATAAAGGCTAACAAGGATATCTAACTCAAACCATAATTTTTGGAATAGATAAACGGACACAATAATTTTAATTGGGTATTTAAAGAGCTGTGAGCAATAACGATCTACTAGATATATATCTTTTTTAAAACAGAATTAATTGTTAATGAACGGAATTAAATTATATTAAAAAAAAAAAAAAAAAAAGAAAAAAAAAAAAAAGTTTTTTCTCATAAAGAAGATAAATTAATTACTACAGTTGTTTATTTTTGATGAATATATTTATGCCGTAGTGTGACGCCTTTCTTAGTTATTCTTATTCTTTTTTATCACTGGCTTAACACAATTTAAGTAGTGAATAACTTATAATTTATCCGGGGGGTGGGTGTGCTGGTGGGGAGGAAAGAACAGGTGGTATTATAATTTAGTTATCGATACAAAAAAAAAAATGAATTTAAATTGCGTGACCTGAATAAACTAACAGTAATTCTACCAATAAAATATGAATATATGAATATATAAATATTTCATTATATAAAATTAGTATGTGGTGTACAGGTGCCTTGTATATGTATTATATGTAACTGTTACTAAAATAATAATAAAAAAAAAATATTTGGCAGAAATTTTGAAATTTGAACGATTAATTTTTTTTTTTTGTGTGGGTCAAAAATATAAAAAAAATAAAAAGTTTCTCCAGGTTTTTTTTTATTCCTTTGTTTTATTAATTAATTGAGTTGTTTTTGTTTTTATTATTTTTTTTTTTTCCTTCTTTTTCTTTCCCTAAGTTATTTTTTGTTTAATTTTTCCATTTTTTCAGTATTCCTTCTTGAATTTTTTTTTTTTTTTTTTTTTTTTTTTTTTTTCTTTCTTTTTCTTCTTGAAAGTTTTTTAAAGAAAAATTTTCTTAATACCTTCATAAATACTATTTACTACATTTTTTTCTCTCTCCTTTCTTTCTTAATTTGGTTGCTTTCGTTTTTTCCTTTAAAACAAGAGATATTAAAAAGGACTAAAGGATAAACCACAAGCAAGGAAAAACAAAACCAAAGATAGACCAATTAATACAAACACACACACACATATATATATATATGAATATATTTATCTAGAAAGCAACAAAAAGACAAATAATAAAAACATTAGTGTGTTGCTAGATTAAAAGCACATCATTCAATATATAAAATCAACAATGTTTGTTTCACCACCACCAGCAACTTCTTCTTCAAGACTATTTAGTAGTAGTGAAGGTTTAATAGCTAAAAAGAAATCGAATAATAACAATAACATAGTCAATAATATTGGACAACAAAGACAACAACGTTTAGATTCTATTTCTGAGAATAGTGTATTGGATAAATGGGATCAGAACAGTGGATGTGCCAGTAGTATCAATGGTTCTATTGGCTCCACTAATAGCAATGGAAGTGCCAAAGAAAAAGATTTCATCAATGCTCCACCAGAATATGCTAGTAGGGCTAGGGATGAAATTAGGAAAAGATTGTCTTCTCCTAATTTAAGTAATAATGGTGGTACTGATAATAATAGCAATCTACGGCGCATGAATAGCCATAGGAGTAGCAGAAGCACGAATAGCAGCAATCATAGCATGTTAAGTGATCAATCTAATATAGTGGCACCCAGTATTAAAAGTAATGCTTCTTCTAGTTTATTTTCTGTGGCACAATCAAGTATTTTATCGAGTGTGGATTCCTCGTCTTCAATTATTGGGTATAATAAACCACCCTTACTTATTTCATTACAGGAAGCATTACCTCAATCTTTTGTTGATATGTATTTTCCTGAGGTATTAATGGATCCATCCAACTTATTAAGCAATGGTAGACCCAAATTTACCAAAAGGGAATTATTGGATTGGGACTTAAATGATATAAGGAGCTTGTTAATAGTTGATAAATTACGTCCTGAATGGGGGAACCAAAAACCAATAATAGATTTCCCTGTGGGAAGTAACGGTGTCGCAGCAAACAAGCAATTCCCTAATTTTAGTATAACGGTGTTGCCTTTAGACAGTCCTGATGAGGTTATTATATCTACATTGGTTCAATCTGATTTATATATTGAACATAATTTAGATATAGAGTTTAAATTAATGAGTGCAAAGTACACTGTGCAAGCGGCAAGAAAAAGACACGAAAGTTTGCGCAATGGTGTAAAGGAGCCTATAATGTATTTGAGTAAGCCTGAATGGAGGAATATCATTGAGAACTATTTATTGAACATAGCTGTTGAAGCCCAATGCAGATTTGATTTTAAGAAGACATGCAATGAATATAAAAAATGGAAGATTGAGAGGAATAATAGTGTATTACACCGACCAGATATGCCGCCTCCATCGTTTATACCGCAAGCTGGTAATAAAAAGTCTGCTGGTAGTAATAACGGGACTTGTAGTTTGTTGAAAAGGGCATTGTTAAAAAACTCATTAAAATGTGGTAGCATGGACCTACCGCAAACTAATACCAATAATAATATGAATATGAATGTTAACAAGGTTTCACTAACCAAAGAGGAGAAGGGTATGATATGGCATCAAGTGCAAACTGATGTCTACCAAAGGTTAGGTTTGGATTGGAAACCAGATAATATGATCTAATGACTTTTAAAAAAAAAAATTTTTTTTTATTTTATTTTGCAGACACTTTTATTTCTTTTAATTTAATTTAATTTTTATTTCTTTTTCCCTTTTTCCCTTTTCCCTTTTTACTTTTTACTTTTTTTTTTTTTTTGATAGATATTATGTAATATAAATGATGTTTTTAATTTGACCTTATCTAATTTATTAATGATTTTTAACTAATGTATTTTTTTTTTTTTTGTAAATAACTTTTAGATGTCACTTGCTGTAATATGTCTCGAATGGTGCTTGTAAGAAAGAAATAAAACATAGCTCAAATTAAATGGCTAAATTTGTCTGTTGAAGAAAATTACCCGGTTATAACTTTATACTCAACAACAAAAAAAAAATATATATATATAAATGGCAAAACAATACAAAAGAAAAATTATGATGGAAAATCTTACTTTTTTTTCTTCATTTCTTTTGTTTTTAATTTGAAAAAAAAAAAAAAGAAAAAAAAAAAAATTACCATATTTTCATATATATATATATATATATATACACATATTCTTGGTATTATTGATAATATCAGTAGTAAATATAATAAAGAAAATACATAAACCAAAATGGCCACTATAGAAAAGGATACTCCAACTAAAAGTAACATTGATAAAAAAGATGCTGCGGATTTGTTAGCAGGACTAAATATTAACAAGGCCAAAACAGAAGAATCTAGCAGTACTAAACCTCCTGAAGAACAGCAGGATAAACAAGATACTCCAGTTGTAGATTCGAGCTTGGTTAAATCTGAGTACGAGGTTAAAGTCAAATTGGCCGATTTACAAGCAGACCCAAATTCTCCATTATACAGTGTTAAGAGTTTTGAAGAATTGGGGTTAAAGGCAGAATTACTAAAGGGGTTGTATGCTATGAAGTTTTCCAAGCCAAGTAAAATCCAAGAGAAAGCATTGCCATTGTTATTATCTACACCAAGTAAAAATATGATTGCTCAATCCCAAAGTGGTACTGGTAAAACAGCAGCTTTTTCATTGACCATGTTGAGTAAAGTTGATGAGTCTATTAAGCAACCACAATGTATATGTTTGGCACCATCCAGAGAGTTGGCTAGACAGACTTTGGAAGTGATTGTAGAAATGGGGAAATTTACCAAGATTAGTACGCAATTGATTGTTCCTGATTCTTACACTAAGAACAAGCATATTACTGAGCAAATAATAGTTGGTACCCCTGGGACTATTTTGGATTTGATTAGAAGAAAAATGATTTCTTTGAAAAACATAAAAGTTTTTGTTTTGGATGAGGCTGACAATATGTTGGAATTATCGAATTTAGGGGACCAATGTGTTAGGATTAAGAAATTGTTGCCTTCCAGTACTCAGTTGATTTTGTTTTCTGCAACATTTGATGACAAGGTTAGAGCATATGCGCATAAGGTAGTACCCAACGCTAACTCTTTAGAATTACAAAAAAATGAGGTTAACGTTAGTGCAATTAAACAATTGTACATTAAGTGTGGGAACGCTGAGGAAAAATTTGAAAAATTGAGTGAGTTGTACGGCTTATTGACTATTGGTTCATCGATTATTTTTGTAGCACAGAAGAAGACAGCAAATGAGCTATATTACAAGTTGAAAAACGAGGGCCACCAAGTTTCGATATTGCACGGTGACTTAGTTAGTACTGATAGAGACCAGTTGATCGATGACTTTAGAAATGGACGGAGTAAAGTGTTAATAACCACCAATGTGTTATCAAGAGGGATTGACATTCCAACGGTTTCTATGGTGGTTAATTACGATTTACCAACAATAACCACAACGACTAGGAATGGTGGTAAACAACAAAAGTGTGATCCGTCTACCTATATTCATAGGATTGGTAGAACTGGTAGATTTGGCAGAAAGGGGGTTGCTATATCGTTTGTTGTTGAGAACACAAAGGACATGGAAATATTGGGAAATATTCAGAAATATTTTGGCAACATTGAGATGACCGAATTGCCCACCGATGATTGGGATGAAGTTGAAAAGATAGTTAAAAAAGTGTTAAAGGAGTGAAAAGGCTATTTGTTTGTAGATGCTGGTTAGAATGGACCGCAGTGCTGTAGTTATTGTATATTTTATTTAATTAGTAAATAAAAATTGAGTAAATTTCGCCTGCGTGCGCGTTCAAAAAGGTTAACGTTTTTATTTTATTATTTTTTTAAATGAAATCCGAAAAAAAAAAAAAAAAAAAATATAAGTTATTTATTTGTTTATTGTTGGGTGTGCGATGTTTTCTGTGGGCGAGGAAGAGGGGAAGGGGTTGCAATAATAAAAAGAAACGCTGTGCTGACAATAAAAAAAAAAAGAATAAAAAAAAAAAAACACTCACAGTAAAAATAAAGAGGCGAAAACCCTATTTATTATTATTAGATAAACTTTGATTTGCTTTTAGTTTTGTTTTTACATTCTTATATAATCTCGTTGCTTCTTTCATCATTACACCTGTCTTATAATTTATTAATCTTTCCTATCCAGTATATATATACATCCGTTGTTGATTATATTCCAAGTTACTGATCTGTCAAACCAAAAACAAAAAAAAAAAAGGGCCAACTAAACTAAATAACAATCAACAATATGGATAGCACTAAAATATTTCAATTGATCATTGCCTTTTTTATTCCTCCTTTAGCTGTTTACATGGCTCGTGGTTGGGGTCAAGAATGTAAACTAAACCTTATTTTGACTATTTTGATTTTTATTCCAGGTATGTTACACGCTTTCTGGATCGTTATGAAAGATTAGGTTGTATAAATACTAAAGTAAGGCTTTGATTATAATAATAAATAATAATAATAATAATAACAACAACAATAATAACCATATTTACAAGAGAACAAAATAAATGTCAGAGATAATATGTATGATTTTTTATCTTTTTAATCGAATTGAAGTCACTTTAACCTAAATTTACATAATAGGTTTAAGATTTATATTCTAATACTGTACGCTTTATAATATCTGCTTTTGCTTTATTTTTATTTATTTATTTACTTTTATTTTTATTTTTATTTTTATCCATTTGTTTATTTTTATTTTTTTGTTTTTGATTTGTGTGTGCTTTTTTTGGAGTTTAGTTACAACAGTAATGATTGATACTTCCGGTTATAATATATAAGTTTAACCTTCGTATCTATCTTTTTTTTTATATTTATATATTTTAAAAATTAATTAACTGTTTATTTGTTTTATTTTATAATTTTACATGAGCACTGTTGTCATTTTTTTTTTTTTTTTTTTTTTTTTTTTTTTTTTTTTTTTTTAAGACACATTTGGCTGTTGTATAATAAAAATCAAAGTCATAATGCCCTCTACATGTCCATTCAAAATGATGAATTTTTTCTTTCTTTCTTTATTTAAAAAAGAGGAAATAAAATAATATAATTTACTTGTTAAATACTATTTAGATACACAACATTTTATATAAACAAGAGGATGAATCAATAACTAATAGTAGTAGGAGAATAGTTGATTCTAATTTCCATGATATATTCTATGACTAAAAAAAAACCTCCCCTGCTATTATAATAATTAAATCGAGCAGGTTCTACAACTGTGGAGCCATCATATCCATTAATGGACTTTGAATAAAAGCAACACCAGCACCGAAAAGGGCAACATTTACTAACACCGTCCAAGCTGGAGATTCTCTAAATAATTGAAATCTTGATTTGTTAGAATCGTTTTGTTTCTCTGAAGCAGAAGCATCTAAACCTGGGATCATAAATTGGGCAGCTGACATTGTGATTAATATATATTTATTTCTTTTTACTTCGATTTTTTCTTTACAAAAGGGAGAATTCTAAGATATTACAAGCATTGGTATAAATGGGATGTGTAATAACGTTGATAATAATAAAAAAAAAAGACAAGAAAAAAGACAAGAAAAGAAAAGAAAAAAAAAAAAGAAAAAAAAAAAAAAAAAAAAAAAAAGTTGGGAAAAAGTAGCCCGTTTCATTACCCGGTTACGAACAACTGGATACAAAGGCTACCACGTGATAAAAGTATCAGGAAAGGGGAAATAAAAAAGCAGATTAAAAAAGTTCTTTTGAATGCTGTGATTTGTAGCATCCGGATGTCCGAGTCCATGTAGCAAGAATAGCGACAATATATAGAAAGAAAGATAGATAGATACCGAAAAAGGGAAAGAGAAATAAAGGGGTAAATAAATAGATAACAATTATCGGTATATATAAATTCTATTTATACTATTTGATTTTTAATTTTGTTGTAGCGGCCTTTTTCCTTCTTTTTTTAGAAATGCTATTGAAGATCACTCTTTTAAAATATACCAATAAATCAAAAATATACAGTCCAACAAGCACATGTAAACTTATCTTCAAAATCGTATGAATTATTTTATGATAATAGCAATAGATTTGGTTCAACTGTAGGTATGTACAATATATCAGGTTTGATATTACATTAAATATTGCGTTTATCATTGTTGCACATATCCTTTATTTTATTTTTTATTTTTTCTTTTTCTTTTTTTTTATATTTATTATTTATTAATTCTACCGTTTTATATATATCCTTGTAATCTTCCCCTTTTATCGTTTTTTTTATTTTCCTTTTTCCTTTCCCTCAAGCCTATTCCATGTTATTTTATAAACGAGCAGGAAGGAAAGAAGGAAAAAAGAAAAGAAGAAAATAAAATAAAATAAAAATTAGTTAGACCCTATTATTCTTTAAGATTTAGATTAAAATTATATTAAAATTATAAAATTGTATTAAAACTATAGTAATATTATAGAAAAAAAAAAGAAAAAAAAGAAAAAAAAAAAGAAAAAAGTCATACGATATTATACTGGTATCAATTCATACACCAACAATACTAACTTCCAAAGTCCACACCCTACGAATATGTATTCTAACGGGTACTTTAACCTTAACGATGTTAATGCCATCCCCTCCATCAACTACTAATACGCCCCCTCCATCTTTCTTATAATATGAGCCAATGGGCAATTCAATTTCCAAATCATCTATTTCTATATTACCCCACCAGCACTTTCTAGCCGGCTTCTTCCAAAATAACAACAACTTGGGATTGATATCTGGCTTAGGCACTAAATCATATAAACTACGAATCTTGTAATGTGACCCACTATTGTTCCCCAATCTGGATTTAGATTTATTCCTAGATTGAGAACGTGATCTTACATTACTCAACTTATCAGCCCATCTACTCCTTCTCTTATTATTATTATTAGTACTGACACTAACATTACTTGTCGAGGGTGATAGATCTAACGACGAATTAGAAGTGGCCTGCGGACTCAGTAAAAACATACCACTTGTGTTTTGGATACTCGAAATCCTTTCTCGATAAGCCTTTTCTAATAAATCCCTATAATATTGAGTAGTCTCGTTTTTCAACCTAATCAAGGATAATGAAGAGATCACTGTTTTGCCCAGCTCTTGGGTTCTATTACCCCAATCGCAATGACGTTCCAACCCGCTACTACATAACATATCCATCAAATGCTGTTCAGCTACACCCAATTTACCACTTTTAACTCTATTACTACAATACAATCCGTCAAAAATAGATTGCTGTTTACTTAAATAACTGCCTGCAGCTATCTTCACTTGTTGCATAACTATATCCAACCCGCCCTTGATCTCTTTAATCAATGGAATACAGTAATAATCCAAATCTTCTCTTAAAAGTATAATACTGGGATTAAGGTGTAAAACATCCGTATTATCATTACTACTGTGCGGATGTTGATTATGTATGAGGCTACTGCCACTAATAGTCGAAGCCAAATGATGAAAAAAGCCCGTACTACCATTGCTGGTATTTGACGCACTAGGGTTACTTATGATATCAGGGTTATTAACAGCAGCTATTGCATTATTAATCCCATTAGAATATTTGTCGTAAATGCCAGGAACTGGATGTAGAACTAAATCTTCGGTAGCTTGGGTGTAGATGTCCATGATATATTCAAAACAAACATGGCTAAAATTGTACACATATACTTCATCGTTGGAAGTCAAGGAAGTAATAACCTGCCCATCCCTAGTCATAAATACACCGTTTGGAAATAAACATAATAGCAAAGACTCTGGTAACGCTAACAATTGTTCTCTAGTTATGTAATAGTGATGCTCTTCAATATTTAAATGTACAATAAGCTCGTCAACTGTGCTTGTGCTGTTACTGTGAGCAGCACGATTCATATGTATATCACCATCTTGATCGGCCATCTGTTGCAAATTATTTACTAGTGAAGTTGCGTTGTTGCCATCAGTACTAGCGTTTGCATTTGCATTTGCATTTGCATTTGAAGGTACTTGGGTTAAAATACTTTGTGCTTGTTGACTATTAACAGTATTAGTGCCGCCGCTACTGCTAGTCATATTGATATTTTTTTTTTTTTTTTTAATTCTTATTTCTGTTCTCTTTTTTTATGTTTTTTTATGTTTTCTTAATTTTTTGAATAAATAAAAGTATCAGATATGTGCTTTTTATTTTTAACTTTATTTTTATTTCTTTAATTATACATTGTATTAGTTAAGCTATTAAAAGTGCTTAGGACAATTTGCAACAGCAATTATCAAATTTATAATAAGTTTTTATTACGTTATATTTTTTTTTTTTTTTGAGTAAATTTCAAAACAAAAAAGGAAAAAAAAAAAAAAAAAAAAAGAAAAATTTTTTTTATCTATTTTTAAAAGGCTCAAAGGGGGTAGGTGGGTTGTGTACTGCAGCGGTTACTGACACAGGTTGCCTAGCACCACTTTGTAATTTTTTTGTTTTAAAAGGAAGGCAATCCCGTGCCATGAGCTATTTTCCATACCAGTTACAACTCCGTCTTGCACAAATCCGAAAAAGGAATCAACACCAACAAATCCGAACAAAAAAAACAAAAAAAATGCCCTAAAAACTTTGGTCAATAACAATTAAAAAAAAAAAAATAAGAATTTCCGTTTATATCAATCTCACTCTTTCAATCCCAAAAAAGAAAAAAAAATACTAATTACTTTCTTTATGGAAACCTTTTTTTTCTTCTCTTATTCACTCTTGGCTAAAGAGAAAGGTAAAAAGGGGCAAAATAACAGAGAAGCTTAAGACCTTACACAAAAATGTACAGCAATCAGTATTTCTTTACTGAAAGTCTCCTTTTGTCAAAGCCATGTAATTAATAACAATCAGACAATCAAAAAAAAATAAAAAAAATATCTTTGAGTCTCTGCTGACCGATACCATTCCCATTTTTTAAGTTTAATGATTCTAGGTGGAATTTTATACTTATTGATCTTGAAAAAAAAAATTCAAAAATTATTATTATATGATGAGATTTATAAAAAATTTACACTTATCTACATTATCTGATTCTATTTATATATTCTCTCTCATATAGAGAATATTGAAAAGAAGATACAAAAGTGATCTGAACTAATAATAATAATAATAATAGTAAATAACGACAGTAATAATAACAACAATCCGTTAGATGAAGGTCGTACACATGTGTACAAACATAAAAATCAATCACTTAATTCTAAATCATCTTCAATCTCGGAAACGGTCTCTTTCCCACTATTATCGTCTTTTGAAACAGGTTTGATATTCTTGGTTGGAGTTTTTGGCAAGCCGGCTGCAATATCTTCATTGCTACTTGGCTCAGGTTCTATGATTCTTAAACTGTGTTGGGCCAGTCTATTGTTGGCTTTTTTAGTTTTGTCTTCAGTGGATGGCGAGTCAATTAAGACGGTCTCAACTTTTAAAGATTTATTATTGTTATCATTAACACTGGTGCCAGTAGCTATAGCACCATCCTTTTCTTGGATTGGCGTCCTTGGTGGTAATTTAGGTGTTTTTTCATCTTCATCTCCCTCCTTAATACCAATATCTGCAATGGTTGATGCAGTATTTTTAATCACACTTTGTTCATTCTCGTGATCTTTTATTGTTGGCGATTCCATTAAAATCTTAGTTCTGGCTGTAGCATTAGATCCATCCGTAGAAATACCAAACGAATTAAATCTTGTTCTGCCGCTAGCAGGTCTTTCAGCCAAATACGGTTTATTATTAATTACATCAGTGCTAGTGGGCTTAACTTTTTTAACATAGTCATTAATATAAATCTCATCATCTAAATCATTGTTGTTATAATTATTGCTATCATTTTCAAAATTTTGTTCAAATTTATCCTCCAAGGAAGAGTTGTTATAGTTCGAACTACCATTGGTAGCAGCGCCATTGTTTCCATCTTCATACCACGATTGTTTAACAGAATTAAACCACTGGCCAATTTTATTGGATGTTTCCTTAATATTCTTGTTTACATTATCTTTAATCACGGGCAAATCTTTTTCAACAAAATTAGTAATAAAATCTTCGTCTTCGTCATCTCCATCCCCTTCATCCCCTTCATCATAGTTTCTTAATTGTCTACGTGGATGTTGACGTGGACGTGAGCGTGCACTAGTATCGGTGGTTCTCCTTCTATTAGTACCAACTTTCCCAGAGGTATTATTATATCTTTCATTTAATTGACGTGCCAACAACTCATCCTGTTCAATCTGCGACAATGGTGTGGCAGAAGTGATGCTACTGGTGTTTGCAAGTTTATTCTCTAGTTCATGAGGAATAGTAGTGTCTGCACTAGCACCATTTATACCTGTCACGACAGGCTTTGTAGGAATAACAACTTCTTTGGCAAATTCTGGATCAACAATATATAACAATGCATTATAAGCATTAGATAAATTCCCTTGTGAAGCCAAAATAATTGCATTTATATATTTTTCTTGCACATTTGGAAATGCTTCTCTAAGTTGAACCAATAAGGGGTTCATTTTAGGAATTTCAATTTCTTCTTCTTTTTTCACATGTTTCGATTCCTCTTGAGAACGTCTAGGTGGTAGCTGTGGTGTATCATCGTCATCGTCATCTTGTTTTTCGTTGTTTTCCTCTTCATTTAAAGAAATTTCATCTAATTTCTTGACGTCTTGCTCTTTTTGTTCTTCCTTTTGTTCTTCTTTTTGTTCTTCTTTTTGTTCTTCTTTTTGTTCTTCTTTTTGTTCTTCTTTTTGTTCTTCTTTTTGTTCTTCTTTTTGTTCTTCTTCCTTTTGTTCTTCTTTTTGTTCTTCCTTTTGCTCTTCCTTTTGCTCTTCCTTTTGCTCTTCTTCCTTTTGCTCTTCTTCCTTTTGTTCTGATTTCTCGGATTCCACTTCCCTTTGTTCCGTCTCCTTAGGTTCTACTTTATCTTTCACGATTGCATCAATACTTGGTTCAATAATTGTCATATTTTGCTTTTCAGGAATCGTAGGCTCAGTTGGATCAGTGCCAACAATTTCTTTACTCATCACGATCTATTCTATCTTTCCTATAATTTTTTTTTTTTTTTTTTTTTTTGTAACTATGTATTAACAGCAATGACCGCTATTAACATTCATTAAAGTTTCAAATTTTTTGCCACAAGAAATATTTTTTTTTGGTTTTAAAAAAAAGACAAAAGAAAAATCATAAAATAACAGATACAAGTAGATTTAATATCATTGACTAGAAATATACGGCTATTTCTTAGCACAGAAATTTGAACGAATAAATTTACTTTTCTCCCTTTTTTTTCTCATTTTTACTGGCTGTATCACACCTTTCTTACCAATCATCCGCTATTTCTTCATCACGTGATAATAACAAAAAAAATAAACTGTTGTCCTAAAACAAAATCAAACATACATATTATCATTAACGACTATAAAAGTTTCTCCCCACATCCCCCTCTAAATATATTACATAAGTAAATATACATCAAGCTTGTAATGCTGCTTTAATGGCCTTATTAAAAACAGTTTTTAATTCCTCTCTATTTTCCATGCCAATACTTATCCTTATTAACGTTTTATCCAAACCATGTTCAGCAGCTTCTTCCAAATCAAAATAATGGGCTAAAAGAGTATATGGACAAGACAGGGTAAAATTTGTACCCAAAGAAGGCCCCTTGCAAACTTTCAAATTATCATAAAAGGCTTTGGCCTTTTCCAGATCGTAAAATGTTACTGAGCATAGAGTACCATATCCTCCATCAACTGGATTTTTGATGGCAGTATAATTTTTTAAAGTTTCATTATCATCATCGTCTTTCGTGGTTATATAATTAACACCCTTAAAAAGTTTCCCCTTATATGGCATTAATACCTCATTAACACACCATTCGGCATTTGCATTGGTTTGATGCACTCTGTCGACATAATCCTCAGAATTTTTAGCCAATACAATTGCATCTTCCTCCCACAACAAATCTTCATAATATTTAGGGAAATACTCATTAACCGCAAAATCATACAAAGCTTTCTTCTGGGTTGTAGTATTATCACCAACCCCTGGATTTAAAATTAATGAACCAGCCAATAAATTTGAGGCACCACTAAATAATTTGGTCAAGGAAGAAACTACAATATCGGCGTAGGGTAAAACATTTAAATTCACGAAACCGGAAACGGTATTATCTACAACAAGATAAAATCCATATTTGATTGACAACTCGTGCAATTTAATCAAATCCGCCATTTTTACCAATGGATTCGATGGTGTTTCCAAAAAAACAGCCAAGACGGGATCATTCTCTTGTTTAGATTTAATTAAAATTTCATTTTCTAGATAGGTTAAAGCAGTAGAACTTTTATCATATGGCAAAAAATAATTATTACTAAATCTTTCTAATAGAGTTATAGTATCACTAAAACCAACACCAAACATAACAGTTTTTTTTTTGCCAATAAAGCTTGTACTACCTTCATTATCAAAACTTAAAATCAATTTTAGTGCTGAAAAAATGGAGGCCATACCGCTAGAATATAAGGAAATATCTTTATTTGCATCTAATTTTGCATTGCTACAATCGGTGCCACATTTATTCATAGTATCAGTGATTTCATCGGAAATCCTCCTTTTAACTACCGATTTGGCATTGGAACCAGCTAAAGCAAGTTCATCAGGGTCACAACCATCATCACCATTAAGTAGGTAATTACCTAGTCTGCTACTTATACCTTCACCAGCAATTTGGTAGTACTCTTTCAAGTGAGGATAATTTTCTGCATCGACTATAACAGCATAAACCTGTGGTGTGCTTTTTTTGCCAATACCTGAAACTTTTACAATTCTAACTTTGGCCAAATTATTTGAAAGTTTTGTAACAAAATCAACGCAAATTTTAGCCACTTGCAATGAGGGGAAAATTAAACATTTTTCTTCAATTGCTTCACCGTTTTCTGATGACGATGGTTTAGAATATTTATCAAGTACTTTATTGCAAAAATCTTGATTTACCAGTGGAACGAAGACTCTTGGGTATCCACAAACAAACTTTTCCATTACAACAGGATTCAGTTCCCTATATCCAATATTACTTTCCCAAGTAGGTAAAGAAACTGAAACTGCATGCTGGGTGTCTGGTGGGACACTTTCACCGACTCTTGTTGCTACTTTAAACATTTATTTATAACTTAATCTTGCTTTTTGCCCGATGGGTGCTTTATCTAATATTATTTCAAAACTGTCAGCAATGTATTTTATTGTTACTAGTAAAGAAAGAAATTGGGCAAGAAAATTTGATTTCATTTTATTAATGAAGAGTAGTTTTTTTTATCGTTTATATACAATTTTTTTTTTTTAATTTTTTAATTTTTTAATTTTTTAAATTTTTAGTTTCTTATTTTTTTTTTTCCAGCTAGAATCCAACCGTACATCTAAATTAGATTCTTAAATCCATTTATATTCCATAAAAATATAATTTACTCGGTACTATTATTACAGGAATCTAATAATCTTGCTAAGAAAAAAAAATAAAAATTTTTTTTTTTAAAAGGAACTTTAAAAAAGTGAAAAAGAGTAATAATAAAACCTTCACCATTTTATTGTATTAAAACTGATAACGTTATTTGTAAATCGGTTTTTTACAAAAGATAATAATGTCGTTAGTTATTAGTACCGATTGCCACACCTAGTTCTTATTTTTAAAAAGTCAAACTTAGGATATATTTTTTTTTTGTTATACGGCAAAATTTTAATAAGATGAGTCAAAATATACAAAACGAAAAAACAAAATTTGGGTTAACTGTGTCAGCAGCTCGTTTATAAAAACAAGTACATTTATACGCACGGTACATAAAAAAAAATCAGACGTTTTCTGAAATTGTCACATAGTAGAACTTTTTGATCGGGCTTATAAAAAAAAAGAAAAAAAAAGCTATATTACTTGGAATTCTTAAATTGTTTACCTCCGACATTTTTTTACACATCGAAAGAGCAAAGTTTAATGTGTATGAGCTTCAATGTAATATTGAAAATTTTTGATTTTCATATCCTTATCAATCATCGAACTAAAATACTACCAAGAAAACAAACAAACTTTTACTCATTATTAAGTTTTTTTTAGATCGTTACTAGTTAACTAACAATCATACTTTTTAAAAAAAAAAAAAAATTTTTTTTACTTGGATAATAGAAAATTAAGACTCTATTTTCAAAAAATACAGTTTTGAGAAAACAAAATAAAATAAAATATATATAAAATATTTTTTATCCATTAATCGTAAACCCGAGATTAAGAAAATTTAATAAATATTTACCATTTTGTTTTATTCAAAACACAATATATGTAAAATAATTGGAAAAAAAGGCACTTTTGATTAAGTAAATCCCCTTTGTAGCAATGATAACTCAATAATTGAAAGTCCAAAATTACAAAGTCAACAGAAAAAAAAAAAAAAAAAAAAAAAAAAAAAATTAATATCTCTTTTTCCTCCATTTCATTCATTCATTCATTATTTTATTTTATTCTATTTTTCTTTTTCAAAACCAAGTCCTTAAAAAACATCCTTTAATTTTCTCAAATTTTCCATAACTTTGCCTGTTGGCCATTCATTTTTCAAGTCACCAACTGCTTTTCTAACCAATGGATCATTTAACCTCATAAATGGATTAAAATTCAACTCATCTTGCAAGGTATAAACCCCTGTTGTCATCTCATGTGTATTACTATAGTTTTCCAATTCATCAAACGCTTTATTTTTTTCGTTTAATTGATTATAAACTTTAGCTCTAACAAATTTTACATTTGATCTTGTATATTCATGTCCAGGAAAGACAAAAGTTTTGTTCAAGTTGTTTTTAACATCAACGTCCTTGCATAATTTGACGTTTAAACTATTGTCCATTTGAAATCCATCACCTTCAAAAAATCTACCACAACCACAAGTAAATAATGTATCACCAGTGAAAATGGCATGTTGGTCTTCCACCTTATCCCAAAAATAATAACAAACCGAATCTTGTGTATGACATGGTGTTCTGATTGCTTTAATCATTATATTTTCACCCAAGGTAAACCACTCCTTATCTTTGGGTACAATAACTTTAACTTTTGAGGGAACAGGATTAATGGGAACATTATGCTTACTACCAACTATAACATTGATAGGTGTATTAACATTGCCATGAGTACTTAAGTATTCCAATAATGGAATATTCCCGTCTGAATGGTCATAATGGTGGTGAGTATTTACTATACTAGTTATACTGGCGATCTCCTCTTTGTTTAAATTAGGTAAAACATCAGCCATTTCAGCAGGATCGATAATCCAGGATTTCATAGCGCTGACATTATTGCCAATGGTAGGTGTTGTTGTGGATATTAAATAACTATAGTTTACACCACCAGTTAACCATCTCATCTTAATCGGCTTAATCTTCATTTTTACTATTTTCAAAATTAACCTGTGTCTATTATGTTGTATTTTTCTTTTGTTGACTATTTTTATACTCTAAACGATTGATTAAAGCTAGTTATTGTGGAAAACAAAATTGTTAAACAAGCTTAATTGAAAATTAGATAGAAAAACATTGCTAATAATTGACCTTAAAAAAAAAAAAAAAACAATTACCCGCCACCACCACCTTTTTTTTTACGCATTTAAATTATACAAAAAAAAAAGATTTTAAGCGGAAATAACAAATTGTGATAAATTTCAAATATTAACTTTTTGATTTTTTTTTTCCCTTTTCCCCCCCCTTTCTTTTATATATATATATATAGAAAAAATAAAACATCCATATAAATGAGCTGATTATATATGCCCCCCATAAATAGCATCTAAAGAGGTCAAATCAGGTCATTTATTCAACAAAGAATCACGTGTAATATCACTGTCATTATCATGACGAGCCATCTCAATATCCTGATTATTTGCAATCCTAAAAATGCTTAAAAACCTTTTCCACAAACGTAACCAAAATCTATGTGACCCATCGCCGTAATTTCTGTTATTTCTTAAACTATCTACATAATCTTCATGTAAATCAGGAGGTGTCCATCTGTTTAACATTAAAGAATTGGTAACAACACTTATAGAACTGAAAGCCATGGCTAGACCGG
This sequence comes from Saccharomycodes ludwigii, assembly GCF_020623625.1. Lineage (NCBI taxonomy): Eukaryota > Fungi > Ascomycota > Saccharomycetes > Saccharomycodales > Saccharomycodaceae > Saccharomycodes > Saccharomycodes ludwigii. The sequence continues at coordinate 266,662 of NC_060203.1, forward strand.
CAATCATAGGGTGTAAAGTTATACCCCAGGGGATTAAAACACCAATAGCAATAGGTAACATAAGCATATTGTATAACATTGCCCAGAAAAAATTGAGTTTAATTCTTTGGAAAGTTTTAGTAGAGATGTCCAACCCATAGATCAATCCCTTTATGGAATCATTTTTAGCATCGTCCAAAATAACTATATTACTTGCTTCGATGGCAATATCGGTACCTGAAGAGATCGACACACCCAAATCGCTTGTAACTAAAGCTAAGGAATCGTTAACACCATCACCTATAAAGCAAACCACTTCTTTATTATGTTCTTGCGAATACCTAACAATTTCATTTTTTTTTGAGGGAGAAACCTCACTATAAACATTTTCTAGTGGAATACCCAAATGATTGGCTACCTCATTTGCAACTTTATGGTTATCACCAGTAACCATACCGACTTTATAGTTTTTAGAAAGTAAATATTGAACCACTGCAATTGAATCAGACTTGTAATTATCTGATATAACAAATTTACCAATCAATTTACCATCAATGCTCAAATATGCAACTGTTTTATTTTCAATGTTTTCGAATGTATCTCTATATTTTTTACCTAAAAGTTTAGTATTGCCAGCTGAATCTTGGGGGTCAAACATCGATTTATTACCAATAGCAACTCTGTGAGTTTGTTGATTTTGATTAACACTTATTTCGGCTTCTACACCCTTGCCTAATATGATATTACTTGATAAAATTTCAAGTTTATTTGACGCATTAATATTTTTACATATATTAGCAGTTGTAGCTGCCTGTAACCTAGCATATGACACAATAGCCTTAGCAACGGGATGCTCACTTATGGATTCAACAACATCAACAATGTTCCATAATGTAGAATCATCCAAGTTGCACGCCTTTTCTCGTTCAGTATCATCAGTATCATTATCATTATCAAACCTTTCAAAGAATTCAATAGTCATTTTACCCGTTGTTAGGGTTCCTGTCTTATCAAATAAAAACGTGGTGATTTTTCCGACTTTTTGCAAAACATCACCCCCTTTAATCAATACACCATTTTTGGCGCCCAAACCAGTCCCAACCATAATTGCAGTAGGTGCAGCTAACCCTAAAGCACATGGGCATGCTACCACAATAACACTAATGCAGACTTGGAAACACATATATACCGCACCATACTCACTTTCTTTAAAAATTTTCGGTGGATTATTACATATACAACTAACAACAAACCAGGTTATAAAAGTGAATAATGCTAAAAGTAAAACAAAGGGAACAAATTTGGAGGCGATATAATCTGCATACTTTTGCATAGGAGCCTTGGCTAATTGAGCTTGTCTCATAATTTTGATAATATTGGATAACTTGGTTGTATCTCCGACTTGAGTGGCTTTAAAATAAAAATGACCTGAGCCGTTAATAGACCCACCAATTACCAGGTCATTCAAAGACTTATAAACTAGTAATGATTCACCATTAATTAAACTTTCATCAATCTCTGATTCGCCTCTAACAATAATTCCATCACATGGAATTTTCATACCTGGTTTAATCTCCACAATATCGCCAACTTCCAATAGATCAACACTGATTTCTTTACTGTTGTTGGTCGATGCTTCATATAACAAACACGTTGAAGGTGTCAATGTCATAAACTTACTTAGGGCAGTTGATGTTTGGGACTTGGCCTTATTTTCTAAATATTTACCCAAGGAAATAAATGTTATTAACATCGTGGATGTATCAAAACACACTTTAGGCATCTCAGAATAGTTATTACTATTATTATTATTATTGCCATTGTATTGCATCATTGGATAAGACATCATCGGCATGTTGTTGTTGCGACCTGAATCAAGCCTATTGGCCACATAGATATTTCTTAAAATAGAACCAACACTAAACAAATAAGCTGAGGTGGTGGAAATGCAGACCAATGTGTCCATAGTTCCAGTTAAATGCTTTAAAGAATTGTAAGTTGCTTTGTAGAAAAATCCACCCAAATAAAACTGAACATATGAGGCTAAAAGTAAACCAATTAAATCCCTACTGTAAAATCCATTGACTAAAAATTCGGTATAGGGGAAAATACCCTTACACGATTTATTGGGGAAAAACATTGGTATAAAAGTGTAAATGGCCATAATTAAAAAGGAACAAATACCTGCATGTATTAATTTATGACGCCAAAATTGGATCTCCTTTACCCTTGATAAAATCTTTAGCTGCGAAGAATTGTCTAAGGAAGACGAAACACAACTGTCAAACCCTAGATCCGAAAGTTCAGCAATGATTTGTCTGATATTAATAATTGTTGGGTTATAAGTTACAGCACAATTTTCCGTAGCTAGTTTGACCGTACAGTCACTTATTCCTTGAATGTTTTTTAAACCACTTTCTATTGTGGTAACACAGACATCGCCAGACATACCAAATACCTTTAAGTTTATACATTTCTCAGAAACCAAAGAAGCAGAAGTATCTGAATTTTCGTCTAAACCTATTAAACTAGCATCAAACCCGCAATCTTCTATTATAGTTTGTAGCTCCTGATAGTTTTTAATTATGGCAGGGTCATAATTTATAGTACATTCTTCTGTAACCAAGGATACGTTAACCGATTCTACACCGTTTAAATCTTCTAATTGTTTGGTGATTGTAGCCACACATGCACTACAAGTCATACCTTGAACGTTGAAATGGATTCTGTTAGTCTCAGAATCATTATTGAGTGTACTTATATTACCATTTATGTTACTGCCATTGCTAGCTTTAATCGTTTGTTTCACTTCTTCTTGCTTATTCCCCCCGTCCTTTTCCTCTAAAGATATTAAATTTGCATCAAACCCACAATCTTCTATTACTTCTATTAAATCTTCATGGCTTTTAATAAGAGTTGAATCATAATCTACGTTACATTCTTCAGTAACTAAAGATACATTAACCGATTCTACACCCTTTAGGTTTTCTAGTTGCTTGGTGATTGTAGCCACACAGGCGCTACAAGTCATACCTTGTACACTTATTAACGCTCTAGTCATAATATATATATAAATTTAAAAGTTTTATTCTTTTTCCTATTCTTTTTCTTTTTTTTACGATAATTTAATCTCGTTTTATATTATATATAACAACTTGAAATGAAAAAAAAAAATAATGACAAGCAAATTGAGCTTGGTTCAGTAAATATAATCTCTTTTATATTCAAATGTATATATATATATATATATATATATATATATGTATGCTTTTAGAAGATGTTTTTTTTTTGTTTTTTTTTTTTTTTTTGGCTACTTTTGCTACTTTTGCTACTTTTGATTTTTTATAAGAAGTTTAAGTTAGCAAGATGCGTAAAAACTTCAAGGATGCATATGTATATATATATATATATTAAAAAAAAAAAAATAAAAAAAAAAGAAAGAAAAACAGAAAAATATAGATATTTTATCATTCCTTATAATAGTTTATATATTACCAAATACAGTTCTATACCTGTATTATTGACCCCCCATTGAAAAGAGTGAAAAATTGCATTGTTAATATTATTTTGAATGTTAAATGACAATTGCAAGAAATGTCTATGATTAAACCAAAAGTTAATGACTGTTTTGTGGGTGCAACACTCTTAAAAAATAATTGGTATAATACAAAAATGCTCATTTTTTTTGTGAAAAGCTGCACAAGTTTTTAGCTGCATTTTATTTCATTTTTCATTAAAAGGTGTAAAAAAAAAAAGATTAAAAGGGTGTAAAAAGTAACCATTATACGATAATTCATATTCGGTACTCTACGGAATACTTCGGTATACATGCTTATACAATTATATAAATAAAAAAAAAAAAAAAAAAAAAAAAAGAGAATAAAAAAGAATTAAAAAATAACTAAAGGATAAATTGAAGAAAAATAATATATATATATATTAAAAACAAAAGGGAAAAAAAAAAAAAAAAAAAAAGACACGTCTGTACAATTAAAGCTTTATCTCCTCTTATTGCCATCATTATTATTGCTGTTCCCATTTTCATAATATTTGACCGGCTTGTATTTCTGCAGCTTGTAACCACCGTAACAACGATCATCAGTAACATTTATATTCAAATCATTTTCCAAGTGGCTTATATGCTTTAACCTTTGAAGTTCCTGCCAACGCGCCAACTGAGCGTGTTTATGCAATTCAAATCCAAAAATCTTGGGCACATAATTGTCAATTGGATGTTTAGGAACCAATTGTGGATATTGTTGTAAAAACATCCCAGGAAAACTAGTACCAAAAAAGGCACCGTCTATAGTACTGTGTCTTGAGGATTTGGGGGTGTACAAATCCTCGCAGCTGGGACAATATAACTTAACATAATCCATATCCGGCTGGTCATGTAATCCTATAGGTAGCAAAGGTTGATAGTTACAAAACACACGTGGACATCTGCCGAAATCTGCATCCTTGTATTTAGTATACATTTTCTCTAAACCTTTTATAGTAATCACGTAACGGGCATGTATCAAACCATACAGCTTGTTTGCATCTGCTTCTAATAGTTCCAATTCTTTGGTGCTCATGCGCTCTAAAGTAGACTCACCTAACTCATCAATAATATATTGTATTACCGTAGAGAACCTACAAGATACGAATTTATGTAGATTGATTAAATTGAAACGATCTGTTATATAATCTGTATCGATATCACAAAAATATTCATGGCTTTTCTTACCTAAAAATGTATCAATCCATTGTTCAACATAATCACTTTCATCATCGTCATCATTATCATCATCGTCATCATCATCATCATCATCATCTTCTTCGTCATTCATACGAATATCTTCTTGAGTAACATTTTTTTTGGATGATATGGAAGAGGCTTTGTTCTTGGCGATAACTTTAGTATTGTTAGATTCCTTAACTAATGAATTATCTTGGTTTTTTGTCTGACTTGCCATGATTTCTTTTTTAGGATGACCGTTTCCTTATTTACAACTTAAAAGTTTTATTTAACTTTGAGCGAAATACAGGAACGAATATATGTTTCTTTTTCTTTTTCTTTTTATTTTCCCCTTTCCTTTTTGTTCTATAATAAAATGAATACTGACAGAAAACTTTTGAAGAAGAAGGGTTGTGTGAGTGCGGCGGCGGCGGAGAAAAGGAATTAAAAGTTTGCTTTCTCTGTTTTTCTTTATTATATTTTACTCTGTCTAAGCTATTTAATCCTTTTAGTTTAGTTGTAATGCTGAATTAAAAGTCTATATCTTTTTTTTTGGAAATTAAGAAAAAAGAAAAAAAAAAAAAAACAAAAAAAAAATTTCAACTAAAAGCTTCCAACTAACAAATAGTAACAACAACAAAAAGAGATTGCTAAAGCTTGCTGAGAGCTTATTACAAAGCGTATGTTACATGTAAATATAACAAGGAAAAAAAAAAAAAAAAAAAAAAAAAAAAAATATTGAATGAATTCTTGATTATGTCCGAATAGCATATCCAATAATATTCGGTAATCTGCAACAAAAATATTATTTTTTATTATAATAATTGACCCACGCAATAGATATAAAGTGATAAATAATGAACAATTGCTTGAATCAAAACTGCTTCCACATAATTATTTAATGTATCAATATGTACAATTTTATCAATAAACTTCCTAGAGGAGACAGAAAAGAGAAAAAGGGAGAATTATCATGAAATTATTAAGATTCCCATATCCTTACCATAATGGAACAATTACAGCCATTGCATGTTTATATTACTATGATGACAATTCTGACGAAAATAACCATAATAACAAAGATTTCTTATTTACCTGCGGCGGTGATAACAAAATTCTAATATGGGATGTACAAGAACTAATAGATACAACCATTGGTAAAAATCAATCAATACCTCAACCTATAGAGGAAGTGTTATATCCTGAAATCAAAGATAGCGATGGTATCAGTCCTACTGCACCATTTAAGCTACAATTCACCAGCATGCAAAACAAAAGTTTATTTATGGCCTTTGATAGCCAAACTTATGTTTTGGTAAACTATTCTCCTAATAATGCTACTACCAATACTAGTAACACTAATAACAAAATCATTTCTTTATTTGAACCAAAAACCGTGACTGTTATAGATATAGGCTGTATCGGTGGTTATGGATTTGTATTGTTACAACAATTATATAAAAATGAAAATGATACCAAGGTTGGTATCGACACAACTGCTGGCATGTATTTAGTTAGAGTCTTCAATAGTGATGGGAAGTATATATTTGATATACCCTTAATGGAAAACACTGATAGAAAAATAGCTCCAGTAACTTTAATACCGGACCCAACAGAACAATTTTTAGTCATTTATAACAATAATAAATCTGTATTTGTAATCCAATACGATATAAAATTGAAAACTTTTAAAAAGCTATATAGGCTACCTCAATACACTAATGTTGAACCGATTCATTATAAAATAGATATGCCACCGCAGGGTAATTTTATTCCATTAGCTAATGTGGTCAACTCGACGAAGCAACCAACAATTTCCTTGGTGGATATGCCAGGCGCTCCACTAGCTCATAATACCACTAATGGTATCATACCCGCTATTCAGACAAAGCAAAGCCAATTTAAGACTATTGTTTCATTAGTTGGCCAATCGGAACCAGATTGTAATATAATCAAATTTTCACCAAGAGTGTACTGTAAACATAGTAAAAAAACAAAAGAAGTTTTCCATTACAATTTGTTGGCAACTGCAACCACCAACTCTGACAATATTGTTGTTTGGAATACTAAAAGAAAAAAGCCTTTATTTAATGCGGCTCAAATATCAAATTCTCCAGATGGGGGTAACAATAACACTACTAGCAAAGATTTTACAAATAAAAAAAATATTTCTGATATATGCTGGTCTTCAGATGGGAAAACTTTGATTGTTACTTCATTTAATGGGTTTATTTCAATTTTTTCATTCAAAATAGAGGAATTAGGCGACATAATGACTTTTCAAGATATGGAAAAATTAAAGCTATTAAAGTTACCACCGCTATCTCCTCCGGTAATTGATAAAAACATGGAATCCACCACTGTGCAAGGTACTGTTAAAAATAAAAAAACCAGCACAGTAATTAAGGGCAAGGACTCCCAAGATGTTGCCATTAACCTACCAACAAAGGAACCCCAAAAGATTATTTCATCAAACATTATGAAATTTACTCTGCCCTCATCCGCGGTACCAAAAGATTTAAAAAGGGTTAAATCATCTGCAAATCATACTACCCATTCTGCCGCTAAGAAAGTTAAAAAAGAATTGAAAGAATTGGATTTTATAGACACTTCATTGCTATTACCCTTGGTAGCTTTTTCAAAAATAAGGTTGGCTATTCCAAAAGTCAGATTGAAGTTTAGTTATTCCACTAAAAACTATAAAATAAGTGTGATTAATGGTAACAGTACAGAGGCAATTCCGACTAAATTAATACTAGACTCTTTGAAGACAAACAACGGCATAACTACCGATGATAATGTGCTGGAAAAACCCATTTTCACTTCAACTCATTATTTGCCTAAATTGATCAATTTGTGTACCGGAACAGAATATTTTTGGGCGATTGCTACTGAACAGGGTCAAATTCATATACATTCAGTGGCTGGAGGTTCACATTTGGTGCCTCCAATTATATTAGGTGTGCCCGTTAGTTTTTTAGAGAGTTGTGGTGTATATTTAATGTGTATTACTTCAATTGGTCAGCTATACTGCTGGGATATAGCCAAGTTAAAATTAAAGTTTCCTATGTGTGATATTTATCCTCTTTTGTCACCAACTCTAAGATACTCTGATGAGATTTTGAGCAGAGCAGAAAACTTGACCTCGTGCAGTATAAGTAGTAATGGTGTACCCATAATCACTACTAGTAATGGTGATGGGTACATGTATGACTGTGATATGCAAAATTGGCTATTGGTAAGTGATTCATGGTGGGCCTACGGTTCTCAGTATTGGGATCTAACCAACACTATCAATGGTGATTCATCCGTGGTTTCAACTGTACAAAGGGAGCAAAATAATGATAATAAGGGCTCTTATAGAGACGAGCTTGGAACAAATACACCTACGTCTAGCATAGTCAGTTATTTAGAGAGCAGAACAAATGATGAACTATACAGACGTGGCAGTGTGAAATTAATTCAGAAATTTGCTAAAACTATGCTAATGAAAGAGGGTTTTGAAAACTTAGAAGAAATTGTGTCTTTAGCACATCTAGAAAATAGAATTTTGTGTTGTTTAAAATTAAAAATGTATTCTGAATTTGAACATTTATTGATCACCTATTGTGTGAGATTAGCTGAGATGGATTATGCTGATAGGTTAAATGAAGTTTTCCAATTTTTATACGGTGATGATGGACAAGATTCTAACTTGTGCGAAGATATAGGTGCTGACAGTGCAAACGTCAAATTAAAAACCAAGCACCAACTTTTACATTCCGTATTAGTGGCATGCACGTCAATCAGGCAAGTCCAAAGGTTAACCTTATCATATTTTACAGCATTGGAAAACTCAAACTTGTAATTAAAAAAAAAAAAAAAAAAAAAAAAGCTCCATTCTATTTATCTATTTACAGGTTCTACATTATTAAATATCATATGAATTAAGCACTGTATATTGTTACTGACAAAGTTATTTAATACTGATACGTACTTCTTCGTCTTGTCTACAAAAATCCCATTGTTTTTTTAATTTCTTGAATATTCTTTTCTGCAATTTCAGATGCAGCTTCCACACCATTTTTGATAACAGATTCTAAAAAATCTGGGTTTCCAACTAACTTATTAAAGTTTTCTCTTGGTTCACGCAAATGTTCAATTAAAATATCAGCAATATAAGATTTGAGGTCCCTATAATTGTTGAATCGGGAAAAATCCTTTTCTACATCCTGTATGGATTTACGTTGCACACCACTAATCATATTAGTTAGATTACTCAAACCTGGTCTTTCTATTGGATCGTAATTAAAATGGTCCGTTATAGAATCAGTTACAGCTTTCTTGATTTTACGTTGAATACTTTCTGGAGGATCGTTTAAATATATTAAACTATTTTGATTGGGATCAGATTTCGACATCTTCTTTTCGACATTTGACAAACTTAAGATTTTTTTGGTTGGAGCCAACATAGTTTTGGGTAATGGGAACAAATTTGTTTTATAACAATTATTAAAAAGCCCTGCTAGTGTTCTTGTGCACTCTAAATGCTGAGCTTGATCGTCTCCCACAGGGACATGCGTGGCTTTATAAATTAAGATATCTGCTGCCTGTAAGACAGGGTATGAAAACAAACCCAATTTAACATTATTCAGATCATTTGTGGCTGCTTTAGACTTCCATTGTGTCATTCTATTTAGAGTTCCCATCGAGGCAAATGTCGATAGTATCCAATGCAATTCTGCATGCTGCTTGATACCTGATTGAGTAAAAATAATGGCCTTTTTGGGGTCAATACCAATAGACAATAAACTTGCAATAGCCTCTAATCGGGTTTTTTTAAAAGATTTAGCATCAGGCTTAGGTATAGTGATCGCATGCAGATCAGCAGCACCAAATAATAATTTCACATCATTCTTATTATTAGATGATTTCAAATCACATAAATCCTTCCAAACCCTCACTGCACCTAGATAATTACCCAGGTGAAATTGACCCGTGGGTTGGATCATACTAAATATTGTAGCATTTGAGGGAATATCATCTGTATGTAATTTGTAATCTGTTGTTTTGATAGTTCCCTTTGAATTTGCTATAGTATGTGAAGTTAAAAAACGTTGCGCTTTTGAAAACAAGGGTGATCTTAATTCAGGTACAATACTGTTTAATTGTCGACAAGTGAACATATTACCCTTTTTTTTTAATTCTAAAATATTTATTATTTCTGATATTTTTATATTTGCTAAACAAAGCCTTATATGTTGTTGGTTGTGAAAAATAAATTAAAAATGTGTCCATATCCAAAAATCTAAACGTAATTACAGTAAAAAAAAAAAAAACCAAAAAAAAAAAAAAAAAAAAGCTTTTCTTGTATTTTATTGTATTTTATTTTTTTTTCTTAATAATGCAGTCGCGTTTAGAAATCTTTTGTCATACAAAAAGTTGAGGAAAAAGGATCTAAAATTATAAATATATACAAAATTCTTTTAAGCTTATACACGTTTTCAAGATAACTTATAAACATTATCATTACTCCAACCTTTAGCGCCTAATAAACCGGATATGGGACCTTGATATGGGGTCAACTTAGTGCCAGCAACAGAAGTAATAAATCCCTCTGGACCAACAACTAAGCTTAAAACAGGCCTAATGATTTGTTTGGGATCATTATTACCATCTACTTGGAAAACCCTTTGGCCTTCATATCCGTAAGGCTTTGGGATTAGCTTAAAAATTGATTTTAAATTTGAACTAAAATTTTCGTACAAGTTTAAATCTATTCTGTCATGTTTGTCTAGCTTTTTCATTAGAGGATACAGCGGTCCTAATTCTTTCCTATCATGACATCCATGAAATAATTTAATACGGCCTCTGAAAGGATTTTCTGTCAAAACCAATTGTAAACAAGCCACTATCCCAGTCCCACCAGTAAACATACAGATATCAAATGGCTGATACTTAAATCGTTCTTTTTCTGACTTTTCTGGCGCTCCATTCCATAAAAACGACCTGTCTCTGATTATCTCATCTTTCGGATATTCTGGAAACTCATATTCAAGAAATGGACCTCGCAATTCAATAACATGGCCCTGTGGCAAATTATGTAACCACCTAGCAACTTCACCATTAGAATACTGCTTTATATAAAACATCAAGATCCCATCTGCATTGCATCCATCCTTTAAAACATCAACTATGTTCGTATCTTCATCTTTAACGACGGCATTTTTGCTATGCACCAACGGCAATGGCGTGTAGTTTCTAACCACTGATATTTCAGGTTGCTTAACTTCCACGCTCCATAATTTATTATACCCCATGTCCTTCCAAATATTTTTCTTTTGTGGGATTAGTGGTTTTAGTTCCAGTAAGTAATGATCTTTATCTATATCATGTCTCCAATTGATTTTATATTTCACGAAAAAGTCTGGATTCAGTTCTATTGATGGTTTATTTAAAACAAAACTTTTTTTATAGAAATAATATCCACCTGTTGAAAGTGCAATTATTGAGGACCCAATATATAGTGACCTTTTAAATAAAGGTTTCATATACATTTATAGAATGATAATCTTTGTAAAAATGCTTTTTTTTTTTTTTTTTTCTATATGCTATGTTACTACTATTTTTTTAAATTTTACGTATTGCTCATAACAGAAATTAAAAACAAGCAAACAAATTTTATTTTTTATTTTTTATTTTTTTATTCTCGGTCCAAAGCAAGTATTGCGGACATTCGGGATATATTAGCTTGCAATTAGCGAGTTTTATATATTAACATTCTTAAGGGAAAGGCAATGTTTTTTCTTCTATTATCAAAGAGGTGCATTTATAATCTTTTTCTCTTTTAATTATAATGAAAGAAATGAAAAAAAAAAGAAAAGAAAAAAAAGAAAAGAAAAGATATCCACAACCATGGAGTTACTAAAATCTCTACCTATACATACAGATAAAATCTGGTCTTTAGCAATCAATAAACCACATCAATTATTAGCAACTGCTTCAAGCGATCGCAAGATAAAATTCATAAAAGTTGGGGAGGCCCACGATAAAAACAGTTATAACGTTGTGGATGAGTTAGATGACTCAATACACAAGAAATCAATACGTACTGTTGCTTGGAGACCCTCTGAATATACACATATGCCCGTTTTAGCGGCTGGTTCTTTTGACACCACCGTTTCTATTTGGGGGAAGGAAAACGATGAGTCCATATTATCCGAAAATAATAATGGCACAATAGAATTATTGGCATTAATCGAAGGACATGAAAATGAAGTCAAATGTTGTAACTGGAGTCATAATAGTCAATATTTAGCTTCTTGTTCCAGAGACAAGACTGTTTGGATTTGGGAAGCAGATGATTATAGCGAAGATTTTGAATGTGTTGCTGTTTTACAAGAACATTCACAAGATGTTAAACACTGTGTTTGGCATCCACATAAATTGTTATTGGCATCCAGCTCTTATGATGATTCTATAAGAATATGGAGAGAGTTTGATGATGGCGACGATTGGGAATGCGCTGCAGTTTTGGAAGGACACGAGGGCACGGTTTGGTGCTCCAGTTTTGAGCCAAACAGTGCCACTGAAAATATTAGATTATGCAGTAGCAGTGACGATGGTACTGTAAGAATTTGGAAATTAATAGAAGATCACGATGATGATGATGAACAAAAGTGGAATCAAGAATCAGTTTTACCCCAGGCACATTCTAGACAAGTATATCACTGTGATTGGAACACAAATGGCTACATTGCTTCCTGTGGTGCAGACGGTAAAATAGTTGTATACAAGGAAGAAGAAAAATTTTCTGGGAAATGGTCAATTTTATTTGAAAAAAACGATGCCCATGGTTGTTACGAGATAAATACAGTCAAATGGATAGATGATAATAGACTTGCCACTGCGGACGACAATGGTACTGTAAATATATGGAAAATCTAATGTTATATATAATATTATTAATTATTTATAAAGCCAAAATCACTACAAGTAGAAACAGTAATAAAAACGTGAACAAGTATATACATACTCTTCCTCTTCTTTTTTGAGATATCATGGCTCTATGTAACTGTTGCGAAGCCTGTTGTGTATTATTGGCAGTTGAATATATATTAGCTTCTATATTATCAACCATCTGCCCTTGCTCCTGAATTATAGCGCTCAAATCTTGAAAAATGGTATTTAGTTCAACAATACCATGTTGGATGTTGTTGATTTCTTGGTCTCGTTCCCTAATTAAATTTTGATGATATGCCAACTCCTCATTGTTTAGATCTTCTCTTTGAATGATATATTGTTTATTCTGTAGGAGTGTCTGAGACGCTTTAACGTGTTCTTGTTGTTGATGACCTTCATCTGCTTCTGCTTCTGCCTCTTCCTGGTTCAACGCTGCCTTCACTTCATCATTTAATCTTTGACTTATACGACTAAATTGTGTTTGAATGTTTTGAAACTCTTGAATAGAAGACTTAACATCTCTCAATAGCTTTTCTCTAGAAATTAGTTGCTGTTTGTCTAAAGTTATATTTTCAAATGTATTTATTTTGTGAACCAATTCATCAATATTTTTTATACTTTTTGTGACTTTTTCTATGTTAGAATAGGCCTTTTTAGAAATCTTGTCAAAAGAAATGCTATTATAATTTTCAGTATTCTGTAAAGCATTAATAAATTGTTGCAACGTACTTATTTGACCATTAACTTCAAATAAACAGTTACTTATTTGAGCGGATACTTGATCATACTCAGGCGAATCTGAATATGGAACTATAGAGGTCATTTGTCTGTTTGGTGACTAGATAGAGAGTTTTTTTTGTTTTTGAATTTACCTAGTTGAACATTCATATCATTGTAATTGAGGTTTATTTCGGATTTAGTTGATTGCACATTTTTTGTACAGAAATGGCGACAAAGGGGCAAAGGCAATCCATTTTGAGTATTTTAATAGATATCAAACGTTACCCGAATATAAAGATTCTCTAAAAGGAATAAAAAGAAAAATGCGGGTAAAAATGCGAGTAAAAACGCGTTTTTAACATTGTGGAAAGCAAAGAGGATTTTGGGCAAGAATCCAATCCTTTCTCATCTTGTAATCGTCACACAGATAATAAAGAATTGAACGAATAGAATAGTAATTTTTTTTTTTTTTTTTTTTTTACCTTTTTAACTATCGATTTATATGCTACAAGTATACAACTGATCTTTTTCTTTTTAAAGAACTTTGTATATAATTTTTGTTTTAGGTTTATCATAGCTTTTCTTTATTTCGACAAGTATAATGAAAAAAAAAAATTAATTCATACCTTCCGTAGTTAATATAAAATCATCACATTCAATATCTTTCCTGTTCCTTATTATTCAGTTTATACGCATCCCTTCAGTTTAAATTATTCACTCCTCTTGGTTGCTTCAGCTTGAGTTTTTATATTTTTTTTTTTTTGTATCCAATTTCTTTATTTTATTAGTAACAATACCCTTTTTCTTATTTCTTAAAGAGAAAAAATAATAGTAAAATGCAATAAAACAGGCCAAAGTAGAAATAATCAATTGAAGCAATTCCTTATTTTCCGTTATGTAAGTTTTGTCAAATATGGTTGTAGGATACATGGAATAATCGTATTTTTCTTTAAATTTAGGCTCATACTTTCTAAACCCTGAATTAACGCCCTCTAAAATCTTATTATTTCTTTCGTATTCAATTTTTCTTGATGGATCATCAAATATACTGGAAAAGATCTCTATAGGAACTATTTCATAATTTGGTGGATTTTTCCTATTATCATCCATACTACTGGTATAAATAATTGTTCTGTATGGTGTGGGCAATTGAGCAATAACATACTTGATAAACTTATCAAAATCCTCAATATATTTCATCCTTAAAATACTGTCGTTATAAGGTAAATCTGGAAAATCTATTCTAAAAATACGTGTACCAATATCGTAGACTGGTTGATATGAGTCTGTATCATTTCCTTTAATACAAAATACTTGATCTATCGAACATGTTTCAATGGCAAATTGAATTAATTCTTCAAAAATATCTTGATTTTCAATTGTTTCCTGTATTTTTTCAAATTTGGCAATGCTTGAACTTCCTTCAAAATACCCCATTAAGTTTTCCATTTTATCTCCATATTTAAAAAAATCATCTTTCCTTATATTAGGTTGATTGATAAAAACATATGCATCAGAATTACAAAAAGAAATGGATTTTTTAACAATATCCAAAAATTCAGATTGCGGTAATTCTTTTATAGGGTCGTGTGCCTTAGAATGCAATTGCAAACCAGGTGACAACTGAAAGGTGGCAATTAACCCTGGCTTTGACGCCTGTGATGAAAGTGAATATGCTAAAAAAAATAGAAGAATATTAAAAATGTTATTAGACATTAGATATCTAAAATGAAGACCTACAGTTAAATTCGACAAGTGTTTTTAATTGATTTTTTTTTTTTATTTTTTTTTGTGAAATGTAACGCCTACATACACACGTTAACACAACTATATATTTTAAAAATAATAAAGTTGAGTATAAGATTATTTACGATTTTTACCTAATTTTTTTTATTTTTTTTTTTTTTTTTTTTTTATTTTTTTTTTAATTCTTTGTCACGGACGATCTCCTTTCTAATAAAAAAGAAATATATATATATATATATATATATTTAAGTTGGGTGGAATATATGTAGTAACTATATACAAATTCATTAAAACTTATAAAGTTTACGAATTATAAAGATTCTTGAATAGCTTTAAACAAGATAATGCGTTTTTCATATCGTATTCCGTTAAATCTTGTATTTCTTCCTCTTCTTCTTGTTGCTCCACAACTTGTTCGCATTCCTCTTCAAGTAAATTTTCCACATTTTCTTGCTGTTCTTTTATCTCTTTTTCTGATGCACTTTCGCCTAGTGTTATGATAATTTCCTTGTCTTCTCTTACTATCTGTATCATATTTCTATAGTCAGCAAAATTTTCAATTTTACGATCTGGTATAGCTATAGTAACATTTGTAGGCAATTTCCATTGATTTTTATAAGCAATTACAATCACTCTTTTATCACATATCAGGAACCCACCTTTCAATAAAATATTATACCACTTTTCAGCTTCTTGTAAATCTTTCATTTGTTCATATCTTATAATCATACCACTAATTACTTTAAATGTCAATGAACAATTTAATTTTTGCATTAAAACCAATAATTGGTTGATTTGCGAACTTGATAAAGTTTTATTCTTATAAAAAACAATATCAAAGGGGGTAGTGTGTGAGGTGTTGATCTTGAATTTTTCCAAATTAGGTATCCTCGAAATAAAATTATTTAAAATTTCAAACGCCAAGGTTTCTTGAAACAATAGATTTTTGATACAAAATAAAAAACAATTAATAACACCCTGATTGAACTCTATGTTTTTCAGATATTGGTTCACATAACAAACATATTTCTCGTACATGTTATAGTATTCAGATTTATTTTCCAAAATGTATGGATTAACAAATTTTTGATATATAATCGTTAAAAAAGAATCATGCATCAAAGATGAAGACATCACTTTTCCACTAGAAATATTTTGTGCGCAGTAACTGTTCTCATCAGCATTTGTGTAACTGTACTTGAATAAGTCCAATACACCCAATTTTTTTAATTGTATCATATATGATGGGAAATATTTAGCAAAAAATTTAAATAAAATTGTGATATCATTGAAACTACTAATAACATTAGTTAAAAAAAGATTCATCAAAATCTCTTTTGATTTTCTACTAAGTTTGTTGTTTTTATTTGTAATTAAGTCTGCCTGAAAATTTAATAACTCCTCAATATTTAACGATGGTGTTTTGGAACAAATATGTATTAATTTAACAAAAATAGCTTCTAACAATCGAAGTGTTTCTTGCCTTTTTTTTTTAGACATCTTTGTTTTATTTGAAGTCAAATTTAAATCATTAAATTGCTCTAAAAACGAACTCAAAGTCTTTAAAAAAGTTTTATATTGTTTATTTTTCAATAAATAATCTAGCAGAATTTTGTGGAAAAGTAAGAAAACACCTGGATCATTATGTTTTTTAACAATATTGTCAGTCTCAATTTTTTTCACTAAAATATCAAAATACAGTTTATAATCCTCAATTACAAATTTGTGGTTTTCTGATAACATAAATTCTGTTATTAATGCCAAATCTGTAGAGCTATACAAATTAATCAATTTATATCTATACTCATCAAACTTTGGTATAATACATGTGTCATTGTTATATTTTTTAAGGAATAATTGAAAGGTAACTAATTGCCTTTCTAATTCTGATCCGTATTTTAACATTTGATTCCTTATTTTATTCATACCATAACCAGATAAATAGACGTTATTTTCTATTAGGGTAGAATAAAATTGATAATATTTTTGTCTAGGCACATTTTCAAACAACCACTTATGCATTGTAAAGGGCAAATGAATGATTGATTTATCCAAGTTTTTTTTCCCGACAGTATATTTCAATATTTCATGCTGATATTTTATTAATTTTAAAGTCAGGTTTATTTTTTTTTCCAATGTGAAAATTTCCAATTTATTGTCTATGATCCTTTGGAATAAAGTTAAAATGTTTTCGCCCTTAAAATTTAGATTAAAAATGATTGCAATCTCAGGGAAATCTTGTTCAAGGATGGGGAAGTTTACTAAAATTTTTTTATCCCCCCATTTTTTGAAAAATAAATGTGTATTTAATTCTCCGCCGTATTTAGTTAGGAATCTCCTTTTGATTTTAACCAATTGAAAAATATCCTTCTGCTGAAGACATTCTATTATTTTGGTTTGATTTTCCTCCAGATATATTTTTGCTGGTTTTCTTTGTATGTTATGTATTGAAGTGGTATTATTAGTAACTGGTTTTAAAGTAACTGTTGGCATGGTACCAACGGAAGCAATGTCAGTATTAATCGGATAATTGGGGTTTATATCACAAAGCGTTGATGTTCTTGTTGTTATTTTTGGTATGGATGATAAATGTCGTATTAATCGAGAATATGATGTTTTTTTCTTAAATGAAATGCTAATTAAAAGACTACACATTTTACAATTATTGTATATGAGTAATTTTTTTTTTTTTTTTTTTTTTTGTTCTGTCTCTTTTTTAGTGTAAACTGTTGTATAAGCTGAAACAACTGGCAAATTCTTAAGACCACTAAAAAGACAATGTGTTTTTACAGGTATTATATAGAGTTATTGACTAAAGGTTTCAAATATTTTGAATATATTTTTCATGAACAATTAGCAAAAAAAAATATATAGCGAATTGTAAATACCGAAAATATATTATATCCGTTAAATCGGTGATACAACAAATAATTTTTACCCTTTTTATAAGTAATCCGAAATAAATAGGATTAAGTAACAGGAATCATTTGATTAGACTTTTTATCATTAAATACGATTTATTTGCTATTTTGCCACTAGAATTTTTTTTTTTTTTTTTTTTCGTATTATTGAAATATTATTTTTAAAACTGTTCAATTTCACTTCATTAATGAATGATATAGGTTTTATAAATCAGTTAGTTTTGTTTATTTACCCAGTCATTTATTTAGTTTTTTTTTTTTTTTTTAACCTAGAACAATCATATTATAACTCTAAAAAATATTGTAAAAAAAAAGGAAAAGAAGGAACAATATATAGATATATATATATATATATATCTACCTAATGAGCCCAGAAAAAATCAATAACATTTCCACCTTTCTCAAGAGAACCGAAGTTATCGGAAGGGGTAAGTTTGGAATTGTTTACAAAGGTTATCATGTTAAAACTAAACAAATATACGCTATCAAGGTTTTAAATTTGGATACTCATGAGGAAGAGGTTAAAGATGTTCAAATGGAAATTCAGTTTTTAAGTAGTTTGAAAACTGTGCCTAATATTACACATTATTATGGTTCATTTTTAAAGGAAACCAAGTTATGGGTCATTATGGAGTATTGTGCTGGTGGCTCACTTCGAACCTTGCTGAGACCTGGAAAAATTGATGAAAAATACATTGGTGTTATTTTACGAGAACTGTTAGTCGCATTATGCCATATACATGCAGATAATGTTATTCATAGGGATATTAAAGCTGCAAATGTCTTGATTACCAACGAGGGAAATATAAAACTATGCGATTTTGGTGTTGCTGCTCGATTGACACAAACTCGATCCAGAAGACAGACTATAGCCGGTACTCCCTATTGGATGGCCCCCGAAGTTATTATGGAAGGTGTTTTCTATGATACTAAGGCGGATATATGGTCATTAGGTATAACTGCTTATGAAGTGTCCACTGGTAACCCACCATATTGTGAGATTGAAGCTTTAAGAGCAATGCAGCTAATTGCTAAATCTAAACCACCCAGATTGGAAGGAAGACAATATTCACCATTGTTAAAGGAGTTCATAGCATTATGTTTAGATGAAGATCCTCAAGAAAGGTTGTCAGCAGAAGATTTGTTGAAGAGCAAATTTATCAAACAACATAAAAGTTCACCAACTTCTATTTTAAAAGAATTGATTTCCAGGTATTTGTTTTATAGAGATAAACATCGAAACACAAGCCATAGAGAAAGTATTATGCTAGATGATAATGATAGTGTTGTATCGATAATTACTAAAAATGAAAATTTAAACAACAACAAGAACAACAACAGTGATGCTACTAACATCACTACCAACAATGATAAAAGAAAAAAGAAGCATAATAATAGTAATCAAAATATCGATGATAGGGATCAGAAGGGTAATAATGAGTTGCGACAAAAAAATCATTCAGCTTCCTCCTCTTACAAAAACAATGATGAGCAAGCCACAGAAAACAATAACAAGAACGACACAGAGATAGATATTAAATGGGATTTTGATTCATTGAGTTCTAGGGAATATGTCATTGAAAATGCTATTCCAATGGATAGCATACCAAAAGAGACTGGGTGGGATAATGACCTTGAGAAATTAAATTTTGCGTATCCAGATGAAGAGTTTAATTATGCAAACAATGTTTATCATCCTAGCACGATGAAAAAAACATTTCCTAATGGCGTGACCACATTTACTACCATTACCAACAGCAACAACACTGGTAATATCAATAATAGTAATATGCATACACAGAAACCAGGCACTTTATATTCCAAGCAAATCACCATGCCATACTCCTCAAGCACCATTAACAATACCAATCAACCCATTTCAAGCACGGCGGGTGCAACCCCCAGTGTTGATAAGATGAATTTATATGAATCGCATAAAAATAATATGAACAATAATACTAGTACACACACAGGAACTTTTAATGTCAATACAACTACTACCAAGGCACCTAGGCAATTGATGATGTTATTTGATAATGATGATGTTGAAGAGGTGAACAATGGTATTAATGATGGAATTATTCAGGATAGACATACGGAAAACCTTAACACTAACATCATGAACAACAATACTAATACTCCCGTTACTTCAACTAACGGCCAATCCATTTCTCATGCTAACGATAATATATATAACAGTAATCTTTCAAGCATTTATGATAATTCCCATCTAGTTTCGCCGCCTAATAAACTTGGCAATGAGGTGACAAATAAACCATTTAATGCGTTACTGGCATCTCATAGTAAGAGTACGCCTATATTACCTACTTTAATTACTAAGGATTTAGATAACAATAATCATCAACACAATCCTAATGTCGCGACTAATACAGAAACTGGAATTGTTGAAATTGAAATACCAGAGGAACTACCATTGTGTACTACTCCCGCTTTATTACGAGCATCCACACCAGTGACCACCAGCAGTGTTATAAGTTCTAGCAACAAGATAGCAGAAATATCGAATGTATCTAATTCTAGTAAACGACAACAACCGTCAATATCATTGCCACAGTCTACTACCTCTTTATCTAGTACTGATCATGCTATTATGACTAAGCCAAGGTCCTCAACTATCTCCGGAATAAATCCTATCAATCAACACAATAATTCCAATTTTGGCAGTTTCCCCAGTATATCCACTGCTAAAGCAGCAGCTCTTCATAGAAGGCCTACGTTTTCTGGATTATCCAGTAATAATGGTAACAGTGGGTTTAATACTCCAACTATAACGTCTCCACCCAACATGAACATCAACTTAAAACCTTTAACTAGCATAACATCTGCCACCACGGGAACATCAACCAGCTTTACCAGTAATTCTACCCACAAAATATCTCCTAATAGACTACAGCCTACTACGCCTGTCGATAGGTCGTTGTCAGTCAATCAGTTACATCGTATTTCTCCATCACATGATACCACTGTCAACACTAATGGTACCTCCTTGACTGGCTCACCATCTGCACCTCAACATATGAAAGCAGTTAAATCATTAAAAACCAATTTGGAAAATTCACACATAAATTACGGAGCTGGTAGCCCAATGATTGCTACAGGTTTAGCTGGCAATACTGTTGTTGGTAGAGATGATAAAAACTCGAGTGCATCCGTTGTTGTTGAAGATAACAACAACAACAACAACAACAACAACAACAACAATAACAACAACAACAATAACAATAATAACCATGCAAATACTAGTAATTCTGTTAACGATATATTAAATTCATTATTGCAGCCGATGAACGATATAAAGAATAAATGTGAACAAGCACAACAACAGCCCGAATATGATGCTAACAACCCTGCAGTTGCGCTTGAAGATGATAATAAAAAGACCGGTGTTAATTTGAAGATTAACAACAGTCACACTGGTAGCAACCTTGACCAAGGCACTAGTAGGATGAACAATGATTTTCGCAAAAATTTTCCCGATTTGAAATTGCAAATGCCATCGCCCACAATTCCGTTAACCTCCAATAAACTATTATTACAGCAGCATCAAGGAGATAATAATATTAGTACTGGGATGAATACAAATGTTAATCAATTTGGATTTAATGTTAGTGATACAAATAATTTACCCATTGCAATGACACCATTGGGTGATAAGGCTAATATTCCATTAAATGTATGGTACGACGGTAATTGTGCTAATAGCAATACAGATACTAATAATATAACTGGTGCCCCTGCAGTTCTATCAGATAATAAAGAAGTTTTGGTAAATGCCAATGCTGCGAGTAACAATAACTCAACAATTGATGCAAACACTATGCCTGTTACAAACGGCCATGCAGCTGATGTTGGTGACAATACCGTCATTACTAATAACTATGGCAACACAAAAAATAAGATGAAAGATATCGGTAATAATGGCCATAATCATTTCTTTAATATGATGGTAAATAATGAGAACGTTAGTAGTAGCACTGGCCATGGTGGCATGAATACAAATAATATTCCTTCCAATATACTAGACATACAGAAATTAAGGATAAATATGAGTGGGAATAATAGTGTTTCAAGTAATGCTGTTACCAACTGTAGTAGTATAAACTTGGATAGCAATAGCGTTAATAATGCTAATGTTAATGGTTCAACTAATTCTAATTTATTGCACGGCTTCAATATATCTGTTGATTCGATATTACAAAATAATAATATTGGTACACCAACAGCCATAGCTACTGGCAAAAATATTGGAGATGAACATATTACCAATACTAGCAACAACAATAACATAAATAATACTGCAGATTTGCAACAGAAATCGTTGAATGATAAATCTTCAATAGAATATAATCCTAGTTCAACTACTATAAATACTATGAATACAGATAATAACACTAATGATGCTAGTAATATCACACCACTGGACCAAATGGGATACTGCAGCGAAGAGATTTTTTATGCCCCAAATGGTATATTAAATATGGACGAATTGTATGTTGAACATCCCAACGGGTATTTTCATAATGAATATAACATGGCTGATGCATTTATTGATCCTGATAGTAATATTGACACGGAAGATTATAGAGATTACAATGATACCACGCTGAAATTTTTGGGTGAAAAAAGAAGGAGAAGAAGAAGGAGAAGAAGCAGAAGTAGTAGCAACAGTAGTAGCAGTGGTGGTAATAACAATGGTACTAATATTAAAAGTAATGAAGATATGTTTTATTACTATTATTATTATCACGACGAGCAAAGACAAAAGGGGTTAGTGTTAAATGAGTTGAATATACTGTTGCAAAACTTTGAAAATTCATTGAATGTTTTAGATAATGAATTGAAAGATTTTACTGAACATTATGACAAAGTTGATAACGATGAAAATGAAGGTACACCAACTGAAAAAGAAAAAGGTGGGTGTGCTGATGAAGTAAATAATAATATCGAGTCTGGGCAGAATTCTATTACAGGCTATAATAACAATGGCGATGATCATGATTATAGTACTGGAATGGGAAAAGAGGATCATGAACATAAAGTTAAAGACTCTGCCAATAATGGTATTGGGACGTCGGTAACAAATATGACTGATAGACATAATAATAATTACGGTATTAAGAATATTGAAGGACAGGAAATTAGTTACAATATTAAAAGTGGCAATAAAAACAACAGTACTAGTATTCACAATAATAGCACTACTATTACTGGTAATAATCATGTTATTAACAGTAACAAAAGTACTATATCTTCTGCCATTCCACATTTAATTTTAGAAGAAGACATAAATAAGAAATGAACTGTTTTTATATTGATTATGAACCAATATTATGAAGATATTAATGGACATCTTGCATTATGGGACTGATAATTGGTTACATATTATCAATTTAACATATTGAATTTACTAGGTTTACATACTTTTGTATATTTGATATATAATTATACATGTGCATATTATAATATCGTGCATCATTTTTTACGGATAATTTTTTTTTTTTTTTTTTTTTTTTTTGGCAAACTAAAAATATGCTTACCAACAGCAAAAAAAGAAAAAAAGAAAATAAAATAAAACTGGAAATAATAAAACAGCAATAATGTAACTTACGCGGAAAAAAAAAAACACAGCATTTTTTATAGAATTTTTAAAATTATTATTTTGTTAGCGAGACGGACAGACAGACAGACGGACAGACAGACAGACAAACGGACAGACAGACAAACGGACAGACGGACAGATAAACAAAGAAAACAGGCAGGGTGATATTTACTAAGAAAACTACACAGGAATAAAAGTAAAATCTGATACATTCGCGTAATATAATTAACAATGCAAATGAAAAGCTTACGAGAGGAACAAATAAGTAACAAATAATAAAAAATAAAAATAACTCAGCCCAGCAAATAAGTAAAAAAAAAAAAAAAAAAAAGAAAACCCAGCTTAAAACTATAAGAAACCATCATTAAAAAAAACTAAACACTTTTCCATTTATTTCTCTTTTTTTTTTTTTTTTTTTTTTTTGATTAACAAATCAAGTCTTTAAACCATATTTTATCGTACTTAAAACAATAAAGAAAGAGATCTACCCACTAAATTTGTCGCTGTAATAATTTTGCTACAAACTTTTTATTAGATCTGTTTTTATTCTTATTTCATTTTTTTTTTTTTTTTTTTTTTTTGTTTTTATTTTATTTTATTTTATTTTATATTATTTTATTTTATATTTTCATCCTCGTTTGACTTTCCATCATTGCTAGAATAGAAAAGGAAAAAGAATCATTGAAGGAAAAAAAAATAAGCCAAATAACTATTACAGATACTACTAGAAGAGAGTAAAGCACCTTTAAAGCCTAAAAAAAATAAAAAAACTACGTGAAAATGACTACTCTTAGTGGCAAAAACAATACAATTATGAATGGTTTATTAGTTAAAAAAAGAAGTGACAAGACACATACATTTCCGAAACCACCTCCAGGGTTGAATATTGTTTCAGGGACTAGGACTGCTTCTAGTGGTTCTTTAAATTCAGTGTCTAGCAAAATAAAGATTACTACAGCCATCACTAATAATAATAACAAAACCATAAGCTCTATAAGAAGACCTTCTGATAATTTACTGCAACAAATGTTAAATGAAGCGGATGTAGAAGATGAAGTGGAAGTAGAAGAAGAAAAAGAAGAAGAGGGAAAAAGAATAAACGAAACACCCTCTGATTCAAGCACTATCCGTACTATTACTATTAACAATACGGCAGGAAAAGGACAATCTGGAACTATTACTAGCGACAATACTAAGAGGAACACGCAATCAAGCAACGGCACAACAAATACTACTACCAGTGAAGAAGATACTGATGTTATTGATGATGACGATGATGTGGATGTTGATGTATTAAAAGCTCGTGCTAATGAAAATGGGTCTCCTTTATCTAGTAACATATCAGATACAGATTTTGATAGTAACACTAAAGATATAACAAGTGTTGTGTCCTCACATCAATTGACATTTGGTTCTACTATCAAAGCTGCTACTATTAACACTACTGAAAAATATACAAAAGATCGGGAAAATGAAGAAGAAACAGAAGAAGAAGAAGAAGAAGAAGTACAAGAAATGGACGAGATTATTAATAGTTTGGAGGATGTTAGTAGTGGTATTGAAAGACAAAGATCCTTTATTTCCTCGTCTGGCTCATCTTCCAGAAGTAACAGTATTTCAAGCGCCAATAATGCATTTATCACCAGGGGTATCATTAAAGGAAGTATACAAGAAGAAGAAGAAGAAGAAATGCTATACAATGGCGGCAGCAATCCGATATCACAGAAGTATATTTTTAAAAATGCTACCACTATTGGACTAAATAAAGTGTTTAATAATGGCAATGTTAATAATATCAGTAACGTTTTAACTAGTCCACTTAAATCACACGGTGCTAGCAAAAATACTGACAATAGTAATAGCACTTTGACATTTCTTAACGGCGGTGGCACTGGTAAGTATAAGAATGGTAATGCATCCTACTATTATGCAAATGGCACAGTTAGCGGTGGCACGCCGATTCACACTACCGATATAGGTAATGCTGTTGCTGGTATTACCAATACTTCGAATGCCAACATTACATTAACGAGAAATATGATGATTAGTTCGTCGCCTGGAATTTCCAATACTTCTGTAGGACATCGTAACAAATTAGCGTATGCTAATAAATTTGCCTCAAAAAGTACTCCAGCGATTTTAAATTTAAATGCTGAAGAGCCTAATAACAGTGTCTCATATACAAACAATGACATGCCATTTTCGAACCATACTCAATTTTTAACCCCATCACAAAGATTGAGGATGAGAAGACAGAAATCGGTTAAAAGTACTATAAGGTATAGAGAAAGATATTACGAGCATCAAGAAAAACTGGACATTATGAACAACTATGAAAATTCAAGTGAATATATGCATTTTACTCCTAACCCAAGAGCCAATAAAATCAAGAGCACGGCTACTACTACTACTACTACTACTAACAATAATGGTAATACCAATACGACTAGCACCAAAAATTCAAAAACACATAATATAATGAAATTAAGTAATAATTCTACGACTACTGATTTTGAAATTTGGAATGTTCCAATAGCTGCATCTAGTACAAGCACTTTTTTAACTACCATGAATACAAGTATCAATGGTAAGAATAACAGTGCAAGCAATAATAGGAAAACAAAAAGTTTATCTTCTTCCTCAAATGCTACAACTTCTATTAGCGGTTTTCCCGCAACTACTGCTACTACTACTAGTAGTAGTAGTAAGAATTTATCATCTACTCACATTCAAACGTCACCATTGGCAACACCGCAGTTACCGGTATCACAAAATTTGGATTATAATTGCATGCAACCATCCCCTATACCTGGTGTAACTAAGAAGGGAAGAGAACTAAATGATTTTTTCCAAAAAACCACAAATAATTTAACGCAAATATATGAAGCATCAAGTAAAAATTATGGTGCTTCGCAATTACAAAAAAGGAAAATTTTTGCTGAATCATTACCATTGTCGTTAAAAAATGCCAGCGATGAGGGATTTGAGGACTTGACCTTAGTTAGTGAAGATAAATTGCAATATATAAGTAATTCTAGGCCTATGTGGCTACCACCCAAGGATGTAAGTGAAAAAACCAAGCATGATAGATTCATTGGTGATGCTATAAATACAGCAAGTGTTGAGCAAATGAATCGCTCTAATAACTTACAGAAACAGTTAATTATGTTGGGTAAAAATCAGAAAAGGCTAGATGATATATTGTCCAAGGGTATCTTAACCAAGCAACACTATTTGGTTGAGTTAAGAAGTATGTGTTGGGAGAGCCGCGGCTTATTTTTTTCAAATAAGGGCAAAAAAAACAATATGTTGAAGACATATAATACTTTGTTATTGAATGATGTTATCCAACTTTTGGAGAGATATCAACCTTTTGAAAAATTTACTAATAATGATGATCCACAAATGTTGAAAGATTATCCACCGACTAAAACTAGTGAAATTATAAGATTAATTCAAAACAACATACCCAAGTATAATAACAGCAATGGTAACACTTCGATTCCACGAAATCTATTGAAATTGTTGCAATATAAAAGTTTTACTATAGAAGGGATTTTACCTGGTGATATTGTATTGTTTAATCATTTTCTTTATTTATTTGATGATGGTGATAGTGGTACTGCTGATAATACTGCTCAAGAAAAGAACAACTTGGCTACGATTTGGAATATAACATGTTTATTGCAATCCACTGTGTTTAACAATAGTAATGTTAAATTAAAATTTGAAGAGAAGATAGTTGCACCTTCAACTAGTGGGAATGTGATTTATAGGTATTTATCGAAGGAAGCAAGTTTTTCCAAAGAGTTCAATTCGAATGTCTTAAACTGGG
The DNA here is from genome assembly GCF_020623625.1 of Saccharomycodes ludwigii. Classification (NCBI taxonomy): domain Eukaryota; kingdom Fungi; phylum Ascomycota; class Saccharomycetes; order Saccharomycodales; family Saccharomycodaceae; genus Saccharomycodes; species Saccharomycodes ludwigii. The sequence continues at coordinate 294,144 of NC_060203.1, forward strand.
ACAATTTGTGGGTTATATTTGGTAGGATTTCGCATGATTTGTTACAATGGTGTCTAGATATAATTGTTGTTAATAATACGGCTGTTTTCTATAAGGCTGATCATTCGTATTATGTTGATAAATTGCGTAAGAAATTAGAAAGTAGCACGCATGGATATAATAAGTACGAAAAATTGTGGGAATATTGGAATACTAAATATATGGTTAATAATTATAAAATTTTGTTGAGTTTGGTTTTAAATGTTTTATTGAATTATCATTTTGGATTCAATGATTTTAATGATTTGAGGGAAAACATGGATAGTAAATTTATGATTATTGGTGGTAGTAATGGTAATCTTGGCTTTGACGATGATGAACTTTTATTAGAAGCTGGGTTTATTAAGAAATGGTTGTATTATTATAAAAAATTTTAAAAGCGTGTAGTAATTGGATGTGTATCATTTTTTTATTTTTATTTTTATTTTTATTTTTATTTATGTATTTATTTGCTTTTTATGGTTGTATTTAATTATCCTCTAGTCTAACTTATATATTTGTTTATATGTAGATATGTTTATTTTTTTTTTTTTTTTTTTTTTTCACATTATTTCCGGTATTTATTGTTATGTATATTTACATCTTGTTATATAATGGGATATTATCTTTCTAGAATACTTTTATTTAATTGTTTCCTTTTCTGGAACAATATCATTTCCTTGTTTTTATTTTCCCGCAAAGGGCATAATATACATTTTTATAGGGCTCGTGTGACTAATACGAAGTTTTTAATGTTTTTTTTTTTTTTTCGTTTCTTTTTTTTTTTTTTTTTTTTTTTTTTATTTTGTGTTTTTTTTTTTTTTAATTTTGTTGGTCGATAAAAATACCGAAAAGAAAAACAAAAAAAAAATGTTACTACGTCCAAAAAGCTTTTATGAAAATCATTTGGATTATTTCAAAATTTATATTAAGATTAGATAACGCATAATAAACCAAACTTATTTTCTTGTTTTTCTTTTTTTTTTTATCTTTCTTGTTTCTCTTTCTCTCTCTCTCTCTCTCTCTTTCCTTTTCTTCTTCTCTTGTAATCTTATATCTTATTTAATACTTGCTATTTTTTTTTTTTCTTTCCTTTTTAGTTTTCACAAATTTATAAATACAACAAAACAAGGAAGAATTAATTAAAAGTTAATATCAAGGCAGAACAAAAAACAAAAGAAAGAAAGAGAATGTCGTCGCTCATACCAAATACAATAAGCATGATGTCTAATTCTACCACAACACCAGATAAATGCTTACATCCAATTTTTTCAAGTTTTAGTAACTTTTCCGGGTCTGTATCTTTTCTATGTTCTTTAATTTCGCAAATTCCACAACTAATTGAAACTTACAATGATAAAACAGTTGAGGGTATTTCTCCAATATTATTATTAGGTTGGTTGATGGGTGATATAACTTCATTAACAGGTGCTATAATTACTGGACAGTTGGCTTTTCAAATTATGCTAGCTATATATTTTTTAATAAATGATCTTTTCATTTGTTCACAATATTATTATTATGGTATTCTATACGATAATAAATTAGCAACAGTTGGTCATGAGCATAAAGATATTAGTGCGATTAATAGTCATAATACGCTAGGTAGTGGTCATAGTACTAGTAATAACATTATCACCACCAGTGCCTCTGCGAAAAAAAAGGGCAAAGGAAAATTATTTTTGGGCATATTTTCCAGTTTTTTCACTAAATCGAACGGTATGCCTATATTAATAGGTGCCTCTAATATTACCAAGAATAATAGTAATAATACTGTCAAGACTATAGGTCTTATATGTTCTTGGTTAGGCGGACTTTTTTATTTATCAGCAAGAATACCACAACTAATCAAAAATTATAGACGTAAAAGTACTGATGGCTTATCTCCATTTTTATTTATGAGTACAATAGTTCATAACCTTACTTATACGTTGAGCATTTTCACTAGTTGTGAGTTTATTCAATCTGTAAGTAAATGTGCGTTTGTAATGAATGAATTACCGTTTATTTTAGGTAGTGCCGGAACGTTGCTTTTTGATTTTATTTATATTTACCAACATTTTGTATTATACGCTGAAGATAATAGAATTAGACACGAGGAAGAGGAAGAAGAGGAGGAAAGATTATTAAGGCAGGAATATGATAGTAGTGAAAATACTCCTTTATTAAATTGATATATTTATTTATATTTTTATTCCAGAGTTGTTATTATTATTATAGTTGATATATTTATTTAACATTCACTGTGTATTATAAGATGAAATAAATAATTTGTTTATTGTAACTTTATTACTTTTAGTGTTATTGAGGGAGTAAATGACTAAAATGCCAGGTACAAATAGTAATTTTTTTTTTTTTTTTATTTGTGAAAGTGAAAGATAACTTGGAAAATTTGCTCGTATATAAAAAAACAAATAAAAAAAGAAGGAAAAAGTTCATTGTTGCGTGTTATTACCCGGACCGTGTTATATTAAATATTAAAAAGTTTGATTTATTTATTTATTTATATTTTATATATAAATATATTTATTTTTTTTTCCCCCTTAATACTTATTATTTATATTTACCACTGTTGTAAGAATTACCACTGTTGTAAGAATTACCAAGGTTGGTGAATTCGTAAAGATTATTCATTTTAACTCTGAAATAATTCAGATCATAAGCGGCAAAAAAAAAAAAAAAAAAGGGAAAGAAAACTCATAACTGTATATAATGTCCAATACAACCAAAGATAACCCGACAGCAGCTACATTATTACCAAATACTAATAGCACACAACCCCTTAATCAAAATAAACACCATAGCGATGATAATGATAGCTTATCACATCACCATTCCAATATGGATAATACCAGGTTAAGTTTTATAGAACCGATAAGTATAAATGAAGAGATCCAACAACAACAACAACAAGATAAGGGTACGAATAATAAAAACAAATCAAACAATGATAATAACAATGATCCATTTGTAAATGTTGAGATATTGGAAGGCAATATAATAAACGGAACCTTATTACAAACAAATACAAATAACATGAGTATGAGAAGTGTTAATAACCTAATACCAACTAAAAGTAAGACTAGCATTGGTGGTAATAACAATATTCTGCCAGTAAGTACGTATGACGGGAAGAAATTTATGGTGTGGACAATGAGGATAACTTTGACATATGGGAATCAACAATTGTATTGTTACAAACGGTACAGTGAATTTGTAGTTTTTAGAAATAAAATATTACACAAATTAAATATGTATTACAAAGAAAAACAAAGACAAGGCAACAATAGCATTAACAGATATACAAAAATCGTAATACCTGAATTACCCCCGCCTGTGAGTTGGTGGAAATGTTGGGAATATGATAGGGTTAATTTTGATAGACATTGGTTACAACATAGACAAGCAGGGTTAGAGTTTTTTATGTGTAGTGTGTTATTGGATAAAGATATTGTTAATCTGTGTTTTGATATTATACAAAAGTTCATATTAAATAAACCAATATATGCTTAAAATATGATATGTAGTTGTTGGTAGCATTGAAGCACAAGTAAGCTTTGTTTATATATGTAATAAATATATATAGAAAAAAAAAACAACGATTTATTGTTATAGAGTTCACGTGACGTGATTTTAATTATATTTTTATTTAGTGCGAGAGGAGAGAATAATATTCCCCCCCTTTAAATTTAGTGGGTGTGAGGTAGCTAAGAAAATACCGTGGCAGTTTACCGATTTATTTTATTTTATATTTTATATTTTATATTTTATATTTTTAAATTCACGTTCCGAAAGAATAAAAAAAAGAATAAAAAAGTTCTCGAAGATTTATTCAGATTATTAATCAAAAAGATTTGAATTAGAAAAATTATGATTCTTTTCTTGTTTTTGTTAATCACTTACTAATAACAATCCTTATAATAATCAAAAATCTACTATCTTGTTTTAATCTAAAAAGAAAGAATTTCGTATAAATACAAACATTAATTTATTGTTTTATATCTTTCACCTTTTTTTTTTTTTTTTTTTTTTTTTTTCTCTCTCCTTCTTCTTCTTAAAATACTCGACTACAATCATATGCTATCAAGTTTATTCTCTTCAACAATAACTCTAAAAACAAAAAGTAAATTATTTTCAAACACATCATTAACTTTAAAATTAGCAAGAATGGTTCATCACAGAGTAACTATCATTGGTTCCGGTCCAGCAGCTCATACTGCTGCAATTTATTTAGCAAGAGCAGAAATTAAACCCACTTTATATGAAGGTATGTTTGCCAACGGCGTCGCTGCCGGTGGCCAATTGACTACTACTACCGAGATTGAGAACTTTCCAGGATTCCCAGAAGCATTAACCGGTAGTGAATTGATGGACAGAATGAAGCAACAAAGTGTCAAGTTTGGTACTGAAATTATTACGGAAACAGTATCTAAAGTTGATTTAAGTAGTAAACCATTCAAATTCTGGACTGAATTCAATGAAGATGCAGAACCTCAAACTACAGATGCCATTGTTTTGTCTACCGGTGCCTCCGCCAAGAGATTACATTTACCAGGTGAGGAAACTTACTGGCAAAAGGGTATTTCTGCCTGTGCTGTTTGTGATGGTGCTGTTCCAATTTTCAGAAATAAGCCATTAGCTGTTGTTGGTGGAGGTGACAGTGCCTGTGAAGAGGCCACCTTCTTAACAAAATACGCATCAAAAGTTTATTTGTTAGTTAGAAAAGATCACTTAAGAGCTTCGCAAATCATGGCCAGAAGAGCTGAAAAAAATCCAAAGATTGAGATCAAGTACAACACAGTTACTTTGGAGGCTAAAGGTGATGGTAAATTGTTAAACGCTTTAAAAATTAAAAATGTTAAAACTAATGAAGAAAGTGATTTGCCGGTAAATGGTTTATTCTATGCCATTGGTCACACTCCAGCAACTAAAATTGTGGAAGGTCAATTAGATTTATATGAAAACGGATATGTTAAAACTGTTCCAGGTACCTCCTTGACGAGTGTTCCAGGTGTTTTTGCTGCTGGTGACGTTCAAGATTCGAAATATAGACAGGCTATTACTTCTGCTGGTTCCGGTTGCATGGCTGGTTTAGATGCTGAAAAATATCTATCCGAATTGGACTGAAAACATTATATAGAATCAAAGACTGTTTATATATATATATGCATTTGTATGAATGTCAGTCAATATTTGTATAAATTTTAATAATAAAAGAGACTTGAACTGGTTTGATTTTAAATGTGTGCCTTATATTAAAAGGTATAAAAGAAAGGATAATTAGTAACAATATTAATAATAATAGATATGTAAACGAAATTATAAAAATTATAATCTAAAGGATTAAGAGTTTTTTTTTATTTTTTACTAATATATATATATATATATATATTTAACAAATAATTAACAAAATATAGTAATAATAACATTTTTTTTTTTTTTTTTTTTTTTTTTGGTGCTTTTAACATCAATATATATTAGATCTTTTTCATTTGCATAGTTTTAATTTGTTCTTCCAACTTTTTAACTTTATTCTGGACTTCCTCCAAATCATTATTCAATCTAATTCTTTCATTAACGATGTTCTGTTCCCATTGCCTGAATCTTTGCTCCTCAGCTTTAACTTGATCAGTAAAATATTTCTTTAATGCTATTTCTTCTTCCTTAAATTTAGGATTATGTGATAACTTTCTGGCTGGTATAGGAGGCGGAATAGACCCATCCACTATATCTTTATCTGATGACGTAGAAGAAGAATTTACATCAGCATTTTCTAGACGTAATTTTCTATAAGTTTCATAATGTACTTCTTCTGTAGTTAGAATCAAATCTAATAGATTGGTTCTTAATAATAAACTTCTCAATTTTCTGAAATCGCAATGATCATCATTTTCTACTTCAACTACCCCCCATGGGTATTGCCTACCTAAAACAGCAGTATTTCCATTACCCAAATCGTACCTAGTTTCAGAACCAATAACTGCAAATGGCATCGCTTCAATTAATTGTTTTGAATGCTCCATAGCGGCTTGGCTATCTTCTATATCATCATTGTTGGAACTAGTCGAACCTAGATCATCAGAGGTGTTGGAATTATATAAGGGTGGTGTGAATATACGTATATTTTGTGCTTCAATAACCTGTCTGATTCTTAATTTAAAAACGTTCAATTCTTCTTTGGTCAAAGTATCACTCTTAGAAATAACAGGAATTAAATTAGCTCTTGTTGATATACTCTTCATAGTAGCTACATCTAAAGGTTTTAAACCATGTCCAGTAGGTTTGATAAAATATAATACCGCGTGAACTCTCAAATCAAATTTAGTTTTTCGAAAGGGTTGTTGTTCTTGACGCATAAAAGAATCGTGTTGATCATCAATAAAATCAATAATAGTATTCCAGCATTTGTTATTATTAACATTATCACCAAATCCAGGGGTATCAATAACATTAACTTTTAATTCAAAATTTTTCTCTTCTAAAATACAACGAGTTATGTTTATCTCTGTGGTTTTTTTAATGCTACCACGGTGCTGCATACGCGATGTTTCGGTAGTATTTGCAGGCAATGAAACTGGTTTTAAAGTGGTTTGGAATAAAGTGTTCACAAAAGTAGTTTTACCTAAACCGGACTCACCACAAACCATTAAGTTGAATTGTCCACCCCTTTTACTAACAATTTTGTAACATTGGTTTGGTAAATTGGATATTCCAATATCAATAGGCTGTTGTTGATGTACTGCAGTGGTGCTCATAGCTGATCAATATTTTGAAATAATTTTTTTATTTACTTTGTTTATTTTTTAGAATAAGTTGGGGAAGGGGAAGTGGAAGGGGGAGAGAGGGAGTTATGATAATAATAATATGGTATAAATATTTTTAATTTATTACTAATTTTTTTTTTTTTTAAGTACATTATTTTGAAAAAGTTTTGATAATAAACAACAACAACAACAAATGAAAATTTAGTTAAAATTAGCAATTTATGATACATTTTTTTTTTTTTTTATTTTTTTTTTTCTGTTCACGTGAACAAAAACTCTGTGGGAAAAGAGTTTGTTATAGAAAACGTTGCAGACCAGAAAAGAGAGGGAAAGAAAAGGTCGATAGTTTTCCATTTCCAATAACAAATAAAAATAAAAATAAAAATTCTGTTCGGACAAAACAATTTGTTATTTATATCCGATATTTTTATTAAGGGAATGTCGGACACGAGCATTTACTGGTTTTGAAAGATTTGGATCATTAAAAATATATAATAATAATAATACGTATGTAACAACTGCTTAAATATATAATTATATCACACATCTTTTTTCTTTCTCTTTTTTTTTTTTTCTATTTTCCTCTCACCTAACACAATTCAACAGCATTTTAACATAAACATACAACAAAGATCCAATAATGTCACATTCTATCAAAAATGTCGGTGATTATACCAAAAAAATACTGTGTGATACTTTTAAACCACAAGATCTATTTGACTCGTTAACTTTAATTATTCAAACTTTAGAAACAATCGATAAAAACCAGGGTAGTAAATTGTCTTTATATGTAAATATATCCAGCTTTTTAACTGCACTAAGAACAAAAGGATTAGATCACAAAGCTGATTATATCGCAGCCGCTGCAAAGGCAATTTTACAATTCTCTGACGTGATTAAATATCCAGTAGATACCACACATAATAAAAATGAACAAGCGCTCGTTGTAGCCGATATTGTTGGGACAGGAGGTGATGGACAAAACACTTTTAACGTTTCCACTTCATCTGCAATTGTTGTATCTGGAATTAAAGGAATTAAAATTGTTAAGCATGGTGGTAAAGCCTCTACCTCAAATAGCGGTGCCGGTGATTTAATCAATGTGTTGGGCGTGGATTCTACAAAAGTTAATGCTGGTTCTGTGGAAAAATTATATGCTTCCAACGATTTCATGTTTTTATTAGCTTCCCAGTTTCATAAGGGGATGTTTCACGTGGCTGAAATTCGTAAAATGATGAAAATACCAACTATTTTTAATGTTTTAGGTCCTTTATTACACCCTATGTCCATTGTTAACAAAAGAATATTGGGTGTTTATTCCAAAGATCTAGGATTAGAATATTTAAAAGCTGCCAGATTAGTATATCCTAACAATGATATCTTTGTTGTTTGGGGACACGTTGGATTGGACGAAATTAGTCCTATTGGTAAAACAACAGTTTGGTGTTCACAAGCTAATAATGATTTGAATACTGAAATTAAAGTTTTGGAGATATCACCTTTGGATTTTGGTTTGATGGAACATCCTTTAGCAGATTGTCAAAGCTTAGGTCCTGCTAAAAATGCAGATATTTTAGCTAATCATATTTTACAAGGTGAATACAGGAGAGGAGAAAATGCTATTTATGATTATATCCTATTGAATAGTGCTATGTTATATTGTTTGTGTTTCAATTCCAAAGATTATAAAAAAGCAGTTGATATTGTAGAAGAATCTATACATAACGGGTCTGCTTTGAAAAGTTTACAGAAATTTGTTAAAGATGTTGAACAATTGTAAAAGAAAAAAAAAAAAAAAAAAAAAGAAAATAGCTTATTTATATTTTTTTTTTACATATTACACTGTTTATTGAATTTTTTTTTTTCTTTTTTTTTTTTTTAATTTTAATTTTAATTTTGAAAGAAAAATGATTTAGTTTGATTCTTGTATGGAACAACGACATTATCATTTGATAGTGGTTTAATTTATTATTATTATTATTATTTCTTTCTTTTTTTCTTGTTTTGTGTTCTTGGAAAATCAAAATTTGGCTTTTCTAATCTTTTTCGTGTCATTTTCATTTTTCTTTTTTTTCGTGTAAATTTTTTTATTTTTTTTTTTTTGTTTTTATTTTTTTTTCTTTCTTGCTTCGTTTTTCTTTTTTTCTTTTTTTTTTTTTAATATCAAAAAGATAATCATATATATATTATTTTACCAATATATGGTAGAGTTTTTATAATGGTACGTTTATAAGATTAAAGAAAAAAAAATAATTAGGTATTTTGTACCGCTTACAAACATTACAGAAGTAAATACCAATATTACAGTACTAAAAACAAAAATCATGTCTCCCTCTGGCACAACTTTTGTTACTCAGACTCCTGGTGACTCAAAAAGGAAATCTTTAAACAATTTTGAATTTACTCCAATTGGTTTTAAGAAGAACACACCAACTTCTCAAGGTAAAGAACAAAACAATAACGATGACCATTCGGATAAAAATAAGACTAATATTGACGATATCACAAAATCCCCCCCAAGATTTAGAATCACGGAACAAAATAAAAGATTTAAATTAGGTAAAGCAAGGAGAACAACCAGATCGGATATTGATAGTGAATTTGATGAAATAGAAGAAGAAAAAGAAGATGAAGACAATTATGCTAGGAATGGTATTAACAATGATGAAAGCAAAAATAATACCGAACAATTATTTCAGGACTCATCTTTTGAACAAGAAAAGACTAACCTTAATATATCCATGAATAACCTGAAAATACCCAGTAATACAAAAAATAGTACGAATACCCACTCAAACATATTTTTATCAAATAACAAGGAAAACGAAAATGATGAAGAAACCAGCCCCCATTTACACAAGGATAATACTAAACTATCTAACCCTTTAAGAGAACAAGAAAATAAATTGCGCTCATTGGAGTTGGAAAACTATACATTAAGAGTTAAAGTTAATTCTTTATTGAAATTTTTAAACAATGTTGATGATAAGGGGAATATATCTAAGCAGTTATCGATTTTAGATGAATTAAATGATTGGAAATCGAAATATTTTTTAGTTCATAGAGATTTGAAAGATTTAAGATTAGAACACGATAGTTTTACCAAAAAATTTGAAAACAATACTGCCAAGGAGAAACAAGAACAAAAAGAAGACGAACTCAAGTTGCAAAAAGAATTGGATAAACTAAAACAAAGCCATACTGAACAACTTAGTACTCTAGAAAAAACAATAAAAGAGTTAAATGATAAAATAAAGCTTTTATCAAGTGAATTACAAAATAAGAATGGCACAATTAAAGAACTAAACACTCAATTGGAGACGGTTTCAAAAGAAGATTTTAATAAATTAACCAAGTCACAAGATTTAAATGTCAAGAAACTAAAACTAAAACAAAATGAAATAGATTCTTTGTTAAATGAATTAGAAATTATGAAAAATAAATCTGAAAGGGAACAGAACGATCAGTTGACGGCTTTGGAAAATGATAAAAAAAAGTTGCAGCGCAAAATTGAACAATTGATTGAAAAGATAGCTATGTTAGAAAATACCAACACAGATTTGGAAAAATCAGGTAAAAGTACAGCATCTGAATTACAGCAAAAAATGTTAGAAAATGAAAAGTTATTAAAAATTCAGTTTGAAAAAAAAATAGATGTATTGAAAGAATCTAAAAATAAAGAAATGGCAAGTTTGCAAGGGAAAGTAGACGAACTGCAGACTCAGTTACAAGATCAAGTTTCAAAAAATTTAGAGCTAAACACCAAACTACGATCATTAAAAGAAACAATAGAAAGGGGGAAAAATGATTTGGAGAAATTAGGCCGATTGGAGAATGATTTGATAAATGCAAATTCAAATGTTTCAAAACTAAAAACTGAATTGAAGGATACTAAATCGAAATTCCAACAGTTATTAGATAATAAAATAGAAGAACTAACTGATTTGAAGTTTGAAAATAAACAAAATTTGTCGGACAAAGTATTTTATCAAAATGAATTAGAAGATAAAAGCAAAGAAGTGAAAATTTTGCAAGAAAAATTGGCAAATGTATCCAAGTTTCAGGATAATAATAAAGAGTTGGAAAGTTATAAAAAAAAAATACATTCGCTAACGTTGGAAGCCGATGCTATAAAAGATGACTTGAACCTGGAAAGGGAATCTACAAATAGATTACAAAGATACTGGGAAAACAAATATAATATTTTAAAGGAAGAAAATGATGCCTTGACTAGGGACAATACCGAGTCGAATAAACAAAGGTTGAACGATTTGAATGATTTACAGAATGACTTGGAAAAATTGCGTCAAAGATGTAATGACATGGCTATGGAAAAATTAACTTTGTCACAAACTTTAAGAGATACCACTAAGGAAAATACTCGTTTGAGACAAGATATTAAGGATGTCAATCAAAAATTGAACTATGTAACATCTGAATTTGTGAAATTGCAAGATTCTTTTGCTGCAGCCAGTAATAATGTTGATAGTCAGGCTAGTTTGGATAATTTAAAACTAATAGAAAAGTATAAGAAAATGAAAACCAACTTTTTACAAGAAATCAAAAGTTTACAAGATGAAAATTTAGCCCTAGAAAAGGAACTTATCATGTTACAACAGAACCAACAGAATATGCCGTCTATGGATAATACCTATGGGTATGGTAATGATAATAACATTTTAAAAGATACATTAGATTATTATAAACTAAAATACCATAAAGAGGTGAATTCAAATAATGATCTACGAGTTATGAACGATTACTTAAATAATGTTTTAAAAGCAAGCACTACCAAAGTGAGGATGGATTTGCTAAAGGCAGAAAACCAAATGGATACCGATGATGATATAAATCAACGCGAGGCATATTCTGAAAATTATTATGAGCGTAATTACGGTGATAACACTTTATACAATCAACCAGAAACTTATCTAAAACGAACAACACCCATTAATTACAATAATTCTTATCCATATGGTGCGAATAATCTTTTTAATACAAAAATTAACAACAAAAGGCAATATTTAAGAAGAAAATTAAAGATACCATTTTTAGTTGCATTGGCCTGTATTAGGTTTAAGAATGTAGCCATGAAGAAAAAATACGATGATCAAAGAATTTTCAACCTAAAAGCAAAAATTGAGAATAGTAGAATGACTTGGTAAAAAATATATATATATATATATATATATTATAGCATTTTTATATTTAACATATCTGTGTATGTATTATATGTATATATGTGTGTAATCAAAGGGAAGGGAAGTATAGAATTATATCACTTTGGTAGTTTCTGTATTATATTTCTAAGTCTAATAAAAAATTCATCTATTATGGAGTCAATATTTTCCAACATGTCACATGCATCCTCTAGATCATGGCATTTGCTTAAGACCCCTTTGCAATTTTCTATAGTTTGATCGATTTGAGTATTTATAATGCCTTTGGTTATCAAGTCAGATTGTTGTCTAACAATATCTGTTGTTTGTTGGTGTATTGCAGAAATATAATCAGATATTTTATACATTAAATAATCATAATCAAGAGATAGTTTATTGATATCTAAAGGATCTAGACTATCGCCATTTTGATCTTGATCATCTATATTTTCATTTATTACTGTCTGTTCTTGGTCTTGGGGTAATCTGTTTGTATCATCAGACATGTTATGAGCATATGTACACAGTAATTAAATTGAAAGGAAAAGAGTGAAATTTTTGAGGTAGGACACGTTATCAGATATGGTTAATCTAACAAAGTTTATTAAAAACGCATTTAATCGATTAAAAGTCGGGAAAAAAGAAAAAAAAAAAAAAGAGGGGATAAATTTCTAAGTTTGCGGGTTTTAAAATGGAAACTTTTTAATTATCAAATATAGCACGTGACCGGGTAAATACAGATTTGTAAACAACGCAACTGCAATAAAAATCAAATTGGTAAATAAAAATCGACAATTTGTTGCTGGACGGGGGGTGTTTTTCATTTTCTTGTTTATTTTTTTTCCTTTTTTTTTTTTTTTGTTTTTGGTCAGAATAAAATCTTTTAATTACATAAAAAAACAAAATTTAAAAGAAAAAGGAAAAAAAAAAAAAAAAAAAAAAAAAAAAAACAACAAACGAACAATGTCAGGAATTATGCTAACGGATGAGCCCGTTAGAAGACCACGTCCTTTAGGAAGCCCATTATTAAGAAAGATCCAAAGGGCTTGTAGATTATCCTTGCCAGAACCAGATTTAGGTTTGAATCTAGATGTTGCCGACTATATAAATGATAAACAGGGGGCCGCTCCAAGAGAAGCAGCTTTAACCATTGTAAGATTAATTAACAGTAAAGATATTCATACTGCTATTTTTGCATTGTCTTTGTTAGATGTTTTAGTGAAAAACTGTGGGTATCCTATACACTTGCAAATTTCAAGAAAAGAATTTTTAAATGAATTAGTGAGAAGTTTTCCTGAAAGACCACTTCCAAGGCCTACTAAAGTTCAAAAACTAATTTTGACTGCTATTGAAGAGTGGTATCAGACGATTTGTAAGCATTCAGCTTATAAAGAGGATATGGGTTATATTAGAGATATGCATAGGTTATTAAAGTATAAAGGTTATTCTTTCCCTCACATCAAAGAAGAAGATTTGGCAGTGTTGAGACCAAGTGAACATTTGAAAACATCTAGCGAAATTCAAAAAGAACAAGAAATTGCCCAAGCTGCCAAATTAGAAGAACTAATTAGGCGTGGTAGACCAGAGGATTTAAAGGAAGCAAACAAGCTAATGAAAGTTATGGCAGGTTTTAAAGAAGACAATGCTATCCAGGCCAAACAATCTATATCTGATGAGTTGAGTAAGTTAAAAAGAAAAGCAGACTTGTTCAATGAAATGTTAACTTCTAATCCAGACTTGAATGATGATGCATTGGTGGAATTATATAGTGCATTGAAGGTATCACAACCAAAGTTTCAAAAAATTATTGAAGAGGAACAGGATGATGATCAATTGGTTCAGGATTTATTGGGTTTTAATGATACTGTCAATCAATTGTTGGAAAAGTATAATTTGTTAAAAACTGGCCATAGTAGTGAAGCTAATCAAATTACAGTTTCTCATATTTCTTCATCAATTAAAACTAATGAAGGCACTGGTGGTGCTTTGGCTAATGAGTTGAATTTAATTGATTTTGATGATGAAACGCCACATTCAGAAGCCACCGATAATGCCCCCACTCATAATATTAATGGTGGCAATGATATTGATGACTTATTAGGTGATTTGGGCAACTTAAATTTTAATCAACCTGCACAAGATTTTGGATTGGGTGGCAGTATTTCTTTAACTGGTCCTTCTCCTGTCTCACCAATTGTTAGCACACCATCTGTTACTGCTCCTACCAATACTTCAAGTGCATTTGATTTATTGAGTGATATTTCTTCTACAGTACCACAGTCTAACAATAAACCTGCTACAACTACCAATAATAGCAATAGTTTAGATTTATTGGGTGGTTTTGATTCACCTTCTTCCAACAATAACCTAAGCAGACCAGCTACAACCACACCAAGATTGTTAGTCCATGAATCCACACATTTGAAGATTGAGTTTGCCTTGACACGCCAATCACCAAACAGTATTGAAATTCATAGTTATTTTTCAAACATCGGTCCATCTCCAATTGCTGAATTCACCTTTTTAATAGCCGTTCCAAAAACTGTTCAATTAAGATTGAACCCACAAAGTGGGAGCTTTTTACCTGCTGAAACTGCGGATGCTGTAAGCCAGTTAGGATTCATTGACAATGTTACTACTAACATGGCCAAACCATTAAAAGTCAAATGGAAATGTGATTATACTGTAAATGGTACTAATGTTGAAGAAACTGCTGTTACCGTTTTACCAAGTATATAGAGAAAAAGATAATGCGACAATTAATTAAAATTTTATGTTTATTTGTATCAGCAATAGTTATCTTTTTTTTGTAAGTAATTTTTTCTGTTTTCTTTTTTTTTTTCTTCCAGGAAATTTGTTAAATTTTTATTCTGTTTTTTTTTGTTAATATATTTGTTATTTATCGAATCATTAAAATTTTTTTTTTTTATTTTTTTTTTTTTTTTTTTTTTTTCCTTTTCTTTTTTTTTTTTTTTTTTTTGTTTGTGAAATTCTCTATATATATTTATATATATATTATATTTTTAAAGAAGGTATTTTAACTATGACCGACCTTGTTGTGATTTCTGAATAATTTCTTGCGATGTAGGCTTTCTATCAGCGATTATTTGTTGTTGTTGTTGAGATCTTTGGATAATTTCCTGTGACGTAGGTGTTGTTACAGGGCCGATAAATTGTTGTTGATGTGATTGACTTTGTTGTAAAATTTCTTGTGGTGTAGGTGTTCTATATTTGGAAACATTGAAACCATCCTTAAAAGTGTCAGTATTTTTATTATTATTAGTAGAAATATTATTATTAGTAGAAATATTATTATTAGTAGAAATATTATTATTAGCAGAAATATTATTATCATAATTAGTTATAGATTTTGCATTGACAATATTAGGTAATATATGGCCATTGTTATCGTTATTAACAGAGCCGAGGTGATTTTCACCATTAGCAATTTGCTGTTGTCTGAATATTTGGATGTAATAATTCTCTGCGGCTTTTAGCGCAATTTCTGGAGATAAATCCAGCTTTTGTTGCATGAGCTTTTTTGCATAAGTTTCAATGATAATACGAGGAGATAAATGTTGTTTAAAACTAGCCTCTGCTTCAATAGGTGTTTGCCTTGGTGACTGTGACAGTGATAGACGTGCAGACGAAACCCTTTTCTGATGAGAACTACTAGAGGGTGACTGGGTATCTCCAGTATGAGAAACTGTCGGTGGTGTTTGTTGAGATTGATACTGCTGCTGTTTCTGCTGCTGTTTCTGCTGCTGTTGTTGTTGTTGTTTTTGCTTTTGTTGTTGCTGTTGTTGTTGTTGTTGCTGTAATATTTGACGTTGCAATACTTTTTGCTTATTATATTTCCTCATCAACAAATCCTTCTTCAATGCCTCATCTCTTTGTGCCTTCAATTCGGACATTTCTCGTGGTGTTGGAATTTTTGTATTAGATAAGTCCATGGGTTTCCTTGATTGCTGTGGATTTGGTTTAGGAACATTTTCCCTTTTCTTAATAACTTTTCTCATTGCCTCAAACATACTTGCCCATCTTAATCGTCTGTGGCCTCTTTGAATACTATCTTCCGTGACACCTAATGGTGATATTCTTCTTTTCAATTTTAGTTGCAGCTTATGGGCCTGCACCAACCAATAATAGGTCATATGTGCACGTGTTCCTCTTAAATCATTGATATCAAACTTAACATTTAACTGAACATATCTTTCAAAACATTGCCAAGGAGTTCTTCTTTCTGTATTAGATAAGTATCCATTTGTAGTATTAACAGACATATGAGAGCTAACAATGTCCCAGTTAAATTTAAACTGATTTATTAAAGAAACCAATAATTGATCATCTTGAGGTAACCATAAAGTTGGGGTCCTAAATGGTAACAATTCTAAGGGTGGCGGTACTGGGGGTCTTAAATAATGGCCTCTTCTATTACTGTTACTTCCAAATAACCCTCTTCTTTTGCTTAACGCTTCCAAGGAAGTATCCAAATCTATAACTTCTTTTTCTACTAGCTTCATAAACTTATCATCATCTAAAGTTATAGTTGTTTTGGATATTGGAACAAACTCTATATTTTGCTCTTTAATGTTTTCATCAAAAGGTTCATATAGTGGTAGGTTATCAACAACTGCTTTTTCTAACTCACTTAGATCATCATCAAAAATTTGGTATTTGAAGATATTAATTTGACTGGAATCAGCTTTAGATTTATCATTAATTTGTTCTTCATTTCTTTTAAGTCTTTTAACACAGCATTTTTCCTTGCCCATTAGCCAGTACTCCTTTATAGAATCGGCAATAAAAACACATTTAGCCATTTTTAATTTGTGTAATTCTTTAAAGTCCATTTGACACCATTTACCCTCCTGTAACAATCTCTGTCTATGTGTAACAATATTTCTTACACCGAAAAAGGGCAAATTATCTATAAATTTTTTAGGTTGTCTTAAGGACCACATATTATTTCTTCTCAATTCTTCAATACGAGAACTTACCACCGAAATTCTACTTTCATTTAAAGTTGTATTCCAAATGTCCGTAGTTAAGGTTTTATGCGACTTTGGTAATAGTTTTGATAGCGGTAATGTTGAAGTTAAATATCTTAACTCTGCTAGTGGAATAGACCTTGGTACTTTTGAAGGTATTTCGTTTTTCATTAATAAAATAATAGACTCTTTTGTGTTTAGCTCATCTCGTGTAAATCTCTTGTAAGTTAATCTAGTAGTATTATTTGTTTTATTTTTTTTAAAGTTATTCTTGGAAAGTTGAATTATACTTTTCTCTAATAGACGTTTCTTATACAAATCATCATCTGAAAATATGTTGGTTTTTCTTTTCTTAGTTGTAATTTCTAAAGGTTTCTGGTTTTCATCTTCGATAGGTAATTTTCTTTTCAAAAAGTTTATATCAAAACTGTTAAAGTCGGAAATATTTTTAATATTATAATGGGAAATGTATTGATCTAAAGTGATAATTTTACCTATATCAATGCTCGGATGTTGATCTTGTTGTTCTTTATAATATTGAATTAATAATTCTTTTCTTTTTTCTATCAAATCATTTAGTTTTAACTCTTGAATATGTAACTCTTTAAAAGAAGACATAATAATCTTTGGTTATTTACTTTTTTTTTTTTTTTTTTTTTTTTTTTTTTTTCTTGTTGTTGATTAAGAGCATTAATTATATTGACTTGAACGCATGAATTATGTGAACGAAATGTTATGTGGATTAACCTTTTAAAAAAAAAAAAAACTTTGAATTATATTTTTATTACTGTTTTATACATCCGTACATCACATTCTCTCTTTTCTCATTTTCGTATTGATGATTAAATTAATAAAGTTACAATTCTTGAAAAGAAATATTAATAAATAAAGCCGTTATTTATTCCACTTTGATCAAACAATTTTATATAAAATAAATAATCAAAAAAAAAAAAAAAAAAATACTTAGTTGTAAATCACCTTGTTGTGAATTACTCTCATTAGCTCCTTCTCTTTTTTTTTTTTTTTTTTTGTTTTCCCCTTACAAATAGTTCTTACCACTTGGAAACTTCATTTTCAAATTCTTCAATTGCTTTAACTAAATTGCTATGGTCAATAATATTATAACTATTTATTATACCCTTCCTAGGAACCGAATCATATTTTACAGAAGCATACTTTTCAATAAATTGATCTTCTGGATGAAAATAATCAATTTCATATGCCGGTTTGGTTCTTTTGTTACTACTTAATTTTTTAATATTATTACCAGCATCCTCATCGTTATCAAAATTTACTTCATATTTTCTACTGACAATAAAATACAAATCATAATGCTTGTCATTTCCTAAGTTGTTGTAGGCATCTTCCAAAGTTATCTTAAATAATGGAGAAACAACTTCTGGTGGCATGTTAATTAATCTTTCAGACAATAACAAGGCTAAAGTTTTGTTGGATTTATCTAAAGTGTTGAAAAATGTTGTTATTTTGGTATCGACTTTGTTTTTCAAATACGACACATAATCACTAGATTTATTCTCCTTGTAATCAAGTAAAGTTAAAAAGCAATATGGATCTGATTCATTACCATCACATTTGATTGTAGTGGTGGCTGGTGCATCTAGTATTAAATCAACCAAGCTACTTAAATGTATTTTATTGGATTCTGTTTGGCCGAATAATTGGCGTAATAAGTTTTTTAAGGCATGAAAATCAACATCTTTATTGACATTATAAAAATCAAAATCAATATTGACTATTTCTTGATCATCTCCAGATTCTGAATCAGTATCTTCAACTTCAGAGTCGGTACTACTGATATCAATATCTGATTCTTCTTCATCTAATTCCCGTTTTTTCTTTTTATTATTGGCATTCGAAATTTCACTTAGTTTAGAGAGAGTTGTAACTTCAACCATAGTAAATAGATATTTTGTTATATATTTGAGTTTTTGTTGTTGGAATGAAAAAAAAGTCGCTGAAAATAATCGATGCTATTAATTTTACTACTAAAATTTTAATAGAAATGAATTAATTAATTAAAGGATTAAAATATTTCAATATAAAAAGAAAAGCCCGAAGAAAGAAAGAAAAAAAAAAGAAAGAAAGAAAGAAAGAATGGAAAAAAGAAAAAGAAAAGCTACTTTTTACGTACGTTTTTTCTTTTTTTTTTTTTCTCTTTATGGAAATCTTTTTCTGTAATTATCAACCATAGCTGAATAAATATTTAAATACGTAAAAAAGAAAAAAAGTATATACTATTGCAATATAATGGATTTTGTTAATTGGATCAAATATACAAATAATAACATTATCTTAAATCCAAACTTAGTCATAAAAGATACAGGTTATGGGGGATTAGGTGTTTTTTATCAAAATAATAATTCTTGTACTACCACTTCCATAAATACACATACCAACAACAATGCTAATATCGAGTTGATGAGAATTCCTAAAAAGTTCACTTTTTCCTTGGACACTTTAAAACCCTATGTGAATGAGTTACCCTTTATTAAAGGTGCCTTGATGCAATTGAATATAGATGCAGAGTTTAATTTTGTTAATAAATATCTCTCGGAAACAACTTTATTGGTATATTATATGTGTTTATTTTTCAGTATGAGCAAATTGGGCCATCAAGATTTGCCACAGTTTCTAATAAGATATATAAAACAAGTTTTATTAAAAACTAATATTTGCAAACCAATAATGTACGAGGATGAAGAAGATTTAGAGGATTATTGGAATCTATCGTATTCTGCTCAAAAAAGACTCTCAAAAGAATATGGATTTGTTACGCAATTATACACTTTTTTAACTGAGAGCTTGAATCTATCCATTGAATTGGATGAATGTAAACAGATTTATGCCGCTGTTACAAGCAGAGTCCTGGAAATCCCAGAAGAAGTCAACCGAAATAACGATGATTTTACAATAAATACTACATTAGTCCCCATGCTAGACTTTGTTAATCATGACAATGATCAAAAAAATGCTTATTTTGATGTAGATAGAAACACAAATGATGTTTTATTGCTTTTAGAAAATAAAAATCAACAAGAATCTGTTTTTGAGATATTTATTAGTTACGATCCAGTGGAGGAATTGGCAAAATTTGATTTTACTTATGGTTTTATTCCAAAAAATTTACATCATGAGCAAATTTTTAAATTAGAATTATCACCTTCGTTAGTACCCAAAGAACATAGAATTTTATATAAATGGTTTAAGATCCCATTATATGTTAACTTAAAGGTATTGCCATATTCAACATCACCAATTCCTATCGTTGAAATTGAAGACAGTGATCAACTGGTTTTATTATCTTTGCCCTATGTTAATGATTTAATTTATGATACTGAATTAGAAGAAAAACTGATAAAGGACTTGAATACTTTGAAACATCCAAATCCTAGAGTATACGCACTAACAGTTATTGATATAATGGAAGCTGGTAATACCGATGAGAATGAAGAAGACGCATTGTTGAATTATATCGATTTCCCTCAGTTAAGATATTCGTATGAAGATAGTACTGGAAGGAATAATAAATTGGAAAAGCAAGACGTTTTGAATCTTGTTAACGTATGTGCAGAGATTAAAAAAAAATTTATTAATGATTTTTTACTAAAATATTGTAAAAAAAGACTAGAATACTTGGAAAATGAGGTTGATACTAAAAATATTGCAATTGCTAATTTGGAAATGGATATTTTAAAAAGTTTGACAATGAACAACAGTACTGCTAAGATGGATTATATTCAAGACTATTATTGTTCATCATCCTCGACAAACAGCGAGAATGAAGATTATACTGTGGAAACGTACGGTAAGAGCCAACATGATAAATTAGAGGATTGGGTAAAAGAACATAATGATAGTTGGATATGGAAGAACATTCCACCTGTGTAATTTATAAGCAATTTAAACATCTTGCAAAATAATTTTTAACATTACAATCACAAATTTTATTATTATTATTATTGTTTTTTTTTTTTTGGTTACATGCCGAAAAAAAAAGGACTTTCGGACTATGAGCATTTTATTAAAGAAGTTACAACTTGCTTAGTTCTTTAATTATTTTCAAATTATTGTGAAATTGTAACTTTAAACTGGTAATTCAAACAAATAACCAAAAAACTAAAAACAAAAAGTACTCAAAATATCAACCATATACAATGGTTAAATTATTCCCTGGTGCATTAGTGTTGTCAATAATAGTGATCTTACTATCTATTAACATCACCTCTGCTTTATATGTTTATATTCCTCGTGGCGAATCCAAATGTTTTTTTGAAGAATTGGCCAAAGACTCATTAATTTCAGGTGCATTGAAAGCACAAATTGGTGTGGAAGATACTGGCAATATACAAGGTAAGTTAAAATACATCGATACTCAAGATATAAGCATAGAAATTACTGTTGATGAAACTTTTGATAATAATCAAAGAGTTTTCAGCCAAAAAATCTCTAATATTGGTGAATTTACATTCACCGCTTTAGATACTGGTGAACATGAAATATGTATAAAACCTATAATCAATTCTAAAGAACCAATCATAAACAGTAACACAAATTCAAATATCAGATTATTTGTTGACTTTTCATTGGGTAACGTTCAAAGCTTGGACAGTAGGAAAAAAAAAACTTTAAGCAATTTAAAAGATCGTGTTGATCAATTGACGGCTAGATTACAAAATATTAAATCAGAACAAACCATTATAAGGGATAGAGAGACTAAATTTAGAGACGAAAGTGAAGCAGTTAATTCTAAGATTGTATTTTGGTCTATTATACAGATTTTTATTTTGATTTCCATGTGTATTTTTCAATTAAGATATTTAAGGAGTTTCTTTGTAAAACAAAAAATTGTTTAAAATATGTCCAAAACAATTGATATCATTGTAGTTATTTGATTGTGGTTTTTTATCAATTATTGGCTGGCGATTATCGTTTTTAAACGGACTTTTTTTTTTTTTTTTTTTTTTTTTTTTTTTTTCTTTTCTTTTTTTTTTTTTTAATATAATTTTGCTCAACTTTTTAAAGTAATATTTATGTGTTAGATGCTTTTAAATCCAACTGCCTTGTTTTATTATTCAAAAAATAAATATATATATATATATAAATTTTACACATCTGAATATTAGAAATATAACTGAAAAAAAAAAAAGAAAATATGGCAGTAAACAGCGACATTGATGAATTAAAAAAAGAAATAGAAAAACTAAAATTGGAAAATGCCAACTTGAGGAAAAACGCCACATTATCTGCTAATACTCATTTACCAATAAGCATAGCTGAATATAGTCGGTATGGAAGACAAATGATTTGTGAAGAATCTAATGGCATTGAGGGCCAATTAAAATTAAAAAACAGTAAAGTTTTGTTTATTGGTGCTGGTGGATTAGCATGTCCTGCTTTAGCCTACTTAGCAGGCGCTGGTATTGGTCATATTGGTATTGTTGATGATGATGTGGTGGAAAACTCCAACTTGCATCGTCAAATTTTGCATGACTCCACCAAAGTTGGAATGTTAAAATGTGAAAGTGCTAAAGAATATATAACCAAATTAAATCCACACATTAATGTTACCACCCATCCAGTTAGGTTGGACAATTACAACGCATTTAACATTTTCAAGCAATATGACATAATTTTGGATTGTACGGATACTCCAATAACAAGGTATTTGATATCTGATGTGTCTGTTAACTGTGGTAAAGTTGTAGTATCTGCATCAGGAGTAGGTACAGAAGGTCAATTGTGCATTTTAAATTTTGCCGACGTTGGACCTTGTTATAGGTGTTTCTATCCAACGCCACCGCCCCCAAATACAGTATCTTCTTGTTCGGATGGTGGCGTTATAGGCCCATGTATTGGTTTGGTTGGTGTAATGATGGCTGTGGAAACTATGAAATTAATATTGGGGGTTTATACTGTTGAAAATTTTAAACCGTTTTTATTACAATATTGCGGTTTCCCAAACCAAACTTTAAGAAGTTTTAAAATGAGGTACAGACAGGCAACTTGTGCATGTTGTGGAGATGCCGCACATCGCAAAATTTCTCAGGAAAATATAGAATCTGGTGAGATAAACTATGGTATTTTTTGCGGATCCAAGAATTATGATGTTTGTCAATCATCGGAAAGACTGAATATTCAAGATTTTTATAATGATTATTACAGAAAAGATCAAAAGGCAAATGGTCATTTGTTATTAGACGTCAGGCCCCGTCATCACTACCAAATTTCACATCTACCAAACAGTTATAATGTTACTGTTAAAGAGTTGAAACAAATGAATGGTGATCTAACTCTTTTGAAAAGGGAAATCCCAGAAGTGAATAAAGATTCTGAGATCATTGTTATATGTAGACGTGGAAATGACTCACGGTTAGCTACAAGGTTGTTAAAAGACCAATTTGAAATACCTAATGTGAAAGATGTAATCGGCGGGTTTTTTAGATACATTGATGAGATAGATCCTCAAATACCAAAATATTAAAACTTATATATATATAGATGTAGACTTTTTATCACTCTAATTTTTCTATCACAAGTAAACCTGCACTATTAGTAAATGCATACACCTTAGCACCACTTAAAGATTCATTCCATTTAATACACGATATATTTATTCCAGGTGGTTCCATTTTCAATTTTGTAATGTCAATTGCACTAAAATCTTTAATGTGGTAATTCCCATCCAATCTATAAGTATCTAGTTCCTTATTATACTTCCAATCCCATAACCTAATATATTTATAGCCCAGGTTTAACAATTTTGCACTGCTAAATATTCTTCTTTGTAAGTTGTGCATGTAGACTGCACCATCAGCTGAACCTGATAATATCATGGGATGTAACTTGGACGAAGCTAGAGAACTAACACTATTTTCATGAAGTGCTAAACAGTGAGAGGCAAAAATGGCGTGTGGTGCGACATATTTCACAGAATTGATTCCATCAGTGAAAATTACGCATAATAGTTGTGGGGAGTAGCACATGGGTGCAAAATTAGCACCCCTAAATTTACCAACTACCTCTTTAGATGTGAATAAACAGGTTGGATCAAGCATGACAATACATCCATCATAGGAATTAGTGCAAATAATTGGATTTTCAAAATCAGAATATGATACCACAATAGAAGTAATGTAGGACTCGTGTATTCTGTGATAATACGATGGCACCAACTCTGGATCTGTCAAATCAAATTCTGCAATATGCCCTGACTGAAATCCAGCTATAATCGTTGTTGAGTTTATAAAATCAAAACAAGTAATTGGTGACCTAGATAGTTTTATAGTAATGGGTATGTTTTTTAAGGATAATATAGTCACATCGTTGTTCCCAACACTATCCTCATCATGGGCTTGTTGTAGATGAAGATCGCATTTTATGTCAATACCATTTATTGAACCTTGTTGACAACAAAATAATAGGACTGTCTTGACTTTGGTAATGATACCATCTCCATTTTCTTCCGTTTCAGTTAATTTATTCACACATTTCATATTCCATATTTCGCCCAAATTGTGAACTATCGTTTGTATTTTTTTTATCTTGACGTGATCAGCAATTTCCACTTGAAAAACATCCAAAACACTAGTATGTGTTTCCGTACCGAATAATTTCAACTTTGGATCATCTTGTTTGGAAGCATGAGCTGACTTGGCAACAACCAACAGTTGTGTAGTAGCATTTATTCCAGAAATCGGTATCCATTCTAAGTCTGTAATTAAGTACGAGGTATTATAAATTAAACCATTGCGCGTACCAAACTTGAAAACCGGGAAATCCAAATAATTGTCTTTTGGAATGGAAAATTGGGTAGCAGACGGTAAAAGATCAATTTCCGATTCGTTATTTTCAAATATTATTTTTTGTGCTTTATTATTACCATTGAAGTCAAAATTATTTTGCAATTGTTCCATACTCTGTCTTTCATATTCGTTCGCATTTTTTTGTTCAAAAATTTCTCTAATTTTTTGTAAATCTTGGGAATTATCAAAACGGGCAAGATAATCTTTTTCAACAAGTATATCTTGTGGGAAAGTGAAAATATGGTTTTTAAATAAATCGCAAAACTTGCCTATTTCAGTTAATTTTTTTTTATTTTTGAAACCATACATTCTTTCAATTTTGACAACACCAGAAGATAAATCCCTGATTGAACGCAATTCTTTGTAATTGGAGGATAACTTTTTCATGCCTGAATTATAAAACTCAGATATTTGTTCTAATGAACTAATTTTTTTACCCAACGGTTTTTTTTTTGGTGTTTTATTGGTGGTGGAAGAAGGATTTGTACCTTTAGAAGAATTTTTAGGTGTTTTCCTTTGCTTCTTCGGTAACGGTTCTTCATTATAAATTTCAATATTTTCCTCACAAGTTATATTTGTTCTTTTCGGTGATTCTATAAGCTTATTATTTGTATTTTTATTAGATGCAGATTCCTTTTCATTATCTTTTCTGGAAGTAGTATTTTCATGTATTGTTGTTTGTGTAATATTATCAACGGAAAGTTCTGGCTCGATATTTATAAGTGAACCAGCATTATAAATATTGTTATTATTATGACTATCAATTGTCCTTTTCATTTTAGCCATTCTCAGATATTAAAGTTCATAGTCGACTTATGTATTTGATTAGTCAATTATTTTACTATTGTTATTTTTTTTTTTATTTTGTTCTGTTTTAGAGAAAATTGAAAAAACTTTTAGTTTAGTTTAGTTTAGTTTATTTTTTTTTTTTTTTTTATTATTTTGGCAGTCTTTATAGTCCGAACATCTCGGGGTAGAAGAGATACCGGATATCACAATGAATTATTTTTCGTGTTTCGTGTATTAATTTTTTTTTTTTTTTTTTTTAAATTGCTGCTTTGCCCATTTATTCGTACTAGCCGATATTTCTAGAATAGGCAAAACATTTCCCACACAAATTACGCAGAAAGAATATATTTTAAAATTTAACGCACAAAAAAAATAAATAAAAACTAACACATTAAAAATTTTCCTGTCTAATTAAAAAAAAAAAAAGAAAAATGATCAAAAGACAGAAAAGGCATACGTGGACTTTTGAACTACAAAGGAAAAAAAAAAAATAAAAATAAAAATTAAAACAAACAAATAGCAAATATTACTTTTCATTTCCAAGTTTTATTCTTCTTATTATTCTTTTTTTTTTTTTTTTTTTTTTTCATTTTTAATGGGTACACTACTTTATTTCTTACACATAATTTTTCGTTACATATTATCTTTCTTATTCATTCATCAGCATTGTGAAAAGACATCACCGTATTGTAAAGAAAAAAGAGACTTATTTTCGAGATATCCTCAACTTATAAGTGATAAAATCAAACGATCATGAAGTTTCGTGGCCAGCAACAAGAACGTATTTATAAATTTTTTGGTGTGATTACAGCTTTATTACTCACTTTATGGTTATTACTACCCTCTAATGTGTCCACTACCAAGCTATCAGCAAAAGCCGGTATATCACTACCTTTAGAAACTTATGTTTCTCAAAACAATTTAGGATTTAAATATAATCGTGTTAAACAAGCACCATACCCTGGTCCAAGGGTCAAGGCAGCCTTTGTTACTTTGGCTCGTAATCGTGATTTATGGGGATTAATTAAATCCATCAAAAGTGTTGAAGATCGTTTTAATTATAAATTCCAATATAATTGGATTTTCTTAAACGATGACGAATTTACTGATGAATTTAAAAGACTAACGACTGCCGTCGTTAGTGGCGAAACATTTTATGGTAAAGTTCCTAAGGAGCAATGGAGTGTTCCAGACTGGATCGATAAGGAAAAAGCTGCTAAAGGTAGAACCGAAATGAGAGAGAAGGGTGTTTTATACGGTGATAGTGTTCCATATAGATTTATGTGTAGATATGAGAGTGGGTTATTTTTCAAACATCCACTATTGGATGATTATGAATATTACTGGCGTGTTGAACCAGATGTGGAATTTTTCTGTGATATCGACTATGATGTTTTCAAATTCATGAAAGATAACAATAAAATGTATGGTTTTACTATTAGTTTGCATGAATATGAAGAAACTGTCAAAACCTTATGGAATACTACAAAATCATTTTTGGAGGAACATCCTCAATATTTGCATGAGAACAATATGATGGATTTCATTAGTGATGATGAAGGTTTCTCTTATAACATGTGCCATTTTTGGTCTAATTTTGAAGTTGCCTCCTTAGATTTTTGGAGAGGTCCTGCTTATACTGACTATTTCAACTATTTGGATAAAGCAGGTGGGTTCTTTTATGAAAGATGGGGTGATGCACCAGTTCATTCTATTGCTGCTGCTTTGTTTCTAGACAGAAATCAAATACATCACTTTGATGATATCTCTTATTATCATCCACCATTTGTTCAATGTTCTGTTGATGAAAATGTCAGATTGAATGGTCGTTGCACATGCGATCCAAAGGAAGATTTCACTTGGAATGATTATTCATGCACTTCCAAGTATTATTATATTAATAATTTGGAAAAACCAAAAAACTGGCAAATGAATATGTAATATAAAAAAAAAAGGAAAAGGTCGAAATAAAATAAAATAAAATAAAATTCAATTCACATGCTTATTTTCTTTAGTATTTATCTAATTATTTGATTCATTTTTTATTTATAAATATATAATTGTCACTTATATAAAATAAAGTATTTTTTTGGTCAATTTTTTGTCTTTCTTATTAATGTTTTATTTGATCAAGAGATTGCATTATCTCCTTAGAATTTTTACCATTAGAAAATCAAACGCCTATGAGGCCCCATCGTTTAATTGTTTTAAGGCACAACCCAAATCATTAATTAAATCTTCAACATTTTCGCAACCGACAGATATTCTGATCAATTTTTGATCAATTTCTGGATCTGTTAATGCTCTCCATTCAATTAAAGATTCAACACCACCCAACGAAGTGGCATGATGGAAGTATTTAACCAAAGTTGGTAATTTTTTACACTGTTCAGTATTTTGTAAAATAATGGAGAAAACTGGACCAAAGCCACCCTTTAGCTGTTTAGTAACAAATGGTTCTTTAGTTTGTAATGATGAATGATAAATATTTTTCAAAACATTAGGAAATTTAACATCTTTATTATCAGACAAATATTTTACCAACTTTTCAGCATTTTCACTTTGCTTCTTGATTCTTAGTTCATAAGTTCTTAAAGATCTCAACAGTAAAAAACTTTCCAAATTTCCAATATTGGTACCTAAATAAATACGATCTTCCTTTAATTTTTTACTTGTTTCTAAAGCTTTAACGACTAACACACCACTTAATAAATCAGAATGACCACCAAAATATTTTGTGGCCGAATGCATGACAATATCAGCACCAAAATCCCAAACATTTTGCAAAGGTGGTGGAGCAAAAGTAGAATCAACTAGCAACAAAGCTCCCTTAGCATGAGTTCTATCAGCCAACTTTTGAATATCATAACTGGTACCGAATGGATTAACTGGTGATTCTAAATGAACAATGTCACCTGGCTGAGCAAATTTTTCTATATCAGCAAAGGTGTATTGTTTTAATCCATAGTTTCTTGTAAAGATATTGGCAATTGAATGACACCCATGATAACTTTGTTCGATAAATAATCTTTTAGGGTTAAAGTAAGTCAAAGCAGCGTAATAGGCAGCCAACCCAGAAGAATAGATTACAGAATTGCCATCTAAAATTTCATTGAAAATAGATTCTAATCTGGTACTATTTGGATGGCCTAGACGAGAATAAATTGGAGTTGTTTCCAAAAACGTGAAATCTTCTCTCTGGTTCCATGGAATTAAGTTTTCATTATCGTATCTGAAAGTAGTAGAAACATTAATTGGTGGAGCAACATCCGTTACTCTATTATCTTTATCATCCGCATGAATTAAAGTGGTAGATAATCTAGTTGTTTTACCTACATGATGCAAAGCAACGGATCTCGTAGAAAAGTTTTTTATTATAGATCTCGATATTGATACACGTGAAGGTATCTTCAAAGTATTTTGAAAAGTAGTAAAAGATTTCATTCTTGGAGACGTAGGTTTATCAGAACAAAGCAGTGAAAATTATTTAAGGGAAAGGGGGAAAGAGGGAAAAGAAAAAAAAAAAAAAGAAGGAAATAAATAAGAAAATGAATAACTAAACAAAAATAATTTGATCAAATTTCAAAGTAATTTATATGAAATAAATTTACTAGGCTAGTTTGATTGTATATTATACAATTTTACTGATTTGAAAACATAATAGACGGAAAACTTACACAGTTTTTTTTTTTTTTTTTTTTTTTTTTTAATTTTTCTCGTAATTTTTTAATTAAAGTATACGAATGATAATTTTATAAACGAAAAAAAAAAAAAAAAACGTAATTAATCCGAAACAATGTGTCCGAAATAGCTCTGGACTTTGTACTATTTCGGAGGATGATTAAAAGTGAAGTTATCCGGACGAAATCCGAGCCATACGATTTTCTCCGCTAGCAGAAAGAAAACAAAAAAAAAGAGCCATTTTGTATTTTGTATGTTGTATAAAAATATCGATTTAGATAAAAATACTGCTTTCATTTCCTTTTTTTTTTTCCTTTGTAGAATTCAATATGCGAAATCTTTCCTAAATCCTTTTACTGTCTTCCTTAAAAAACACATATATACATAATAAAATTGCATATTAAGTAAACAAGTGAAAGAAAATAATACTACACTTCCAATCATTAAACTGACCTAACTATTTTTCAACCTCTAACATAAACATCCTCTATATGCTTAGACTGCACGTAAGAAAAATGAGTAGTACAGTAACAGCAACAAAAAGAAATTATCCTGAAGAATTTATTAAATTCCTAAATTCCTCTCCAACTCCATTCCATGCTGTTTACAACATTAAAAAAAAATTAGAAGCCAAAGGCTATAAAGAATTAAGTGAACGTGAAACTTGGAATGGCTCTGTTAAAAAATCAGGGAAATATTATGTCACTAGAAACAATTCCTCTATTATTGCATTTCAAATAGGTGAAAATTGGATCCCAGGTAATCCTATTGCTATAACTGGTGCTCACACAGATTCGCCCGTTTTGAAAATCAAACCCATCAGTAAACGTAAAAGTGAAGGTTATTTACAAGTTGGTGTAGAGTGCTACGGTGGCGGAATATGGCACTCTTGGTTTGATTCAGATTTATCGATTGCTGGTAGAGTTATGTGCAAAGAACAAGATGGGGTAACGGTTTCTAAATTAATTGATTTGAAAAGACCCCTCTTAAAGATTCCTACTTTAGCAATCCATTTGGATAGAACCGTTAACACTAAATTCGAGTTTAACAAAGAAACTAAGCTATTGCCTATTATAGGCTTAGAAAATGAAGAAGAGAAGTCTAGCGCCGATAGTTCCAATAATAATGGTTGTTGTAACAGTGATACAAAATTAGAATCCTCCCAATTTAGCTCATTACAAAACATTATTGAAAGACACCATAAGGGTTTATTAGATTTACTGGTACAAGAACTGCAATTGCCAAATGTTGATTCGATTGAAGATTTTGAATTGATTTTGTATGATCACAAACCATCTTGTTTAGGTGGTATCAATAATGAATTTGTTTTTTCCGCTCGATTAGATAACCTTACTTCTTGTTTCACCTCCTTGTGCGCATTGCTAGAGGCTTCGGATGTTGATATTGAGAATGAATCTGGAATCAGACTTATGGCTTGTTTTGATCACGAAGAAATTGGTTCTTCTTCAGCGCAAGGTGCCGACTCCAACTTTTTACCAAATATTTTAGAAAGATTAACTTTGTTAAAATGTGATGACACTGATGTAACTTGTCCATTGAATAGATCGTTGATATTAGAATCTTCTGCTAAATCTTTTTTTCTGTCATCTGATGTATCTCACGGTGTACATCCAAATTATTCAAGTAATTACGAATCTAAACATAAACCGGCATTAGGTGGTGGTCCAGTTATAAAGATAAATGCTAATCAGCGTTATATGACTAATTCTCCGGGATTAGCACTAGTTAAGAAATTAGCTGATGATGTTGAAGTTCCTTTACAATTATTTGTTGTAGCCAATGATTCTCCGTGCGGTTCGACTATTGGACCTATTTTAGCTTCCAAAACTGGTATTAGAACGTTGGATTTGGGTAATCCCATTTTAAGTATGCACAGTATTAGAGAAACTGGTTGTGCTTATGATTTAGAATATCAAGTTAAATTATTCAAATCATTTTTCGAAAAATATTCTACTTTAGAAAATAAAATTATTGTTTAAATATTTTTTTTTTTTTCTAGTGTATTTATCGGTATCATTGCTACTTTTAAATTGTTTATTTATTTATTTTATTTTTCTTTCTGCAAAAATTGTTTCGAGTATAAGATATAATTGATTTGAATGGCTTGTCTTTAAGGACAGAATTGCTAAAAAAAAAAATATGAAAGTGTTTGTCTTGTTTGAATCGATAAAAATTATAGTAATAGAAAGATCAATATCGCTTTTTTATTTTTTTTTTTTTTTTTTTTTTTTTTTAATAATTCAACATAGATAAACATACCACCTTTTTTTTTTTTTTGTTTTTCTTATTACATTTCCCTTTAATTATAATACTAAAAAATTAAATTTTGACTTTTTTTTTTTTTTTTTTTTTTTTTAAAAGAAAATTATTTTATTATAACTCTTAAAAACAAATTTTATCACTGAAAAGAAACCAAAAGAAATCACTTTATAGCCTACCCCATGACCTTTTCAACACCACCACAAAAGAATATAAAAGGTGCCAAAAACTTATCATCACCTTTCACTGAAAATAATAGTACTACCCATAAAATAGAAGAACCCCATCAAATTATTTCGCAGAATAATAGCTTAGGCCCAGATCTCAAATCTAATGAATATTCTGTATCTATATCTTCTTCCTCAGACGAAAGCGATTATGCAACCGCGAATAAAACTATTGGTGGCTATTTAGATGACAGTGAAAATGATGCTAGTGATTTAGATGTGATTGATAATAATGGTAATCCAATTATAACAAATAAAAAACTAACTTTGGAGAATGTCTCATTACCTAGGTTTTCTTCAAACTTGGATGTCTCTAAAACACCGTCTTCAATACCATCCGTGACAAGAAGTAATAATAATTTATTCAAAGAGATGATCCAAAAAAATCAACTAGAAAATCATCAAAACAATAAAATGACTGATTTTAATACAGCTAAAAATGATAGCGGTAATCTATCTTTTTCAGAATCCAACACAGATTTCAAAAAAAACAAAGAGAGCAAATATTGTGATAATCAGGACAAAGAAAAAAATAGTATTAATCAACTTGAAAATATTGAAATTTTAGAGGTCAGTGATGTAAGTTCACTTTCAAACGAACATGAGACAGATAAAAATTATCTGGAAAAAAAATATGGAACAACTCAATTGGCTATGAATCAATCTCAATTAAATGAAGATCATGATACAAAAATCAAATCTTTACAAACAGCAGATGATAGAAAAGGCTATTGCAATAATGCTAGAAACATAACCTCCAATGATGATAGACTCAAAGAAACTACTAGCAAAAGCAATAATATAATACTTGAACATTTAGATGATTCTGTATCAGCTGATGATGAAAAGAGAACAATCTTAACCCTTAAAAAAGAAGGTGAGAACAATAAAACTCATGTTGATGAAAAACATAAATATGAAAGCGAGTTTCATGGAGTAAAAAATAATAGCAACGTTGATCTTGAAAATGAAAATAATAAAATCATTTTTAAAGAACCTTTAAACAATAGTAATAATGAAATTGCAAACAAAATGGACCAAAACACAACTGATAGCGATGATGATGATGATGATGATGATTTTTTTTATGGTCATTATATTTCAGGCCCTAATTTGGAAGAAGAAAAAGATTCAAGAGAAAATAAAATTCTAAAGGGTAAAGATAAACAATCACTTTCGAAAATACTGACACCGGATGTTGCTGAAACAGTGAATAATAAAAATGAACCTAATAGTAACATAACTGTTAATAACAATTCATTGTCTTCAAAGAAACGTAGTTCGAGCAGGATAGCCTTGCGTAACTCAAAATCAGATGTTGCCACGACTGATATTACATTAAACAAATATAAAGATATAACAACAGATAGTGATTCTGATAACGAATTAATTTTAAGAAAAAAACCAAAGAAAAACATAGCAAAGCCCAAAAATCCTGAACTGGAGAATGATGAATTATTATACGCTTTGAATTCAATCAAGGAAAACATCAATATTTCAACTTCAAGGGCAGCTATCGATCAAAATATTAGTGAAAAAAACAGAGTATTTCTACTTACCGTGGAGTCTCTATTGCCAGAATTATCCAACGTCAAGTTGTCAGTTAAAGCGCTTGGCGTACAGCCGTTTAAGTTTATTATACCGATTATTTTAAAATCCATGTTTAAATTCTATAATAAGTCGCATTTACTAACGTTGTACAATGAACAGAACGTCTCCTTTTATAAGGACAATGTTAAACTATTGAATTTTATGAATTTAAATTCATTAAATATCCCAGAGGCGTATGAGGGTGAAGTTACGGAACTAAATTTGACACTAGTGTCTAAGGCACACGAAATTGATTTTGAAAATAGAATTATTAATGATATCACCAACTTAAAAAATGCTAGCACTTTATCGAAATCCGCTTCAATGCCTAATAGTGCAAATATAACTGATAAGACAATTGAAGAGTATGAAGAAGCTTTGAAAGATGCCCCTAGCTTAGAAAACAAATTGTTAGAAAATTATGGCATGATGTTAACGGAAAAATCACAAGATTCATTTCCGATCATATTACTGGGCTCTGATAATAAAAAGATAGAAGCACACGTTAAAGATTTCACCAAGTTAGAATCTATTGCAGCATATTTTAGAAGAATGAAAAATTTATCACCAAATCTCAAGGTGCAATTTATTTTCGACCATGAAAAAGTGAACATGAAAGGTACAGTAAAGGATATAGGCTTAGAGGAAAACGATTTAATAGAAGTTGTAGCAGATTTAACAAGGATCAATTTAAATCCCAAAAAGGATCAATCAAATATATATAAGGAAGATAGCGGAAATTTAATAAAGCTTGGTTTACTTGGTGACGATAATAAAAAAATATATATTAATGCTAGGCCTTCCACAACTATTAAAAAGATTGCTAATTATTTTATAGAACAAAAAGGATATGCAACTAACACGAAAGTTAAGCTTTTTTTTGATCATGATATTATGGCGCTAAACAAAAAAGTGGGTGATTTTGATTTAGAAAATGATGATTTGATAGAAATTAAAAAGGTCTGACCTCTTTTTTTTTTTTTTTTTTTTTTTAATTACATGTTTATATAGTTTCTGATAAATTCAAAAGATAACATTTTCATACAAATATAAATGACAATTACCGAATAGACAACACAATTGTTGTTTTAATGAGCTTTTAGAACACTTTCGTCACAAAATTTTTCAAATAAAGTGGTTCTAGGTTTTATCTGTTCTTTCGACAAATCAGTCTTCTTCACAATTTCAAATGATCCAGTACCAATAGACATTGTCTGACCCAAAATAATACATTCAGAAACACCCTCTATAGCATCCTTCTTCATATAAAAAGCTGCATCAAACAAATGATCAGTAGTTTTTTCAAAAGAAGCCAATTGCAAAACAGAGTCTCTCATCTTACTCAAACCAAATCTTGTAATACCCAATACCTCACCCTTATAAGTCATAACATCACCTAGCAATTGAATGTGACGAGGATCCACACTCATACCATGATTACTCATGGTGTAATCAATTTCATTTACAATACTATATCTGGCAGCTTCAATGCCTAAAACTTGAAACACTTCTAAAACATGATTAGTGGTTGTTTTAGAACCAATAACACCATCCGTAGCCATGACCTCCCTTAGACCATATCCTTCTACCAACAATTCCCTTTTTCCCCGATCGTTGATGTTGATAACAGCTCTAGAAATTTCCGGTAACCCTTTAACAACAATATCTGGCAAAGAGCGACGTAAATGTTGCATTCGATAAAAAGTAGAGTTTTCGCTGGGTTCTTTTAATGCGGAAGATGTTGTTTTAAATGCAAGCTTGCCTTCATTAACGCTAATGTTGATCTTATTATTACCAACGATTGAAATATCACATGCGTTGATTTTCAATTTGGGAGCATTGGAAATAGCGGTGGCAATATCTTCAATAGTTAATTCTAATTGTAATTTTTCTATTGTTTCCTGATCCACCTTCACTTGTATATATGACATGTGATCTCTGTACACGTCTTGTATATAGAAAACAACATCTTTTAATAAGGTTTTTTCCACCCTACCTTTAACCACTCTTGCAGCTCTTTCGTCCTCATTGTTAACCAATACCGCATTGATAATTGGCGTGGAAATGACTTTGGAGGCATTAATAATTTCTTTGATACGAGGGACACCTAATGTAACATTCATAGAAGCGACACCAGCAAAATGAAAAGTTTTCAAAGTCATTTGTGTACCAGGTTCACCGATCGATTGGGCACCAATAGCACCAACTGCTGTGCCCGGCTCAACTTTAGCCTTGTGGTATTTGAAAATAGCAATGGTTAAAAACTTTCTAACTAGTTGTTCACTAATTTTGCACAATTGATTAACAGCATTGAGCGAAACCTCAGGAGATAGTTCATCAATATCCATTTCTTGGAATTCATCACCCGGTTCATCTAGCATTTGTTTTAAACCTTTTGTCTTTCTAACGTGCGCTACAAATTCAGCCTTTTCAGTCATGTATTGTCTTAATGACTTATAAAAATTTCTTTCAGCATCGTGTTGATCAATAAATTCAATATTATTCTGCTCGTGTTCGGAAACAATTACACCTACATTATCGTATCTAATTAATTTTTTTTCCAAGGGGTTCAATATAGAATTTGTCAACTTTATAATTTCATAAGGCAAAAGTTGTCTGTCATCTTTGTTAAAAGAAATGTTATAGGAATGATCCCATGTTCTTTTAAAGTTAACTGGTTGCGCATTACCTTCCATATCTAATGGATCTAGACCATCACCACCATAAGTAAATTGAACAATACCATTGGATGAAGTTCTAATAGTATTATCATATCGGCATGATAAATCTTCTAGCGATTTCATCAACCTACGAGACATATAACCAGTTTCCGCAGTTTTAACAGCTGTATCAACCAACCCTTCACGTCCAGAAATAGCATGAAATAAAAATTCTGGTGGAGATAGCCCAGAAAAAAAAGAGTTTCTGACAAACCCTTTAGATTGAGGGGTTTTAGAATTCTTGGGGAAATGTGGTAAGGAACGATCCTGAAAACCATCAGGAACACGATTACCAGAAATAATTTGCTGACCAACAACAGCAACCATTTGAGAGACATTTAATGTAGAACCTTTAGAACCACAAGTGGCCATAATTAAAGGAGCATTCATGTTATCCAGTTCCCTAATACAAACTTCACCAACTTCTTCTCTAACTTTAGACAACAATCCACCAATTTTCGCTTCCAAAGTTTCTTCTTCATTGCACCCTGGTTGCGTTTCCAACTTGCCTTTATTAAATAAATCAATTAATTCATCACACTTGGCATACGCAATTTCAACCATATCTTCCTTTTTTTTCTTTAAATCATCAGCTGGTGTAACATCCTCAATACCAATAGAGAACCCACGATTACCCAAAAATCTGGCACACAATTTAGCCATCCTATTCATTGCATTTGCTGCTTCCTTTGGGCCATAATCTCTCAATATTGTATAAAATACAGAATGTTTTTTACCATCACCTAAAACAGACTTATCCATAACTCCACTTAAAATTTGGGAGCCTCTGATAATAACAAACCCATCGTTAGAGGACAACTCGTTAGGCCAATCTTTATTTTTTGGTGGAATGTATACTTTATTTTTGGCATCCAAATTAATAGTAACTGGAGAGTTATGATTAGGTCTAATTAATAAAGAAAAAACCTGTTTACCCGTCCACAAATAACATGGTTTTTGAATGGCTGGCGGAGGAATATCAAAGTGAAGTTTTGCGTCACACATCATGGCTAATAATTGAACCAATTGAGAACGATCAAAAAACGCATCTTTATGTGAAATTAAATAGGAGCCGGTAATAAAATCTTGTGTGGCTGCAATAATAGGTTCACCAGATTTCGGAGTTAGCAAATTGTTTTTAACACCCATCAAGTTGATGGCTTCAGCCCGAGCTTCTTCTGTTTGGGGAACATGTAAATTCATCTCATCACCATCAAAATCTGCATTATACGGAGTACAAACACATTCGTTTAATCTAAAAGTTCTCCAAGGTCTAATCTTAGCATAGTGAGACAAAATAGATAATCTATGCAAAGAAGGCTGTCTGTTAAATAAGACGATATCACCATCCTCAATATGTCTTTCAACAACATCACCAAATTGCAAGTTTTTGGCTAGCTTATAACGGTCACCAAAACGTAAATTACGTCTAGCTTCTTCATTTTTTTTTAAGACATAGTTTGCACCAGGGTGAAGGTCCGGACCATTAACAACCAATTGTTGTAATTTTCTTTTATTATATCTAGTAACCTTTTCAGGGTAAGTTAAAACTTTGGCAACACGGTCTGGAACCGCAACCTCATCGACAGATAAATTAGGATCCGGGGAAATAACAGTTCTACCAGAGAAATCTACACGCTTACCTGACAAGTTACCTCTGAATCTACCTTGTTTACCCTTTAATCTTTGGCACAACGCTCTAATTGGTTTTGGTTTGGGTCCACCTAGTGATCCATTACCTGGCATAGCTGCCGGATTGACTGAATCAGAATTAATATACATTGCAACAGACATTTGCAAATAATCCCATTGTTCCATCATATTATTAATTGAAATACCCTTTTCAATACCTGCCTTAATTAAAGAAGAAGTCCATACAATTTCTGTAAGTTTAACCGTTAAATCGTCTTCATTGGAAGAGGGGGAATCTTGCATTAAAACACTGGGACGTATGCAGACAGGAGGAGCTGGTAAATATCTCCATATATAGGTTTCCGGTCTACCACTTTTAACAGAAGTATCAATGCCCAGTAATTCACAATCTTCTGGAGTAACTTGTTTGAATAAATTTAAAGTTTTCAAAGGGTTTAAATCGTCCATACAACGTTTTAAATATTTTTGCAATTCTGGATTATTTCTGAAAATTTGATCCCAGTCACCGATCCATTGGTCTCTTTCTGGAGTAGACTTTTTACCAACCCAACGGAAAGTGTCATGAATAATCTTTAACGCTGCAGAAGTACCACCCGCTGCTGCCTTTTTAACCACACCATTCAAACAGCCACATTTTAAGCATCTTCTTTGCTTTTTACATTGATCCAAAAGTTTCTTTATAATATTCATTCTTCTTAAATTATCAATCCCAGGTCTACGTAATTCGCTTAGAAATTTTCGTTTGTCCTCCTCGCTTAGTAAAATTGCAGCACAATTTTTACAAATACATTGAAGGATTTGGATAGTTGCTTTAAAATATCCGATATGGAAAACAGGTAAGGCTAATTTAATGTGGCCAAAGTGGCCATGACAGGAAGCCAAATTACCATGGCAAGTAGAACATTCGGCGCTTGATTGAGATACACCCATTCTGGTATCTAAAGCACCGTTATTTTTAGGTTTACGTCCATTTTCTAGATCAAACAAATCTCTTGTAGTAATCTCTACTTCTGATTGAGCAACAATGTCGCTTGCACTTAAGGCTGAAAACTCTAGCCCTTTGATCTTTTTAGGGACAATATCTATAACCACTTCCTTAGCCATGCTACGTATAATTTTCTTTCTTTTCCAAAAAAAAAAAAAAAAAAAATAAAAAAATAAAAAAAAAAAATAAAAGATAAAAGATAAAACAATTTATTATTTAATTATTCATGTTTAAATTATCCTGTCTTGATATACAAGAATCTAAACAAAAAAAAAAAAAAAAAAAAAAAAGAAAAGAAAAAGAAACAGGAAAAGTAAAAAAGAAAAAAAAAAAAAAATGAAATTTTTATGATCTTTAAATAAATATTTAACGACAAGCAATATTTCGTATTATCGGAAAACTGAAATAGCGGACTTTTTTTTTTTTTTGATTTTCCTTCAAGCAAATTAAAAAAAATTTTGGAAAAGTGGAAATAATTTTCCGTGTGATAGGCATTTTTTTTTTTTTAACTGTTTATTCGTTTCATTTTCTTTTATTCAAATTTTTTTTTTTTTTTTTTTTTTTGCCACATAATTTAAATAGCCTGTGTTATTATTACACCGCTATTGATTATTCCATGTTGTTATTTAAATGGACTTGTGTAGTAGATTAAAACGACTAAGCTAATAGCTGATATTAATCCCATATACAATATAAATAATTATATCCAGAAATGAGTTCTTTGAACCAGAAAGAAGCTGAAAAAGTACTAGTTAAAAAAACATTGGAAGAAACAGATGAATTCGAAGACTTTCCAGTAGATTCATGGCCTGATAACGAAACTGTAAAGGAAGTCATCTTCAATGCTAGTAATAACACTAATTCTTTGTGGGAGGAAGACTGGGATGATGTAGAAGTGGATGATGATTTTACCCGTAAGTTAAAAGAAGAGTTGGTCCAATTTAAGGAATCTCGGAAATAAATTATTAGGAATATTTTTAATTTTACTGTTTTGCAATTAATCTGGGCTAATATTTATAGTTCAGCAATATAATGTATAATATATCCATCTATAGGTATATATATAAGTGGCTTCATTACTAACAATGGCCAATTTGTTCAATATAATTGAGTTTTTTTTTTATTATATCACATTTCAGATTTCCCCTTGATTTGTTAATATCATAAATGAACAGTCTTACATGCATGTTGACCGGGTAACAACTGGTAGTATTAATATGAAACGAAGGGGGAAAAAATAATATATATATTATTTTTTGTTCTTTAAAAAATCTTTACTATTGATTTTTGCCACCTTTTTTTTTTCAAAAAAATAAAATAGCTATTATAAACTAAAGGTCTTATTCACACAAACCTTAACTAAAAAGTAAAAAAAAAAAAAAAAAAAAAAAAATACTAAAAGGAAAAGTTCAAAATATAGATATATAAACCTTTAACATGACTAGTCTTTTGGAAAATCAACAGCCTATATCACCTGAAACAACCAGAGAAGAAGAATTAGATGAGGAAATTCTAAATTCATCTGCTCAAGACTTAAGTACAAGGACTAAGTTGTTAGAAAATGAAATTAGGATTTTTAGATCGGAACTTCAAAGATTGTACCATGAACAGAATACCATGATGGCCAAAATTAAAGATAACAAAGAAAAAATTAAAAACAATAAACAACTACCCTATCTAGTCTCCAATATCGTAGAAATCATGGATTTAAATGATACTGAATCCACTACACAAGGTGGAAATGTTAATTTAGATAACGCCGTTACAGGTAAAGCCGCTGTTGTCAAAACTAGTAGCAGACAAACTGTTTTTTTGCCAATGGTTGGCCTAGTTGATCCAAAATTGTTGAAGCCAAACGATCTAGTCGGTGTTAATAAAGACTCCTATTTAATACTAGACACTTTACCTTCAGAATATGATAGCAGAGTGAAAGCTATGGAGGTTGATGAAAAACCAACTGAAACTTATTCTGACGTTGGCGGCCTAGACAAACAAATTGAAGAATTAGTGGAAGCTGTAGTTTTACCATTGAAACAAGCTAATAAATTTAAAGAAATGGGAATCAAGCCACCAAAAGGTGCATTGATGTATGGGCCACCTGGTACTGGTAAAACTTTATTAGCCCGTGCTTGTGCCGCCCAAACTAATGCAACTTTCTTAAAATTGGCTGCTCCGCAGTTGGTTCAAATGTTTATTGGTGAAGGTGCAAAGTTGGTTCGTGACGCCTTTGCCCTTGCGAAGGAAAAGGCACCTACTATTATTTTTATCGATGAACTAGATGCTATTGGTACCAAACGTTTTGATTCCGAAAAATCTGGTGACAGAGAAGTCCAAAGAACTATGTTAGAATTGTTGAACCAGTTGGATGGTTTTGGTTCCGATGATAGAGTCAAAGTTTTAGCAGCTACAAATAGAGTCGATGTTTTAGACCCTGCTTTGTTGAGATCGGGTAGATTAGATAGGAAAATTGAATTTCCTCTTCCCTCAGAGGAAGCCAGAGCTCAAATTTTACAAATACATTCAAGAAAAATGACTACCGACGATTCCATAAATTGGCAAGAGCTAGCAAGATCTACCGATGAATTCAACGGTGCTCAATTAAAAGCTGTCGCTGTAGAAGCAGGCATGATTGCTCTAAGAAATGCTGCGTCTAAAATTACACATGAGGATTTTGTAGAAGCCATAGGCGAAGTTCAAGCAAGGAAATCAAAATCTGTTTCATTTTATGCATGATTTTCCCTTTTTCTTCTTTCTTAATCTATTATTAGAATATATATCTATTTATATATATGCGTGTGTGTGTGTAAATTTGTGTATTTTATTAAAGCTTTAGTGCTATGTTCGTTTATCACGATTATGTTTCTTTTCAATATATATATATATATATATATATATACGCGTTTTTGTTATCAATCTAACAAATAAATTGGTCCCTCGTTGCCTGCAAATATAACCTTACTTGTTTCTCTTGGCGACCAGTCAACTGTAGTAATTGGTTTTCGAACATTTGTTCGTATGTTTTTAAGTATTTTTGTACTATTCCAATCCCAGATGAAAACGCTACCTCTAGAGTCACCCGAAATTAGATATTGGCCATCTGGCGATATACTAAATTCAATATTAAACCCTGCACATCGATGTCCTTTAAATGTTTTCTTTTGTTTTTGATATTTGGGTTTCAGTTGATAGGTGTAGATTATATTGTCCATACTTTGTGTTACAAAATATTTTTTTTTTGGGTGAACCTTAACACATGGCATGGCATACTGTGTGGTGTCACTTATTTGTTTAATAGGTATATTAATTCCATTATTCCAAATCTTAATGGTTTTATCTTCGGAAGATGATATAAATTTATCTCCTTGAGGAAAATATGCCAAGTCTAATATAGATGATAAGTGACTATCATAGTTTTGAATTAGACCGTCTTGTCTTTTATCGTAATGTAAAATTGTAGAGTTAGATAAGCCAACTATAAATTCATTATTGTTTTGAGGATTGATTTTACAGCACGTTGGCAATGCTGGTAGTTTAATTCTTTTATCAACTTTGCCTGTTTCCGTATCCCATATTTTTAAAATATTTTCAAATGATATACTAATAAATTTTTCACCGCCGTTATCAAATTCTAAACTTTTAATAGGCATACTATGGCCCCTATAATCTTTTACAAGTTTCCCTTTATTTTTGCAATCCCAGAGTTTAATAATTTTATCATTTCCACCTGATATGAAAAAGTTTCCTGTATTGGGTATATACTTAACGGTATTTGTACCTCCTTCATGACCTTCATATTTATGAATAATTTTCTTTGGCATATAACACCTGTTAGGTATGGCACTGTTTTCATTTAAATGTTGAATAATGTTTTTTTTATATTTATAGTAAGTGTTTGATGTCTCATTTTCTTGTACAAAAAATTCATTATTAGAATCTATTACATTAAATAATGATTTAGAATTTTTTGATGTATCATTTATTTCATTTGAACTTTGTTTATTAGTGTTCTCCTGTAGCTCAGCTGAAACATTATTTGTTTCCCATTCAGACCATGGATCATTCCCTTTGCGTTTTTTTTTTAAAGCTTTCAATTCTGCTTTAGTAAAGCAACCTGTTCTTTTCTTTTTGTCTTCGTTGATTACAATATTATTTTGAGTATCATCAGAATCACTATCAGATGATGAATATCCCGGAGCTAGTAAGGCACCCATCACTTGTATTCTATTTAGTTTTTATTATTTTAAGTTTTTATCCATATAAGATATTTTTTTTTTTTTTTTTTAATCTCTCTTTCTTTTCCTCTTTTTTTCTTTTTTTTTTTTTTTTTTTTTTTTTTTTTTTTCTTATAAAAAATTAATACAAGCTTTATATGGCAAAAATATTTAAAATGTAAATCAATACAAAAATCAAAGTAAAAAATAATATACAATAAACTATTCCAATATAATATATAAAAATATTCGTTCATAGAATCAAAAATAAGACATAAAAAATTACATTAGTTACTTTTCTCTCAAATTACTATTTCTTTTGATATTTTTGTTTAACTTTATTAACCAAATCAGTCAAACCACTACTAGATTCATTAATTTTTCTTTTTTTATTCCTATTTTTATAATCCTTGGGTTTATCTTTATTATCACCATTGACTTTCATTTTATAATTTTTAGAACTATTTTTCATGGAATTTTTCTTATTTTTGCTCGTATTTTTATTAGTACGATTAGAGCGTTCTTCTAAAATAGTTTTCATGGCTTTAGTTCCTTTGAACTCAGGTTGTGTTGGATCAATGGCAAAATCATGATCTTCAAAAATTTCCTTAAATCTAGGATCATTCAAATCTGGTTTGAAATCGTCTTCAATTATTTTATCTTTCTTTTGGTATTTTGATTTTTTACCCTTTTCCTTTTCGCTCTTAATAATTTCATTCATATGGAAATGCGCCTTTTTATTGGGGTTTTTGTCGATCGTATCATTAGCCTCCAACATCAATAACTCTAATTCAGCAGCGTTCTTCTTTTGCTGATTATCATCTGAAACCTCATCTTTTGTTTTAAGAAGTGATTTCTTCTTTTCATGATCCTGTTTTTTCAATTCCTTAATTTTGTTTTTTCTAAGTTTACGACGCTCCTTTTCTCTACGTTTGAATTTCTCAATGGTACTTTCCTCTTCTTCTTCATGATCAACATCTTTTTCCTTTTTATCACCATTATTATTTGCTTCACCACCTAATGCGGGCTCAAAGGTGATTTCCATGTCAACGTCGTCATCTTTTTCAGAGTCTTTGTTGTTTTTATTTTCAAATATATTTTTGTCCCCAACTTTAGCAACGGACGAAACCAAACTTTTCAACTTGTTTTTGGCTTCTTCATCAATCTTAGTTGATTCTCCATCGCTGCTATCTGTATCAGAAGCCAAATAAGCTTTAAAATCCATATCTTCAATTTCCCTCTGAGTAAATGCTCTTTTAGCCAATTCAACCCTTGCTGCTGGTGTTTCATCCCATGTTAGCTTAACTTTCGAGTGTTGCAAAGCATCAGTTGTAAAGTCCAAAGGTTTATAGTTTTTTGTAATCTCACTACATTCATCTTTTGCAGTGTCATTGTCAAATACCATATCATCTGGAACATACCTTAGGTCAAACATATTGGAACTGGCCTCATATTCTGTATGATCGCAATTGTCACATATAGCTTTGGCGGTGGCAACATTGTTGCAATAAACAATTGCATAGTAATAACGCAGTCTTTCTAATTGATAACGACGTAAAGTTTTAATATCATAATCTTCATCTGCATCCCCTTCATCATACAAGTCTTTAATGTCGATGTCTTCATTATCTTCCCGGTCTTTCTTTGAATGATTTTTTTTTTTTTTAAATAGTTCCCTTGGTGGACCCTCAACTTCTTCTCTTTGCATCCTTTCTCTACCAAACTCACTTGGATAAATAACTACTTTTATAATTTTACCACCTTTAGGAACAAATGAGTTGAAAGTGATCATTAAATCTGCTGCTCTAATATGATCCCAATCCATA
Source organism: Saccharomycodes ludwigii (assembly GCF_020623625.1). Lineage (NCBI taxonomy): Eukaryota > Fungi > Ascomycota > Saccharomycetes > Saccharomycodales > Saccharomycodaceae > Saccharomycodes > Saccharomycodes ludwigii. Next base: position 338,861 of record NC_060203.1, read on the forward strand.
TTGACACATGCAATTGTTTTTGTTGGTTCACATTCATCTGGTTTGCTTTCCTCTAGTTCTATCTCGGATTCATCATCATCATCATCATCCATAAAACTATCAGCATCATCGTCACTTTCTGAAGATGATACTTCATCTGATGAAGACATGTAGTCAGAGGGCACCTCACCACGAGCTCTATCAACAGTATTAATTTGATCTCCAATTTTTTCACTATCGTCATCACGCTTGTCATCATCTTTTTCAAAGTATTTATCAAAATCTTTCTTTTCAACTAAATTATCGTCCTCGATTCTTCTACCGTATTTGTCAAATCTTTTTCCCTTTTTGTGGGATAGGTTCAAATCTTCTTTACTAAAACGATCATCAAGTTTAATTTTAAATTTAGAAAGCTTGGTTTTCCTAAATTTTGGATCGTTTTGGATATTTGCAAATCTAGGATCAGACGACACTTTATCCTTCTTATCAGATGATGGAGCCATTATATGTAAATTATGCTTTTGTTATTTTATTTTATAGATAATATTACAATTTATATATAAATTGATTAAAGGATACTCATTATATATATTACTCGGAAGGAAGAAACTTAAAGGCATTATTAAACTACTGAAACGCAATTATTCATAATAATAATAATAAAAAAAAAATTAAAAAAAAAAAAAAAAAAAAAAAAAAAAAGAAACGAAAAAATGAAAAAAAAAAAAGGAAAAAGAAAAGAAAAATAAAATATATATTCATTGAAATTATACGAAGGTTTTCGGACTTGAGTTTGTTTTTTTTTAAAAAAAAAAAAAATAAAATAAAGGAATTCATTTTCCATATAAAGCAAATTAACTTTCCAGTATCTAATAACTAATACACTTTCAATTTTCAACTCTCAATTTTTCTCATTAAAACATTTAAATAAAAAAAAAATATCGTAAAGTACTACAATAAAGGGGGAAGTCATTATTACGCTAGTCTTATATATTTGATTTAATAATGGGACAAACTCCTAGTGCTTCTTTACCAAGTTACCACTCTGGCACCACGGATAGTGATATTTCTGAGGTTGATGCCGGCTTTTATACGGTTATTCAAACTGAAAAGGATTTGATATTGTATTTTTCCAAAAGAATAAATAACCTACTTAAACCAGTGGAGCTATTTTCTTTTAATCAGAAATTTCTAAAGCTAAAAGAAACCAAAGATATAGATTGTAAACAAATTTTTACTGATATTTTTTGCTTTCCTGAGAATATCGATTCAAGATTAATAAATTTATTCAATAGAGGTTTGCGTAGACTTTCCATTTTTCCATTATTAAATGATAAACATGATGCTTTAAGCTCAAAACTAACACTTTTGGGATGTCTAATGTCATGTTTTATACTTTCTTCCCCTGAAAATGCTAAACGACTAGTAAATAATCCACATTACAACTATATAAAACTAATATTTATTTTTTTGTCAACACCTTCAAAAAAAAACAATACTAGTGACAAAGAAAAAGGGGAAGAAGAAAATACTGAAACTTCTAAAAATACTGTGAAAGATTTGCTTGCTACATTTGATGGTGTGACTTTGCAAGACCGTTACTTAGTTAGCGGAACAGACATGTTGTTGTTTTTGACGTTAGTAACTTCTATTTCGCATTATACTTTATTGAAACATAAGCTTAATCCACAGTACATAGCAAATAAATGGAACAGTTATCAAAGGAAACCTGCGTTAAACTTGTTAAGAACAATGAATAATGAAATTGATGTTACCAATATAAGAGATATGTATATAACTTATGAGCAATTTGAAACAGCAATATCGACAACAATGCCAAATTTATTGAAACCCTTGAATAATTTATTTTTAAGTCTATTTGAAGATTGGGAAGTAGATGACCCTAATCATACGTTTGCTGAGTCTAAGTTGATGACTTTGGAATTGAGATCGCAAATAGCTACATATGTTCCACCAGAAAGTATATATGCATCATTACAAAAATTATACGTAGGTAGGGAGGTTGGGTTTTCCATGAGGTCCTTTCAATCCAAGGTTTTTAATTGGAACGCACCCACAGTAATTTTAATTCATGGTTCTGTACTAAACAATTCCGAGAATGATGACGTAAAAAATGATAAACCAGCTAATGGTTTTACTGCTAATAAAGCAAGATATGTCAAATTTTTGGAATCATATCCCAAGTTAAAAGCTAATGTGGACTACAAAGGTAATGGATTATACGTCAAAGGCACACAAGTTACCTTAGCAGTTTATGTAAATGAACCTTGGAAAGTTACAAATAAAACCCTATTTGGTGATGGCCAAAGTAAAATCACAGAGTTGGCACCAATCCAATTAATACATAAATCTGTTACCGTAAAAAATAGTAGTACTGATTCAAAAAGTGTGAGTGGAAATATTTATTTTAATACTGTTGGTGGGGGTATTGGGATAGGTAACAAACTACAGCCACATTTAAAGGGCACCACTTATAAGAAATATCACCCAGGTAATGTTTCCTTAACTATAGATTCAGCACTAGAATTTGGGGCCTTTAGAAATGTGGGCTATGGTGGTCTATTTGCGCCAGGCGACAGTTATGACAACGATTATGAATATGTTTTTATCATTAAAGATTTAGAAGTGTGGGGATGTGGTGGTAAAGAACAATTACAAGAACAATTACAAGAATGGGAATGGGAAGAAAGGGAAGCAAAAAGAAGGCAGAGAATTAATTTAAAAAGTATGGGCGAAGATAGAGCCTTATTGGAAATGGCTGGTTTAATTGGTCAGCATAATCAAAGCGGTGGTTCCATTTAATTAAAGTAAAAAAAGAAATTGTATTTTGTAAAAAAAAATAATATAACATAGACACTTTAAATTTTATTAAATTAAAAAAGGAAAATATATATATATATATATATATATAAAAAGTTTATTTTTTCGATTTGGTTTTTTTGACCAATTTTTTTTTCACACTTTTCTTTATCTTGGTTTTTCTTTTTTCTCTTTTAGCTAACTTGGTAGCTTCTTTCCTTTCACGTTTGGAATCTTTATCTTCGTGTTTTTTCCCTTTTAAATCAACTACTTTTTCTATCCATTTTTTTTCATCATCAAGATCACCATCTTCATCTTCATCATAATCATATTCCTCTTCTTCTTCTTCTTCTTCTTCTTCTTCTTCTCCTTCTTCTTCATAATTACTATCATAGTCGTCATCTGAGTCATCATCTTCATTTTCAATAAATTCACATTGCTCGGAGGCGTTAACCAAATCAGTGGCATTTCTTTTATTATCAGAAGCAATTAAAGATTTTAATAAATCAAATTTACCATTGGTAAACCGATCAAAATCACGTTCTTCTAATCCATTTAAATTTCGTATTAAATATAAAGATCTGAAAACTTGATCTTCTTCATAATCTTCGTCTGTTAATTTTAACGGAATATTTTTTGAAGCGTATTTAATTAATTCTTCTATGCTTGAATCATCACAATTTTCAATATTTTCTTGAATAACAAATTGAAAAATCAATCTTTCACAACAAATTTGGATGCCTAATTTACTAAAAAAGGCATTAACGTTTTTAATATCCATTCTTAAAAAGTCTAAGCTCATTAGATGTTCTGGTTGGACACTTTGGGAAACATCGATGATGTATAATTTACCATTGTGAACTATAGAGTTGTATTCACTTAAATCTGCATGGACTAATCTACATTTTTGATATAAAAGTCGAATATAAACTAACATTGTGTAATAAAAGTGTTTAATATCTTGTTCGTCCTTAAATTCATAATCTCGTAATTTGGGAGATGGGCGATTATTCTCGTCACCACAGGCTCCATCGGTTAAAAATTCCATAACCAATACGTTGGATTTAACTTCAATAGGCTCTGGACAAGGTATGATCCCACTCGTATAAATTCTTTTCAAATTCCGAAACTCCTTTTCTGCCCAAACTTTAATCATTTTTCTGGGATTATGTTGAGATCTAGCATTTCTAAATCTAAATTCACCTTCTACGTATTTTTCACGATTTTTGAAAATCAAAATAGAAGTTTTGTAAATCTTTACAGCATATTCTTTTTTTGGACATTGGAGTTGTTGTTGTTCTTCTTGTTGTTGTTGCTGTTGTTTCGGTATGCCTTTGAATGCATGATATACGTTGGCTTCTTTACCTGTACTTAAACAGCCATTAATACCAGATATGATACCTCGATTGACCAAACTTTTCAAGAATCTCATAGTTCTTGGATCCAAAACATTTTCCACTGTTGCTCTATTAGATTTATCTTTTAGAGTTTTTTTTTGAGTAATAGTTAATTCATCAGATTTGATCTTGCCTGCAAATTTGTTCATAATTCTAGCATTTTCGTGTTCTCGATGATCCTCGGCATTATGGAAATTTAGAGTATTTGAAAACCGTTCCTCTAAAGACATTTTTTTTCTTTTAATTTTTTTTTATCTTGGTTTTGTACGTTTGTTAAAGAAATGTGATTAAATTGTTTATCATCTGATAATCTTAAGACTAGTTATATTGAAGAAAGAAACTTTTTAATAAGAAATTAGTTAAATTTCTCAAATTTCGTTTCTTTTTTTTTTTTTTTTCTTTTTTTTTTTTCTTTTCCTTTTTTAATGAAAAAAAATCTACAAAAATACCTTCGGACAAATTGCATGATAATGTCGGATACGATTTTCATTTTTATTTTTTTTTTTTTTCATTTTTGGAATTTAAATCGTACCACCATAAATTATTTGACTTGTTTATAATAGTCAAATTACATTTAAAATCAAATAAACTAAACATTGGAAACAAGAAACAAGAAAAAAAGAGAAAATCGAGCAGATCCCCTTCTATAAACATTTACTACTTAACGTATTAAAAACTGTTTGTATTTTTTATCTAATTTTGATTTATCAATTCAATATTTTTCTTTTTTCCTTTTTTTTTTTGTTTTGTTTTGTTTTGTTTTGCTTTTGTCATCCTTTTTAATTATTTTTAGTTATTGAACAAGATGTTTTATTTACAGTCATTTCTAGGGATCTATCCTTTGTATGTTGGTGTTGAATTAGGTTTAGGTGTAACAATAATCAATAAATTTAGTGGATTATATGGTATCCTAGCTTTATTCACCGGTCATTCGTTGAGCTTTGTACAATGGTCATTTTATTTATTTTCTTTTTTTGCTTTAATTGTTTATAGTCAAGGGCTTTATACCATACATACACCAAAACTGAAATATTTTTCTTTGTTATTATGTGTTTACACTTTAGACACATTAACAAATTTTTTCTATATACTATGGTTTGGTGTGGAATGGTATACTTCAAATATAGCTGCTGCAAATTCAAATCCAAGTCCAAATTCAAGTCCAGATCCAAATCTAAATGTTGCTGAAAAGATAACAAAAAGAGGGGCTAGTCTTCAATCACAAAGTGCTAGTCTTAGTTATGAATTTATTTTTACAGCCACTATGACTTTAATAGCTTTAGTAGCTAGGCTATATATCAATTTGATGATCATTGCATTTGTTCAAAAGATGATGCATCACTCAAAATATATTGTCGAAGATGAAAATGATGATGTAGATTTAAACTTGAAAAATCACAACATTTGTTTTAAAATGTGGTTCAAATTGGAAAAGTTTTGTTATAGATTATGTAAATTCTTTTTTGAGTAAATTAATTAAAATTAAAGTGTATACAATTTCAAATCTAGTTTAAGAAAAACTAATATGACTTCATAAAATAAAGTCCCCTTTTGCATTACAATAAATCATTTTACCTATTTTGTTTCTAGACAATCATTCATGAGTGTTTCTCTTTTATCCAATGGCTTGGTTCAATGATTGTTTGAAAAAGAAAAGAAAAGAAACGAAAAAAAAGAAAGAATTTTATTTTTATTTTTATTTATATATTAACCATATTAGAAATCATACGGAGTATTTGTGTGGTAGATAGGAAATGTTCTTAGTCTAGGATAGATAAAATATGTTTCTTATTTTCAATGTGTCTTTAACGATTAATTCTAAACAATAAGTTGTTTAATTTCACCTAAACAAGAACGTAAGTTTAAAACAAAGCACCTTTTTATTAAATGATTTATTTCCACTTGTTTTATTTATGTCTTTATTATTGTCTTGTGGTATATTACCACCATAAGAAAAAAATCTTAGTTAGTTGTTAGTACAACATTTCTTATATACATTGCATGTAAAATAGGTATTTTCAAAAGTTTTGTCGTAATATGAAACCAAGTAAACATATATTACAACCAACATACAGGAAATCTCCGTAATGGAAATTACCTTAATAGGAAGTCTCCGTAATGGAAATTACCTTAATAGGAAGTCTCCGCAATGGAAATTACCTTAATAGGAAGTCTCCGTAATGGAAATCACTTTTACAGGAAAACACCGTAACCAAGATGCCGCCTAAGGAACAACAACGAAATGTTGGAAAAGATTAATATGAACGTCAAATATAAATGTGAAAATAAATCATATATAAAGAGATGATTTATTATCAAGTTATTCATCAAAAGTATTTAAGTTATAGTTTTGAATAAATCTTTATTATATATTATTATTATATGTAAAGACCGAAATAGAACAAGAAATTAATTACCATAATCCGAACCCGTAATTATTACGACTAATCCTGAGTTACGCTTACGATAAGTTTTGTCGTAATATGAAACCAAGTAAACATATATTACAACCAACATACAGGAAATCTCCGTAATGGAAATTACCTTAATAGGAAGTCTCCGTAATGGAAATTACCTTAATAGGAAGTCTCCGCAATGGAAATTACCTTAATAGGAAGTCTCCGTAATGGAAATCACTTTTACAGGAAAACACCGTAACCAAGATGCCGCCTAAGGAACAACAACGAAATGTTGGAAAAGATTAATATGAACGTCAAATATAAATGTGAAAATAAATCATATATAAAGAGATGATTTATTATCAAGTTATTCATCAAAAGTATTTAAGTTATAGTTTTGAATAAATCTTTATTATATATTATTATTATATGTAAAGACCGAAATAGAACAAGAAATTAATTACCATAATCCGAACCCGTAATTATTACGACTAATCCTGAGTTACGCTTACGATAAGTTTTGTCGTAATATGAAACCAAGTAAACATATATTACAACCAACATACAGGAAATCTCCGTAATGGAAATTACCTTAATAGGAAGTCTCCGTAATGGAAATTACCTTAATAGGAAGTCTCCGCAATGGAAATTACCTTAATAGGAAGTCTCCGTAATGGAAATCACTTACAGGAAAACACCGTAACCAAGATGCCGCCTAAGGAACAACAACGAAATGTTGGAAAAGATTAATATGAACGTCAAATATAAATGTGAAAATAAATCATATATAAAGAGATGATTTATTATCAAGTTATTCATCAAAAGTATTTAAGTTATAGTTTTAAATAATCTTTATTATATATTATTATTATAATATGTAAAGACCTAAATAGAACAAGAAATTAATTACCATAATCCGAACCCGTAATTATTACGACTAATCCTGAGTTACGCTTACGATATCTGGTAGCGCCGCTAAAATAGAAAACGATCAAAAGAAATAAGATTAACGATGAGTAACAATACTGATGGTGTTAGGTTAAACCCTTTCGCAGGAAGCCGTGATGTTCACACATTACTCCAATTCTTAGATGCTGTTGAAATTCGTTTTGTAACTAGGCGTATTTCTTCAAATCAGGAGAAAATTTGTTTTTTAGCTGAAAACTTGGATGGTGATGCTGCCTCGTGGTTTAGAAACGCATACCGAAGAGCAGACTTAACAGACGTACCCTACGAAACTGTTGTTGCTAAGTTGAAAGAACATTTTTTTGTCGCTATTGACCCTTACCAAATGTACCTTGATTTAAATAAAATGAGACAGACCAAGAGTGTTATGGAATACACTGACAAGTTCGAGAAAACTAGATTGTTATTGCCTATCGACTTTGTCTCAGAAAAAGCCCTAATTGTAACTTTCATCGCTGGGTTAAAAAAGGACATTTGTAGAGAATTGAGAATTCGTGACCCGCAAACCTTGAGAGAAGCCGAAGAGATGGCCTGGAGAGCTGACAACTTAGGATCTAAAACGAATAATGTAAATTGGTATGATACACCAACATCAACAAGCAATGATCCGGATGCCATGGAAATCGATGCCATGCAATCCAAATATATGAACCGTAATAGTAGTTCAGGACGTCGTAATAACAACAACTCAGAACGTTGGGATTACAATAACAGAAACCGTCGTAATTTCAACAAGTCCAACTCGAATAACGATTATTGGAAAAATCGCCTCGAAAGCTTATGTAGAAATAAAGGATTATGTTATGAATGTGGTGATTCAGGACACTACGCTTCTAAATGTCCAAAGAGTCAAAAGAGAAACGCGAGTTCTCCCACGCCTCAGAGATATTGAACTAAACTGTTTAAACACACAGAAAAATAGAAAAACCATCGCTAGATTTACAAAAAAAGAGAAAAAACAACAAGAAAACTACAAAAACAATAAAAAATTACTACAAAAAAAGAAAAAAAATAATAATAATAATTACAACCAATCGTTGCAAAGACCAGAACCAAATAGTATAAAAAGTCTATACCAAGGTCACGTAGAATTTGCCTACGCTGATCCTGAAGAATTAGGAAAATTTGAACAATATTATAACGAAGACGAGGAAGAAGTGTTTTACGATGCTAACTCGCAATTACCAGCTACAAACGACACAAAAGCTGAAGGAATAGAAACCGGTACAGATGAACAACTCAGTACGGCAGGAATAGAAAAAGACACGAATCCGATCGTAGAAATAGACGATAGGGATGAAGTTATGGACAGAATGAGAGAAAGACTCAAAGAAAGAAAAAACTCTCGTATATACCCCTTAATTATGAAAACTCCTAAAATTGGAAGGAGGAGGGAAGTAGAATTGTTATTGAACGATGCAACACTAGCAACGGTCCTGATGGATACAGGAGCCCCAACAAGTGTAATTAGCCGAAATCTAGTAGAGATAATTGGATTAGAAGTTTCCAAAGCGCCCTTTCAGAGTATAAGTGGAGCGATTAAAGGAACCAAAGAAGGTACGAACAAAGCTACAACGGTACGTTTTACAATTAACGACAAAGAATATAAAATAGATGCGTATATTTTAGACACAATTAACAACAAGGTTATTGTCGGAAACCCCATACTTGAAACAAACCCTGAACTGTTGAACATAGAAACCGAGAACAAAGAACAGTTGAACGAGTTATTAGAGGTGACGATTGAAACAAAGGAAAATAAAACATGGAACTTTATTCCAGAATGGCTTAGGAAAAAGTTTAGAGATATTGTAGGTACTAAATTATTACCTGAAACACATAAATTGGTAAATGTACACCATGAAATAATACTAAAGGATCCCGAGAGACTTCCAAAAATGCAACCTTACAGAAGTACACCCAAGCTTGAAGAAGAAGCAAGGAAAATGGTTGATAGCTTATTGTCAGATGGATACATAGAAGAATCCAAAGCCCCAATAGCTTCACCCATAATCATGGTAAAGAAGAAATCTGGAGATTACAGATTATGTGTTGACTACAGAATGTTGAATAAAAATACAGAACCAGACTTGTTTCCCCTACCATTATTAGACACTATATTTGCCAAACTAGGATCTTCAAAAATATTCACAACCTTAGATCTATTAAATGGATATTACCAAATTCCAATGAAAAAGGAACACAAACCCTTGACTAGTTTTGTCACCCCATTTGGAAAGTATCAATTTACTGTTATGCCTTTTGGTTTACGAAATGCACCTTCAACATTTGCAAGACTAATGAGTGACATATTCAGAGATTTAAAATTCGTTTGTATTTATTTAGATGATATTCTAATACACAGTGATAATACAGAAGAACATTGGAAACACTTAGAAACAGTATTACAAAGACTAAAAGATCATGGTTTAGTTGCAAAAAGATCAAAATGTTATTTTGCACAAAGAAAAGTAGTATTTTTAGGACACGAAATTAGTAGTGATGGTATCAGACCATTACAAGGAAAAACCGATGCTATTAAGAACTTAATAGTCACCCAAGATATTAAGAGTGTTCAGAGATTCTTAGGAATGATTAATTTTTACAGAAGGTTTATACCACGATGTAGTCATATAGCTAAGCCACTAGTTGAATTTACAGCAAAGAAGACTGAATGGTCAGACGAACAAACACAAAGCGTTGAAACTTTAAAGAAAGCACTAGGCTCACCACCAATATTAGTCCCGTATACACCCAAATGTTACATGAGACTAACTACCGATGCCTCGTATGATGGACTTGGAGCTGTATTAGAAAAGTTAGAAAACAACAAGCTAATTGGAGTTATTGGATACTTCAGTAAAAGCTTACAAGGTGCACAAAAGAATTACCCACCTGGAGAATTAGAATTATTAGCAATAATTGAAGCACTAAATCATTTCCGATATTTACTACATGGAAACCATTTTGAATTAAGAACAGACCATATTTCACTTTTATCATTACAAAATAAGAAAGAACCGTCAAGAAGAATTTCCCGCTGGTTAGACATGCTAAGAGAATACGACTTCACTTTGACATACTTAAAAGGTACAATGAACCATATTGCTGACACACTATCACGAGACAGTAAAAGCTTAGAAGTAGATACCATTGATGCAAAATCATGGCTTGAACTTTATGAGAATGACCCCTGGTGTGCTGCAGTTTTGCACGGAATGAAACATATAGATAATGTGAGCACAGAAGGAATGGATTTACATTTATTTAAGAAATATCAGAAAAAATGGACTTCATCAAGACAATTTCAAGAAGCATATACAATAGACAAAGACAATTTCTTATATTACAAAGACAGACTATGTGTACCACAAAAAGCAAGAAATTCAGTGTTAGAGTACTATCATGACAATGCTATATTAGGAGGACACTTTGGAGCCGATATCACTTTTCATAAAATTGCAAAAGACTATTATTGGCCTAGTTTATATTCGAATATACAAGATTACGTAGCACATTGTTACAACTGTCAAGTTATGAAGCAACACCGACGAGCCTCACAAGGTTTACTACAATCTTTAGATGTTCCAAAAGGACGATGGTCACATATTACTATCGACTTTGCTTCAGGACTACCACTTACATTTCGTCAGAATGACTTTATTTTAATTGTCGTAGACAGATTCTCGAAACGATGCCACTTTATACCATGCAAGTCCACTACAGGTTCCATTGAACTTATTAATTTACTATTTAAACACGTTTTTGCTTACCACGGATTTCCCCGATTTATTACCTCAGACAAGGATATTAGAATGATGAGCACTGCATACAAAGAATTAGTGAAACGATTAGGAATTCAATTAAAAATGTCGAGTAGTAACCATCCTCAAACAGATGGACAAACTGAAAGAGTTATTCAAGTCTTAGGTCGTATGTTAAAAAGCTATTGCTCCGTACATCACCAACAATGGGATAACTTTTTGCCCATTTTAGAATTTTGTTACAATTCGACTTATTTATCTAGTATTCGAGCTGCTCCGTTTGAAGTTGATTTGGGTTATATTCCTAATAAACCACAAATATTTACGGAGGGGGAGAGTTCAGCACAAAATGACTCCGCAGTTGAATTAGCCAAGAAATTGAAAGCAATAGAATTGCGAACAAAAGATTTTTTAGCTGCAAACGCTGAAAACAATGAAGTAGCCAAGAACAACAAGAGAATACAAATTATATTAGAACCAGGACAACATGTATTAGTACACAGAGACGCATACTTCGTTAAAGGCAAATACTGGAAGATACAACCGATATATTTAGGACCTTTCAAGGTAGTAAAGAAAATTAATGATAACGCCTATGAAATAGATTTACCAAGTACTAAAAAGACACATAGAGTAATTAACATTGAATGGTTGAAAGAATTCAAACATGACCCAGACAGGTACCCAAAACATCCGCCAAGAACTGAAAAAGAGATGGAATTTAGATTAACCGAAATAGTTAGTGTAATTGGAATCACAGAGGATAAGACTAAGCTGTATGCAAAGTTCAGCGATGTTGATCCAACTCTATCTGTAGAAATACCACTTAGGATTTTTAACAAATTACCTGACTACAGGAAGACAGCCTTATTGGCAAACTTTAAACAACTCTGGAAGCACTCAGTTTCGGAGGAGGAGGATGTCGTAATATGAAACCAAGTAAACATATATTACAACCAACATACAGGAAATCTCCGTAATGGAAATTACCTTAATAGGAAGTCTCCGTAATGGAAATTACCTTAATAGGAAGTCTCCGCAATGGAAATTACCTTAATAGGAAGTCTCCGTAATGGAAATCACTTTTACAGGAAAACACCGTAACCAAGATGCCGCCTAAGGAACAACAACGAAATGTTGGAAAAGATTAATATGAACGTCAAATATAAATGTGAAAATAAATCATATATAAAGAGATGATTTATTATCAAGTTATTCATCAAAAGTATTTAAGTTATAGTTTTAAATAAATCTTTATTATATATTATTATTATATGTAAAGACCGAAATAGAACAAGAAATTAATTACCATAATCCGAACCCGTAATTATTACGACTAATCCTGAGTTACGCTTACGATAAGTTTATGTAATTGGAGGGTTGGCCGAGTGGTCTAAGGCGGCAGACTTAAGATCTGTTGGACGGTGTCCGCGCGAGTTCGAACCTCGCATCCTTCATTAATTTTTTTTTTCCCCTTCTTAGAAGTTTGTTTCCCCTTATTTTTTTTATTTCCGTTTAAGGTTTAAGCAGCACCTTGACAAGGGTTACAGGCATCCGGTGCGTGTTTTGAAAAAAAAAAAAAAAAAAAAAAAAAAAAGTTAAAAGATCAGAAGATGTATCGAGGGTAGTTATTTTAAATAATTACTAACCTCGAATAAATTTAGATTCTAGTTTAATTAAATTATTCGAAAACCAATTTATATTTAAGCATTGTTTGAATTTTAAAAATTAAAAAATTAAGAAAAAATAAGATAAAATAAAATAAAATAAAATAAAATAAAATAAAATAAAAAAAAAACAAATCTTTACAAAATTAATAATAGACAATGACTGATAAATTAATCAAACTAAACACTGGTGCCGAAATTCATGCTGTTGGTTTAGGTACCTGGAGATCAACCGAACAAGAGGCTTATAATGCTGTTTTAAGCGCATTGAAAGCTGGGTATAGACACATTGATTGTGCTGCTATTTATGGAAATGAAGCTCCAGTTGGTAAAGCTGTTAGAGACAGCGGAGTTCCAAGAAATGAAATTTTTTTTACCACCAAGTTATGGTGTACTCAACAAAGAACCCCAGAAAAGGCTTTAAGAGAAAGTTTAGAAAGATTGGGATTTGATTACGTTGATTTGTACTTGATGCACTGGCCAGTTGCCCTAAAAACTTCCAATATCCCAAAAGGTTCCAGTGTTTTGTGTATGCCTAAGAACCCAGACAATCCAGATGCTCGTGATGTTGACTTAAATGATTGGGACTTTAGAAAGACTTGGGAATTAATGCAAAAATTACCAGAAACTGGTTTAACAAAAGCTATTGGTGTTTCCAACTTTAGTATTAAAAATTTGGAGGCTTTGTTTGCATCACCTTCCTTTAAAATTGTTCCAGCTTGTAATCAAGTGGAATTACATCCTTTGTTGCCACAAAACGAATTAATTGAATTTTGTGAAAAAAAGGGTATTGTTATCGAAGCTTACTCTCCATTGGGCTCAATTGGTTCTCCAGTTTTGAAGGATAAAACTATCATCGATTTGGCGCATAAATATAATGTAGAACCAGCACAGATTTGTATTTCCTGGGGTTTTTCAAGGGGTTACGTTGTTTTACCCAAATCTATTCATGAAAAGAGGATTATTTCTAATACTAAAATCGTCAAGTTGGAAAAGGAAGATTTAGACAAAATTGCTCAATTGCCTAAAATTGTAGGCGAAAGAAGATATGTTCAACCAAATTTTGTACCATTCCCAACATTTGAATAGAGACTTCCCTGTTGATTTTTTTATTTTTTTTTTTTAATGTATTTGCTATGTTGTAAAGGATCAATCGTTTGTTTAGTAACATATTTGGTTTTCTATGTGTAAATATATACATATATATATATATGTATATACTATAAAATAATATACATTTATGACTTAGATTTGAATTTAAAACTCGGTTCGTCGTCGTCATCGTCATCATCCTCGTATTTGTGATATTCTCTTTTTTTAGCGATTCTTCTTACTTTATGATCTTTTATCCCATTCTCCCCATTAATGCTACCATCGACACAGTTTTTATTCTCTGATTCCAATATTAGTTCATTACTTGTTCTATTCCTGTAACAATGTGTATACGCTGGTAACACCGTAGGTGTTGGTGTGCGTGACAAAACATCAGGATTTCTAACGGTAGTAATGTTTCTTTGTAGGGTAAAGGAAAACTTATTTTCATCTTGTGAGTTAAAATATTCTAAATCTTGACTAGACTCTTGTGGTTCTGTAACAAAGAGACCGTTTTCTTTGTTGTTGTTGTTATTATCATCATCATGATTAATATGATTGTTGTAATTTGCAGATTCAATAAAATTTTCTTTCTCAATAACTATATTACCACTAAAATTGCTACTGGCGTTCCCATTTTCTAAAAATTCGTCATCAGAATCTGGTATGTGTGTTCTTGAGTTCCTATCGTAATTTTTTAGCGGTATAAAATTTCTGGTGATTAAATATGCCTTATTTTTAACAATTGATGCAGCTTGGTTGGATGGCGGTTCATCGTCACTTTTTTTTGGCCACACTTTGACAAACTTTTTAAAGTTCTTTCTTTTTTGTGGTGAAGCATGGTTCTGTTTTTTGAATGCTGGTGAATTATTGGTTTTCCTCATTATATTTTTAGCAGGTGCAACCACGATTGCCATTGCTGCAAAGTTAGTGATAGCTTCTTCTGTCAACTCAGCTTCATCTACTGTCGCATATGTTGTCGATCGGGTTATTTTATCGATTTCTTTACTTTTAACTTCATCGATTACACTCTTCATTCTTTTCGCTGATAGTTCATTACTTCTTTTACCTTTGTCGGTATTGTTGTTATTTAATATATACTCCTTTTTCCGTGAATTCAAGTCATTAGGAGGTATTACATTCTTAGATTGAGTAATATCATAATTATTTATTGGTTTTTGTTCCTTTTGTTCCTGTTGTTCTGAAATCGAAAAAGAGTTGTGTCTTTTCAATGGAATAACTTTGGATTTATTAGTACTGGTAATGCGCTTGGTAATTCTGTTATTTTTAACATTTATCATGTTGTTTTTATCATTATTCTTAATGCTGGATACACCATTTCGATTGCGATCAGTCACGCCATTATTATCACTGGAATCCAGGTTTCCATTAAATATTACCATATCATCAATGCCTTGCAAAACTTTTTTTTTCTTTCTTTTGTTTTCAACGCTACTATTTCCACGCGTATTAGTATTATTAGTTCCATTGATATGAATTGTCTCATTCATTGCTACCACAGGTTCCACTTCTTTTTCCTCCTTGTAATTTTCTCTTAACATCATATTCTCTAACTTTTCAATTGGTCTTCTTCTCTTCCTTTTGTTGTCGTTGTCAGTACGATTAATTGTAGTGTCTTGATCTTGCATCGTAATAATTGCGCTAAAATCATTTATTAATATACATTCAACTATTTCCTTAATATCTTGAAGTGTACTTATATTAACAAGTTTACCAGAATAATTAATACTCGTTGTATCTTGCTTCATTGCAGGTATATATTTTTCTACATATCTTTTTAAAGCATTGTTGCCAAAGTTAAAAGTCATTGTTTGTAACTTGTCAATTGCAGCATCCAATTTTGAATCATATGTAAGTATTTTGCATTGGTTTATTAAAGAGCTTAATTGTAGTGGATTGAACTGGGTTATATCCAAAAACTTTTTTACAAATGTTTCATCCACAATATTTATTCTGTTGGTTAATGCGTATAGGTAGTTCAAATAATAAGAATGTATATTAGTATTATTTTTAATATCAGGATCGTAGTCACTTGGTGTTTTGGTTATAATCATTAAATCAGGTTTAAATTTGATTGGAATATCTGAAACCGCAAATACGCCAACATTATTCAAAGCCTCAATATATTGATGAATCTTCCTAGAAGTGTCAGTATTTGTTATAAGCCAAACAGTTGGAGAAAATGTAAACTCGATAAAAGTATCATTACCCAATTCAAACCCATATTTTGTTGTCGAGTTTGGCGGATCTATTGTAATAATATCTTTACTGTCAATATCTTTAAACAGTTTGTTACCGTCCCTATGGATATCAGAACTATCTGTATTCGTGGTCATATTAACCCCAGTATCATGACCAGTTATAAGTCTTGTTTTTTTCCCCATGTTATGTACCACCAAAGCATATTCTTGTTTAATTAATGCATCATCTTTACAATTATTGGTCATATTGTGCATATCATTTTTTTCAATCATTTTAAAACTTAAGTGTTGTCTAGATAGGGATTTGTCATCTTTGAAACAGAAAGTACACTTACTTGACCTCCCAATACTGTGTTCTTTGTATAATTCTAATATTCGGGTACCAACTAAGTTAGATGGGTTTGTGCCTGAAGACAGACATGATTCATCTTTACGAGTATGAATGTACTCATAAATCCACATTCCTTTATGGTTATGATATTAAAAAAGTGGTGTTAAGTAGTATGATGCTTAATGAGTGGAAAGTACTTTTGCTTCAAACGAATGTATAGATGATATTTTTTAGTATTAGTATCACCATTATTATACAAATAGATCTGAAGATTTGTTTTTAACCGCTTTCAAGCTAGAATAATAGCAATACTAAGAAAAATAATATTTTTTTTTCCCTCGTTTTTTTTTTCTTTTTTCTTTTTTCTTTTTTCTTTTTGAACTAAAAAAACATAAATCGAGAAATATGTAATTGACTACTGGATAAAATGAAAGAATAAAAATAGAATATGGTTATTAAAAAAACTTATAGACAAAAAATTATTTCCAAATATTTATTTTGTGTGATAGTATTCACATTATCCAAAAAAAAAACAAAAAAAAACAAAAAAAGTCTAAATGTTATAATATTTAGAAGAATGATAATGCACATCCAAAAGAAAACCCAGGTTCGGCGATATCTTGGGGCCTATTAGATAATGGAATGGAATAAGATAAGTCTAAAGCAGCAATAGATGATTGATAAATTAAACTAAAACCGGCTGAAAAAGCAGGCAGTTGGGTTGCATCATGCCAGTTATTGAAAACATTACCTACATGACCAAATACTTGAAATCTTAAAGGAGAGGTTATTTTGGTGTATGGAAATTTATAAGAGAGCAACCCTTTTAAGGAATACAAGCCATATTTGCTCTGTAAATTTGGTTTGAAGCCTTTTAATCCGTTCAAGTATAGCATATCCATATTATGAATACAATCGATTGAAGGAATATCGGTACCATCGCTGTTTGGATCATGTAAGACGTGAATTAGATCAAATTGTCCTAGTAAAGACGCAGTAATTCGGTTTTGTGAAGTGATAATTGGAGAGTGAATTTCAGCTTGAAAATTCAATTTATTAAAATTGTTCAATTTTTTAAAAGTATTCTTATCTGATTGACTCAAAGTTAATTCGTTGTTAATTTCCAATTTAAAACCATTGGTTGGGAAGGAATTAAAGAATTTCCTATTATCAAGGATCAAAGATGATACAAAGGCAGTTTTCAAAAAAGCATTGGAACTTTTATCATCTCTTCTAACAAAACTTAAGCCGTTATACAAAACTGGACATACATTGTTGGCCCAATTTTTTTGGACACCAATCGAAGTACTAAATTGGTTGTGTGTTGCTGGTTGAAAATTTTTATTTTTTTTAATATCAGTAAAATTTGAAGCTAAAACGCTTTTAAAAGATGGATTGGAAGGCAATGGATATATAATAGATAATCCCGCTTGTTTTTCATCAAGTTTGTAATCATTGTTCAGATTAACACCAGCATTGAAACCAATATTTTCAGCTTGACCTAAAGAATTAAATATGTTGTATTGAGTTAATAAAGAATTATCAGAACTAGAGGTGGAACTGGTTGATTGAAATTTGTTATGAGGGAATGGAGTTAATGAAATCATAGCAGTTAAAGGCAATGGTTTGATCGAGGAACCAAAACTATTGTTTGGAACATTCTTGGTTTTTTCTGACAAGTCCAAATCAATGGTAATACTGGAAAATAGTCCCGTATAGAGTAATTTTTGTTTAATGCTAGCTAAAGTATCAACTAAATTAGAAACATTTTGTAAAGGGTTGGATAACACCGAGTCCAATAATTGTCTGTAAAAACTTTCACTCAAACCGAAATATGGGTTTATATTTGTTAATGACTTAATCTTACTGTTACTTTTGTCGATACCTAACTCATTAATCTTAATATCGGTTACGTACAATAAGATATTGGAATTATGATCTATGTTAGATAGCTGTATTTGTTTTGCTAGTTGCTCTGACATTTAAAAATGGTAGGATATATGACTATAAAGGTGATATTTTGTTATTATTGATATTATTAATATTATTAATAGTGGTAGTGTGTAATATTTTTTGTCTTTATTATAAAGTATTTATATTGAATAGAGGACAATTGCAGGTTAATCAGTTTGGATAAGAATAAATATGTACTTTTGAACAATTAATTATTATTATTTATTTATTTATTTTTTTGTTTTTTTTTTTTTTTGTTTGGCAGGCAATTTTTCTCCTTAAAAACATTTTTTTTATAAACCAATTAAAATTAACTTTTATTTTTTTTTATTTTTTGTGTGGAAAAAAAAAAAAAAATATTGTTCACGTCGATATCCGTAGTATCCATAGTATCCGAGGCTAGTCCGGTGTTAGTCCAAGGTCAGTCCGGAGTTGTTTAAAATAAATAAATAAATAAATAAAAAAGTATTAAATTCCTGTAAAATATTATTAACTTTAAACTTGACTTAAATTAAAAAATTAAAAAAAAAAAAAAATAAAAATAAAACCCAAACAAGTAACTTCTACTTTCTCACCTTTCTTATAATTACTACTGCAATATGGCTATTGAATGGATTGCTATTATCTATGACAAACCAGGTTCTGACAGAACACCTTATAGACCACAACATTTAAAAGATATTCCACCAAATGTGGAAAATGGCAAAATTGTTAGCGCTGGTGCTATCTATAAAGACGTTATCGATGGCAAACCAACCAATTTTGCCGGATCCATGCTAAATTTAGTTGCTGATACCAAAGAAGAAGCATTGGACATTATTAGAAATGACGTTTTTGCTAAAAACGGTGTTTGGGATGTTGAAAATGTTTTAATTTATCCATTTGGTTGTGCTGTTAGAAAAGAAAAGAAATAATGGTAATCTTTTATTTTGATACATATATATTAGTCAGGTAGGTATCTCTTTTTAACATTTTAAATAAATAATTATATATATATACATATGTGCCTATATATAATTAAAAGGAAATTGATCTACTTTATATATTTTGTGATTTTTCTTCGTATATATGCCTTCTTAATATTGAGCGTTGATCAAATAGTCAGCTAATTGTTCAACAACAGTAGTAGCAGTACCAGCTTGAACACCACTTGGGTAGTGGGCAACTAAGATAGTTTGTTTTGTTCTAACACAAATAACACCTTCAGCGTCATGTCTACCATAAATACTCCTGTCATCAGCTCTGATCAACATATACTTCTGACCATTTACATGCAAACCATTACTTTGTAAACCAGATGGATTATCAAAACCAGTTACAATATCTTTAATTTCATTTGGTTGTAAAGCCAATCCATTGGAAGAAGCCCAAACAGAATCACCTGCTCTAGAGTAAATAGCTGCTTTATCCAAGTTACCAGTAGCAACTAAGTTGTCAGTATAAGCTTGCCAGGACATTGTGTTTATATTTTTTTTTTTTTATTTTTAATTAATTATTTTTGTTTTATTTTAATAATATATTTTTTTTTCCCCCTTAATAGAAAAAAGACAGGTATATAAAAGAAAAAAGAATTAAACAAATAAAGGTGATATGATATGAATTACATGGCATAGCTTGCAATATGATAAAAAATTAATTAGTTAAAAAAAAAAAAGATTTGAAATAAAACAAGAAAAAAAGAAGAAGCTTTGTTGAATCTGCAAAAGGAATAAAATAACAAAAACAAAAATAAAAAAAAGGAGTGTTAAAATCATCAATAGAATATTCTTTCCTTTTCTTTCTTTCTTTTTTGTTTTGTTTTGTTTTGTTTTGTTTCTGCGGTGTTTTATTACTATTATTGTTATTCTGTGCCATTACAAATCAATATTTTCTCTGCTCAAAAGGTACAGATGTTTGTTATTTCAATGTTTTATATCATTCTTCGTCATCTTCAATTGTTATTTTCCTTCTTTTATTAATAACTCTGGTACCATCCGATTCTTCGTCTTCCTCTATTACTTTCTCCTCTCCTTCTTCATCTTCACCTAATTCTTCAACGCTAGCCTTCACACCTCTTTTAGCCTGTTTTAATCTCTCGTTTGCCAAATCATCTTCACTATCATCATCATCATCATACTCTTCTTCCTCTTCTTCTTCTTCTTCGTCTCCACTCTCATCATTATCTTCTTCTTCTTCTTCTTCCATGTCACTACCAGCATCATCAATAAATCCAGTGTCATCATCATATTCATCCTGTCTACCCCCACGGACGGCGTTTCCTCCTGTATGCTTGCTACTACTTCCATTTCTAAACTTAACACTCCCAGGTGGATTATTTGAATTTTCCTTCTGCTCCATTTCTTTAAATTGTTTTCTCCTTCTTTCTCTGATAATCTGTTCCTGTTTCTTTTCCAATTCTCTTTGCTCAAGTTCAGGGTCCTTACGAACAATAAATGCTCTTGGTCCACTGTTATCAATGTCATTAATTTTTCTTTTGGTTACAGCTTTAGTCAATCTTTTATGTAGCTTGGAATTCATACTGGTTGGAATAAACATCATATTCTTAGTAATTTCCCCCCCTTCAACACATTGCATTAATTCTTGTTCCTCGTAAGCAGTAACCAAAAAAGTGTTGTCTGTGTCATTTATCAAAATATCAGTATATTCATTTCCTAATTTTAAAGAATATGTTCCATCGTTCCATTGCACAATGCTTGCATTACTTTCTTTTAAAACTTTGTTTGTCTCACTGTCTCTCGAATATCGCCATCTAATGGTATTTTCATCAATTAATCCCGCATCTAAAACATCAGCTTTATCTAGGTTGTGGTTTTGAAACCTTTCGTTGACCTTTTCCTCATATTCTTGTGGGTCAAACGAAATCGGATCTATGGTCAAAAAATGTGGTACTTTGACATGATATATTATATTAGTATTATCCACGTTAAAAGTCTTGTAGGGAACAATGTGCTTGGATATTTCAACATCTGCTTCCTTGATTTCATCTACTTCGATACCAGTCTCTCCGTCAGAATCCTCTTCATCTTCTTGACCTAAAAATTTCCTATTGTACATTTCCTGTTCCTCATCACCATTATCATCAATAGCCTCTGTATTTGAAGACAGTCTTTTGGATTTGCCAGTTACAATTGCATCTTCTTCTTCTTCTTCTTCATCGCTACCGAATAGGTCGTCAATTTCTTCTTGTATTTCTTCATTATTTTGTTGAGCTTCGTCTTCATCTTCTTTTTCCTCTTTTTCTTCTTCTTGTTCTTCTTCTTGTTCTTCTTGTTGTTCTTCTTCTTGTTCTTCTTCTTGTTCTTGTTCTTGTTCTTGTTCTTGTTCTTGTTCTTGTTCTTGTTCTTCTTCTTGTTCTTCTTTTTGTTTTTCTTTTTGTTTTTCTTCTTCTTTCTCTTCTTCTTCTTTCTCTTCTTCTTCTTTCTCTTCTTCTTTTTGTTTGTCTTCCTCTTTGTTGATTGTTTGACCTTGTTCATCTGTTATCACTTTTTCTTTGTCTTGGTTATCCTCTCCATCATTCCTTGTCGCATCTTTATTTTCGTGTTTTTTATCAACCTCAGGATGTTCTTTATTTCCAAGACCAATTCCTAAATCCATTTTTTTTTCAGAAGTTTGTTCCTCTTCTTGTTGAGCATTAGGGCTAGAGACTACGGTAGTAGTGGTGACGGTTGGAGAAGCTTGGTCTTGCTTGTCTGGTTCTGACATTATATATGTATATATATATATATATTTCCCTTCTATGGTAGTTTAATTTTTCGTTCAAGTCAATTGTACTTAAACAAATATATATGTGGATATATAAGCAATGAACTCTGAAAACTATTACTTAAGGGTACTATAGAGCTATGATTGTACTTGTTATTTATTTATAATTTGTTGAAAACCAAAAAAAAAAAAAAAAAAAAAAAAAAAAAAAAATTCTCCGCGCAAAAAGCTTTTTTTTTTTTTTTTTTTTTTTTGGTTTTCGGCTTGGGTAAAATACGTATCATTAGGTATCAATGCCGAGGCTGTCCAGAATATTTTTTGGGACATATTTTTTACGATTAGGATGTATATTTCTATTTATAATTCAAGAAATAAATTAATAAATTATTCGTGATCTTTTTCTTTTTTTTTTAAAGAAAAATTTATGCAATATCTCTGATTATAGCCAATGTGTCACTGACACAACATAAAAATAGCTAAAAAAAGCAAAACAAACAAAACAAACAAAACAAAACAAAACAAAATAAATAATTAATTAAAAAGTTAGTTAATTTGAAGCATTATTTTATTTTATTTTTTTTTTTTTTCCTTCTTTATTTAAAAACTAAACCTCTTCCTCCTCTTTAAGATAAAATATTTCCTCAAAATGATAAAAAGTAAAAATATAAAATACCATTCTTACGTGAAAATTGCTGTACTACTAAATAAAAACTAATATTACAAATCATTTTTTGTGTTTTCCAATATCACTACAAATAAATATTTGTTTTACAACCACAAAAAATAATAATAATAATAAAATTGTGTTAATATTTTCTTTATATTTTAGTTTAAATCTATTACTTTGTCATTTTGTTTTTTATAATAACATTACTATTTGTCTTTAAAAAAAAAAAAAAAAAAAAAAAAAAAAAAATGTTTAGTCAAGTTTTTTGGAAATTTTCAAAAAGTAAACCACACAACTTTAAGGAAAAAACCATTGAAACGGCATACTATTTATTGATTTTAACTCTACTTATTTTGCTAGCGATCTTCATGTTTTTTTTACCGGATGCGATTAAACATTCCATTAAAAATGCCTTGTTAAGCAAGACTATTCCTGAAAATGGACAATATGGAAAAGATAATATAAATTTTAAACCACAACAAGAATTAACCATTCCGACCGATAAAAATACTACAAATGACTACATTTGTGGCGTTTATTACACCAATTGGTCACCATATCCACCAAGAAATCATTTCCCACAACAAATAGATTTCACAAGAATTACTAATGTTTACTACTCTTTTTTTATCATTAATCCTAAAACTGGGAAAATTCTGTCTAGTGATGATTGGGCCGATTTTGAAATGAATGTTTTCAAAAAAATGTACATCGATTTACCTACAAATCAAAGGAAAAAGTCTGATAAATTACTTTCTTATAAGAATGCTGATAAAATTTTGGGTAAGGGTTTGATAAGCGAATTTTATTATTTGAAAACATCTGCTTTTTTATCACAATATAGTGGTTTGTCAACTCACGGTAATTTTAAAACAGTAATGAGTATTGGTGGCTGGTCCAACAAGGATAGTTTCCATCTTATTGCACATGATAACACTAAATTCAATAACTTTATAAATAGCGCTGTTGACACCATGTTTAAATATGGGTTTGATGGTATCGATATCGATTGGGAATTTCCTGTTAATGATGGTGTTGAGCCTGTAAAATTTTTAAATATGGTGAGAATCATTGGAGAAAAATTAAATATGTTAGAAAAAAATATTTATGGAACAAAACCACAGAACATTATCGACAGTGACGCACATTTTTTACTAACTGTTGCCATTCCATGTGCAGAAGAAACTTTGTCAATTATGAAATTAAACCAAATGGATAGGTACGTTGATTATTGGAACCTAATGGCTTATGACTTTAAAGGCGAATGGTCAACCACTGCAGGATTCCACTCTAATTTATATAATAAAGATAACCAAAAATATAATAAAAAATATAAGAGAACACATTTCCGTAATGATGAATCGGAGTTAAGTGTTGATTTAGGTGTTAAATATTTATTGAATAATACCAATATCAACTCCAAAAAAATTATTTTAGGCATGCCTATGTACGGGAGAGGCTTTACCCATGTTAATTCTAATTCGATCGAAAAAATAACCAACGGCTCCGTTTCGTATAGTGGTGTGGGTGGGTTATCTGATGGAGAGCCCGGTATGTGGTTGTATAACCAATTGCCACTAAGAAATGGTAATAATGCAAAAGTTAGTGCTAGCAGTATGAACAATGAACACTTTGATTCTGAAGCTGTGTCTGCATATAGTTTTGACCCCAACAATAAAACATTTGTTGGTTATGATAATCAACAAAGTATGGTTGTTAAAGCAGAATACGTCCAGAAAATGAAACTAGGGGGTGGCTTTTGGTGGGAATCGTGCGGTGAAAATAGTGCAAAACCATTAATTAAAGCTTTCCATGATAGTATTCCAAATGCTTCATGGGACAGTAAAAAACAAAAAAGTTTATGGAATAATTCACAAGTAATTGAGTATTATTTGAAAGAATATGGCGAGGAGGGATTTTTATCCAAAATGATGCAATCGCAATTGTATAGAAAAAATAATAGTTGATATATATATATATGTTTACAAATCTATTTTCTATATGCCATCATAAGTTTATTGCTTTTAATGTCTCGGTCCTTGTTTACATTACTCTTAACAAAAATATCAATTATTGGTTTTTAATGGTATTCATAGCATATATTTCTCATCAATAAACTTCATTTGGTTATACGTGTGGGACAATGTAGGTTTTAAAAAATTATATGTTATTCACGGGTGATACAAGTAATAAAGGTTTTAATTTTGATATGTAGTCAGAACATTGGCATTTGTAGCTATTCGTAATCTTTTTTTTTTTTTTTTCCTAACATTTAGGAGGCTGTTTTAGTTGTAGTTATTTGTAGTCTTATATCACTATATTTAAATCTTACAGCCACTAAAAACCGGTATAACCTAACATTACAAAAAAAAAAAAATATAAAAATAAAAGAATATATATATATATATATATATATCTTAAATTTCTTGACCATTATAAACCTTTATTAGAAATAATTTATTGCCATATAAATATGTATATGTTAAAATGACGTAAAGTAAAAATAGTATCAAGCAAAAAAACAAAACAAAAAAAAAAAAAAAAAAAAAAAAAAAATCATATCAAAGAATCCATACGGGAAAATACCTCAAAAACACCAGCAACTAACTCTAAGTACAAATCTTTACCTGGGTTCTCCAGCATTTCTGCTTGAATCTCTTTATTTAAATTTACAGATACACCAGTTGTAGTAGGTTTGTTTAAATCAAATGGCCATTGGGAGAACTGTTCCAAAAGTTCAGTGGCACGCTGGAAACCTAAATCTCTTTTTTCATAATCTAAAGTAGTCAAAACATTTTCTAAAACATTGGCCCCGTAAGCCCCACATATTAATGCAATAGTTCTCAATAATTTAAAAGTTACTTTGTCGGTAAAATAGTCATTATAAGTTAGTGTTAAGTTTCTAGACACTAATAAACTTAAAACTCTACGTTTAATAGCTTCTTTGCAACTATTGTCGGTAACTGGATGTGTAGCCATATCGAATAAAAAAAAATTTTTCATTTCAGTCCTTAAAACACCTTTATCAACTAGTCCTTTGGCTAACCTTTCTCTTACTTGCTTCAATTGATAATTAATCTTTAATAAGTTCCAAGTTTCCCCACTTAACAAATCAATCCAGTTGGATATACTTAAAGGTTCATCATTCTTCATTAAATTTAAAGATTCATCTAGTAAAACTTCTCCGGTTTTAGATGCATCAACAACTTCTATTAATCTTTCACTTAAATCAAATCTTCTTCTAGCCGGGTCATCTAGTATTCTGATCTTACCTCTCAAAGCCAACTCAATTAAAATACAACCACGTAAAGCATACGAAATATTATCGTTCCAAAATGATAAGTATCCTTCTCTATCTTTTAGTCCCAATAACAAAACTTCTTCCATCAAGGTTAGCTTAGGTATGGTGACATCATTGTTCAATTTTAATTCCTCCGGATCATATGCAATCTTGGTTCCACTGCTGCTGGTGTTATTAATATTGGTATTATCAGAATTATCTATAACATTATTTATGTTGTTAGTGGTATTATCAGCTGATTCAATTTCTGCATCGGCTTCTGCTGATGTTATTTTATTAACTCTACGACGTTGCAAGCCCGACATTATTTCTCTCTAGCAAGGTATTATTATATGGCGTATTTTCAAAATGAAAACTTTCCTTTATTTATTTTTCCTTTTCTTTTTTCTTTTTTTTTGTTTCCCTCTTTACTATTTTTATTGCTCCCCCTTCACCTTTTCCTTTCTGTTATTTATAAATATATAAAGAGGTTATGATGTTCGATCGAAAAAAAAACAAGCCTACACGCATTAAAAAATAACTGAAAACAATCCAAAGCTTTATTTTGCAACACCACCAAAAAAAAAAAACAAAAAACAAAACTAAGCAAAGAAAAAGAAAAAAAACTAAGCAAAAAAAATAAAAAAACTAAGCAAAAAAAAATTAAAAAAAAACTACGCAGAAAAAAAAAAATTAGGAGGAAAAAAAAATGAAAAAAATAAGAAAAAAAATAAAATTAAAAAAAAAAATAACACAATTAAAAATGAAATCCGTAACTTTTTCTGTTTTCCGAAAAGTAATCCAAAAATCACGTGCTTATAGAATAACTGTTAAATGCATGTGATTAACTGGCAGTCTATCATTCAATTACACATTCCACCTTTTCTAAAACATATACCATTATATTCATTATATTCATCATATATATATATAGTACAACTTATATACATCGTCGAAAAAGGAAAAGAAAAAGGAAAGGAAAAAAAAAAGGAAAGGAAAAAAAAAATACACAAAATCACTCTTGTAAATTTATAATCCTTTTCAACGGTTCTATTTCTAATTCAAGATCTTCTTTGACATATACCAGAAAATAAGGTGTAGCAGTGTTGCCCTGAGTAAAATTAAAGACCTCAGATTCATCAACTTCAGTAACATTTTCATCGTTATATTTTCTCCATATGGCCCTAGTATCAGAACTCTTTTTTTCTTTAATATATACCCAATAATGACCATAACTAGCCTCTCCTCTATGAATAAACACAGCAAATAACGAATACCCATGTTTCCGGAAATTGTCCATCCCGTTAATATTAGAATCATCAAAAAAAGTATCCAATGTCATTTCCAATGCCTCAATTTCATTAACTATATTCTTACTTTGCAAATCCATAGTTTTAGCCATTTCATTTAATGTAGTTATTGTGTGCTCCAAGTTATCCTCGTTCATCTCTAGCTCCTCCACTAATAAATCACTTTTTAAAAATTTACTGGTTTCTAGCAACGCATCTTTAACGGTTAGCCCTACTTCATTTGTGTCACACAACTTTAACTTAGTTTCTTGCAATCTTTTCAATTTTTGTTTCAATTGGCCATATTGCAATTTCAAATTGTTAAACGTGTCTTTATCACCCTCGCCATCTTGCTTATGCTCCATATATCTGTCCATATAGATCTTGTCTTTGAACGGAACAGCAGTAATGTTCTTATAAGGCATAAAGCGTTCTCTGTCATAATACACTCTTTGAATTTGGATTTGTAAAATATCTGGCAATTCTGTAATTACTACAACCCTTTTAACTTGACCATATTCATCCATAGTTAAAAGTTCGTCATCTTGGAAATATGAATCCAAAGCGTCATATATATCTCTTGGTTTGTCACTTACATCTACCAAGAGAGATAAAAACCTTTCAAACTTCTCACTAACGGGTTTATTATCCATATTATTAGTATTCTCTTCAGAACCAAGTTCTGTAGAAACTGGTACCAATGTTTGTTTACTTTTACCATAAAATAGTTGCTTGATTAAATCATATTGCTCATCGTCTTGTTCCAATTTTAAAGGTTCACTGGCTGTTTCTAATTGAAAAAGAACATTTCCGATACACTCAGTAACATCCTGTTGTCTGCCCATCTCTAAAGCATTTTCCAATTGATCTGGACTAATTTTTGCAACAAGCGTGGTACAATCTTCTTCATCTTCAAATTCGACAGAGACATTGCTTGGGGCAAATGCTAGATATGCCAATTCCTTTTTGGGTGTACAACACTTGTACGGTGTGTGAATCATATCATCAAACAAATTACGCAACTGATACGTAAATTGTACAGATCTTTCCATTTCTTGTCTACTGACTTCTCTGCCACCAATTCTTCTTTTGGAAATGGTAACATTGGATAACAAATCTTCTGTCGTTTTTTGGTAGTTAACAGTATAGTTTCTCAATGGGGATATGCTAAAATAATACTGTAATAACGAATTTAAATAGCAGGTGTTACCGATATTGTTTAGTCCTGCTGGCCAATTCCCCGCGGGTAATAAACTTTCATCTATATTACCGGTTTCGATGAAATGTTCAAGCAATTTGGATTTTCTTTGAATAGCAATTTTCAATAAATCTCTTCTTAATTTTATAAAATTGGCAGGCAAAACCAAATTCTCATCTCCATTCCATTTCCGATAAAAATGGTCCAGTATCGCATTATCGGGATCCTCACTGTTGACACCAATTCTTTCTAATGCGTCATCATAGCTTATTTCATCAGTATTATAAAAAAGATTAAAATCGGGACATTGAGCAATTAAAAAATTGAAAAGGGGCAAACTTCTCAAATAAAAAGCTAATGAATATATCGCTCTATCACAATCCAATTGCAACCCTGGTGCATCTGACACTTTAATCAGATATGCTGTTTGAATAATATCAACATCCTTCATATTGGGTTCCAAATCTAGCGCGTAATACGCATCAATTATATTGTTATAAGGTTCATGGTTTACAATGAATTTCAAAAATGAACTTTTCTTGAATTTGGCCAAAATATGTAGGGCATTTTTTAAATCCATTAACGAAACTTGGTGCTCATTATCACCCTTATAGAAAATAGATTGCTTGATATTTTCATAAATACGTAATATAGCATCATCTGTAATTTCTTGTGGTTTAACAATCTCCTGGGGATCTATTCCAAATGTAATCAAAGCGCCATCTAAGGCCTCTTTTCCCACTAAATCTAATGAACTACAGTATACAAACAATTGTTGATTATGTTTACAATTGGCTACATAGGTCAATGCATCATAATATATCTCCATATTATCCGGGTCTAAGTTGCAACATGTCTGGTAATTTTTTATAATAGATTTGATATCGTAGTAATAATAGCATGACAAATCAATAAAATGATAATCAGTGTTATACTGCAATTGACTTTTCAATTGCTCGATAAATGAATATGTGTTGGAAATGTGTTGGTGCAGTAAATGATACCAGACCACCTGAGAGCTACTTAATTGAAAAATCTTGAAATAATGAGTATTTGAAGAAGCGGAATAAAATTGTTTCTGTGATAAATTGCCTATAACAATGATCTCAAGACATTTCCTAGTAAAGCTGTCTCTTAAGAACCTAGTATCCAAATCATCCATATAGTTGATTAACAAGGGAGGTAAAAAATATTCATCTTCATTTTCCCTTTCAATCGTGAAATTCAAATACTTAGTCAACAATTCAGGATCAATCTTAGTTATAACGGATTTGTTGTTACAGGGTATACACTTTCGTTCATTAATAATGGTACCATCATTAGTAACATTGGATACATTAGTCACAGTGGTTTCCACCAATGGGCCCTTAATAATCTTGAAAAATGTGCTTAGGCACTGAACTTGAGTAGGAACGGGCAGCAAATCAAAGGACTTAGAGGCACCATCTGGATCAGTGGTATCTTCTGTTTTGGTATATTTTTCCCCTTCTCCATGATGGTAATAATTTTTTATCCTGTTTTCAATTTTATCCAATTGAAATGTAGATAAAACATCCTCATTAAATTCGGGTCTTAAAATTTCAATCATGATGATTTTATTTGTCAATGGTGATATATATATGGCAGAATCTGCTGTCTTTTCTTTATTTTCCATGTGGATATCCTGTTTATCGAATGGATGTAACTCATCATAACTTACTAAGTGAAAAGTGTCTACTCCGACATTATACCTCAGTTCCATTTGTTTTTTGCTTTTAATGGTAATTTTAACATGGTAAATCTCAAGGTCAACTATATCGTCTGGAGTATTTAAATCCAACAAGTCCTCGTCTTCATATAAAACGGCCATGAAAACTGTTATTAGTGCGTCGTTTGGACAACTTTTAGAGGGATATTCATATTTGGTTTTCAAGGTCACCTGGTCCATTAAATGCAATAAGTTCGGCTCGTATTCCTTGAGTTGTAAATCGGTTCTTTCTCGAGAATATGCAATTGGTGGTTTCTGTAAAATACCGGTATCCTGGTTATTTATAAAGTATAAACTACAATAAATATCATCTAATAATCTATCTGATGTTTTGAATGGAAAATTTGTCTTGCATAAATTAGGGTATAGATTTGTTTTCCCATCATCCAGTTTAATCTCAGTAATAGATGTTGTATCTTTTAAATTTTCGTCATTCGAATTTTTTTCAATGTTTTTGATGTTATCTGTAGGGCCTTGCGCCTGAGAGAACTCCTTATTAGTGGAAATATTAGCGTTCAGCTTTTCCAGATTGTCATCAGCAATATTTGATGTTGATAAAGAAGGAGAGGAAATGGAATCAGAGGAAGAAAAAGTGTTCAACTGAGAACTGTGTTGAATAGACATTGGTGTTTTAAATACACTTTTTATTACAATATGTGTAAGTGTGTTGAGAGGGGGGGAGGGGAAATTGATTGTGGCGTTTAAGTCCCTTATTGTATGAGTTGTGAAATATTATATTTTAAAAACAATAGTAGTGTAGTGGAAATATTTTAGATAATTAGAAATTTTAATTGCAAAGTTGAAATTATCTGTTACTTATAAATAAATAAAAATAAAGGAAGCTTATTGTTGTTAGATCTAATCAGTTCAAGTAGTAAAATTTGCCTCCTTTTATATTTTTGTTTGTCCTTAATTTTTTTTTTTTTTTTTTGCTGTTGTATATTATTTTTGCAATAAATAAATGTCTTTTTTACATGTAAAATGAAAAAGAAAAGAAAAATAAAATAAAAATATCGCACGCGCAATAAGCTTCTTTTTTTTTTTTTTTTATTTTTTTTTTTTACATAAAAACATTTTATTAATTAAAGGAAAAGATGAATGGGACTCAGCATGAGTTAATAGTCAATAGTATCAAACTTTTGTTTATCTCAAATATTATATATATATTTATATCTCTTAATGGTGGCTGTGTAAAAATTACTTCATGTTACATTTAGCGTAAAAGTGTTTGTTGTCGGACCTTTTCAGTAGGACCTTTTCAGTAAGTCCTTTTCAGTAAGTCCTTTGGCATCGGAAAACAACAAATAATGAAAAACAAGGCTGAATAAAAAAGGGATCTTGAAAATAATACATCAAAAAAAGGAAAATGGAAAAAGGAAGAAAAAAAAAAATATCTCTTTAAAAGCGCACATTTTATCCAAAATTTACATCTTTTTTACTTGTTCTCTTATATAACAGGCTGCCTCTACTTAAACTTATTAAGCTAATAGCACAACCATTTGTATTCATTCAGTCCCAAATAAATTTATAGGTTAAACGTATATATATATATATATATATATATTATAAGTTAACGTGAATTAAAGAAATAAAGAAGGGAAGAGGCAAATAAAACAAAATCGATTTAATTTAATTTAATTTTACTAAAATCAAATAGAAAAAAAAAAATATGGGTAAAGCTGCTTCCAAACTAACAAACGATGACATTGAATCTTTGAGAAGTGAAACATATTTTGACCGTAGAGAGATTAAACAATGGCATAAGGGATTTTTAAGAGACTGTCCACAAGGGTTATTAACCAGAGAAGAATTTGTGAAAATCTATAAACAATTTTTTCCTTTTGGTAGTCCAGAGGAATTTGCAAACCATGTATTCGATGTTTTTGACAAAGATAAGAATGATAGCATTGATTTTAGAGAATTTGTTACTGCCTTGAGTATAACTTCCAGGGGCAGTCTTGAAGAAAAGCTAGCTTGGGCTTTTAAACTATATGACATAAACCATGATGGGAAAATTACATACGATGAAATGTTAACTATTGTGACGAGTATATATAAGATGATCGGAAGTATGGTCAAGTTAAATGAAGATGAAGCTACTCCTGAGTTAAGGGTTAGGAAAATATTTAAAATAATGGATAAAAATGAAGACGGATTTATAACATTGGATGAGTTTAAAGAAGGTAGTAAAGTTGATCCCTCTATACTAAGTGCATTGAACTTATACGATGGGTTGGTATGACTATTATAAGTTTTTATTTTATTTTATTTTAATTTTTTTTCTGTATTTGGTTTCATTTTTACATTTTAACTTTTTTTGGTAGATGTGTAGAGCATAATGTTAACCATCAGTGTGTTAAATTGTCTCCCTTCCTATATTATTTGTTATATATATATATATATATATTGTTATTATTATTTTTGTTGTTTTTTTTTTTTTTTTGTTTTGGTGTAAGACAATAATAGAAGAAATAGATTTACCAAACTGTATATTGTTAGCGTGTAAGAAAAGAAATAAAAGAAAAAAGTTTAGCCTAAATGTGGCACATCAAACATATAAGCGTTTATCTAACGTTAAGTATATATCATACCCTTTCTGCCGTCCAAATAGCCACTCGGCATATAGTCTTGATGCCTTCAGTTAACAACATATAGGGAACAGCCTTGTGGGAATCATACTTAATAGCGGTATCTAAATGTTCTAATTCATCATCTCTGAATTCTCTAATAGTTTCAATCAATTCTTTTACTTCAACACTTTTACCACTAACTTTAGATCCATCTAACTTTTCCACCTCAAATTCTGTGTTCAGGGCTCTTAACTGATCATTATAGTGACCACCAATCACAGTTTCAACAGCCTCCGTACAAGCCATGGCTGCTTGTGGACTTATTAAGGCAGTTCCAGCACCCATAGCAAAGGCGCCAATTTTCCATAGTGGAGTAAATAAAGATGGTCTAACATTATGTTTGACTTGTAAATTGTTGAAGGTGTTATGATGATGTATTTCCTGATCCCACATGTGTTGTATAACGGGTTTTAAATGGGGGGTTTTGTTGGCTAACACCCAATATTGGCCTGCATATATATAATCTGCACCCAATTCACCAGCCTGATCGACTCTTATAACTCTATCCAAATAAGCTCTTTGTGCACCACTCAATGGTTTGTATTGTGACGAAATAGGTACTTGATTGTCATTAGTTTCAGCAGCCGATTCGTTAAACGTAGCAGTAGTTGTTTTTAATGGGGAAAGAACAGAAAATGAACGCTTTTTCAATGCTGAAACTAGTGGTGATAGTATCGCTTGATTTTTTATCATGATTTGTGTATATTCTAAAATATTTTGTATTTAATAATTGAATTTTTCAGTTTGTAATATTTTGCAGCTTAAAATATATTTGTATGTGAGAAATAATCTCTATTATAACAAC
Organism: Saccharomycodes ludwigii; assembly: GCF_020623625.1. Classification (NCBI taxonomy): domain Eukaryota; kingdom Fungi; phylum Ascomycota; class Saccharomycetes; order Saccharomycodales; family Saccharomycodaceae; genus Saccharomycodes; species Saccharomycodes ludwigii. Next base: position 372,769 of record NC_060203.1, read on the forward strand.
GAATAAAGCAAAAAGCAGAGAAAAATGAATATAAAAATAAAAATAAAATCACGAAACTGTATGTTTTCCTGTTTATATATTTTGTACTAAAAAAAAAAAAAAAAAGTAAAATAAAATGCAGAATGGGAAACTTATTTTACCTGCATCAATTTCTGAATGCTGAAAAAAGTAGACCCATTTTTTTTTGAAAAAAAAAAATAAATACGAAATTAAACAGAAATCTATTTGCACCTAAAATATCACTGATGACAATAGTTCCTAGTGATTGATAAAATAAAAATTATCCCTGATATTCCATTAAGAACGAGGTTAGTTGATTATTTGTATAATTCTCAAAAATCGTTATCATGCTTGTGGCTATATCAGGAGGAACCTCTTGTGTGTCTCTGCTATTGGTTACGGGTTTACCTTGATTTTCCTTTATAACTAAATGCCTAAACATTCTGTTAGGAATATCTTTAACGTATATCCATTCAATATCAAATTCCCCTGGCCACCTGTTTTTGTTACTCCACACATCATCTTTGCACATTCTTAGGTCACTCTTCATTTCAGCGACACCGCAAAATTTTCCTGATGCATTTACTGAATAAAATAGAAATACTCTATTCTTTCCATTTTGATATGCCTTGGACAATCTCTTATTACCTAATTGGGTAGAAGACCAAATATTATGTTTATATGAAGCGATTATATCAGCAAGGTCAAAAGATTTTATGACAAAGCATTTGGCACCAAAAATTTTTAGCTTTTGCTTTGGCGTCTTGAATAACGACCATTTATTATGCAAATAGTCAGTGGTGCCATTCTTTGAATAAGCTGAATGATATGAATCATTTATATCTGAGGAGACTGGAACTATCAAGCCCTCTATATGTGGGCTTTTTATAGTGGTATCACTAGTATTAGTTGTTGTTCTACTCAAATTGGCGCAATCAAATAAACTTTCCTCAATAGTAAGATTATTTGTCCTTGGAGAAATTTCAGGATAATAACAACGGTGTAAATGATTATTATAATAATCATAATGAATATTGTTATCATTAAAGTTTAAGTTCATATTCGTCTGTTGAGCATTACTAACATTTTCCTTGCAATCAGTAAGAGTATTTATGGTATATTTGGGATTATTACCACTGTTATGCCCAGAGAACATTTGAAAACTGGTTTCATTGTTGGTATCACAATTATTAATCAGCTGAATGGTGTTTTTATTCTTTTGATAGTTTGCATGGATTAAATAGTTATCCAATGATTTTAGAGTTTCAGAAATTGGATCTCTAGAAAATGTTTTTTGATTATCAAGGTGATACCAGTCACCGTTACAATTCAATGTTTCATTTGCTACGTACATTGATGTAATTTATTAAGGTTTTTCTTGGAAAATTTTCTTTTTCTTTTTTCTTTTTTCTGCAGCTATTTTCTTTTTATGATTCAAGTAGGAAAAAAAATAGCTGCAAAAAAAAAAAAAAAGATATAAAAAAAAAGGATTGAAGTTGAATATAAGTGCTTATTTTTCTTTTTTATGCATTGTTGTTTTATATTGTAAAAAAGATATGATAAAAATATACAAAAATTAGCCGCCTAATTAGTCAAAAAAAAAAAAAAAATAGTAAGTTCAAATTTTTGTGTCAATAACTTAACTTCTTTCCTTTTTGTTATATATATATATTTTTTTTCTCTCGGGGGGAGGTCACGGTAATAATCTGATAAATATTGTTATCTTTTAAATTTTAAGAATTCATTTCATAACTGTTAAACTTTTTTTAGAACCATATAGTTTGCGAATTCTTCAAGTTCCGAAACAATCATAATCCGAAAAAAAAAAAAATTCAAAGATACACCAAATCTATTTTTTTTCTTTTTTAAACTACATTTTTATTTACAAGTTAATATATTATCTTCCCAATAATATTTACTGGAAAACATGATTCGGAGACTTTAAAGTTTCCACCATATTTAATGAATTTTCTGGGCTATTTTTATTGAAAACAAATAAGCCTTGTAATTGGGCAGTACTTATTGGAACATCCAAATCCGTAGCCTTTTTAACAAATTTTTCACATAACTCATTTTCACCAGGGTAGAACTTCAAAAACATCTGTCCAATCTGATAACTAGTGGCATTGCCAATATAAACCTTATAATCTATTCTACCAGGTCTCATAATTGCAGGATCTAATCTTTCAACATGGTTTGTGGTCATAAACGTTATTGTTTCTTCAGAAGAAGTGACACCATCCAAAGCATTTAATAATCCACTAAAGGTAACTCCGGATTTAAACCCATTTTCTGCGGTTTGTTCTCTGTGGTTGAACGCAGCATCAACATCTTCCAATAAAAGAATACTTCTTTCTGGGATATTATTCATCAAGTGGTTTAGTCTGTCATCAGTTAAATTAGCCTCTGCTAAATTCATAATACAAATGTTGTAGTCCAAACTACCGGCCAATGCTTGTATGAAACTTGTCTTACCGCTGCCTGGAGGGCCATATAATAAATATCCTCTCCTATAAGGAATGCCTCTTTCAAAATACCATTCTCCATTTTTCATGAAATCTTTAACATCATAAACAATACCTTCAGCTACACCTTTATCTAAAATAACGGATGGTAATAGTCTTTTAGCCTTTGGTTGACCAAATGGTCGCCATTCGGGTCCCCAACTTGTATATATAACTGTTTTCCCCTCGTTACTTTTAAAAGCTAAATCCTTTGCTTCTTTTAATAATTCATCAAATAAACGTCTATCCCTGTACAAGGTAGTTAGAGTGACAGTTTCAAATGGTGCGCCATTAGTCATATCGATCATTTTACCGCTTCTTTCCCTTTTAATTAATATGTACGCTCCCTTGTACTTAATAAAATGGTTTCCTGGACCCGGAACCAATTGAAATTTTGTGCTAACAGACCCATTATCATGTTGTATAAAATTTGTTTCCACACTTAAATGTCTTGATGACCTGTTAGGATGCTGACCCATCCATTGCAAGAACCATAAATAGGATTTATCTTTACTTGGTATCTCTAAATCAACAATTAATTGCCTATACAATAAGCTACTTAGCCCCTTAAATCCGGATCTTGCAAGAGCTAATGCAGAGCCTAAAAGCATCAATCCACCACCAGCAGCAAAATATGGGTTATTATCCATTATTTGATGCACCAAACTGTTGAATTGGCCAGTTGTGGTTTTAATTTCCTCAACATTGTCGACTGTTTCTGGTGTATCAATAATTGTTTTTGGTTCAGACATTGTACATATGTTGAATGGTATTTTTTTTTTTTCTCACTCTCGAAAAAATTCTAATGATTTGAATTAATTTGATGTGTCTTGAAAAAGAAAGTCATGAAAGTTGTTAGAGAAAAAAAAATTTTTTTCCGCAAGTTATTCTTTATTTTTTGAAAACCGAGTCATAATAAAAAAAAAAAAAAAAAAAAAAAAATGAACAGAAATCTTTATTAATTTTTATTGAAGATCACAATTATATATAAAAATCCAAGTTCAACTACCACTTATAATATCAAGTTTAAGGTTATCTAAGATAAAGAAAGCCATTACTTTAAATATATTCCAATTAAAGATATAACCAAGTAGATCTTGACATAAAGTTTATTATCCATTTTTCTTCTTCTTTTTTCCTTTCTTTTTGTAAACAATGACAAGAGATAAGAAGGAAGAAAACTGGATTCATTAGCACTGACTAATATTAGAACTTTTTAATAGGTGTCACAAATTTTTTCATTTATGGCTTTATTTTTTTAGGTGATTACACTTTATCAAATGCTATTTAGTAATTTTCTATAATAATTAAAATATTCACATACTTACTCAAAGGCATATGAGCAACGTTATCTTATATTTGTCATTTTAAGATTTCCATGAAAAGTTTACAATTTTCGATTTAAGCGTAAATAGAAATGTTCAGCCCTTTATTATTATTGTTTTTTTTTAGAAACGAAAAAAAAAAAAAAAAAAAAAAAGAAAAAAAAAAAGCTTAGAATCGAGCTAGATCAAAATACTACTCTGAGAAGTAGCTTGATATTGATAAAGACTTTGTGTGAAAAAAATACATATAGGCTTAAATTATATAATGGTATAAGTTGTTTAGAAATAATATATTGCAAAAAAAAGAAAAAAAAAATATATGTATATATATATATATATATATATATATATTAAAATTCTAAATTACTTGCATCATCTTTAATACTCCTCCAATTAGGTAATTTATACTTTAAATTATCAGGATGATACTCGGAATAATTATTTTTAATACATTCTAACAAGACATCATAAAGACATTTATACCCATGTCCAGAAAAATGTAAACCATCACATAACATCGGAGTCCAATCGTCATTTAAATTTTCCTTGGCATATTTTATAAACTCTGTATTCAAATTAATAACAGGAACATCTAACTCCCTGCCCACTTCCTCACAGGCCTGAGCATACTTGGCGAAATTTTCATTAGTTCTAACATAACCAGAATCGACTTCTTCTTTTTTAGATGGATCCCACAATTCGGCGTTGAATAAAGCTGGCGAAATTAAAATAGTTTTAATTTTGGCATCTTGAAGCATTCTCACAAGCTTAATGGTATTTTCTTTATATTCTTTGATTTCAACTTTTTGATGGCCCCCTAAACAGGAATCGTTGGAACCAAAGAATACAGTAGCCATTTTGATTCTACCAGTGCCGTTTCCACTTTGTTGATTTTCGATTGATAAGATTTGAGGTAAAACTTTCAAGGCCCATCTTGAGTTAAAACCTGAAAAACCTCTTTGAACAATGTCTAGTTTGCGGGTGTATTTATTGGTTAGAGCAGCACCCAAAGAAAACTGCTGGTGGACTGGTGTGTTTGTTTCAAAGTTTTGAGCTTCTTGAAAGGCGGTGTTAAATGCAAATTCCGTGATGGAATCGCCAAATAACAAAAACTTGTCATATTGTAGAGTAGACATGGTTGGGTTATAATTTTTTCTTTCTTTTTGATTATTGTGTATAGTAGAAGATATGTATTAGCATTTTCCCTATCTCTAGATATCGAAAACAAAAAAGTAGTTCCATACACAAATTTTAGTAATACCTTTAATATATATATATATATTTAAGTAGGAAAAAAAAAAAAAAAAAAAAAAAAATAGATTTGAACATTATATTGAAAGCTCCGAGACAAACCGTATAGATAAAAAAAAAACTTTTAAATGCAATATAGTAAAAAGTATATGTTTATAGAGTTAAAATTTTATAATCCATTACGTTATATGATTGAGAATTATAGTATTGATTAATTTCTCTTTTTATGTCTTGAAAATGTGGACATACAGAGATTAAGTGATGTTTGGTTATTGGGTTGTCTTCTTGTTGTATAATAAATTAAAAAGGCTCTTAGAAACTCCACTTTGTTTTTCTTTTTTTTTTTTTTTTCCTTGTTTATCGCGCAATTTTACATTTTATTTTATATTTTTATTAAATAAGTACAAAATAGTCAATGATAATGATTTCTACTTGTTGGATCGAGACGGGAACACAAATATCCTCGGTTTAAAAAATGAATTCAAGTTTTCACAGCAATATTCCCCTAAATATTCCAAAGTAAATCGTTGGGTCAATCTACTACATAAATACGATTACAGTTTTTAATGTACTTATTTCTATTTAGCCATTAGATATTACATATTAAATATGTAATAAAGTCATTTTAAACGTATATATTTATCTCGCTCTTTTATTTATCCATTTACCAATTTTTTTTTTTTTTTTTTTTTTTTTTTTTTTTAAACGGTCAATCATTTATTTGAGGGGAAAAAAAAAATTAGTTTGGATCTTGTCAATTTATAATAGCAAATAGGGTAAACAAAAACAAAATATATACATATACATTCAATGAAATCTATATCGATTATTGGGTCGGGTCCAAGTGGATTTTATACAGCCTATCATTTGTTAAAAAAATCACCTATTCCATTAAACATCACATTATGGGAAAAATTTCCAGTGCCATTTGGATTATCTAGATACGGAGTAGCACCTGATCATCCAGAAGTAAAGAATTGTGAAGAAACTTTTACACAGTTTGCTAATGCGTACACAATACCCTCTGGTAGCAACAATTTAATGCATAAATTCCAATTTATTGGAAATGTTCAGATCGATTCAGAAAAATTGTTTAAACTAAGATCAATACAAGATTGTGTTATTTTAAGTTACGGGTGCAACAATGACAAGAAGTTGGGAATTCCTGGTGAAAATGATACTTTAGGAGTAGTTAGCAGTAGACAATTTGTAAATTGGTATAATTCATATCCGGAAAATGCCTGTGCTACACCTGAACAATGGAAAGGGTCTGATTTTTGGAAAAATGTGAAAAATGTTGCGATAATTGGGAACGGTAATGTAGCTTTGGACATATGTAGAGTCTTATTAACTTCAAATATCAAACAGTATTGGCAAAATACTGATATAAACCAAGCTAGTACGGAGGCGATTAAACATGTATCAAATGTTAAAATTATAGGTAGAAGAGGATACGAGCAAAGCAAATTTACTAACAAGGAATTTAGAGAGTTATGGGAGTTGGAAAAATATGGGATAAAAGGGAATATAGATTCTAAGTATTTATCGAATGTGGATGAATCCAAATTAGATCGTGCGGGCACAAGAAGATTAGAAATGGTTAAGGAGTACATGAAACCTTTTGACCAAAGAACCAAGAAAAACTACAAAAAATTTAAACCACCCAGTACTTTCACTAAATTTTGGGAATTTGATTACATGAAAACACCAGTAAAAATTAACAAAGATGCTCGAAACAACAGAATATCTTCTATAACTTTGGCCATTAATAAAGTAAACGAGATGAACAAATTCGTTATTGATAACTCTAAACCTTGTATCGACTACCCAATAGACTTTTTGATTACTTCGCTAGGCTATAAAGGTGTTAACATTGATGAACTAGGGTGTCAAAAGCATTTAAATAATATTAAGTTTGCAGGTGATCATTTAGCAACAAACAGAGAAGGTCAAGTTTTATCATCAGTGGACAATAAACCAATTCCAGGTCTATTCGCCAGCGGATGGATCAAAACAGGTAGTAAGGGTGTTATAGTTTCTACCATGATAGATTCCTTTACAGTGGGTGATGAAGTAATCAAGTATTTACAATGTAGCGCTACCTCAAACCAGCAAGCATCTATAATTGACTTACAAAATACGGTACTAGATTCCACTAACTATAAACCTACAACCTGGTTTGATTGGCTTAAGTTGGATGCATATGAGAAAAAATTGGGCAATCCTAGACGCAAAATTATCAACATTGCTGACATGTTAAAGATAATAGGAAAGTAGCCAATCATATTTGCGTATTTTTTTTAATTTTTACCTTTGCGGAGTTTGTTAGGAGATGACTGTAAATATATTTTTGTATCGTTATTTACGAAATACATTATTTATTTAATTTTTTCTTTTTTCTTTTTCCATTAATAAAAGTTGCAGAAAAACAGTACAGTATTTTATTGCGTATAAAATAGAATATATTAGTTTTGTTATTGTAGCGCTGCATGGTTTTATATGCAATGATTTAAACCCAATGGAAAGAACAGGGGGAAAAAATAAAGAAATAAAAAAATAAAAAAAAAGTTTGTTATTTTTCTTCTTCTTTGAAATTCGACTTTTTGCACCTATGATTCTTATTTTATTTCTGCACTTGCTTGCCTTTTAAACATAGCTAATTTTTGATCACAAGCTTTGTTTAGGTGTGATTGATTTATTAGGTTCTATATGTTCGGAATTGTACCATTAGAATATTTCTCTTTTCTCTTTTTTCCCTTTCTATTCTGCTTTTAATACTTGGTTTGTGATATCCAACTTGGGTTCACGTTAATTCCATTTTGAAATTCAATAATTTCGATCTCTGTTTCCTCTTTCTTTTTATTGTCAAATGTTTTGCACTTTTTTTTAACTTAATTAAAAATAGAGAAGAAAGATATACATAGCAAACACATACTCAAAAAAAAAAAAAAAACAAAAAAAAAAAATGATTGCTAAACGTGCCTTATCCACTTTAATTCCTCCAAAAATTGTATCTGTCAAGAATTTAGGGGCTGCTCCAAATTCCAAGAGAATTAGCAACGTTGTTTCATTTTATAAGACTTTGCCACAAGGATCTGCTCCAGTTGTTAAACCATCTGGTGTTATTGGTAGATACAAAGCTAAGTTCTTTGATGGTGACAATGCCAGTGGTAAGCCATTGTTACATTTGGCTGGCTTTATTTTAGTTATGGGTTACACTATTGAATATTTGACTCATTTGAGACATCATAAAGAGCATTAAGGAAAAAAAAAAAAAGAAAAAAAAAAAAATATCGAACACGATTGTGGATAAATCCATTTTTCGACTTTTCCTTTTTATTAATAGAAATGGAGAGAAACTGAATTTTTTTTTTTTTTTTTTTTTTTTTAAATTATTATTATTATTATTAATACTACTATTATTATTATTATCATTAATATATCACTATATATTCCAACAAACATATTTATATGGTTTTTAGTTTTATAATGCAAGACAAAATAACTGGATTAAATGATTTTTTTTTCTCTCTCTCTCCTATCGTTACGTTGCTATATAGCGGATGTTTTTATTTTTTTTAATTTAATTTTAAAATACAACCTATATTTTCGTAAAAATATTTATATATAAAAAATCATAACACTTTTTGTGGGCACTCTTGATATCTTGATAGGAACTGACCTTTGTATTTAACGTTTGCATTTGATTATCTATATTTGCTTAATTTTTTTTTTTTTTTTTTTTTTTTTTATGTTTAATACATTTTTAATTTTAATGTTAATATTATTTTCCTCCTCCTTTTCAGGCTTCACCAATGTATGTAACTTGGGTACCTCTTAGGAATATATCGTTGTTATATTGACCTAAGGCACCATTCTTGCTATGCTCGTAACACTCCGTTGCTTGCGCCAATGCGACATTCATAAAGCCATCTATTGAGACTAATAAACCGGTGTATAATAAACCCGAATTTAATTTAACATTGACAGTTTTCCCTATGATGTTTGCCAAAAAATGAGAAGCAGCAGATTCATTGTCGTTTATTGTCGTAATGGAAGTGGTGGAATTTTTAGAGGACATATTGGCTACTCTTCAATAATACTTATATAATATTTCCCCCAATATTCTTGATTCTTGATTTGTTTTATTTTGTTTTATTCCTTTTGTTAATTTGTTAAATCCAGATTGGCTAAAAACAACTTCTAGGCAGAAAAATTGTGTAAAATTTATAAACACTTTATAATAATTTTTTTTCCCTCTTTTAACATCGATGGTAAAATTTGATATTATTATTATTGTTATTGTTTTTTAACTTAAATAACCCCCACAATGGTGATGTCCGGATGTATCCGTTCGCACCCTCGCTCAAATATCCGCACTAATTCGTCGGACTAGTAAAAGTAACAAGCATTTAAGACTGGACTCATCAAGGACGAAGTAATACATTTTTGAATACCAAATAATATGTAAAAAATAAAATTATACATTTATATACATAGATTATTCAAAAAAAGAAAAAAAAAAAAAAGAAAAAAAAATTTAAACGAAAATGAAATGTAAAAATGGGCTAAATGAACCTATTTTTTTTTTTTCCTTAATCGAATAAACCGAAACCCATATCATCATCAGATTCTTCTTTAGCTTCTTCTTCTTCCTCAGCAGCAGCTTCTTCACCGGCAGCAGCACCACCAGCAGCAGCACCACCAGCAGCAGCAGCACCACCAGCTGGAACGGAAGCCAATTTGGTAGAACCTTCTGCAACCAATTCTTCAACAGTCTTACCGTCCAAAGCTTTTAATAAACTTTCAATTCTGGCAGAGTCGGCTTCAACACCAATGGTTTCAATGACGGCCTTAATATCAGCAGCAGTTGGGGCAGCGTTACCACCTTCAACCAATAACAAGTAAGCAGCTAAGTATTTCATTTTATCTTCTTTCGGGTATGTTCCTTTCCTTATCTGATGAATAGAATAATCAAAATTTAAGCTGTAATAATAATATATATCGCAGACTATTCCTTATTTGGTGTTCTGAGACTTGAAAGAACAATATACAAATGACTTGTTAAAAGAATACGACAAAACCTTGCGAAAAATAAAAGATTCAGATTTAATATGAAAATAATTGTTACAAGATGAATTAATGAAAAGAATGTGAAGGGAAAGAAATGAAGTTGAAAAATGAAGAAAAAAAAAGAAATTAAATTTTAATTATTATTTTGGACAGAACTGAAAAAAGAAAAAAAAAAATTAAAAAATCAAAAAAAAAAAAAAAAAAAAAATTCTTATTTTTTGTCCCCGCTCTGCGTAACAAGTATTTCCTTTAAAATTGTTTACTTTGTGTGTTTTTTGAACAGAGATTTGATATTTTTTTCTAAAAGAGATTATTGCCTAAATTTCTCACTGAAAACAAAATTTTCTTTCCAACAACGGGCAGGGGGTTTTTTTTTTTAGTTTTTCTTGTACAAAAATACATTGTATAGAAGTTACGGATGTTGCTTTATCATTTTTAAAAGGGCAAAAAAAAAAAAAAAAAAAAAAAGAAAAAGAGAAAAGCGATAGCTGACAAAACCGAAGTGTTTCGGAACGGTTATTATAGAAAATGTTTAAATAACAATTAGTAGAAATTAAAAAGTTAAGAAAGTTAAAAAAAGAAAATTTCCTCAATTGATAATCGTACCGTTTGATTATTATTATTTATTTATTTATTTTACATCTTTTTTTTTCCAATTTTTTTCTTTTTTTGTTCACCACTTTTTTTAATCCGATTTTCCCTTTCTTATCCAGCGTGTGACTCTTGCCATTGAGAAAACAGCTCTTTTCTTTTCTTTTTCCGTCAACTTCTCATTAATTTTTTTTAACTCGTATCTTGCCATGGCTTAATATATATATATACGTCAAACTACAGCTTATTTTTTTCTTTCTTTCTACATTCTGCACTCTGCATAACTGCAACTGTTTGGTGACTTCCAACGAATACATAAACCAAAAAAAAGAGAAGTAGCATATCACTGTTTGTTTTTTGAATTGCAAACACAATGACTGACGCTTTGATGGATATAATCTGCGGTTCAGCAGCTGGCGCATTGGGGAAACTAATCGAATACCCATTTGATACAGTTAAAGTAAGATTGCAGACTTCTCCATCTGAAATGTTCCCGAACACATGGTCATGTATTCAAAGTACTTTTCGAAATGAAGGGTTTTTTAAAGGTTTTTATCAAGGTGTTGGCTCACCATTGGTTGGTGCAATGATGGAAAATGCTGTTTTGTTTTTGTCTTACAACCAATGTTATAATTATATAAATAATAATTATGGTACTATGTCCAATAATGATAATAGCAACACTTTCAAAATATCCCCGATCTTAAACACAGTTATATCTGGTTCTTTTGCGGGAAGTTGTGCCAGTTACGTTTTAACTCCTGTAGAATTGGTTAAATGTAAATTACAAGTTTCTAACTTGCAAAAAGATAAGGGTAATCCAACAACTATATTGGCAACCATAAAACAAGTTATCCGCGAACGTGGTATAAAAGGGTTATGGAAGGGCCAAAGTAGTACATTTTTCAGAGAAGTTTTGGGTGGTGCTGTTTGGTTTACGACATATGAAGTTTCAAAACAATATTTTACCAAGAACAAAAATAAAAATGATATCAAAACATGGCAGTTGTTGTCCAGTGGTGCTGCAGCTGGTGCCGCATTCAATATAAGCACTTTCCCTATAGATACTATTAAGTCTATGGTACAAATAGATTTTAACTTAACTATAACAAAGGCAATAAAAACAATTTTGACTGAAAAGGGTGGAATTCCAGGATTTTACCGTGGTCTGGGAATCACCATAATAAGAGCTGTACCTGCCAATGCCGTTGTTTTTTACACTTACGAATTATTGAGTAGTAAAATGATACCCAAAAGTACGTTTGTGGAATCAGCAAAATAGTATATACGGGTAAGAATACGAATCTTCCCTTTTTATATATGTATTTATGTGTATTAATAGACTTAAATTTAAATCTAGATTTAGATTCAGGCGAAGTTACAAAAAAAAAAAAAAGAAAAACTAAATATATATTATATAATCATTCCACCAAAAAATGTCAAATTATTTAGGAGTTTCTCAACTTTTTTGTGGTTTTAACTAATTTTAAAATTACTCTAACGAAGCTTTCCTTAAAGAAAAATAAGAAAGCAGCAGTTAATATACTTTGAGTTAATTTTATACAGATACCACGGTACAATCCGTTAACTAAACCCTCACTTTTTATTATATCAATCAACATTCCAAACATACTATTATCGTTTCGCTTATCATTTGTGCTTTCATTTCTCCTTTTATCTTTTCCCTCTTGCTCCTTTACTTCTTGCTCCTTTCCTTCTTGCTCCTTTTCCTTAACTAAATGCATCCTCGTCTTTAATGTAATATACGGATAAGTAGCACCAGTAGCAGCCAATTTCCCCAAAGCACCCAATAGAAATGCCATGAAAGGCGAAATAACATTATCATCCTTAGCAACAATATTTTTTAATTGTTCAAACACAGTATACTGAATAACAGGGTTAATTACTAAAACAAGGGCGGGCTTTAAACCCTTAAAAATCGCACCTATACCCTCATGCTGGACAATGCCAACAATGGTTTGAAGAGTGTTACGTGAATTCCTACTATTCAAATTAGTTGTCATTCTTGTATTGGCTAACCAAAATGGATTAGCCACCACAGCAGTAATAGTACCAGCTATCAATCCAGCGACCATGGATTCCAAAGTATTCAATGTTTGTTTCTTACCTCTATCAGAAGTTAGTGCAGCTTTAGAAACTTTGGACTTCAGAATTGTTTGAATGCAGTATTCATAGAAGTAATAATATACAAAATTAGTCAAGGTAATACCACAAATGCAACTTTCCAAACCATTGTATGCGGTTTTGTTTTTAATCATTTGCTTTAATATTTCAAATGTTGTCTTTTTCTCATATTTTGGTTGTTCTTTTTCCTTGATTGTAATTGTGTTTTTGGATTTTTTTGTAGAAGAATTTTTATCAGAGGTGGTGTCTGGGGATTTATTTTTTCTCTGTTCACTTCTTTTTTGTAAATTTGTTGTTAAGGTGACTAATGGATAGGTTAAAGCAATTGAAGCAGCACCACCAGTGGCACCTGCCAAGGCATGAACCAATACCGAATCTGTCATTTCTGTTTAGTGTGTTAATGTATGAAGGTTGAATTGTATCTTTTCCTTTTTTATTCTTGGGTATATCTAGAAAAAGTTTAAAAGGTTTATATATCAGAAAAAAAAAAAAAAAAAGATAAAGATAAAAGAATGAAAATAAAGATCGATATATAATAAACCAAGATAAAACGGGATAAAAAGGGTATAGAAAAATTAATTATATTCTTTGTTGGCTTAGCAGGTTGCCTTTCTTTAAAATTATTATTATTATTATTATTTCTATTTTTCGGAAACAAAAAGCCTTGTACTTAAAAAAAGGAAGAGAAAATTCACCTTTTTTTTTATTTTAATTTTTTTTTTTTTTTTTTTTAAAAATGCCCAGAAATTAAAAGGACTGGAAAAAAAAATTTAACCTTAATTTCCATCTTTATTCCCATTGGTTAATTATATCGCCAAATTATATATATATAATAATAATAATAATAATAATAATAATAAAGTTCATATTTAAAACTTAAATATAAATGACAGGAACTAATAGTCAAATAGCTTCGTTGAAAACCGTTGCAAAAGGTGTAGGTTACTTAACAGCTGTTGGTATATTATCAGTATTCATAAGCAAGGCCATCATTAATAGAAGGAGAGATGAACAGTTTAAACCAGCAGTAAGATCAAAAGGAAAATTAGATAATAAAAAAGATACTGAAGACACCGATGAAGACATAAATGAAAAATATTACGCTAATTTGGCAAATGTAAAACCTGGCTTTCCACTACCAAATCAACAATCACAACAGCGAGAACAAAATGAATCTGTGAATTTACCATTGCAAAATAAAAAAGAAAATCAAAGGAAAAGTGAATTTGAAGGTGCTGGATTAAGTTATTTAACTAGAAAGAGAGGCGATAAACTAGGATTTTTCAGCCGTTGGAATGTTAATTCAGAGAATGATGGTGATAGGTGATTTGTATATTTTGTTACATCATAAAACAAAGACCTTTTTTTAACGAGCTATTTGCACACATGCCAAAATGAATTACAATTTTTATTTATTTATATCTTTTTTTCGGATCAGTTTGTAAGCATAATTTTTCTTGTAAATATTCAAATTGAAAAAAAAAAAAAAAAGAAAAAGAAAAAAGATAAAAAGGTCCTTACAAAATAGTGTCATTGTCCTCCCTCCCAGTTGCTTATTCATTTTTTTTAATATTTTAATCCATATAATAAACTGAAAAAGGTTTTTGATTAATAACAAAAGACTTTTAATTTTTTTTTTTTTAGTCAAATTCTACTTCAGAATTAAGTGAATATTTAAAAACTAAAGATTCTTGAATTTAACGTTGTCACCCCCCTCATTTGAATTAAGAAAGATATTAACAGCTGCTCGTAATGCTTACAGTCTTCAATAAAATGTATAAAAATAAAGTCAACAATAAAATAAAATAATTACATTAAATAATATAAAATAAAAGTATAGAAAGGAATAAAAAACAAAAAAAAAAAAAAAAAGAAAAAAAAATTCTTTTTCTAATTCTTATCGAAATAAGCAGCCATTTCTTTGTCCAATTCTTCTAAACTTTTCTTACCTTCATTTTTTGGACCACGGTTAACGTTACCCCTTTTTGGAGGACGGCTAGATCTTTTTGGACCATTATTGTTATTATTATTATTATTATTCATATTGTTATTTCTGGGACCATTACGATTCAATCTTGAAGATAACTTACCTCTATTACTAACGTTCCTAGAAACAGGGCCAATAGCACCAGCTCCACCAATTCTGCTGGCTAGTGGTTTTTTAGTTGGGTCAATAATCATTTGTACTTTTAATCTGGACTTACCTCCATCAATTGGAGAATTATTGTAAGTAGTAACCGCTTTTCTAGCTTTCTCATTGCTAGTAAAGGTAAGAGTAGCCATACCCATAGATTGTCCCTTTTCGTTATAACTCAACAAAACTCTTTGAACACCACCGACAGCAGTTTGAAAAAATTCCTGTAATAATAAAAAAATATAAAAAAAAAATTGTTAGTTAAATGCGAAAAAGAATTAAAAATAAAAAAAAAAAAATTTCTTACTAAAAAACCACAAATAATAATAATAAAAGTATTAGATCTCAAAAAATAAAAACATCGAGAAAAACCCCAATTCACTCAATATGATTTATAAAGCAAACAGAGGAAGAAAAAAGAAAAGAGGATCTTTACTTTTTTCATTCTTTTCTACCCTAATTTTTCTCTTCTCTTAAAGCCAGTCTATTTCTTTCCTATTATCTGTATTCTCATGCAATTCGCTCATACTACGGTAAATAAACGGTAAACATTGGGTTAGCCAATAACATAGCCAATTGTTAATTTTTATATCGTTAAGGTAAATAAAAAAAATAATTGAAAATAATCTCATCTTGACAATATTCACGGATGGTGTCTGTTACTCCATTTGATGATACAAATATTGAAAAAAAAAATTTTTTTCTTTTTGTTTTGTTTCGGTCTATTTTCCTCCTTTACTTTCCCCCCCTCACACAAATCATCTCAGTTATTCCCATATATTAGTTAGAATGAGCCTTGATTAAATGTTCCTTAAAACAACGCTTGAACCAACATCTTCTTGCATCAAAAGAAACAAATAGAACAAATAGTGAAAAAAAAAGATAAAGCAGAATATCAGTCTTCAACACGAAAAACTAGTATTTGATAGCATTTAGCACGTAAAATATCCCATAGATGGATTTGTGAAAAAATGGCAAAACACAAAATCGATAGGCCAAAATATGACAGGAAAAGGATATAAACATGATATTTAAAGGCAGGAAAAAAAAGAGGAAAAGGAACCTCGAAACAAAAATGCTAAAACCGGAAAAAAAAAGTAAAATAAAACCTAAAACCTAAAACCATAAAAAATTCAAAATTCCAAACCTAAAACCATAAAGTTAAAAATAAATTAATAAAAGGCAATATGTTATAATTCTAAAACTCCAAAGTACCTAAAAATTGAAAACAAAAGTAAAATGAATAAATTAATGACAAAATAAACTGAAAAAAAGAAAGATTCGAATTGAATAGCAAGTATTTAGGTACAATGGGAAGTAATCTTCAAAAAAAAAAAGTCTGAATGTACATCAACCATAAACCCGCCCCTTGGTAAAAAAGTAACAGAGTAAAAATAAAATATATATATATATATATTTTTTTCTTTCTCCTTTTTTTTCCGGTCATCACCCAAGCACGTGCAAAATAATATGATCATACCTGTTAGCTTTTACTAGGCATAGGATCGAATTTTCTCTTGTAATATTTTTCAATATTTTCCAAAAGAAATAATATAACACTCTTATTATCATTATTATTATTTGTGAATAGTAATTATTATGATAAATTTATTAACATACTTTAATAGAATCTTGAGAAATGTCTTTTGGCAAACCTTCAACAGAAACTCTGGTAGAATAAGCCATATCTAATAAGGAAGAAGGTGGTAAATTGACAGCAGCACCCGGAATTCTTGGTCTGCCACCCACACGACGTCTATCATTCACCTGTTTGGAAACTCTTCTTGGACCTGGAGCACCTCTTCTTGGACCTGGAGCACCCCTTCTTGGTACATTTCTTTTTGTACTAGCAGAGACTCTCCTTTTGGAATCAATAATCTCATCTAATGATTTATCTAAGTTAGCGGACATTTTTTTTTTTTTACCTTTTTATATGTGTATGCTGTTTCTTGTTGTGTATTAAAATTCTATAATATTATAGTATTGATAGTAGCCTATCTTGAATATGTATAACCTTTATAGAGGGTTTTGTTTGCTGTTTATATGTTGGATGTAATTTTACTTTTTTTTTTCTAAGCCTAAAAAGTCAAACAGTGAATAAGTAAAAAGGTGGCAAAAGATTGGAGAGAAAGAATAAAAAAGCAAAGAAGGGAAATAAAGGAAAAAAGGAAAAAGGAAAAAGGAAAAAAAGAAAAAATTTTTTCATTCTCTTCATTTTTATACTTTTTTTTTTTTTTTTTTTATTTTTTTAATTTTATTTTATTTTTTTCCCCCTTCTTCTTCTTTTTTTGTTGTTGTATTTTTATACGAACAGTTTGGTAATGGGATATATTTTATTGTTGTAGGCTGTGTTCTGAGACATGTGTCAGCAATAGAAAATCAAAACATGTTTACAATACACGTGATTTACTTTTTAATTGCCCTAGATTACCCGGACCCAAGAAAAGATAAGATGAAACTGTGATATTTTTTTTTTTTGTCATTTTTTTGTCATTTTTTTGTCTATAAAACAAAATATCAATATCAATATCCATTTTTAACACGTACTATAAAATAACAATAAAGTTATAAATATCTTCAAACTTTTCCATATCTAAACTCGTTCCACGTATTTATCTTCTAGTCCAAATCCTACTGTTCAAATAATTAGCCACATCTCATTGTCCAATTTATTCAACTTTTGTTTTATATAAGAATAAGATTAAAAAAATCATGCTTGTTCTCCTTTTATCTTTTCCTATATTTTCCCCCATTTGCCATATTAAAATCTTGTACTAGTTCTTAACAGCACCTCTCTTTTTTTATTTTTTTTTTTTTTTTTTATTTTTTATTCTTTTTTTTTTTATTCTTTTTTTCTTTTCAACGTTTTCCAACTTTTTTTCAAATTTCCCTCTCCATTTCATTTTCTATTCCTATTTACCTCATATATTTACAAATACCTTAGAACCTTTTCCCACCCGCTATCTTATTCACCTTTATCTTTTATTAATAGCAGGCTCCGAATCACAGTGTTACAACAAATAAGTGAACTTTAAACTTTAATCCATTGCACAGCCCATTGCCCTTATTATTGGTATCTCTTTTAACTTTTTAACCTTTATCCATCATACACATATAGATATCCCATTTAAAGAATATAGGACCTTAAAGTCAATATATTTTTTAATATTCAAATACAAATGTCATCCGAGCCCCTAATTCAATATGTATTAACCGCTAGGTTTGATAATAAATACGGACCAATGCTAGAACATGAATTTCCTCAAACTGTTACTGGACTATCTGAAAAAGATAAAGCAAGAATAGCAAGTATTATGATACCTAGTGGTTCTGAAAATAATATTGATAAGCCAGATTTCAGTGTTTTTTTATTATACAAGAATTCAAAAAATAGTACCTTGAAAATAATACCGTCTATATATTCCGTTTCTTCCAATACTCCTCCAACCAATAACGGCAATGGTATTTATGGTCAGAACGATGAACCCGTTTTCTTCCTAAATGCCGTTTGTTCTAAAAGAGATCCAAGCAATGAAAGAGGGTCCACAATCAAAGCCATTTCCATCGGTACCAAATCTAAATTTTTCTATGTTTTAAAACCACTGCTTTTTATTGCTTTAATATTTTATCTGGATCAGAAAGGAACAGAGGATCAATGGAATTTATTATCTGAATTTTCCGGCTTATTGAATACTTTGGATTTGAGCATATTGAAAAAATTCCATTCAAACATCATATTACAAAAGTTGTGTAAGAATAACATAATCTATTCAAAGAAAATATTTAATGATGATAATAAGTTAAGTTTAATAAGATATGTCTTGAATAAAAATCAGCAAGAACACAACGCAGTTAACGAAGTTTCCAATGCTAATTTTATGAACGATGAAATTTTTAGTCATCGTAATGATAAAGATTTTTCCATTCCAGCTTTTGATAAAAATGGTAACAGTATTGCATTTATTTCACATTTCATTCAATATAACATAAAACCAACTAACACTTATTATTTACCACCTGAATTTTTCAAAGTACCTATGCTATTTGATTTAATTAGGCTGGAAGAAAATTGGATTCAACCAGAGAAAAGTACAGTGTCCCCAATGGTTTGGTATTTTATGGATAAATTGTTAAATTGTTTACCAAAGTTGAGCTATAATATTGATAGAGACAATACTACTAATAGAGCTACAGATGCTTTAAGTGGAACTAACAATTACAATAACTATAACATAAAAATATTAATATATTCCAGTTTTAAAACCAAAAACTTTATCAGTCAATTTGTTATTTTAATATCAAATTTGGTTTCTAGCTTTAATGTAAATAATTTGCCTTATTTCCAAAAACACAAGTTTTTAATTATTCCATATCTAGACGTCTCCATGCTGGATTTGTTTGACACTAGTACCACTGATAAACTGAAATTCAGCATTATAGGGTGTTCCAATCCACTTATAAAAGAAATAAGACATGATTATTCTCATAAACTATGGAATGTGTTTTTTGATATGGACACCTGTGAACTAGAAATGATAGATACTAATGGTTCTGTGGTTAATAAGCTTTACAATAGCATGATCAATAATCATAGTTTTAAGCGGAATCACAACATTACTAACAAGAAAGATAAAAACAATATTAATAATAGTACTGTACGAAGCAATGTTAATAATAAGGAATATACTAAAAGACATAAACTGAAGAAAATGGTATCATTAAAAGCTTACAAGAACACTAGTGAAAATTCATCTTTATTAAATGAACCAACCTTTACCGACCACACTATTACAAATGCTAATACTAATGTCCACACTACTATCACTACCGATAATCATAATAGTAGCATAAAACCTAACATTATAACTAAAACTATCACAAATGTCACTAGTGATTCTGGCTCAATGTTTTCTAGAGATACTAGACATTCCCTTGAGACATCTGTTTCAACTGACAGTCAAATTTTACCAAGTCAAATGCTTCATTTAATGACAAAATGCTTAGAAACAAAAGAAGTGAATTGGCTAAGATTTGTTGATTTATTGAGAAGAATCCACCTAAAACAATTGTTGGAACTTATCGAAACGACTCCAATTTCTTTAAACAACAATTTACAAGATGAATACATCTCCCATTATAAAGACTTTATACTTTTTCCAAACTTTTTCCAGCATATTAGAATCAGATTATTAGAGAACATCAGATTTACCGAATTGAAATCTAATTTACTATTTAAAGTTTTGAAGAAGCCAAGCGATTTTGAAAACCTGGATACAACAGTTTTATTAGAGCAAATATTGGATTCAACTAGTACTATCTATAAGGAAATTTATCAGTCAGATACTAAAACAAGCAGACTAGTGGAACTGTTGTTGTGCTATCCTAAAAATAAACCATTAAGTATTTTAACCAGATTATTTTCCCTAAAAGTTGTTGAAAATGATATTGAAAAAAATCTTGATCGTCCTCTACCCCCATTACCTGTCAACTCTTCATCCCCACAGCATTTCCCCACAGAAAGTGTAGTTGGTATAGAAAATACCCCTTTTAGCAAAGATCCTGTCCTGATATCTACTCAACCGGTTGTTGATAAACATCTCAATGTTAGCAATAAAGGATATACATCTAAAAAATCCTTGTTAAAAAGAAATAGTGTTTCTTTATCTCGATTTTTTAACAAGCCTTTTGCTTTCCAAAAAGACCAAGAAGAACTCAACGCTCCACATAATTTAAATGATTTTTCGTCACCACCGACAATTATAGAAGAAAATATTTCAGTTTCTCCAATTGAACCAACATCGCCTTTACCTTCAATTTTCCATAAATGCAATACTGCCATGCACAATAAGAATATTAATGATTCAAACATAATTAGAAAAATTAAGAAGATTGTTTTGAAAATCATAATGAGTATTGATGCAATCCCATTTGGCAAACTTTATTTAGATTCAACAATGATACCAAAACACAAGTTATTATACAAAGAAGAAACAGAAGCGCTATTTAATAAAAGCATAATCAATTCTCCAAGTTCTATTCAGATTGGTGAAATTGTGAACAACTATACGTATGATAACAGAGACTTTTTGATATTTAACAATGAGCATACACAATTACTGGAAAAAAGTACTACGGCTAAAGAACATGAAAAGTTTAGAAACACTTTCCAGCATATGCTTATAACAGAAGTTCAGGAAAATGATGACAATGATGATGATGATGAGGAAGAGGAAGAAGAAGAGGAAAGAGAATACAATTACAATGAAGATGGAAAAGAACAAAATGATTTAAAGTTAGGGCAAATTACAATTGATTCTAATAGTATTTGTACTGTTAACACTGATACTTATTCTTCTGGTAAGACCAAGGATAACATCGAAGAAGTTTCCTCAGTTAATACACAAGAGTCTAAACGTTCAGTTTTATCTTCTGGTAAGGGTAAAATGAAGTTGCTACAAGCTTTCAATGAAATGTCTGATAAAACAAAAAAGAGCAACGAGGCAATTGAAAAAAGCTTTAGAAAATATACCAAAAGAAATAATTGATATATTGAAATTTATTTCTAATTTGCCTTCAATTTTACTGCTTATGCATATCTTATTTTTATACTTAGACTTACTCTATATTTTTATGTAATTGGATATTTATACAACTTTAATATTGGTGAGATTATTCCCTAAATCATTTTTTTTTTTTTTTTTTTTTTTTTTTTTTCTTACTTGTTTTTGCTTGGAGTGATAATGTCGAAGTCTGGGTTGAAATATTCTAATCTAATCATGAATAATGACAGCTTCAGAAAATACTCGTGATTAAAAAAAAAAAAAAAAAAAAGGGAAAAAAAAATATTAAAGTACGATTTGTGGTTAGTCCGTTGTGTTATGGACTTATTAAAACTTTTTTTTTTTTTTTTTAAAAAAAAGAAGTCAAAAATAATAATAAAAATAAAAATTAAATAATTTATACTATAAGTTAAACATATCGATGATTTTATTTTTATTTAATTTTAATATAATTTGATATAATTTAAAACCGTTCTTGAAAAAAAAAAAAAAAAAAGAAAAATTTCATTTATATATAAAAACAAGATTAGTTTTATTGAAATAATTACACACATACACACACACACATATATATATATATTCACAAAATTAGTTAGAAAATCCCAATCAGACAAAAGGAAAAATCACTACAGATAAAACACAAAAAAAAAAAAAAAAAAAATGGATTCAAGAACAATTGGTATTTTAGGAGGTGGCCAATTAGGTCGTATGATCGTCGAGGCAGCCAATAGATTAAATATTAAAACTGTTATTTTAGACGCACCAAACTCCCCAGCTAAACAAATCAATGCAACTGTTCAGCATATTGATGGTTCTTTTGCTGTACCTGCAGATATAGAAAAAATCGCCAAATTATGCGATGTTTTAACCGTTGAAATCGAACATGTAAACGTTCCAACATTAAAAAAATTGGCTAAGGAAAATCCAAATTTGAAAATTTATCCCTCACCAGAAACTATTGAATTAATACAAGATAAGTACACTCAAAAGCTACATCTAATTAAAAATGGAATCTCAGTCGCCCAAAGTGTAGACATTCCAGAAGCAAATGAACAAAGTTTGTGTGAAGTTGGGGAAAAATTGGGTTTCCCATATGTATTAAAATCTAGAACCCTAGCTTATGATGGCAGAGGTAACTTTGTTGTTGAAAAAAAGGAAAGTATCCCAGACGCTTTAGAAGCTCTAGCTAATAGACCATTATATGCCGAAAAGTTTGCTCCATTTGTTAAGGAGTTGGCTGTTATGATTGTTCGTTCAATTGATGGTACAGTGTATTCCTACCCTACTGTAGAAACCATTCACCAAGATAATATTTGCCACTTGTGTTACGCCCCAGCTAGGGTTCCTGATACTATCCAATTGAAAGCTCAAATACTAGCTGAATCAGCCATTAAAAGTTTCCCAGGTTGCGGTATTTTTGGTGTTGAAATGTTTTATTTGGAAGATGGTGAATTGCTAATCAATGAAATTGCACCAAGACCACACAATTCAGGACATTATACTATTGATGCTTGTGTTACTTCTCAATTTGAAGCTCATGTTCGTGCCGTCTTGGATTTGCCTATGCCAAATAACTTTACTTCATTTTCTACTTCAAATACTAACGCTATTATGTTAAATGTTTTGGGCGATCAAAATATCAAAAATAAGGAACTAGAAACCTGTAAACGTGCTTTGGAAACTCCTGGGGCTAGTGTATATTTATATGGGAAAGAATCAAGACCAAAGAGAAAGTTAGGTCATATAAACATTATTGGTAGTTCTATGGACGAATGTGAACGTCGTCTAGAATACATTTTGAATGAAAAACCTTTGCCTGTACCAAACACTAGTACAACGACAAAACCATTAGTTGGTGTCATTATGGGTTCCGATTCAGATTTACCAGTGATGAATGCAGCTTGTAATATTTTAAAAAATTTTGAGGTTCCATTTGAAGTTACCATTGTTTCAGCTCATAGAACACCTCATAGAATGAGCAAGTATGCCATCCAAGCTTCCCAACGTGGCATAAAAGTAATAATTGCCGGTGCTGGAGGTGCTGCTCACCTACCTGGTATGGTTGCTGCTATGACCCCTTTACCTGTTATTGGTGTTCCAGTTAAAGGTTCTTCGTTGGATGGTGTTGATTCTTTGCATTCTATAGTGCAAATGCCAAGAGGTATTCCAGTTGCCACAGTTGCTATAAATAATAGTACTAATGCTGCTTTATTGGCTATTAGAATTTTAGGCTGTTCTGATAATAAATTGTTCAACAAAATGAGCCAGTTTTTGTTAAAACAGGAGGAAGAAGTCTTAGAGAAAGCCGCCAAGTTAGAAACTATTGGTTATCAAGAATATCTAGATTCTATGAAATAAAAATTTAGTGAACTATTATTATTACTAATATTATTATTTATCTTTATAATTATGTACAGTAGTTTATACGAATTCCTATTAAGCTTTTTTGTGCATCTATTATTTTTAAAACCAAAAATATTTTATAAAAAAAAAAAAAAAAAAAAAAAAAAAAACAAAAAAAAAAAAAATTCATAATAAATATTGATCCCTTTCATTAATTAATTGAACTGCAGTGGCATCATATTCTTGAATCACATTCTCGTTAAAGTATTCTTCTAAATAATGCCATGAACTTTGTTCTCTACTATAATGTAAAAATTGATCAATTGTTACTTTATTCATGTCAACCACAACAGAGTCAATATTACTATGATTTTGACGTTCCTCACTTCTGACTACAAAAGTTATGGTATTCTCCTCTGAGTCATAAACTAACTTGTACTTTCTTGTTAATTCAATAAATGCAGTTCGTAATTCACGCATAATCAACGCTAATAGATCAAAAATAACACACGGGTATTGTTTCCAGCAAAATGGCTCATTTTCAATATTGTTATCCTCAATAATTGGACTTAATAAAAGTTTTTTACCGGAAAAAGTCTCGCCCAATTGAATAATCCAAATTGTTTCAACAATATTTAGGAATTCAAAAAGTCTCAAAGTTAATCCAGTATTTGATGGTAGCGTAGGGATATTCCTAGAAAAAGTAAGTGTATTACATATTAAAGACCAAATTTTAGCAGAAAAACTGGATGCATCAATCAAAATAAATTCTGAAGTTTCTTTGATTAAAGTAGCATTACACAAAAGCACAACATTGTACAATAAATTATCAATCTTTTTTTTTTTTATTTTCATTGAACCAATTTTAATAAAAAGTATAATATAGCATGCTGGGGTAAATTTATATGAATCCTTAAAAAATTTTGCAATTCTGGGATCATCATCATCTTCAATGGCAAATAATTCATTAAAGCTAACGGGTGAATAGAATGTTGTTGGATCTACAGTATCCAAAGAATTTAAAAAAAGTTGACTTTCAAACGCATCGTCACTAAATGGAGCTGGCATTCCAGCTGGAATATAATTATCAGAAAAATCTAATGTTTCCTTTAGAAGGTCTGGATCAAATATTTTGAATTTCACTGCTAGAACAGTACTAATAGATTTGGCTCTCCATAATAATCTCAAGTTTTCCTGATTGTTCTGAATCATTTCTTTCGTAGCAATTTTCAAAACGTCCCCAAACAAGTCAGATTGCAAAGTCTTGGCTAGAGAACTTACTTTGACTAATTTTTCTAATTTCCCAGATAGAGACAACAAAAGAGGTTTCTTTAACTGCAGATTTATTGGAAATTGATTGGCACCGACAGTCAAGGATAAATGAAAATCCAATGAATAATAAAACAATATTAGAGTTTGAATAGCAGTTTGTGTATCTAAATTTTCCCAAAATTCTTCGCAGTAACCAATAGAAATCTCAAAATGATCAGTTTTGAATACCATACCAGTATGTTGTGCGCTGGCCTCTTTGAATGCAAATGGATAAGTTATTAATATGAATGCATGTAATAATGAGGCATGTTTTTTCAAGTTTAAGTACTCAAAAAATAACTTTTTAGGTGGCAAAATCCTGATATATGAATGTATATATTTATAATACAAATCAATAGTTTTCACTAGGTGCTCCCACTTCGGCAAATGATAATATTCCAAAATTTCATCAGAAATTCTGTACAAACTTAAAACATCATTCATATTTAGTATTTTTTTATTACCAGTATAGAAATCCACAGTTGAAGTTACATCCTTATCATATTTTTTAGATATGTTTGTATCCAATCTTTTACCGCCATTTGAGTCTGAACAAGTGCCCAAATCCAACGGGAAAGTTGGTAGTTTAACCTTTGAACTAAATATTTTGTAACTATTTTCTTCAGTGACATTGATGTTGTCCCTTCGAGAACAGAGTTCTTTAACTGAAAAAACTCTCCTAGAAGATTGTTTAAAATTCGAATTGGTAGCTTTTTTGTGGTTCTCAATAGTGCCAGTAGTAGTGTTAGAGGAAATGGTCGTTGCTTCCCTAGTTTTATCAACGGTATTATTGGGTAATTTATTTTTCTCATCCAAATTAGTATTTATACTTGAAGTATTACTCCTATTAAGAGAAATGGTAGTATGGTTTTTATTTTCAACCTCTATATCTGTAGGAGTTTTCTGTAACTCTTTGTTTTCTTTTGTTTTTGAATTTTTATTTTCAACAGAATCACATGTTGATCTTTGCGCAGAAGTTAATGTTACAGTTTTGCTAGTATTATTTAGGTTAACTTCGTTTTCATTTGTAACATTGACAAAACTAACATCATAATTATTAACTTTGCCTTTATTTTTAGCATCTAGCACAACAACATCTTCAGAAGCACCATTAAACGTAGTGGTATTAACACTTGTCATATTAGAATTAGGATTGTTCAAATTATCAAGGTTATTAAACGAATCAAAGGATTCTTTGTTTCTAACTTTAATATTACTGTTTTCGATATCGGTTTTATGTTCATTATTATCCAAAATATCTATAAAACAAGGTCTATTATTGTTAACTTTGTTAAAACTTTTATTTTTATCATCAACTTTCATTGGATGTAAAAAAGGTTTGTCACTTTCATGAGAGATAGCTGGTTGTTTATAAGGTGTATTATGATCGTAAAAGTCTTTTGAGAGTAAATATGTGCCATTAGATAATGAATTTAATTGTTGCTGTGGTTGTCGCTGTGGTTGTTGCTGTGGTTGTTGCTGTGGTTGTTTTTCGGTCTGTTCACACGTAATTTTCGTCTCCTGTTCTTGTTGATTAGATTGGCTTCTATAATCGTAACTGTTATCCCTTAAATTGGCTGCATTACCATCAGAACCCTGAGTAACTATAGATCCTATTTCAAGTTGCTGTGATGTTGGTCTATTAAATCTGGCACCATACCATGAGTCGTTACCGAATTGTGGTGATGAAGAGTTGGGATGAGAATCAAAATTATTGGTATTAAAATCAGAAGATCCATGAAGAGTGTAGGGTGGCGGAGTTCCGAGATTAGGATCGTAATCATAATGTGATGGTGGACCAAAATGAGGGCCAGGAAGACCAGGGGGGCCAGGAAGACCATGAGGACCATGAGGACCATGAGGACCATAAGGACCATGAAAACCATGAAAACCATGAGGACCACGAGGACCATGAGGACCATGCGGACCATGAAAACCATGAGGACCATGCGGACCATGAAAACCATGAGGACCATGAAAACCACGAGGACCATGATGACCATGATGACCATGAGGACCATGAGGACCATGCGGACCATGAAAACCACGAGGACCATGAAAACCACGAGGACCATGCGGACCATGAGGACCATGCGGACCATGAGGACCATGAGGACCATGACGATGGTGATGTGGTGGGCCAAAATGACAATCATGATGAGGTCGACAATGATGAAAGTGATTATCTGATGGGCCAAACGACAAATGCGGAATAGTATTATCATAACGTGGTGACATGCCGTTATGAGGTTGTGAAGGCGATAATTGCGGTAAACTGTTATTATATACTGAGGGTATTGTACTATAAAGGCTAGTACTGTTATTATTAGTGTTAACAGAAGCGATATTATTATTATTATTATTATTATTATTATTATTATTATTATTGTTATTAATAGAAATATTACTGGAAGCATTCATAGCATATTCGTTTTTCCCCCCTAAATCAGCAGAATAAGTTGTTTTTGCTTCCGTTACAGGCATTTTTAGAATATTTAAATTCGCAGAGTTCTCACTACTAGCAGTAGCAAATGAAGAAGATAGAGAGAAAGGAGCAGCGGTATTATTATTACTGACAATATTACTGTATTTTTCTTTGACATAACTGCTATCGCTGTAAATATTACTAGAAATACTGTTATTATAGTTAGCATCATAGGAAGGACCACATTTTGAGATTGAAGTATAATTAGCATTCCCACTATTATTATTATATTCATAATTTAAACCAGTATTAACGTTATTGGAAAAACAATTACCTGTAGAAGCAGATATATTATTATTCGGAGCCTGATTAAATTCATGCTGATTATATGTTTTTATTGAATTTTGAGTATCAGTATCATATTTTCTCTTTTTTTTCGGTAAAGTGGTATTTTTCGCACTATCATCGTTATTCGTCTTATCAAGTTTCTTTGTCCTTGGCCTCCTACCACCTCTTTTACTGGGGACATATTCACACACCTCACCGGTCATCAAACAATTGGAACAAACTACGAGTGGTTGATTTTTATTGACATTGCTCCCATTTTGCATTAAAGTTTTTGCTTCGCCATCACATTTAATTTTTCTTTGTCTGCAATTCAAACACGCTCTTTTAGCTACTTTGCGCTTTTCATCTGTAGACATATGCTTAGGGTTATCAGGTATTTGTAGAGGCGGACTAACGGTAGCAGTTATGGATGCTATATCTGTTTTTGCTAACGCCCTATGGTTATTTTCATTATTACCATAAACATTCATCTTTATATATGTTGCTAATTTCCACTTTTACTGATTATTGTTTTTAGCATTTATTTTTCATTTCCCTTCCTTTTTCCTTTTGTTTGGTAAGTAAAGTCTTGGTATTAGTTTGTTTTTACTTTTTTTTTTTTTTCTTTTTTCTTTTTTCCATTTTCTTTTTTCCATTTTCTTCAAAAAAAATAAAAAGAAAATCTTTTTCTAGATTAACGCCATGAAATATTAGGAAAAGAGAGAAGAGGAGAAAAGGAGAATAACAAAAACAATAATAGCAATCTAGTGGGAATAAAAAAGAATAAAGTATTAAACCCCGAGGATGTTGAGTAGAAATAATACGTTTTAACTGTATGGTAATATTTACAAATAGAAATAGAAATATTCGTTGTAAAATTTAATGATTATTTTAAAATTATTATCTCAATTTCATACATACTAAATATTCAAATGCCGAGAAGGTTACGTATGCGTTGGAATTAATTACACCATACACGGAGATAAAGAATAAAAATAAGTTGAGCAATTAAAAATCATGGCTATGCAAATTTATTGCTACGGTTTATTAAGACAAGCAAGCAAAAGTACGCCGTTGTGTGCATGTGTAATCATTTGTCAAAAAAAGGTAAAAATAGAAAAAAAAAAAAAAGAAATAAATAAACTATAGTGGACATCCGAGTTGCTAAACCGGACCTACCTCGGAAATAGTATATTTATTAAATATAATTACAAAAATCAATACGGGAAAGTGTTAACCATCTGTGCATAAAAGTACCTTTTGACTTGTTCAAATACTACTTTTTTGTTTTTTTTTTTGGTCTCTTTGTTGTTTTTTGAGGGGGGGGGGGGGATCAAAAGCTGTTTTCATCTTGGGAAAAAAAAAAAATGAAAAAAAAAAAAAAAAAAAAAATTAAATCAAACTAAATTAAATTAAATCGTACATTGCGACCTAACAGTATCAAGAGCAATTAAAAAACAAAATACAACAAAGAATCAGTATCGCCTAATGACTGCCCCTAAAAAACTAAGTGGCTTGCAAAAACAAGTAGTTTCATTATATCGTAATTGTATTCGTACCGCATATACTAAGCCTACAGAAAACAGGCATCATTTTATTGATTTTACAAGAAAAGAGTTTGGAAAATATAAAAGTTTACCAAAAAAGGAATTTGGTGCCATTGAACATTTGTTAAGGTTGGGTAATAGAAGATTAGAAATGTTATCCCAATCCGAAATTAAAGACATACACTAATACTCAAAGTTAAAATGCTCTATTTGATGATATATATATTAATATATACATTGGGATCGTTTGTAAATAGTCAATAATAAATATCCTGTTAGGTTTTTAATTTTTTTTAATTTTTTTTTTTTTTTTTTTTTTAGATTTATTTTATTGAAATATTCTTTCTTCATGTTTAATAAAAAGTTCCATAATAACATTCTTATGTTGAATATCATTTATTTCATACATACCGGTATAATCTCGTAATATGCTGGGAGCGAAAACTAATGCCAAGTTATGAATTGTCATGAGGTTTTCTCTATTATATTTCGAAACCGTACTTATATGGTGTATAATTGCCTTTAAACAATCAAAATGCTCTTTAGGTAAACCACCAACTAATTTCATCAAAGATTTGACCAATTGGGTATTATTCTCACTATTGGCACTAGTAGTCATACTATTATTTGCAGGATCCATTTTGCTATTGGTGGCAGTTACATTGGTACTATCCCTGGACAATGAAATAAATGGTTCATATAAAGTAAATGGTATAACAGGAATAGGTAATTTTCTTAAATATCTTTTCAAAACTGATGCAAGTACATGAACATCGTTATAATCACGATTATTCTCACATATAAATTTCATTCTATTGTAATCAATAACATTGTCAATCTCCTTTTCAAATGATTCAATAACTATTTTGGATGCAGTTTTTCTATATAAGCCCTCTGTCCGGATAAAAGAATCATTTTTTTCAATTGTGTTTATGCAAAATTGAACAATTGTTGGTAATATTTTATTCTCATATTTACATCTAGAAATCAATGTCATATTGTTTAACAACAACAAGACAGGTTTATTATTATGGATATTATTAATATTACCCACATTGAAATTGTTTAATTGTCTTTCAATGGCGATTAAAGAAGGCATCTTGTTTTCATTGTCACTATGCGAAACACCATTAACGGATGTTAGCTGTGTTTGTTTCTTGTTATTCTGTAGTATTTGTTGTTGTTGTATTGGATCACTTATGGATACCAAATTAACATTATTTTTATTATTTGTACTATTGCTACTAAATATGGCCCTCCAAAACTTAACACCACTATTATTATTATTATTATTATTATTATTGGTATGCGAAGCACTATTTGTACTACTACTTGTAAAACTTTCAGTCTTATTTGTTATATTTGAGGGAGAATAATCTGTATTGTTACTACTGTTATCAATTGACTCATTGGATGAACCACGATTGGCCATTTTTTGTTTTTGAGAAGATAATCCCGAAACTTCTAAGAACAGCCTATCCTTTGTCTTTTTTAAATTATCGATTTCTACCTGCAAAGTTTCCTTAGTATTTTGCATAGTTAATATTTCCATTTTCAATTTTCTTAATTGTAGCATGTAATCTCTCATTTCTAATTCCATAGTATTATCAATATTAGTAACAATACCTTCATTATTAATTTTAAGACTAGTATTTGTGGAAGTAATAGTACTGTTATCAGTATTATTACCATTCTTATCAATTTGACCATTCATAGCATGACTATTGGTATTGGAACCAGTATTGCTATAATTAGGTAACAAACGAGGTGTTTGAGGTAATGATGGGATAGGTATTATAGATGAAGCAGAAGTAACTCTCCTATGTCCATTTATATTGTTCCTACCAATAGTAGCATGATTATAATCATCTAAATTGTTAATAGGTTCAGTATTATTAGCACTGTATAACAAGGGTGTTTTTTGTAATACATTATTGTCACCATTATTATTAGGTGATTTAATATACCCCAAACTACTACCCCCATTTGAACTATTTGATTTTTTGTGGTTTGTGGGTGTCCTATGATTCAAACTGTTCATGGTTAATGATTGCCTAATGCCCCATCCAGTATGCGTATCAGTTTCAGCCTCATTATTACCATGCACATCAAATATTCCTAAGCCTTTTCTTGTGTTACTTGTAGTTCCATTTGGTGTACTATTAATATGGCTAGAAGTAGAAGGGGTAGTGTGATTGCTACTATGGTTTGAAGAAGATGTTTTAAAATGCAATATTTTCCTAGGTGATTTTAAG
Organism: Saccharomycodes ludwigii; assembly: GCF_020623625.1. Taxonomy (NCBI): domain Eukaryota; kingdom Fungi; phylum Ascomycota; class Saccharomycetes; order Saccharomycodales; family Saccharomycodaceae; genus Saccharomycodes; species Saccharomycodes ludwigii. The sequence goes on from NC_060203.1 coordinate 404,560, forward strand.
GATAATGACCTGTTTATTTTTTTTGGAGTGCTATGAACAGAATTGGATGTTGATGCAGAATTATTAATTTTGTTTTTTACATTGTCATTGTTAATAGGAGTGGTTGTACTATTATTTCTTGAATTACCTTTATTACTAGTACGCGTAGCAGCAGTAACAGAACGTATGTTATTAATACCCATGGTAGCCATAGAATTATTATCTGTGGAGTTATTAGGAGGAAGTAATTTAATATCATTTGTAGACACTGATTTATGGATGGAGCTTTTAATAATGGGATTTTTATTTGTTATGAAAGGCATTTTAGTGCTTGCACTATTACTACGGTTCATATTCCCAGTAGTGATCATATCATTATTAGTACTCATAGTGAACAATAATTTTTTATCTGGTGATGGAAGATTTAAATCTGCAAAGCTACCCAAGGTTGCAGTATTGGAATTAGGTGTTCCGATGTTAATTTCATGATAGGCGATATTATTATTATTATTATTATTATTAGTAGTAGTAGTAGTAGTAGTAGTAGTAGTAGTAGTAGTTTTATTATTTCCATAAATATCTATCAGTTCACTACTATAATATTCCCTATCAGTGGTTTTGTTTTTAGTATTATTCTTGTCATCATTAGTATCATTATACATACTATTGTTGTTATCTCTACTATTAATAGGCATGCCAATTTTCACAATGTTATTATCTATATGTACCTCTCTATTTGCTGTGTCACTATACGTTTCATCATCATTATCCCTGTTTTTGTCATCGCTTTCATAAACAAATGCAGACCTATTTGGCGATTTATTTATCACGTTATTACGTAGTGGCGTTTTGTTTAATAATAGCTTTTCGTCTTCTATATTATTCTCCAATGTGCTTTCTAAAATATCATCAATGGAAGCTTTGTGCGAATGGCCAAATCTTCCACCAGTGTTGTTTACCAAATTAGAATTGCCATTGTTATAATTTATTTTCCTTTTAAAACTATTGTTTTCACCATTGTTGTTCTTATTCATGTTATCAGTATCAGTATTGCCATTTTTGTTATCATTATTTTTTTTATTATTTAAGTCTCTAAAGTCCCCTTCATTGTCCTTGTTCTCATTGTAATCATCATCATCATCATCTTCTTCTTCTTCTTCTTCTTCTTCTTCTTCATCATCATCATCATCTTCTTCTTCTTCGACGTTGTTGTCCTCTCCTGACTCATAACCATCACGTAATACCTGAGGTATTATAGGTGCCTTGTCACTTTTTATGCTAATTGGCGCAGCTAAACCAAGAACATTTATATTCTTAGTACTAATGCTTCTAGGAACATTCAGCTTCTCATTACTTTCTATATCTTTAGATTTATTAACATAACTATTCTTGGTAATCGAGATGCTATTATTTCTTCTCGGTGACCTAATAGGAGGCTGCATCATCATATCATCAGGAAGATCAGGTAAATCCTTTTTTGAAATTCTTTTCTTATGTTCATGATGTCGCTTCCTCTTCTCCAATAACTTTTCATGACAATTTATACAATAAAGGCCCTTTTTGGTCTTGGCATATTTCAAATTGGTTATTTTATCTCCACATTTACAACATTTAAAACAAGCGGGACAATAAGCTTCATTACTATTAGACAAAATGATAGCCAGTTCGTCGATTTTGGATCCACAAACTTTGCATGAATCTGAACATTGTAAACAAATCAAAGCACCCGTTCCCAACACTAAAAAGTCACTATCACAGCTCAATGGTTTGTCACATTTATAACAACTAAAACAGTGAGTATGCCATCTATCTCCTCCTAGTTCATAGGCATGACCACCAGTTATGGGTTCTTTGCATCTTTTACATTTGGGATAAGTGAAAACAGTAGTACTATCCATACCGCTAGTGACTGTAGTATTATCAACAGTATTAATTAGTATGTATATATGTATATATAATTGGGTATGCGAGTCTACTGGAGATTATTAAGATGTGGTTGTTTAATTCAACAATTTATTTATTTAATTTTGCTTTACGTGTCCTTTATTTGTCTTGATCTCTCGGTATCCCTCAGAGAATTTAAATGATAGTTTTTTTTTTTTTTCTTTTATATTTATATATATATTCTACTCCTATTAAAACAAGGTAAATTCCTTTCCTAATTTGCTTTCCCTATATTTATAGTACTTTGTGGTATTAAATTCTTAAAAATCAATCAATTATTTCCCTTCTTTTAGTAAGTATTTATTGGTTCATTTGCTTCTATAATTGGAGGCGGGATATAAAGAAAAAAAGAGAATAAAATTAAATAGAATAAAATAAGATAAATAAGTAAGTAAATAAATAAACAAGTATATAATTAAATAAGTAAGTAAATAAATAATGAAATAAATAAATATACACGGTTATAGTATGGTAGATAACCTGAAACACAATTAATGTTCTTTTGTTTAATTTAATTTAATTTAATTTAATTTAATTTAATTTAATTTTTTTTTTTTTTTTTTTTAGTAGTAAAATTCAAGTTACAAAAGCTACCACTTCCTCTTAATAAACCTATAAAAAATATATATATTAAACAGTGACTCAATGTGATACAAGTCTCTCTTATCCGAGGCAATTCGGTATCTGTAAATGCTACAATTAGACAACACCAAATACTATTTGCGCTCCCCTTTTTTTTTTTTTTTTTTTTTTTTTTTTTTTGTCTTTTTCAAAAATACGTCTTTCTATTTTATATAACTTTTTGACCTATATAATCAGTTCGTCCAATCTAGTAATAGTATAATCTACCAAATGCTTATGTTCACTATTATCTGCCACCAAATAACTGTTATTTTCGTTTAATAAAAGAATAGTTATAAAACCAGCATATCTACCACTTTTCATATCATCAATTGAGTCACCTACCATTACCATCTTACCAACATTATTGTTACTGCTACTATCCAATCTATTCTTAATATATAATAACGGTTCAGGCGATGGTTTAGTTGGTTGGAAATCTCTCGTTAAAATATAATCAAATTTGCTATATTTAGTATCAATAAATTTACCAATTAAAGCATTCACAGGTGTTATCTTATTTCTTGTACATATATTTTTAGAAATACTGTTTATGGTTAAATATTCCATTAACTCGTTTAATCCAGGCTGTGGTTGCATCAATTGCATTGCCTTTAGTTCAACTTGTTCGATTCCGTCATTTGCTGCTTTTTGTGATTCCAAAGTTGGTAAACTTTCGATATATTGTAAAATGTCTTTGCTTCTATCGGTCAGACCGACGGCTTGTCTCATTTCTTTAAACATCCAATTTTGTGGCAAACATAAAGTACCATCCATGTCAAAAACAATGCCTTTAATGTTTGTTAACTTCGGGATAGCTGTACTTTTATTATTTGTATGTTTGCTTATGGTCATTACACTTTTATATATTATTTTCCTTTTTATGTTTTTTAATAAGTTTGTGTTATATAAATGAAGTGGAAATCGTAATATTAGAACCATACAACTTTTTATTTTTTTTTTTTTTCGACCTTGTAACAATTGAGTAATCTTATCAAGTGAAGATCTACAAATTGTAAGTGGTAAACGAAAAAAAAAAAAAAAAAAAAAAAAAAAAAAATTACATATGGTATATATATATTTAGGTCTCCTTGTTTTCTCAAGAAGAAATAAAATAATTATTATTGACAAAAGTTAATAAAAAGCAAGGATTTGATTAAGAAAAAGATATAAGATCTGTACGTAAGAAAGGATATCGTGTGATTATTTTTTATGAAAGTAGCAGCTTTGATTTATTCATTTATTCATATTTTTTTTTTTTTCGCTTTGTATAAAATAAAATAAAGCAGCACCGTTTTGGAAATCAATATTGATAAGTAAAAAGGTTACGAATATAATGGAATGTACATTTCAAGTCAATAATTCCACTCCTCTTCTTTCTTTTTCCCCTCTGAAATAAAAAATATTACTAAGAAAGAAAGAAAGAAAGAAAGAAAAAACTAATTAAACCGAGACTCCGTAATATTGAAATCTCGGATAAATGACCTTGAATTAAATCTTAGTATTTCATTTCTAAAAAGCAAGAAAAAAAATAAATGATTAATAAATAAATAAACAAGAACAAACCGAAAAAAAATAAAAGAAGGAGAACATTATTTATATATATATTTTTTTATTTTTTTTTTTTTTTTTTGTTAGTCTTTTTATCACAAATACTGTTCTCTCCTCCTTTATCAATCAAATAAGAAAGAATACTCAGAAAACAAAACAAAATAAATCATATAAGAACAAATTCAGAAAAAAAGAATGCAGAACTCTTATAATAACAACAACAATAATAATAACAATGCTGATGACGATGATTATGATTACGATTATGATAACAACCCCTTTTCACAGTCTTTTCTAGAAACACAAAAGGTACAAAATGAAAGTGAAAATAATACTAACAATCCTAATCCTCCTGAAAATGAACAAAATAAAGATATTATCAGCTCAGATAATAATACAATAGAGAATTACAATACCAACGCTAACAATAATACAATAACAAGTGCCACATTGCAAGAAAATCACAAAAAATTCCTAGCCAAGTATAAACTATTAGTTAAAATCACTAAGTTATCCAGGACTTCAAATCATACTATTACATCAACAACAGGCTCTATTAGTGATAGTAATAAAGGGTTTATTGGTAATAACGGTTCTGCTAACGATATCAATAATGAGTTGATTGTTCACTTAGAGATTAACACTAATTTACCCACATTTAGGAAAAAAATAAACAAAAATATAATCAAGTCCTTTACTGAATTTGAATTATTTCAACAATATTTGATCCAGGATGAGAAATTATCTTGTGAGATATTTCCGCCAGCAATTCCAATGTTTAAGACTTCATACGGTGTCAATAATGAAGAGGATTTATTTCAATTACAAAAATATTACCATGATTGGTTTGAATATAGGATTTGCAAAAACCCAGTTATTTTGAAAAATGAAGAATTAGCTATATTCTTAGAAAGTGATTATAACACCTATTATCCAGTATCTTTAAATAGCGGAGGTGCTACGTTATCTGTATCAAGTTCTAATACACCACTTGCTAATAGTAACAATCCTGCTGAAATGTTAAAAAGAAAAACATTAAAGCAACTACAACCACCATTTGACGAATGTACAGAATTGGCTACACTTAGACCAATGGTTAAGTCTTGGAGAAAAAATTGTCAATTGATTCAAGAGAAACTAGTTAAAGTATGCAAACAGAAGCAAAATGTGTCTATCCAAGAAAATGATTTAGGTAAGAACCTAGGGAAATTAACTGCCAATAATACTGCTATTTCTACGACCACCAATGGTAGTTTGACTAACCTTATGTACAAGAGGTTGGGAAAAACAGTTATTTCCCTTGGAGATTTTGATAGTATTTTAACCACTTTCAATATGGCAACCTTATATGATGGGTTGTATTGGTGTATTAAGGACTTATATAATGTTAAAGAAACATTAACCAATAGACACATATTAATGAGAGATTTAATCAATGTGCAATCCAACTTGAAAAAACAACAGGATAACACAAGAAAATTAAGAGCCAAAAGAGATATAAGCCCTCTCAAAGTAGACGAAGCTATAAGATCTTTACAAAGGATCACGATTATAGAAAATGAATTAAGACACAAATTAGATAAAATGACCAATGAATTATTGGTGGAAAAAGATGAACAGGTTGTTGGTTTCTGGGAAGATCAAAACTTGAAATTTATATCGCAGTATGCTTTGAAGAATATTGAGTATGAAAGGAAGAAATTGAGCATTTTAGAGAAAATTAGAAAAGATGTTAGAAATTGTGATAAAAGAGGTGGACTAAGCAGATTAGGAAGAAAAAATGTTCTGAGTGATAGTACTGATAATAGTAGTAGTAGTGTTAACCCCAATAGGAACAATGATAACGATGGTGATATTAAAGATAACGGTGGAGATAGTTGGTCGGGTAATCGTAGAAGAGATACAATAACCGGCGACATACAAGAAAATCAACAGGTTGATAAAACCGTATCAGATAAAAATAATGACGATAATGATGGTATGGCCGCATTGCTGTCTGCTAAAACTGCAGCCAGTTTATTAGGTCAATCCACTTTCGTGTGACAGGATACATATATATTTGGCAAGTGGATGTTAAATAACGTGATATATAAAATAGTTTTATTTTTATTATTTTTCTTTAAAAGAACCTGCACACTGAACCATTTTTTTTTTTTTTTTACTTTTATCTTGCTTTTATTTAATGTTTCAATTTTGGATAATAAATTTAGAAAAAAACCTAAAGTTCTTTTGTTGGGTTCTTGTAGAAAAATGATGTACTTGAAATGATTTTACCCATACAACAAGATTAAATATCCTCTGAATTTCCTTTATTCATTTTTTTGGAATTAGCGTACGCCGTTTATCAGAGCGTTTCTTATTTATATATACATTAGGATTAGTTACGTGTGTTTCTACAGCAGACAGCCATGTGCACCACTTTAACTAGTCGTTTCTTTTTTTTAAATCGAAAAGCAGTACAACAAATATTTTACCTGTGAATTTATTATAGATCTGCAGTGGTTTCTAATGGTAAAATGGAGCAAACATCAAATTTCCCTTTAATTATCGAAAAAAAAATTAAAAAAAATATTTTTTTAAATTGATGATGAAAAAAATTGTCAAAAAAACAATAAAAAAAAATTTTTTTTTTTAAGACCATAGGGTAATTATGTACAGAAATCATCGTAGAAAAAAGAAATAAGAAATAAGAAAAAAATTTTTATTTTTTTTTTTTGTTTTTTTTTTTTTCCTCTGTTATATACACTTATTATAAAAATAACTACAATTCTAATTAAAGAACAAGCTTCTTTCCTAATTTTTAATTACTTTTCAATTAAAGAAAATTTTTGTTCAGGCTATCTTCCTTTATTTTGTTTTCGCCAATTTCTTCTTTAAAGACATCGCTGCTTTTAGTTTTTTTCCTTCTTCTTCTTCTTTTTCCTTTCTTTCTTCCCTCTTTTTGTTACTTTTTTAACAGTTTTAATATTGTCTCTTCATCTTTATAACATATTTATGCTATTTCTTGAAAAAGCTTCTATATAAATAACATAACCCCAACAACTAACAAACAAATATATAATAATAGATCACAAAGATGGTTGCTTTTACTGTTGATCAAATCCGTAGTTTAATGGACAAAGTTACTAATGTCCGTAACATGTCTGTTATTGCCCATGTCGATCATGGTAAATCTACTTTGACCGATTCCTTGGTCCAAAGAGCTGGTATTATTTCCGCTGCTAAGGCTGGTGAAGCCCGTTTCACGGATACCAGAAAGGATGAACAAGAAAGAGGTATTACTATTAAATCCACTGCCATTTCTTTGTTTGCTGAAATGAGTGACGATGATGTCAAAGAAATCAAACAAAAGACCGAAGGTAACTCCTTTTTGGTTAACTTGATTGACTCTCCAGGTCACGTCGATTTCTCCTCTGAAGTTACTGCTGCTTTGCGTGTTACTGATGGTGCTTTGGTTGTCGTTGATACCGTTGAAGGTGTTTGTGTCCAAACCGAAACCGTCTTGCGTCAAGCTTTGGGTGAACGTATTAAGCCAGTTATGATCATTAACAAGGTTGACAGAGCTTTGTTGGAATTGCAAGTCACCAAGGAAGATTTGTATCAAACTTTCTCTAGAACTGTCGAATCTGCTAATGTTATTATCTCTACCTATGCTGATGAAGTTTTGGGTGATGTCCAAGTTTACCCACAACAAGGTACTGTTGCCTTTGGTTCCGGTTTGCACGGTTGGGCTTTTACCATTCGTCAATTTGCTAACAGATATGCCAAGAAGTTTGGTGTTGACAGACAAAAGATGATGGAAAGATTATGGGGTGACCACTACTTCAACCCAAAGACTAAGAAGTGGACCAACAAAGATACCGATGCTGATGGTAAGAGTTTGGAAAGAGCTTTCAACATGTTCGTTTTAGACCCAATCTTCAGATTGTTTGCTGCTATTATGAACTTTAAGAAGGAAGAAATTCCAGTTTTGTTACAAAAATTGGAAATTGTTTTGAAGGGTGATGAAAAAGATTTGGAAGGTAAGGCTTTGTTGAAGGTTGTTATGAGAAAATTTTTGCCAGCTGCCGATGCCATGTTGGAAATGATTATTATACATTTGCCATCTCCAGTTACTGCTCAACACTACAGAGCTGAACAATTATATGAAGGTCCAGCTGATGATCCAGCTTGTATTGCTATCAAGAACTGTGACCCAACTTCTGAATTGATGTTGTATGTCTCCAAGATGGTTCCAACATCTGATAAAGGTAGATTTTATGCTTTCGGTAGAGTTTTTGCTGGTACTGTCAAATCTGGTCAAAAGGTTAGAATTCAAGGTCCAAACTATGTTCCAGGTAAGAAAGATGATTTGTTTATCAAGGCTATTCAAAGAGTTGTTTTGATGATGGGTAGATTTGTCGAACCAATTGATGACTGTCCAGCCGGTAACATTGTTGGTTTAGTCGGTATCGATCAATTTTTATTAAAGACTGGTACTTTGACCACCTTTGAAAATGCTCACAACATGAAGGTTATGAAATTTTCCGTCTCTCCAGTTGTCCAAGTTGCTGTTGAAGTCAAGAACGCTAACGATTTACCAAAATTGGTTGAAGGTTTGAAGAGATTGTCCAAGTCTGACCCATGTGTTTTGACCTGTATCTCTGAATCTGGTGAACATATTGTTGCTGGTACCGGTGAATTGCATTTGGAAATTTGTTTGCAAGATTTGGAAAACGACCATGCTGGTATTCCTTTGAAGATTTCTCCACCAGTCGTTGCTTACAGAGAAACTGTTGAAGGTGAATCCTCCCAAGTTGCTTTATCCAAATCTCCAAACAAGCATAACAGAATTTACTTGAAGGCTCAACCAATGGAGGAAGAATGTTCTTTGGCCATTGAAGAAGGTAAGATTAATGCCAGAGATGATATTAAAGCCAGAGCTAGAATTATGGCTGACGAATACGGCTGGGATGTTACTGATGCCAGAAAGATTTGGTGTTTTGGTCCAGATGGTAACGGTCCAAACGTTGTCGTTGACCAAACCAAGGCTGTTCAATACTTGCATGAAATTAAAGATTCTGTAGTTGCTGCTTTCCAATGGGCTTCTAAGGAAGGTCCAATTTTCGGTGAACCAATGAGATCTGTCAGAGTTAACATTTTGGATGTCACTTTACATGCTGATGCTATCCACAGAGGTGGTGGTCAAATTATCCCAACCATGAGAAGAGCTACCTACGCCGGTTTCTTGTTGGCTGAACCAAGAATCCAAGAACCAGTCTTTTTGGTTGAAATTCAATGTCCAGAACAAGCCGTTGGTGGTATTTACTCTGTTTTGAACAAGAAGAGAGGTCAAGTTGTTTCTGAAGAACAAAGACCAGGTACCCCATTGTTCACTGTTAAGGCTTACTTGCCAGTTAACGAATCTTTTGGTTTCACTGGTGAATTAAGACAAGCTACTGGTGGTCAAGCTTTCCCACAAATGGTTTTCGACCATTGGTCTACTTTAGGTTCTGATCCATTGGACCCAACCTCCAAGGCTGGTGAAATTGTTGTTGCTGCCCGTAAGAGACATGGTTTGAAGGAAGAAGTTCCAGGCTGGCAAGAATACTACGATAAATTGTGATTCATATTTATCGTGGTTTAATTCATTAAGTTTTTTTTTTCCTCCTCACTTATGTTAATTTATTTTTGTTCCATATCTTATAGTCCATTAGTTTTTTTTTTTTTTTATTGATGGTGTTTAACCTTTTATATATATATATATATATATATTGTACTGTGTAAACGTTTTTTGTTTTTAATTATTTTACTTTGAAATCAAAAATAAAAATATATTTATATATATATATATTATGTAATTTTTGTGTTTATTTAAGAAATTATTCTTGTTACGTGTTCTTGATTCTTGTATGATGGATGGTTTAAGTTGATTGTACAAAAGTTATTCGATTCCGGCGCTTTTTTTTTTTTTTTTTTTTTTTTTTGTTTAGTTATATTTATTTTAAAGTCGCGAAAATTGTTGTATTGGATACCACATTGCTCTATTGTTTTTGTTTTATTTACATGTTTATTTGGTTTTTTTTTTTTGCCTTGTTTTACAGATTATAAAAAGACTCGATCAATTTACAAAAAAATATTGGTTATCTATCAGATATATCACTACAAAATCTATAAAGTATTGTAAGATACTGAGCTAAACACCAGTATACAAACACATATTATCTTCATTGTCATCATCAAATGTTATTGAGAAAAGATATATAAAAGAAAATCAAAAATATCAAAGAAGCACACAAGCAAAGCTACAATATTGGCAACGACTATACAACAAAAAAAAAAAACACCAAAGTGAACGAATTAAAACCATATTAAGAGATGGATAAAAAAAATTTTTTTATAGAAGCACTAGGGAAATGCATAAACGATTTAACACCACAACAAGACAAAATGTTATTATGCTATAAAAAAGCAATGTCCAATCTTAAAAATTATAAAGAGCCATTACCCGATGTCGAGTCATTACAGAAAGTTAAAGGTATTGGGCCAAACACTCAAAGGAAAATTAAGGAAGTTTTAAGTTCCGAAGACTTTCACAATTCAGACCCAAAGAGCGTAGCCACCCTTACCGGTGTGGATTCGAGTCCTAGTACTATTATTGGACTTGATAAAGAGGTCGATATTCATGTTGCTAACAGGAAAGGTACTAGTAAAAATAAACGCAAAATATTGGAGTCTATTGAAGGAGGAATGGAGAAGGAAGTTGATAATTTTGCTGTTTCTTTGGATATTACAAAAAAAAAGAAAAGAAAAGTATCTAAAAAAAGAAGATATGTTCCTTCAAAAAACAGTGGTGGATATGCAGTATTATTGGCTCTATTATCATTATTTTTTGAGGCTAAAGATGGTGCAACGAAATCAGAGGTGATAGATATAGCTACTAATTTTTGTTCTTCCTCATTTAGTAGTAACCCATCGGCAAATGATTTTTATAATGCTTGGTCATGCACAAAAACTTTGGTTAAGCATGAGTTAGTCCTCGAATGTAATGGTAAACGTAAGCCACAAAGGTATAGATTAAGCGAAACTGGATTTGAATTGGCTTTGAGTATGAAAAAAATCGATAACATCGTTTTTGAAAACGAGAGTTATTTTAACAGAAAACTGAGGGCAGAACAAAACACATATAAACAAGGATCCAAATCTAGCACCAAACGAAAACCAACATCTAGTGGTTCTAGTACCTCTAGCTTTAGTGATATCTCTGAAAATGACCACGTAAATGATAAATCTGCCAATACTAGTGATGAAATGACAGCCAATCTAAGTGATTTATTGAGTGCCATACTAAAGAAAAATACTACTACTACTGCTACTACTTTAGGACAAGTAAATAATAAAAAAGCATGGGAAAATCCTATTTCTTTAAATAGAAACAATTCAACTGATTTGGCTAGTTATACCAATGGACACACTTACAATTATAAAAAGGAAAATAGACCCCTTTTAAGAATGAACACAATAGCTACAGAGACAGTAACTGAGCATATAGATAATATTAACGACGGTAGTATTCTTATGGATCACAATAATCCACAAAATATCCAACCATTAAAAGGCTTCAATGATCAGATACTGAGAGCAAGGTTCGAAGGCATTAATTACCAATTATGGGAGCCTGGCTCGTATGATATTGTCTTGTATATAGATCAAAGAGAAATAAAAGCGCAAAATCAGCGAGATTTTTTTTCAAAAGCACTAAGGACGAGAGGTGTGTATAATGAAATTAAAAGTTTGAATTTGAGTGATATGTTGTGGGTAGCAAGGCATAAAAAAACGGGGGTTGAGTGCTGTTTAAATTTCATGATTGAGCGTAAGAGATTAGATGATTTTGCATCCAGTGTAAAAGATAATAGATTTCTAGATCAAAAGCATAGACTCTTAGAAACTGGGTGTCAAAACATATTTTATTTGGTAGAGGAAACCACTAGCAGACCATTACAACACATGGCAGGTGCTTTGAAGACTTCCATTTGGCATACAATTATATATTCAGGGTTTCATGTGAAACGAACAAGCAATTCAGATGATACTGTAGCTTGGCTAGTTAGTTTGCATAAAACAATAGTAACATATTATCAAGACAAAAAAATTTTGATGTTATCCCCAAAAAGTTTTTCCAAAAAAAATGAATATAGGGAAACTTTAAATAAATTCAGGAATCAATTCGAACGAAAAAACAGTAATATTGAGTGCTGTCACAAGTTCGAGCATTTCCAAGAGGTTTTAGGTAAGTCTTCTCTATTAACTGTAAAAGAGCTGTATTTAAGGTGTCTATTGGCAGTCAAGGGGGTTTCGTTAGATAAAGCTTTAGCTATTCAATCAGAATTTCCCACATTAAAATCGTTATTAATGGCTTATAGATGTTGTAAAACTGAGTTGGAAGCCAGCAGGTTAATTATGGATGTTTTAAAGGATATGCCTGGTAATAAAAAAATTGGAAAATCTTTATCAAATATTATATATAAAACGTTTGGAGAACAATAATTATGTTTTTATTTTTTTTTTTTTTTCTTCTCCATTATCGTTACACATTAAAAGAAAAGAGAGAGAGAGAGAGAGAAAAAAAAAAACATTTCATAAACATATTTTTACACAGCTCACATGAAAAAATGCAATATTTATATCCATAATTATATATGATACTTCCTATAAACGTAATTGACATCTACTCCATTTTCTTTATTGAAAATTTGCCCAATCTCTTCCAAAGATAATCCTTTAATTTCAGGGTAATACATGTAAGTGAAAATCCAACTCAATATAGTCATGAATAAAAAAAAAAGCATTGTACATGATTTCCCCATGTAATTCATAAAAGATAAATATGTTATAGAAACAAAGAAATTGGTGCTCCAATTAACTACCGATATACATGAAGAACCAAAACTTCTTTTATTTAGGGGTAAAAAAGATACGCTATTCCAAGGGACATTACCCATTGCAGCTGCATATCCAAAAACATAAATGGTCAATGCTACTAATAATATTCTTAAAATTTCCTTATCGTCCGCACGAAATTCTTCGAAAGCATAGGAAGATAATAATAAACCCAATGCCATGACTGGTATAGTATATAGTAGCATTCTTCTAGATCCTATGTTATCGATATAATTTAGAGCAAACAACGTTCCAATGTAATTTGTGAAAGCTACAATAACTGCAGGAACTAATGGGTTTGAAGTAAGTGGTTGAAAAATTATGGCGCTGTAATACATAAAAGCGTTAAATCCAACAATTTGCTGGAAAAACATCAAGATACAACCAACAGTTAAAGCCTTTTTAGTTCTTGGATCACAAATATTACCATCATAATTATTGGGGTTATTTAATTGTTTTTGCAATAAGTTTTGAAGTAAAGATAAATCCAATCGAATGTCACTAGATCTTCGTAAAAAGTTTTGTCTGAAAACTATATTTCTTGATAATGGCGTGGTGGAATTCTCCTCGTCGTCGATATGTGATGTTGGTAGAATTGAGGGAGTTCCATCTGTAAATGGTAAATTGATAAGAGCACCGGGATTAGGATCACTGTAGCGGGGGTTACTGATGGTGCCGGTGTTATTGTTACTAGTGTTTTCGTTATTCTGAGAAACTATTGACGGTAGTAAATAGGAACGAGAATATTTTGATAATTTTAAAATATCCTTAACAATCCTATATAATTTATAATCAACTTGTTCTCTAGTAGCATATGGATATATTAAACTTAAAGAGTCATGTGCTTCTTTTAATAACCCTTTGGATACCAAATATCTGGGTGATTCAGGTGAAAATGGTAATAAAATTAAAACTAATATAGCAGGTATAGACGATAATAACAATAGGATTCTCCATTTATGATGTCCGCGGTTATTGATGTTTATGCTTTCGGTGTTTCCTTTGATGAGTAGTAGTGATAAAAGGTTGGCTAGTAGCTGGCCACCAGTGATAGCAATAGTGTTTAAAGTCATTAGAGCGCCTCTTATTTTATTGGGTGAAATTTCACATAGGTATAAGGGGCCTACCTGAGTAGCCACACCAATGGAAACACCCACTAAAAAACGGCCTATAATTAGTTGTAGCAAGTTGAAAGACAAAAACATTATAACAGAACTAGCAATGAAAATAAACATACAATATTTAAAGGTTGGTTTCCTGCCGTATGTGTCTGATAATTTATTACTTAGTATACTCCCTACAATAGAACCTAAACATGTCACACTGGTGATCAATTCTTTATGTAAATCTGAAATATAGGGCAAATGTAAATCATCTGGTTTAATATCTATCAAAACACCTGATATGACACCCGTATCATATCCAAACAAAAGACCGCCAAAAGTGGCACATATTAGAGTTGTTGTTGCTTCTTTTGTTATCCTAAAGGGTAAGTCATCTATATCTGAGCCTGTTTCCTGGGATATTTGAGAAAATACAGAATATAAATCAAAATTTGCTTGGGCATTGAAATTGGACTCGTCCTCTTCAGCTCTTTCTTCCAATAATTGAGGTATTATAACTTCTGGTGCTTCATCTTCAAAATCAACGTTACTGTCTTCTATAGAGTTTCTTGGATTTTGTTCAAAACATTCGATATTTCCTTGAACCATTTTTATTATTATTTCTATCGTTATTGTTATTATCACTAATGGTATCTAGTGCGCTATTGAGTCAAAATCAATGATTCAATTTTGATTTTGTAATAATTGGTTGGCCTTTTTCTTTTTATTTTTTTTTTTGTTTAAAAATTTGTGTATTTTCTGGTTTGGTATCAGCAATAGTCCGCAGCCAATCCGAACTCTTATAGAATGACCGCTTATTAGAAAGGAAAGAGAGTTATAAATTGAAAAAAACACGTGCTTAGATATGATATTCTGCGTGGAGAAAGAGAGAGAGGACACTTAGCTACTCGCCATTGACTTACTATTTAAACTTTGTCGGATTTAAGGTTAAAAAGGTTCTTTTATTAAAAAAAAATAAAAAAAGGGGGAAGGGGGGGTAAGAATTAAAAATTAAAAATTAAAAATAAAAAATAAAAAGTGAACATGGCCTTCAGACACCTGCGTACAATACAAATAAAAAAAAAAGAGAGATTACTAATGGCTTATTTTCTAAAGCTATTTCTGCCTGGTTTTTTCACACTAATCTTTTTATACGGTTGTCAAAAATATTGGTAAGAAAATATACATTTTTTGATAACATGTTTAGCTCATAACAAACAGACCAACTCTTTGAATTCTTTTTTTTTTTTTTTTTTTTTTTTTTTCTCTTTTTTAGATATATATTACCACTTTTCACCTTTTTTTACATTTGCCTTGCTTATACCTAACCATTAAAAAAAAAAAAAAAGCATCAGCCTATAAAAAAATTAAGATGAGTTTTAAAGGGTTTACAAAAGCTATTACAAGAGCCCCTCAGCAATTTCGTCAAAAAATGCATATGGGTCATGTAACAAGTGACCCAGTGTATGAAGACGCTGAACGTAGATTTAAAGAAATAGAACTGGAAACCAAAAAATTAAGTGAAGAAAGTAAAAGATATTCTAATGCAGTTAATGGAATGTTAAACCACCAAATTGGTTTTTCTAAAGCTATAGAAGAAATATATAAGCCAATCAGTGGGAAGATGAGTGACCCTAATTCTACGGTTCCTGAAGATAATCCTGAGGGTATTGATGCTTGTGTTCAATATAGAGAAATTGTTGCCGATTTACAAAAAACATTGAAGCCAGATTTAGATTTGATTGATGAAAAAATTGTCAAGCCAGCTCAAGAACTATTGCGTATTGTCAACGGGATTAGAAAAATGGCCACTAAAAGAGCACATAAACAACTAGATTTGGATAGACGTTTAAATACGGTCAAGAAATATGAGGAGAAAAAGGAGCCATCTGCCAAAGATGAGGAAAGACTATACAAAGCACAATGTGAAGTTGAAGCTGCACAACAAGAATTTGATTATTACAATGACATAATGAAGGTCCAATTACCCGAATTATTTTCATTGCAGAATGAATTTTTAAAGCCAATGTTTGTTTCATTTTACTACATGCAATTGAATATTTTTTATACTTTATACACAAAATTCCAGGATTTACAAATTCCATATTTTGACTTAGAAAGTGACATTTTAGAAGCTTTCCAGGCTAAAAGAGGTAATGTCGAGGAACAAGCAGACGCTCTATCTATAACTCACTTTAAATTGGGCTATTCAAAGGCCAAGTTGGAAATGACGAGAAGAAGATTTGGTAAAGATAGCGAAATGGCTTCTCCGAACTCACCACTTTCTCCCGGGTATACCGGTTTAAACGAAGAGGGTGGGTATCCTGCTGCTGGTACTGCTCCTACTTACGGTGGTGCTCCTGTTTATGCAGGTGCTGCTGGCACTGCGCCACAAGGTTATCCTGGCACTGCACCACAAGGTTATCCTGGTACTGCACCACAAGGTTATCCTGGCACCACACCACAAGGTTATCCCAATGAAAAGGCTTATTATCAACCTCAACAGCCGGCTGCTGGTGCTTTACCAGGATACGGTGGTATTCCTCCTGCTACTGCTGCTGCCGCTGTTACTGCTGCCAATCCTGCTACACCACAAGGGTATCCCAATGAAAAGGCATATTATCAACCTCAACAACCAGCAGCTGGTGCTGTCCCAGGATATACTGGTGCACCAGCCGGTGTAGCTGCTACTGCTGCTGTTGCACCACCTGCCTATAGCTCTCCAGCCTCACCATCTGCTCCAGCGGGTGAAACTTGTACTGCATTGTATGAATATCAGGCGCAAGCTCAAGGTGATTTAAGCTTTCCAGCAGGTGCCGTTATCCAAATTATACAAAAAACGGCAGATGCAAATGAATGGTGGACTGGTACTTATAACGGACAAACTGGTGTTTTTCCAGGTAATTATGTTCAATTGAATAATTAATTGAATGGTTTTAATATATATATATACGTGTCTTTTTTCTTTTTTTTTATTTTTTTTTTTTTATTTTAAAAAAAAAAACCCTTTAAATGTGTCATATAAACATATATGGATGTTCTTTATCAGTATTAATATCATTTTATTTTTATTATTATTATTATATTATTAGTTAATAACCAGTTAAGGATATATGAAATGTGATAAATTAGACCTTTTCCAACGGTTATGAAAATAGGCGCATGAGAGAGACGGTAAGGCTGGGCAAGAAAGGAAGCGCTAATCTTGTAATTTGTTTTTTTTTTTTTTTTTTTTTTCTTTGGTTTAATTTGAGGTGTGCTGCATATGTTTCTATTGATTTAGTTTATTGTTTTGGTTATTTTGGGAAATATGCCAAGTAGAAAGAGAGGCAGAGACGGTAAATGAAAAAAATAATAATAATAAAGAAGGCGTACCCTTTGTGGCTGGGTAAGCTTTTCCATCGAATAATTTTTTGTTTTTTGTTTTTTTTTTGTTTTTTTTTTTATATTTTTTTCATTTGTAACATCCGTAATAATTAACTTCTTCCTTTTCCTTTTCTTTCTTTTACGTTTAATATTTTCTGGAACATATCACAAAAAAAAAAAAAAAAAAAAAAAAAATAAATAAATATAAAGAAAAATAAAATTATAGTCTACAAGCAAAACAATTGAATTTATAAACCTTAAAACAAAGCTAAATAATTTAGTCAGAATAATAATAGCCTCAAAATTAACTAAAAATAAATTTCTTTTTTTTATTTTTGTTTTAATAATAGGTTAACACAAAATAGACTTATAATTGTAATTAATTAATATCCTCCCGTAACAATAATAACAACAACAATCTAATTGTATAGAATCAAAACAATGGAAACATCATCCCCTAACAAGAACTTGGGTTCATGGCTAAAATTTATGAATAATCCCAAATCTTTATCAACGGATTCGTTTGCAACACCTAATAGTAACCCCACTATTACCACTAATAATAGAATTGGTAATACTAGACCAAAATTGTCTAAAAGTTTTAGTAGCAATAATAAAATTGTATTACCTCAACAAAAATCACAGCAAACACAAGATACATTACAATATGATATCCCTAACAGTAATAATAATAATAATAATAATAATAACATGGCAAGTTATAAACAATACAGGGATGATTTTCTAAAGCAACGGCACAGTTTTCATGGGCGGGTGTTTGGTGTGACATTGCAAGAAAGCTTAAGTACCGCAAGTGCAGAAGTTATTGTACAATCTGAATCTGTAAGCTTTGGTAAAATACCCGTGGTTGTGGCCAAATGTGGTGCTTTTTTGAAGAGTAATGGTTTAAACACACAAGGGATTTTCCGTATAGCTGGTAATAGTAAAAGAGTCAAAAATTTACAATATATGTTCTCAACACCAGATTACGGTGTAAAGTTTAATAACTGGGAATCTTTTACTGTACATGATGCGGCTACCATCTTAAGAAGATATCTAAACAACCTAGAGGAACCACTAATACCTATTGCTTGTTACAATAAATTTCGAGAACCCTTGATTAGCAAACCCAGGATTTTGAAAAATATGCAAAGAGGTGGTTCGAACTTTATCAGTAGGGATCAAGAGAACTTATTGAAAAAGCAGGGGAAAGAATTGGAAGAAATGAAAAATTCAATAACAGAACAAGAATATAGAAGAAGAAGAAAGTCAAATCATCATAAAAGGAAATTGATCAGAGATATAAGGTATGCCTTAAAGAGTTATGAAAAATGTTTCCACAATTTAAACAAAGACTCTAAGCAGTTACTAATATATTTATTAGATTTATTAAGTTTGTTTTCTCAACATTCTGATAAAAATTTAATGACTTCCAAAAATTTAGCCGCCATTTTCCAACCTTCTATATTATCTCATCCAGACCACGATATGGATCCTAGAGAGTATGAAATTTCTAGGTATTGCGTTGAATTTTTAATTGATTTCTCGTATAAATTGTTACCACATTTACTAAAATTGGGCGAATATAAGGCGAATTCGAATCCGATTGTTGCCCCCACTCCCATTTCCACTGTTGGTACCACCAAAAACAATGTGCCGAAAACAGATCATTCTAGCAATGGTAAGCTACCCGCTATTATAACAACAACCAGCCCATCAGAAGGTGCAAATATTGTAAATACTAGATCTCTTGATAATAGATCAATAGAGAGAGTTGGTTCGCCAATGTTACCACAGCCAAGAAAGGCTATTTCTCCCCTGTTAAATACTCGTAAACTGCATGTTAAAACAACAAGACCACATAGTAAGTCTTTATCATCAAAACCAGCTATATTGCCCGATGTATTAATTATTAAAAATAGGAGTAGTATTTGGATGGATTCAGCACCTGATGATGAATTGGATGATGATGATTATGATGATGATGATGATGACGATGATGACGGCGACTATGATTATTATGACCATTACTATGGTGTCAAAGAAAAAGAACGTGTAAAACATACTATCAAACAGAAGCCCCACACTTTTCAACATAACAGCAATAATCAGCGAAAAATTGAAGCCTCTGCAGCTAGTAATATAGACAGCGAAGACAGCAGTTTCGATGATTTGACTAATTCATTTTCTGAGAATCAGTTGGAACTTGCAGCAGGAGACCTGAAAAAAAGCAACAACAACAGCCACAGCACGTTAGATGGTATTATTAGGAATGTACAAAGCGGATATGCCAATTCTGCAGACCATACAGCAGCAAAAAACATAAGGAATCAATTATTTTGTGCAAACGCCAATACTTCCAACAGTGTTAATTCTGTCATATCTGCTACTAACAATAATTTAAGCGTTCCGAATTTGTCTATACCAAGAGTCCGAACAAAAAGATCCACAAGTAGTCTAAATTTAAACTCTAGCATTAGCAATAGCTATAGCCCAGTGACACCAATATTTGCTCCCAGCCCATTAACTGGTAGTAACTCCGATCAAGATAATGTAGTGACTGTCATACCACGCAATTTTATAGATACTAATGAACAGCAGCAATGTGCTGTTGACACCAATGGTGCCTCTAATCACAGCAGTGCTTCAACTACACCAATTACGCCCACGGCTAACGCTACACATATAAATAATCACTCTGCTACAATTTCTAATGATAATAATGGCAGCTCAACTACCAAGTGTACTGCCACAGCAACCAATGTAAAAATAACCAGTTTCCCATCGGATGCTGACGAAAACTTCTTGAGGCCACTAAAGCCACACGGAAATGGTGTTAAAACTAAAAAAAGGGATTCTTGGTTTCAGCGGATAAGAAGTCATTCACCAATTTAGCATGAATTTTTCAATGCATAGTTAGTTTTGATGGAGGAGGGGGGAAGTGAGTTAATAGTATTTAGTGGGTTGTTTTATTTTAATTTTTTTTTTATTTTTCTTTTTTTTTCTTTTTCTTTTTTTTTTTTTTTTTTTTTTTTTTTTTTTTTTTTTTTTGAGATTTGTCTTATGTATATTTGTATGTATTTTAAGCCTGATTATTATGTTTACAATTATAACGATTACTTTTTATACGGATTATAATATATGCATATATTTATTAAATAATTAAAAGGAAAAAAAAAAGATGGAAAAATTACATTCATCTAATCCAAATCAATAATAACATCTTCATGGTCTTTTGATTGTCGAATTTCACCTCTAGTCTTCTTTGTGGGTGGTTCAATTCCAGTTTCAGCGGAAATATCAGTTTCGTCATCATATAAAATACTATGTTTAGTTGTATTTCCCTCCTCCTCCTCCTCCTCCTCCTCCTCATCAGCATCACCGTTAAAATCCATAATTAATTCATCATCACTGTCATCAATATCAATAACACCATTATCCTCATCGTATTCTTTAATTTGAGATTTGTTGTCGTTGATATCCGTTGTTTCGTCCATACTTATTGACTTTAGTGGCTTAACCAATGGAAGTTCTATATCTGGCAATATCAAGCTAGGTTTATGATCGGCATTAATATTGTCATTGCAGATTTGGAAATAAAGTTCCAAAGGCTTTCTAAATTTACCAGCATCGTTGCCATCTTCATCAGTGATCAGCAAAATATTACCGTTGGATATTTTTAAGTCTCTGATTAGGGTTTTATTCAGTAGATCATCGAAATCGGCATCGTATAATAATCTGCCACTATTAATGTCCATTATCGAGATACTTTCTGCATTGGTATATCCATATTTGGAAACAAGATTATCGATTAAATCACTCAAAACAATAGAATTACAACTATCGGCACCATTACCATTACCGTCTTCGGCAATTTTTAATAATCCGCGCATAACGGTTGAACAAACTACGCAATTTTGGTTGGGTTTAGTCACTTGTGTTGTCGTTATATATTTATTATTATTTCCCAATTTACCAGCTTTAGCAGTAAATGCAATAGAGAGGTTGGAAGTAATATCGTTGGTATCCTTATCAGAATACAAAGTTGATGAAGACGTTAGAAATTTTAATGAGGATAAGGAGGATAGTCCAGCAACAATAGCATTGGTGGTGGCAATTGCTGGTATAATATTCCCTGCAATCTGTTTAATATCAAAAATGGACAAAATGGGAATATTGAAAACAAATGATCTTAAGTTGGCTGCTGTGGCTACAAATTCTAAAGTGTCTTGATCATCTTTATCAAATTCGATGCACACTTCGTTATCCTTGTTGTTATTCTCGGAGGAAGAAGCCAATGATAACAATTTACGATATCTTTTAATCAACACATGAGCAACTTCAATAAATCTGATGAGATTATCGTTGATGTCCCAAACATTATTTAATTTTAAAATTTTATTGTTGCTGTTGATCTTCATTTTGTTGATGGTGTCGTTAATCAATTCTTGTGATAGGGGGGATGGTTTATTCTTGTTGTTGCTTCTACTATTGTTATTATATAAAGTGCCAATAGATAATAACTTTTTAATATCTTGTACAAATAATTTAGTTAATAAATGTTGAATAATCTGGTTTATATTGTTATTGGTACTAGTGTTTGTTATTTCCAGTTGCAAGCTTTTCAGTTCATTGGTTTCATTTTTAATTCTTTCAATTTCTTTAGGATCAGTACTACCAAAGTTGTGATTATTGTTATTTTCAATAGTAGTATCTGAAGTGAAGAGCTGCTGGAACAAAAAATCCTTAGCCCAGACAATGCAATGTATGGGCTGAGAAGGAGTGGATCTAATGGTACAAACGGGGAAAGTCTTGGGTAATTCTTTGGTGGTGCAATCAAAACATTCTGTTAAGTGCGGAACCATTGGTTGAATGTATCCATCAAACCCACTAGTGCCGCTTTCCAATAATTTTTTATTTAAAAATTGGGACATTTTATTAACATATCTTCTAGCTTGTAGATTGTCCAATGCATTCACAAAAAAATCGAATTGATTAAACCAATCAATGGTAAATATCTCTGGATCCATAATATTGCCCTGGTAAGCAACTAATTTGGTATTTGTATTAAAATATTCTACGGCCTTAACGGCTGTTGTTGATTTTGGTGTTTTAATATCACGGTGTCTAAACAAAAACTGTCTGTTTAAGTTTGATAAATCAATGGTATCTAGATCAACTACATGGATTTCGCCATACTGAAGTAACACTAAGTCCTTTAATAACTCACAACCAATACCACCAGCACCAACTAATAACAGTTTTGTATCCCTTAGTTTGGAGAAGTGTTGGGAAGTGTTATTATTTTTGAAAGCGTTAAGTATTTTTGGTACATTTGATCTTCTTTGAGTTACTGCTTCAATCATTTTTACTGAGTTGATTTATGTTTATATTTCTTTTTCTTATATTGATATAGTAATGTTAATAAGAATTTTCCTCTTAGTCATAATGTAGTTATTATCATATTACTTTTGCATTTTGTCACGTACAAGTTAATTTTTACAAAGAAAACAAAAAAGAAAACAAAAAAAAAAAAAAAAAAAAAAAGGCAAATATCCCGTATAAAATGATATAAAAGTAAATTACTGATATCCGAAGCATAAGGATATAAAGTATATCGCACAATTAAATATATATATTTTTTTTTGTTTCAGTCGATAATATTTATCCTGCCAAAGACAGCTTTTCAAACAATGGTTTAAAGAAAAGAAAAAAAGAAAAAGAAAAAAGATTGTAAATCTCGGATCCGAGGGGCCTATTACTTATATTACACGATGGATATATTCCGAAAATCGGGACTTTCCCCTTTTATTTGATTTTAATTTGCTTGCTAGCTCGGCCCCGTAAATAATTTTTATTTTTTTATTTTTTTTTTGACGCATGGCTAAAATTGTACTAAAAGAGTAAAAAGAAAGATTGTCCTTTATTTTTTTTCATAGTTAGATCTGTAAAATAGGAGTTATATTTAATAATAATAACAATAACCTGTCAAGTAATTAATTGGTTAACTTTTAAGAAAAGCAAAGAAAAGGATATATTTTATATTACAATTAATTCAATCTATCATTGGTTCTGTTATATACTTTGAACAGTTTTTATGATTGTTTACTTACCAAAATTGCAAGCTCTGTCTGGATACAAAACTTATATCTCGCCTCTGCTCTCCTAACCTTCCCCTTCCCCCCCCCCCCCCCTTTTTTTTTTTTTTATTTTGTTTTTCACATCTTGAAATAATAAAATATAAACTTCACCTTGTATGAAATATCTTGCAACAAGACTCTAATTCTACATTTTTATTAGTACTTTTCCCTCATTTCTATGTTTAAATCTATAGCTAATTTCTTCTATTTCCATTTTCTCTTTCTCTTTTTTTTTTCTTTTTCTTTTTGTATTTATTTCCCTTTAATAGCAAAAAGTTAAAAGTAATCTAATTTATTTTCATTTAACTTTGTCTTTCTCGATTGTCCATCAATTAAAAGTTCTATTCTCTCTCTCTCTTAACTCCTCTATATATTTCTCTTTCTTTTTCATTTCAATCATTTTTTTTCTTTTCTTCCTATTTTTATTTATTTATTTTTCTCTTTTTTTTCATCATATAAATCAGATGTATCTTCAATAGTTGTGAAATAGCTATAATATTAAAGTAAGTCAGAAATAAGACAACAGAAAGGAAACTTTATCCCTCTATATTCCTGATTCAAATCCTTCCACTACTCCTCTCAACAATAACTTATAAGTTGCGTATATAAACAAATTATTTTAAAAACAAAAGAAAAGAAAAAAAAAAAAAGATGTTAAGAAACAATTTTACTAGATTATTAAGTTCCACAAGAAGTATGGCCACTTCTTACAAACAACCAAATATTGGTAGATATACTGGTAAAGCTGATCCAGCTACCGGTAAATACACTGTTTCCTTTATTGAAGGTGATGGTGTCGGCCCAGAAATTTCTAATTCTGTCAAGCAAATCTTCAAAGCTGCTGATGTTCCAATCAAATGGGAGTTCTGTGACGTCAGCCCAATTTTTGTAAATGGGGTCACTACTATTCCTAAACCAGCCGTTGAATCTATTTCTAAGAATTTAGTTGCCTTGAAGGGCCCATTAGCTACTCCCATTGGCAAAGGTCACAGGTCTTTGAATCTAACTTTAAGAAAAACTTTCGGTTTGTTTGCTAACGTTCGTCCAGCAAAGAGTGTCGAAGGTTACAAAACAACCTACGAAAACGTCAATTTAGTTTTGATCAGAGAAAACACTGAGGGTGAATACTCTGGTATCGAGCACATTATTACTCCTGGTGTTGTTCAATCTATTAAATTGATTACTCGTGATGCTTCCGAAAGAGTTATCAGATATGCCTTTGAATATGCCCGTGCTATTGGTAGACCTAAGGTTGTTGTGGTACATAAATCTACCATTCAAAGGTTAGCCGATGGTTTATTTGTTGAGGTTGCCAAGGAATTATCCAAAGAGTACCCAGACATTGAATTGAAGGCTGAATTGTTAGATAAAGTGGTTTTGGACGTTGTTTCCAACCCAAGTTCATTTGATGACGTTGTTTCTGTCTGTCCAAACTTGTATGGTGATATTTTGAGTGATTTGAACAGTGGTTTGAGTGCTGGTTCTTTAGGTTTAACTCCAAGTGCCAATATTGGACACAAAGTTTCCATTTTTGAAGCTGTGCATGGTTCCGCTCCGGATATTGCAGGCCAGAATAAGGCTAATCCTACAGCTTTGTTGTTATCCTCCTGTATGATGTTGCATCATATGGGCTTGAATCAATATGCTGATAGAATTCAAAGTGCTGTCTTGAAAACTATTGCTTCTGGTCCAGAATCTAGAACTGCTGATTTAGGTGGTAAAGCTAGCACCTCTTCTTTTACTCAAGATGTCATCAAGAGATTATGATTGTTATGTATTTAGCCCATTATTAAATTATGCAATTAAAAGAGTAAATATATTTAAAAAGTAGTATATATACTTATTTTATTTTTATTTTATTTAAAGTTTTTTGTTTGTTATGTATTCCATTCGATATTAACGATTACAATTATATATGTTATGATTTTCATTCTCCTTATCTTAGTCTTCGTCATCGCTTTGATAGTAAAACAAAAAAAAAAACAAAAAAAAAAAAAAACAAAAAAAAAAGACAGATCCAATTAAAGGATGGATGATGAGGTTACAGGTTTTTCATTTTCTATTATGGATTGGTCATCTTCATCTTGCTCCCCGTGACTACTGTCAACAGCAATTGTATTAGTATTGACTTCCTCATTTAAATCGATTAAATCAGTTTCTTTCTCTTTAGCTGTACACGTTACATTTTGATCTTTCTTATCAATAAAGGTGGCATTTTTTTGTAGATTCTCCCTTAAGAGCTCTACTTCATCCGATTCGTTAAACTGTAAAATCGAACTAGTAGCAGACTTTTGTTTGAATTTTAAATTTTCAAGTAATTTCCCCCTTTGACAATATTGCAATACAATTGGATACTCTAAATATCCCTTCTTTGTGGATTCCTTAACCACATCTATGACTTCTTGTGGTTCCACACCAGTTTCTCTAATGATATATGGTTCTTTCAAGGTTATTGTAATGTGTATCCATTTATTGTTTTTATTAATATTGGCATTAGTGGCAAAAGTTTTATTGCTAGACGTGTCAATTACATAATAATTGAATGGATTAATAATCACACTTCTTAACAAATAAACATCATTCTCTAAATCTAAGCTATAATGAGAGTTAGTATTATTATTGGCAGTTCCACCCAATGCATCCAATATACTTGGATTCAATTGCGCTTTATTGATATCATATTTATTGTTCAAGTCTGTTTTTATTTCATTCATTCTCTCAACAATTAACTTTTTTTTCTCTGACAATCTCTGCTTCACATCAATTAATGTAGAAGCAACGACATCAAGTTCATTCCCGGCGTTGTCACTATCCTTATTAACAGTATTTGAAGCACAATAATAATCTAAAGTGGTGTTTAAAAAGGACATTATAGATTTCCCCTGGAATGACTTGTATTTTAACATTAATTCACGGCTCAATTCATTGTATTCCTTTAACAACTGTTTTCTGGTTGCAAGTAATTCCTTATATACAAAATTCTTCAATATATCTTCAGTATATATTTGCGGATAAAATTCCATTGGTATTTCAACACCAAGGCTAGTGTTGTTGTTTGCTGCAGAACTATTATAAGTATGATGTTCTTCTTCGTCTAATATAATCGTAAAATTGTAACTTATATTCTCCAACATATTGCAATTTTCTTGATCCTGTTCAAAATCTTCTTCATCTATAATAAACAAATTATTAAACATCTTATATAGATTCCAGTCAAATTCATCATATGGGAAATGTAGCAAGTAAGTTTTGCAACTTTGTCTTTCATATTTTTTAGTAATATTCGACCAGTCGAAATAACACGACGACGTGACTAGCAATTTATTGAGTGCTGTACTATTAGCGGTATTACAGGAACTAAAGTCAGTAATCACGTCTTTGATAAATACATTTAGAATATCACTTAGATGGTCATATTTTTGTAGAGCCTTTATAGTCCCCGGATAAAAAACTTTATCGTTAAAAATAGTTGTTGAAATATAATTTCTATGACTGGGCAGTATAATTGTGGACAACATTTTTTGAAATTGCCATATAATTTGAGGGTGGGAATCTAAAAAACTATTATTATTGGCATTAGTATCAAGTAGGTGTTTTGGCTTGAATGGATGACTATTATGTTTGAACCAATTGATATCATAATTTAGGTCAACATTGTTAGTAGCTATAGTAGAATCAGTAACAGGCGTTAAAAAACTTGGTGAATATGGAAAATTGTATGCCAAAGTGTATAAAAATAGGGATAAATAACTTTGCATGATATATGATTGTTTAAATGGCGGCAACATAACTGTCGGCAAATTAACATCCGATTTGAAAATTACATTGAAATCAGTATTTAATTTAGAATTTAATTGGGAAATTATAGTATCCAAAGATAAATCCTCACGAGTTTGATCCCCATCATTGGCACTAGCACCATCATTACTACTGTTAACACTTGCTGTTTCTTCTTCATTTGCAGCAATGGTGCTAAAACTAGCATTATTAGTTGTCTCAGCAGTGGGACAAGAATTTAATTCACCTGTGAAAATATAGTTAATAGCTTCTTCAATATTACCATTTGTTGATTCCAAAGCCTTAACAGCGGTTTCTTTGTCTATTCCCATTTCCACAATTGTATGAATAGAGTCATCTGTAATTCTGTCATCAACGGTGGTCATTTTTAATTATTATTCTTTCTTGGTATTGCCTTTAGTGAAGTTGGTATTTTTTTTTTTTTTTTTTTTTTTTTTTTTTTTTTTTGCAGATTTAAAGTTACTTTTGAAATAATGATATAAGAGTATTAAAGCTAATATGTATGAATTGCTTTTGGAATAAAATTAAAAAAAGTTGTAAATAAGGTTAGAGTAAGTGGCTAAAAGCCAAAGTAGGAAACGGAACTGGGATTGTGAGGGTAAAAATAAGAGAGGGGGGGAAGGGTTCCAGACGGACAATGATACGGAGTTCGGATTTATAACCAATGCGGTAATAAGTATATCTAACAAACGTTTATAATATTATCATTTTTATACATTTTAAAAAGAAAAAAGAAAAGAAAAAAGTATATGAACATACGCAAACAAACACCAATGAAGGGCAGGGTAACCACCACCTACATATATTGAAAGACAACGGATTGAATGTTTGAGACAGCCCGCAGCAAGCACGGGAGAGGAAAAACAAATGTTTTCAGAAACACCCGCAGTAAAATAAATTTACTATTTTTTTTTTTTTTTCTTTTTTTTTTTTTTTTTTTTTTTTTCTTTGTTGCTGTTTGCCTCTGAAAGACCGCTGTGCGTTTTTTTATTTGTAAAAAATTATAGAATCCTCAAGCAAGAAACGAAGAAAATACTTTTTGCAATCACGGATATTCCCTCTCTCTTTTTCTCTCAGATTACTGTGCAGACAGCGGTAAACTTGCGGGAGTAAATCAAAAAGAAAGAAAGAAAGAAAGAAGAAAAAGAAACAAAGAAAGGCAATTTTCTTTTTTTTTTTTTCTATTTTAATATATATAAACTATATATATAATATACATTTTGTATCTTTTTACTGCGGCAATAAATTGCAATCTATCATGACAATTTATCTTTTTTTATTACAAACTTAACACACTTACATATACCTTCTCCCCTATTGCTATTATTTCTATTTATTCCTTTTCTTCTTCTTCTGCTCTTCTCCTTTCTTTCTTTTCCTTTCCTTCACTTTCCTTTACTTTACTTTACTTTTCTTTTCTTTCCTTTCCCTTCCTTTTGTCTTTAGAAAAGGAAAACAAGGAGTGGGACAATAACAATAATACTATTAATAATAATGAACATGGACTCCAATATAACGGCTTCTACAACTCCCGTTAATAATACCTCCCGACAAAATGTACCGGCAAATAACACCTCCCAACAAAATATATCATTTACTCATAAACTATATAACATGTTAAATGATCCTTCAATAACTGATTTAATATGGTGGTCTCATTCAAATGAGAGTTTCATAATAAAACCCAATGAAAAATTTTCTCGAGCTTTAGCTGTTTATTTTAAACACACTAATGTGGCTAGTTTTGTCAGGCAATTGAACATGTATGGTTTCCATAAAATTAACAACAACAATAATGGCACCGCTACTAGTAATGGTGACCTATCGAATACTGGTACAAGTAATAGTACAAATGACGGTATAAATTTATGGGAATTTAAACATAGCAATAATTTTTTCCGTAGAGGTGATATAGAAAGTTTGAAAAAAATTACAAGAAGAGCTTCTAAAAACAATATTACAAGAAATAATAGTGCTTCTAGTCTAAATATGGGCACTCATACAAGTGTGCTTGGTAGTACTAGTACTAGTAGTATTAATACCAATAATACCACCACTATTCCATTCGACACGATACAACAAAAACAACAGCAAAATGAATTTCCATATCAGCAAAAAGATAAGGAAAATAACATTAATACGTCCACTATACAGGCAAATATAAATAGTCATACAACTCACAATAATTGTAACAACAATAATATCAGTTCACATGACACTTATAACAACAGCACTAATAGTAATAATAATATTCCATACTCCGTAATAGATGCTCGATTTAATGAGCTAACTTATAATTTCCAGATGTCTCAAAGAGATCATAATACCAGATTAGATCATGCTTTAGATGAATTAAGAAATACCAATGTAGATATTGTCAGATTGATAGATTTAATCCAAGTCTTCATTTCCATGAACAACAGTGATTTAAATCTTAAAAATAGTAAAGATAACAGTATAAATAATAATAATAATAATAATAACGATAATAGAGATTTTGATGTTTCACAACTAGATTTTTTTAATACTGAACTTTTCAAATTTAAAACCAAGATTATGACTAGGACTCAAAGGAATTTAGAATTTTTAAAATCCAGATATTCTTCAATATGTTCCAACACTTCATCATTTCAACAACAACAACAACAACAACAACAACAACAACAACAGCAGCAGCAGCAGCAGCAGCAGCAGCAGCAGCATCATAATAGTAGCAATAACCCTAATATCAATCCTGACTTTAATACCAATATTAAAGTCACTGCTAATCCTACTAGCAGTACTGGAAATAATAACAATAACTACAACTACTACAACAACAACACCAACAACAACGGAAACATCAGTACCATAAGTACTCCTGTCCCTATGGCTATTTATCAAAATAACAATAATGTGAGTAGTGTTTCAACACCTATACCAAGTAACCTCCAACAACAGGATATGGGCTACTTTCAACAAACGCCATCATTCAATTTAATACGTAATCCGTTTGCCAAAAACGGCAATGGCAACAATAACGGCAATAATAAACCTAATACTAAACCTAGACATATGAGTGTTTTAATGGATCCCCTGGCACCCGCGTCTCCATGTAGATCTCCTCCTGGTGCTGTTAAACAACAGCAACAATTGCAATATTACAATCCCCTACACTCTCAACAACAGCAAGTACAAATACAAGTACAGGTTCCTCCACCTCCACCACCTGCATCGCTAACTAATACTGCATATAGTAATAATAACTACAGTCAAGATCAACATCACCTTCGTCAAAGTTCACAACCGGAAATAAAAAGAAATATAAGTTCAACACCCAACCATAATATTAATAACACTACTGGTATGAAATTTGAGGAAAAATCTTACACTCCGCCGCCTACTTATAAGGCAGGTGAGCCTATGCCATATAAACCAGTTTATCCATATGGGGTTATACCTGCAGCGGCGCCAGCTGTTACTTCTACTCTTGTAGAACAGCAGCGTAGCAATAGTAATAACAACAATACTGGTAACATTGTTCTTAAAGAAAAACATTCCGATAATATAACTACTTCCGTTAACAATACGTATACGGAAAATATTCATGGTTCAAATAACAACAATATAGCCAAACCTACACCGATAAGCTTGAGTTCTCGGACACCACTTTTACAAACAATGCATAACGGAAGTCAACAACAACAGCAGCAGCAGCAACAGCAGCAGCAGCAACAGCAGCAGCAGCAGCAAATTAGACATTCTCCAGTTCCTTTAACACCACAACAAAATCAAATATTACAGGTCCAGCAGTTGCAACAACAACAACAACAACAACAACAACAACAACAACAACAACAACAACAACAACAACAACAACAACAACAACAACAACAACAACAACAACAACAACAACAACAACAACAACAACAACAACAACAACAACAACAACAACAACAACAACAACAACAACAACAACAACAACAACAACAACATCATCATCATCAACAACAACAACATTATCCTATGAATTCAAATAACGTTACTCCATATTTAGCCAATCCATTGTTGAACAGTTCCTTACTGCGAAAACAAGAAAACTCTAATGAGAATATAGTACCTTCTCCTACATTAACGTCTGCTCCACAAGACGGAACCACGAATAACAATGTTACTAATATAGTCTCCGTAAATGGTGAGGCTGAAGCATTTAAGACTCAAGACACATCCCCCAATATTAAAGGAACAGATGCTTCTACTACTACAAACACTAAGAATACCATCGACAATCATAATAAACCCGGGGTTAGTGCTGTTTACGCTTTATTAAACGACAACAGCAGTAACACTAAAAAGGATATTCAAAACAACCGTGAAAATGAAAATGAAAATGAAAATGAAAATGTTATTAAATCTAGTAACGATTTTGAAGAAAAACAGATAAAAAATAATACAGATACAAACACTATTATAAGTAATAGAAATTGTCAAGAAGTTAATGATAAGGTACTGACAAGGAAGTTGGACGAATATGCTGATGCTGATATTAGTAAAGATCATAAGAATATTAATGAGGAAGGTCATATGATCAAAAAACAAAAGAATATAATGTAATTAACTTTATAGGAGCCCTTTTTTAAAAAGAAAATGAAGAAAAATATTTAAGTGATATGGCAATCATTACAAGAGCCCAATTTTTTTTTTTTTTTTCCCTCTTCCTTTCTTTTTTTCTTTCTTTTTTTCCCCTCCCCGCTTTGTACGTTTAAACATATATAGTTTAGTACCATTGTACTCTACAATTTCCCCCAATATAATTATTAATGTAACAATATCACTCACATTATGCATTTTTTTTCTTTCTTTTTTTCTTTTTTTTTTCTTTCCAAAAAAAAAAAAAAGTCTATACGTATGTTCACATTTATTTTCTTCAAATCTCTGATCATTTAATTGTCTATTTAATACAAATTTTATTAAATCATGCACTAATATTCAAAAATACATTTATATTGTAAAACCCTACTTCCAAGGGCATCCCAATCTTTTTGAGTAATGTACAATTCTTCAACTAGTTTAATATTAGCTAAAACAGTCCCACCTTTCCAAGCGGCAATGATTGGATCTGTTGGCGAAGGTATGACATTGACACCTAACACAATTTCTTCTTCTTGGTCAGTACTATTACTATTTGCGTTACCACTATTATTGCTACCTGCTATAGTCTGATCGTTTGATAATTTTTTATACCACGCTTCCAATATATCGTTAATCATGTTTCTAATCAATTCATCCCCTTTATTTTCATTGTTGTTAGCAGGGTTGTCATTATTACTGTTTGTCATACTATGGTTATTACCATCCGATGATGTTTCTGTATTATTACGAACTATGCTGGTAGCATTGGTGCTGGAATCCCCAGTAGTGTTCCCCATGGTCAATTCATTTTGAATGTTTTTCAATCGTGAATGTAGTTTTTTCAACATATTGGGAAATAAATTTGAAGCCAAGATTCTTGGCCTATAAATATTAATTCTATCCGTTAATATGGAATTCAAACTAGGAAACAAGGATCCGCCACCGACAATTAAAATATTATTGTAATAAATTTTTAATTTGGAAAATTGATTAGATTCAATGCATGCGTTTAAAATACTTTCCACAATTGCCTTTTCCAAAGGAGTATAATTCCCCCGTGTGTTACAATTTTTGGCAGTGATCAAATTGTTTTCACTGTTATTATTTTGACCAACAACATTTTCGTTCTCTTCTTCAGTATCTCCACCGCCATTGCCACTAATCGCATTATTGTTATTACCAAATGTTGAAGTTACTGTATTCTTAAATGTTGGATCAGTACCAATTAACATATTTAAGGCCTTCTCAACAATATCATAGTCCGTATCCATATCGCAATACAATCCACTGCCATTACCGCAACAGTTAAGCTGAGAGGTGGAAGTTGGATTGTTTGGAAGATTTGTATAAACATCTTTGCTTGTAGTATAAATATCTTTCAAAGCCGGACCCGATTCATCATTTTTTTCATGCAAAAGCCTAATTAATCCAGGGTAAAAATAACACATTGGCGCAGTAATAACTTCATCAAATATCTTGAAATCGGCCTTCAAACTTTTCCCTGTTCCATCAGCGCCATTGTTTTTATCATCCTCGGTGAATTTAACTGCATTATTAAATAATTGCACAGTAACATTTGCATCTTCAAAAGTACAATACTCTTTTTTTAAAGTCTCAATCAACAAGTTACTATTTCTAGAAATAGCATTTAATTCCAACTCAATGGGAAATTTCATTTCTTTTAAAAAATTTCCAAAGATTTTAGTAATATCATCATCACCATAGTTTAAAACAATTTCGCTTTGAGGAACAATCGCGCCATCTAATAAGCAACTAATCTTGGTCTTTGTAGCACCGATATCAACAATACACGAACTTTGACTAATACCGCAACCATAGGTTGTGGCTACGCTTTCTTGAATAATGGCCACGGACTTTAACCGTAGTTCATTTAGTAATAGGGAAATTAAAGTTTCCACATATATTTTGTCATATAGATCAGGAACAATCAAGATACATTTATATTTATTGCTCCAGTTAGACTGATTACCCAACTTTAACAAGTTGGTAAAGCAATATTTAAATAATAGATAAATATCACCTAGTAACAGCTGGAAAGAATGTTTGTAGTAGGGGTCGGATAAATTAAAACTGGTACTTAGACTTTTTGTATTATCATTAAAGGGATACCTAATGTCATATTTCTTAGGATCGCACAACTTGGCTTCATCACCAAAAAATATTGCGCTACTATCAGTGTTAATCCACTTTGGTCTATGAATATCATTTTCAGGAGATATCTCTGCTACTTCAACGCTTTTGTTAAACGATAAAACCTGATTTTTAGCATCATTAGGAACTTTTCTTTTATAATATCTCATCCTCTCCAAGAAATTTTGTCTAATTTCCTTCTGTAATATCTTATATTCAGGATCGCCTCTTATATCAAAATCTAAGGTGTTATAAGAACTACAGCTGTTTTTTAAAGAAGCTATGCAGTTTTCTACAATATGAGGGGTTTCATCATTAGAGAACCCGATTTTCAAAAATCTGGAACCAGGATTAATAACAATAGCAGGCAAGTTGTCAGTATTATTATTGTCTCCATTGGTGGTATTGGAGTTAGTACTAGTATTTCTTAAGGCTTTTCTTTCCCTCAATGCAAATATTTGATCATCGTTTCTAATATAGTTGCTCGAATAATTTTTTTGGTTGATTAAACTGACAGTTTTAATAAAGCCATAAGAAGCCACGCTTTCATTGTCTATTTTTTCAATGCCGATTTTCTTGATTTTTTTGGAAAACTCCTCAGCAGCTTTAATACGTCCTAACCTTCTTTTTTCTAGCAAATGTGTGGGAACCTTTTTCGAATTATTGTTAGTAGAGTTGTTAGATCTTTTATTATTATTATTATTATTATTATTATTATTATTATTATTGGCATTTTCAATTTTATCATTTGTGAGTTTGTTACTACTATTAGAGGTAGCGTTGCGATTACTAGTATCTTTACCGTTACCAGTGGTACTAGTGGTTTGTCTATGTAATATTTGTTTTTTCAAAGGTGTTTTACCATTGGTAATACCATTACTGACATCGATACCAGTGGCAACAATTGAATTAGAACTAACTGGCGATAAGGAAAGGGGTGTATTATTTATAGAAGAATCATCAGCACCCATATCTATATCTATTTCATCATCATTATCGTTATTTTCTTCAGATTCGTTGATTACTTCATCATATTCCATATTAGTATCACCAATGGCATCTTTTGCAGCATTAGTATTATTGCCTTTTTTGGGAGTAGAATCGGAAGAAATGGCTGCCATTTTCGTGTGTAGATGTTTGTGTTTTTTTCCCCTTCTTTCTTTCTTTCTTTCTTTCTTTCCTTTCTATTTATTTTAGCCTTTTATATTTTCAATTGGACTAGGAGTATTATCGTTTATTTATTTATTTTTTTTAACTTGTTTTGACCAAGAAAGTAAATTTACTTGGAAATTAAGTTAACTAATAACTGCTCACATTTTTTTTTCTTTTAATTTATTTTTTTTTCTTTTTTTTAACTATGATAGTTTAACATTATAGAACAAAATATATATATATATTTATAACTGAATAGAGAAATGTGATATATAAATCATTCTATACGAAACCCTAATTCAGGGCAAAGTGTTAATATTCAGGGGGAGCGGTGGCAATAGAAATATATAAATAACAAAGCAAATCAAAATAAAGTTCAGCGGCTAAAGAACTGCTTATTATTACATTTTTTTAAATATTTATTCACTATTCATTATTCATAATTATATAACATTTAATTTTCAGTTAATTAAAAGGAAAAAAAAAAAAAAGAATATTAAATTGAATAGGGTATTCGGGCTGTCCGTACACGTTAATTATTGGAATAACTTAAAACACCTTCATTATTAAAAAAAAAAAAAATCTTAATTACTAAAATTTATGAGAAATAACATCTTTTGCCGCCATTCTCTTTCTCCGTCTTCCCCCTTAACAAAAAAAAAAAAAAAAAAAAAAAATATCTCAATATATTACAGCAACATATTACAATTAATTTTAAATATACTGAATGTTATTTGGTCCGAATGTCATGCATAAGTTGCAAGTGGAAAAAAAATGACCCTCTCTTTCTCCGCAATTAAACCAAAATTTAAAATTTGGGCTCCAAAGAAAAAAAAAAAAAAAAAAAAAAAAAATTACCTCGGATCAATACATCACATTATACGAAAAAGCATTAAGCCGAAGGCATATAAGGGAACGCAATGTAACAATTTGGTTAATAGTGGCAGTGATAATTCGCAGTCTTAATGATGGCAGAGTAGCTGGAAGTGTTTAATAACCTTTTACAAATAACTTGTCCTACAGAAAAATAAATTGAGCGGATAGAATACTTTGGATAATCACTTTTGTTTGCCGGATATTGACTTCAAGAACAACAACACAAAAAAAAAAAGGTAAAAATAAAAGCAAGGGAGATAAAAAAAAAAAAAAAAAAAGATTTTAGATCTGTATATGTGTATATATGCATAGACATAGATAATATGTTAGGTACCCGAACATCATTTCGTTTTGCTTACTTTCCAGACAGATAACCGTGTCCTTTTATTATTATTAATTTTTTTTTTTTTTATAGAATTCTTTTTGCCTAAGAAATATACCAGTAAAAGCATATGAAATAGGCTCAACTGTAACTCAAAAATCACTTAATGTTATACCTTAACGTTAAATGGGCGAGAGGAAGCGGAAGAAGGAAAAGATTAAAAAAAGTTGAATAAAATAAATAAACAAATATTTGTTTTTCTTTTTTTTAAAAAAAAAATAAAAAAAAAGGACAAGCGATTAAAAAACAAAAAAAAGCACATAAACAATGAAATTATACGTGATTAGATTATGATGATTTTGATTTAAACCTTATATCCAAATCATGGAAAACTAAATCAAAATAACAAACTGCCGAAGTTAAAAAAATAAAAAATGTAATTTAGAAAAATTGGAAAAAAAAATATCATAAATATATACATATATAAATGAATTAAATTCAAGTATTAATTCAGATTTGTTCTTAGTTTTACCTTTCAAATATATATTTTTCTTTTTTTTCTCTCTCCCTTTCTTTCTATTCTTATCCATTTTTTTGTATCTGTATTTTATATATATATATATATATATATTTTCTCTCTCCTACATTTAACTGAATTCATCTTTCTCCCCTCATTATTTTAAGTCTTGTGTAAAATTCCTTTAAACCATACTTTTTTAATTTAATTTTATTATTAATATATATATTTAACAGTTTATTTTTAATAATTACTAATATTTTCTAACATACTTGTTTGTTCTATAGAAAAGAAAAAATCAAACAAACAATAAATAAATAAATAAACAAAACACCCTATATTAACATAGCACCCAAAATGTTCAGACAATCCGCTAAACAATTAGTTAAAAGATACTATTCTCGTCCAACAGTTCCATATGACCAAACCATTAAGAATTTGAGTTTAAAAGAAGGGGACAAAGTTATTATTCAAGGTTTCACTGGTAAGCAGGCCACTTTCCATTCTAAGTTATCCTTAGAGTATGGTACTAATATTGTTGGTGGTACCAATCCAAAGAAGGCTGGCCAAACCCATTTGGGTAAGCCAGTTTATGCTACTGTTGATGAGGCAGTCAATGATACTGGTGCTACTGTCACTGGTATTTTTGTTCCACCTCCAATTGCTGCTAGTGCCGTCAAAGAAGCTATCGAGGCCGAAGTTCCATTAATTATCACTGTTACTGAAGGTATTCCTCAACAGGAGATGGTTTACATTTCCGAAATGTTGAAATCTCAAACTAAATCCAGATTAGTGGGTCCAAATTGTCCAGGTATTTTGAATCCAGGTGCTAAAGTCAGAGTTGGTATTCAACCTACTTCAATTTTTTCACCAGGTAAGATTGGTATCGTTTCTAAGAGTGGTACTTTAACTTATGAAGCTGTTCAACAAACTACTCAAGCTGGATTGGGTCAATCTTTAGTTATTGGTATGGGTGGTGATGCTTTCCCAGGTACCGATTTCATCGATGCCTTGAAATATTTCAGAGATGATCCACAAACTGAAGGTATTATTTTATTGGGTGAAATTGGTGGTGCCGCTGAAGTCGAAGCTGCCGAATTTTTAAAGGAATTTAACTCTGGTCCAAACAAGATGCCAGTTGCTTCCTTTATTGCTGGTGAAGTTGCTAGTACATTGAAAGGTGTGCGTTGTGGTCATGCCGGTGCCATTGTCAGTGGTTCTAGTTCTACTGCTGCTTACAAAAAGAAGGCTTTGAGAGATGCTGGTATTGATGTTGTTGAATCTCCAGGTTTCTTGGGTGAAGCTTTATTGAAACAATTCAGGGAAAAGAAATGAAAAAGGATGGTTTTTCTTTCTGATTATGATGATACGTAAATAGTTTTCCTTTTTTTTTTTTTTTTTTTTTTCCTTTTTTTTTTTTTTCAATTTTAAAATTCAGTTATTATTATATATTTGTTGTAAGTTCGACTAGATCTATAATATTAAGTATTATTCGTTTACTATATAAGCACAAAAATCAATGGAAATATCACGAGAAACGTAATTATTTTTTTTTTTTTTTTTTTTTTTTTTTCAGTGAATAGATTAGCGGATACCGTGGACCCCCTGGATAAAGTATACAACGGACAATCAAAATTATTGTAAATTTTTTTTTTTTTTTTTTTTTTTTTTTTTTTTTTTTTTTTTTTTGACCATTTCTTTTTTTTTTTTTTTTTTTTTTCTCTTTTCTTTTATTTATTTTTATAATATAATATAACAATAATTTCGACTTTCCATAAAGCCTTTGACTAATATTTTATTATTTCCACAGTTTCAAAAAAAAAAAATACAGTCAAACTGTCTAAAATACAACTTTAACATACACATATATATATATATCCGTGTCTTCAGCAATGGTTGCCCCTACAGCTATTAAAAAAACTTTTAGAGATGCTTTATTAAGTGAACCTACAGCAAATTCACAGCCACTTTCTAGGATTGTTGGTACAGACAATACAAAACCTGTTGAACAAAGTGATGATGAAGATGATGATTTATTAATAGATAATGATACCAGTAATGACAACCATAATGAGCAAATGGACATAGACCAACAAAAAGGTCAAAACAAGAATGTAGTATTCGACGAAGAGGGTAAACCCAGATTTACCTCTGCTGCTAATAAAACTGATAATAAAATTAAATTAGAATCCAGAAAAATACCCGTTCCGCCACATAGAATGACTCCATTGAAGAACAATTGGACCAAAATCTATCCACCACTCGTTGATCATTTGAAATTACAAGTTCGTATGAATTTGAAAAGCAAATCTGTAGAATTAAGAACAAACCCTAAATTCACTACTGATCCAGGTGCATTACAAAAAGGTGCAGATTTTATTAAAGCTTTTACTTTGGGGTTTGACTTGGACGATTCCATCGCTTTGTTAAGGTTAGACGATTTATATATTGAAACTTTTGAAATTAAAGACGTTAAGACATTAAACGGAGACCATTTAAGTAGAGCCATTGGTCGTATTGCTGGGAAAGACGGTAAAACTAAATTTGCTATTGAGAATGCTACAAGAACAAGAATTGTTTTGGCTGACTCTAAAATCCATATTTTGGGTGGCTTCACCCATATTAGAATGGCCAGAGAAGCTGTGGTAAGTTTGATTTTAGGTAGTCCACCAGGTAAGGTTTATGGTAATTTACGTACAGTGGCATCAAGATTAAAAGAACGTTATTGAATTCTTAAATGCGCGGATGCTGGATAAGTTTCTATTTGTATAATATTATTGATACTACTAAGAACCGGGCATGTTCATATATTAACATCTAGTATTAAAAAGGAAAAAAAAAAAAAAAAAAAAAAACTTTTATTTCAACATTTTCTTTCTTTCTTGTTATTTTATAGTAAAGTATGTAATCCATCTCTACATTCTTTTTTTTATTAAACGGTTGCAGTTTAAATCAATTTTTTTGGGCTTTGGTATTGGTTTATTTTTCTACAATTCCTAAAAAACTGACGCGATGAACAAATTCTTTACGCTTATTTTACATGATTTATCTTGGAGAAAAGAAAAAATTTAGACTTTTACTTTTTTTTTAATGCATTTCCTTTTTGTATGGGAAAAAAAAAGTTACCTGTTTATTTTTAACTTTAAATCCTAAAAATAATCTTCATGTAGAATGTTCTTTTTAATAAAATTCAATGTACAGATAAAGTAGATAAAAATAAAGGCAGTGGTAAATTCTAAGATAATGGTTGTCTCAAAAAAAAAGGTGAGAAATATAGATGATTTGTTTGAACCGAGAGTTAAAAGGACCAAGCCTGATAATTTTATTGAGCAAAATACACCATCCGATGAAATCTATGTTTCTAGCACTAGTACCCCATTGTTTATCGAAGTAAATAGTACAGTTGATGCAGCTAATACTGTTGTAAACACTACTGATCTTAACCCTAATACGCAGGACACATTGGACCTCGAATTGTCTTCTCCATTGATGATAGAGGAGAATGACTTAATGCCAAAAGAAAAAACAGAACAAAAATCCAGCCAAACGAAAACAATAAAAAATGACAAGACTGGTCCTATAACAGATCAGGAAGTCCTTAAAAGTAATTCCCATACTAATAATGATCACAATAATAAAATTTCTATCAAGGATATATTATCTTGTCAGAAAAAAAGAAAAACTGCATCCATTACGAATGAAAAAGATATAATCGAAATTTTAGACGATACTAGTCAATTTCAGGATACAAATGTTTCCAAGTTCAACAGTGAAAACGTCGGATCTCATAAGAAAAAATTAATTACTTCACTTCTAAATGGTAATAATAGCACAACACTAACCGCATCTGAAAAACAACAAA
Organism: Saccharomycodes ludwigii; assembly: GCF_020623625.1. NCBI lineage: Eukaryota > Fungi > Ascomycota > Saccharomycetes > Saccharomycodales > Saccharomycodaceae > Saccharomycodes > Saccharomycodes ludwigii. The sequence goes on from NC_060203.1 coordinate 445,472, forward strand.
AAAAAATAAAAATTCAAAATGCAAAAAAAAAATTAACGAGTATATTATCGGGGAATAGTGCCATAGAGTTCAAGAGATATAGTACTGTTTCAAAAGATGAACGAATGAAATTACCGTTATTCCCCAAATTACAACATGTTGGATACACTTCCCAAATCTTCGATTATAATGGGATGAATAATGATTATTTAACATTTTTAGACAAAAAAAAAAGTGTAAAAGAATGTTTGCAAAAAGATGAAAATTTTGTTCACAATACATTGCCAGACCAGTATCTGGGAAACAAAGGGTCAACGTCAAGTACAAATCATGAAAAATATCCCATTAATATAAAACCTGAATGTTTTGAAAACATAACTTCGTTATGGTGTAATTATTTTAAACCGGAAAATGTTAGCGATTTATTGATCCCTAGAAAATTCGCTGATCACTTTTTGGATTATTTGGAGAAAAGTTTTGATAAATTGAAAACTACAAATACTAGAAATAAACTGAAAAACAATTATAACAACAACAAGACTAACACAACAACCGAATTTGACGACTTTATAGTTCCCGATGAGTTTTTATATGAGGAAATTAAGGAAAGTGGATGTGAGGGGAGTATAATTGATTATGTTCCGATAATCATAGTTTACGGTGAAAATGTAGGGAAAAACGCATTAATTAGCACATGTTTAAAGGACTGTGATATTTTTGAAATAAACAGTGGTATCAATCGAGGTAAAAAAGATATTACGTCTACAGTTGTAGAGGCATCAACTTCATATTTTCTTAATCAGGAACAGATTACCTCCAACACTAATACTAACTTTGGCAACGACCTCAATACTTTCACAACCAATACAGGAAAGCGTAGAGGAGTTATACTTTTCGATGATGTAGATGTACTAATAAAAGAGAATGATAAATTTTTTTGGAATTGTGTAGAAAAAGTTTTAGAAGTTAGCAGGAAACCGGTAATTTTAACATGTAGAGATATAAATTATATCCCAATGAACCTCCGGTACTGTTGTGAATTGGAAATGGGATTATTTGAAATACCTAAACCAGATGATGAACAATTAATTAAATATTGCCAATCTTCTTTGAATAAAAACAACATATCACTTCCAATAGAGGTTATAACATATTTGAACAAAAAATATCATTCTGATATCAGAAAAATTTTTATGGAATTACAATTCATATGCATGGGGAAGCAGTTTACAATACAGGAACAGCCCGAAAATTTAAGAGAGAGAAATGATGAAGGGTTAATCAGTTTACAAGACTATTCTGAGTTCCACAATAATCTCTCTTTAACTGATGTTTTGTCAAAAAATGTTGAAAATAAATCGAATTTGAGAAAAGCGACAGAGCTTATACAATTATCTAATGGGCAAGATCATTGTAAAATAAACCCAGACACTTTGATATGTTACATGAAAAGATACACAGATTATAATAATATGAACGCTTTGGAAGAGTATGAACTAAATATTGGAAAATATATTTATAAAGAATTGACTAGGCTCAATTATATTGAAGATTGGCGTGTTCCTGATAATTTTGTTCGCATGTTTGATAAATCAATGTTGTATTTAAGCAAAAAAGTAACTGATAGGCAAAAATTGTCGGAGCAGTACGGAAGGATTCAGAGAACTAGGTATTCTAAAAGGAAAAAATATGAACTTTTAAGGTATTTTGGAAGGCACAGCGAAAACTCGGACAGTGACAGGCTTTCTGAAAATTCAATGGATCAAGTTAAAACTGGAATTCTAATTGCTCATCCAGAAATTAGAGAATTGAAAACCTTTATTCTTCCTGCTATTTTAGAATTTGCCACAGTAGATGAAAACTCAAAAAATAAAAATATGCATCTATTTACCCATTTGAAAACTAAATTCCCCGAATGGAGTAAAAATGAAATTTTTGAGTACTTGTTGGAAAATAAGCTCCTAGAACCAGTGTGGTTCAATCATGACCCCAAAGATCTACTAAACGTTTATATAAATAGTAAAAAATAATCAGAGCTGTTCATTAGACGAAGATATAAGATCACTACATAATTATTGGACGTGTTTTTAACCTACCTCCTTTAAAATTAGTTAAAGCTCTGTGCTTCAAATCAACAATTTGTAATATCCTCCAGGACTCTTCTATGTGCTTGGGTTTTATAGGGTTAACTGCGTTATCCGGACCATCAAATAGTCTTTTTCTTCTTTTCTTATTATAAGCATTGCTATCTCTTTCTCCTTCCTCATTATCGTAATCATAGTATCCATCATCAACGTCACTGTCATCCTGATCTGCTGCTTGTTTTTCATCTTTGATAATCTTACTTGAGTTGCTTTCGTGTTTCTTCCTCTTTTTATTGTTAGTATTATTATGATTATTTCTCTCCTTTTGTTTATTCATTCTTTCTTCTTTAGCCTTAACTTTCAAAGCAGTCTCAGTCAATGAACAAACAATCTCGAAGGTTAGAAATCCTAAAATATCAATAACATCATCATGCGGTTTACCTTCGGTTAAATGGTTCAAACCACTCCAATCTCTAAACCTTTTAGCCTTTCTAAAGGTAAAACTTGCTTGCCTACAATCACTCCAATGAACATATTCTTCCTTGGTCATATTTTTAGTTCTATCATCTGCAATTTTCAACCTTTTCATGGTTTCTAAATGTGCTTCTCTTTCATCTTCGTCTTCATCATCAGCATCATTGTTATTATTCAAAGGCTGTTCGTTAAACATAAATTGCAGTTCCCAAGGTAATTTAATTGTTGATTTTTTCAATTTGGTGGGTGCATTTTTATCTTTACCATCTTCTAACAAAACATCATCGCCAGCACCATTATTCGGGTTATGCGTATCGTTACTACTGCCCCCAGGTCCACCACTGGTACCACCAAGGGATACATTGTTATCTTGGTCCTTGGCATTCTTCCGTAAATCTTTCCAACTTAAATACGTCCTTAATCTATTAACCTTAGCTTTATCATGTCTCATCAAGAAAATCACATCCTCAGGTAGGATATTCTTGGAGCCTCTACAATGGGCTGTCTGATTAGCCCTCATTAGAATTTCTATAACTTGACCCCTAACTATATCTTCAATCAATGATGTTGTTGAAATTGGAGGATCATTAGTTTCTCCACTAACAAACATCATTTGTTGAATTTCAACTCTGTATTTATATTTTGAGTCGTTTGGGCCACTAGAACTGGTAACAGTTGTAGAAATCGGGTTATTATTACTGGTCATTTGTGTTATTTTAGTAGCTGCAATTGTTTTTAAAGTAGTGGTACTATTATTATTAGCATATGTAGGAGTTACAATGACCGTAGAGCATGCGTTACTTTTAGCACTTGTGTTATTATTATTATTATTATTATTATTATTATTATTATTTACTGTTGTATGGTTAAGTTTCATCAGCTATTGCAGACATGAAAAAGAAAAAAGAAAAAATAAAAAATAAAAATTTATTATTCTTATAATTTTGCATACTTTTTTTTTGATATAATCATTCAGTAATAAAAAAAAAATTAAAATTAAAAGAATTGTATGTAGTTTTTTTTTTTCTTTTTTCCAGTTAATATAAAAAAAATAAAAAGATACAAAAAAATATTCATATAATTTGTAAAAAAAAAACAACAAAAAGGTATTTTAAAGCCCAACCACACACAGGTATATAAATTAGCAGATAGCAAATAAAAAGTATTAAAGTTTATATCATCAACATTTGAACTAACAAAGAATAAAGAGTTTACATTTACGGTTTAAAACACCACACAAAAAAAAAAAAAAAAAAAAAAAAAAAAACTATCTATCCATAATATAAACAGGTCAAAGACTCACCATATGTCATATACCAATAAAAGTGAGGAAACCAAAAATTTAACCATTGAAAATGACAAAGATGTGGTTCATATAGATGATATACCTCAAAATTACCCTACCGCAGAAATAATTAATTTATCAAATATTTTTAACCCACCTGAGACATCGGCGATAATCATCTTAAATCAAGAATTTGACATAACTTTTAAGCTGTTTACGAAAATATGGGAAAATTATAAATTAAAAATTTGCGCAGATGGTGGTGCCAATAGGTTGTTTGAATTTTTAACAAAAGAACAAAATATCACGACTTCCATAGATACTGTCTTGGTTGAAAAGTATTTACCTAATTTTATAATAGGAGATCTGGATTCTTTGAAACCTGAAATTGCTGATTTTTACAGTAGGCATAAAGTGAAAATAATCCAGCAGAAAACTCAATATTCATCAGATTTAACTAAAAGTTTGCATCTATGTTATACGTACTTCCTTTCATTATCTTCTAAAGATGATCCATTGGACCAGATATTTCAAGGCGACAGGTCAAACAACTATGGTGTTGAATTAGAAAAAGGTATACACACGTTGTTTAAAAAGCATATGAACCAAAACAATATTTTTAGTAGATGTCAAATTGTATGCATTAATGGTATTGGTGGACGATTTGATCAAACTATACAATCAATACACCATTTATACGATAATTATCATTGTAAAAATGGAGAGTTGTTATTTATCACTAAGGCTGATATAATATTTAGTATAGCTGGTCATGATGATGGTGGTTGCTTTTTACAATATGATTCGACCTTTTTTCAAAATTGTGGATCCTGTGGCATTTTGCCAATTGGTAAACCAACAACAATCAACTTGACAAAGGGATTGAAATGGGATGTTGTCAACTGGGATACAGATATTGGTACTGGTGGTTCTGTGAGTACTAGTAATTATTTTGTCAACGATTGTGGTATTTATATAAATTGTAAAGATGACTTAATTATGAGTATTGAGTACAATTGGTCCTAGATTTAAATACACAGCCCTAAACAGACTTGCACTTTTATTATTTAGGGCTTTGTATTTTTTTTTTTTTTCTTTTCTTTTTTCTTTTTTTTTCTTTTCTTTTTTTTCTTTTTTTAATTCCTTTAATTTCCCTTTATCTCCTTTTTACCTTTTTTTTATATTTTATTACAAATTACAAATTGCAAATTACAAATTTATAATAAAAATATTACTAAGTATTATTAATGAAAAAAAAACACGTAATTTACGAGTATTTAGATTCATGGTCGTATATACTTATGCGTAAACATGTAAGCATAATAATATATATATCACTATCAATTATAATATTACAACTTAGTATCGAATCTTGCATTCTTGCATTAAAATGTTAACCCATTGATATATATATACACCAGATAGTTCAAGTAAAAGTAAAAGTAAAAAAAAATATATTTCTCATCTTTTTAGTATTATACTATCTTAATTTTAAATAATAAAAGCTAAACAGGATTAAAAACAAAGAAACAAAAAAACCTTCCCACATGGAAAATCGTGACAATAATAACGTTGCTTCCATTGTTGATAGTGTTAGCAGCAGAAGTACATATAGTACAAGTAATAGCACTGAAGAATATAATGATGTCAATATCACCAAGGAGGATCAGCCGGCTCAAGACAGTAACTTTGAATATGCGGCTTCAACAATTACAAATCCCAGGGAACATTATTTCCAAGGGAGCGCACTAAAAGAATATCTATTTATCATGACAGCAATGTTAACACAGGTTTTGAATCAAAGTGGTACTACTCAGACATTAACTTTATTTAATGTCTTGAGTAAAAGTTTTAACAGTAGTACTCAACAATCAAGTTGGCTTATGGCTTCGTTTCCATTGGTGTCAGGGTCCTTTATTTTGATCAGTGGCCAATTAGGTGATATATATGGCCTAAAAAAAGTCCTAATGTTTGGATACGTCATGATTTGTATATGGGCCCTTATCGCCGGCCTTTCGATGTATGCTCATAATTCAGAGTTTTTCATTGTTTGTAGAGCTTTTCAAGGTTTTGGCATTGCATTTATTTTACCTAACGTTATGGGAATAGTTGGCAATATATATTTACCAGGTACTCAAAAGAAAAACATGGTTATTAGTTTAATTGGAGCATGTGCTCCTATAGGTGCTACTTGTGGTACGTTTTGGTCAGGCTTGATAGCCCATTATAGTTCCAATTGGGCCTGGACATTTTATGCATATTCTATATTAAGCTTTCTATGTTTAATTGCCGTTATATTTTGTGTTCCATCAAATATACCTAAAAACACTAGAAATATTAAGATGGACTGGATAGGTAGTTTTATTGGTGTTGTTGGATTAATTTTATTCAATTTTGTTTGGAATCAAGCTCCAATAGTTGGTTGGAATCAAGCATATTGTATTGCTTTACTTATTATAGGATTTGTATTCATAATATTGTTTTTTATTTATGAATTAAAATTTGCCCAATACCCCTTGATACCTAAAGCTATATTTCATAATCACAGGCTTCTGTTAATTTTGACGGCTGTATTTTTGGGTTGGGGTTCATTTAGTAATTGGATGTTCTACTATGTTAATATTTTGTTAAATTTAAGACACTATTCTACTTTATGGACGGGTGGTACATACTTTGTATTTTTCATATTTGGTTTTAGTGCTGCTTTAATTGTTGGATTTACCATCAAAAGAATAAATCCTTCAATATTATTATTTTTTTCCATGTGTGCTTTTACTACCGGTTCAGCAATGTTGTCGGTTGTTCCAGTTCATCAAAACTTTTTCAGAATGACTTTTGGAATGATGATAATTTTAAGTTTTGGTATGGATTTTTCTTTTCCATCCTCTTCCATTGTATTAAGTGATGAATTACCAAGAGCAAATCAAGGGATGGCCGGCTCCTTAGTTAATACAATGATCAATTATGGGATGTCATTGTTTCTTGGCTTTGGTACTACGGTTGAAGCAGAAGTTAGAAAAAAACACCCAGATGATGTATTACTTGGCTATAGAGCTGCTTTATATTTTAGCACTGGACTAGCTGGATTGGGTATTTGTGTTGCTGCGGTTTATATGATTGAACATTTATTGTTTGCAAGACTGAAAACAAATACAGATAAAGACAATGGCGAAAACAACAATTTTGGCATGTTGGAAGCAGACAAGAATGAAATATCAAATTAATAGAATAACCTAGACAAACTATGATTTGTGAGCGTATAAGATTCAGGCAAAGATAAAAAAAAAAAAAAAAAAAGAAAGAAAGAAAGAAAGAAAGAAAATAAGAAAATAGAAAAAAGAAAATCTTTATCTAACAAGTTGCTCAATTGCTTACATAGTTTCTGTTTTTGGTTAGTATAGACACATAAATATATATATATCATTTCTACTTTTATAAATTTACGATAAAAAAGAAAGGAAAAAGTCAAAATAGTTTCCTTATAGCAATTTTTTTTTTTTTTTTGCTCTCTTCAAATATTTTCATAGGAGCGAGCGGGTTGGTAAGGGTTTGATTTAATTGATGAAAGCTGCGGGTGTAAAATAAATTTTCTTTCCATGCATATAAAAAAAAAAAAAAATGATGCATTTCTAAAAGCAAAACAGGTCAAATTTAGAGCTTTCATTATACACTTAGTTTAATAATGACCATTTCTCAGTTACTTAAATATATGGTAAAAGAACAAACAATTTACAGTTTATAATATAGAGTACATTTGATACAATAATAAGATTAATATATAACTCACTGTATTAACGCATGAAAAAGGTTTTACCATCAATAACAAGATATAGTACCTCAAGGTACTTTTTATCAAATACAACAAAAGTGTCTAGAATACCTATAACTAAAATACCAATATTTTCCCCTATATTTTATCAATTGCATAATACGCATAATTTTTCCACTTTTCAAAGATTAAATTATGCTACGTACAAAAATCACAATGAAGATTTAAATGAGCATTATACCATGAAACCACCTTTTAAACCAACGAAAGAGCAGTTATTAAAAAATTCAAAGGGTTTTTTGGAAAGGTTTAGAATTAGATCAAAATGGTTGTTAATTAAAGATTATAGGCCCTTTAATGTAGACGAAATAAGTACATTATTTTCCTGGTTTTTTATTTTTCAAATATTATGGATTATTTTGGGGACAACAACTTTTGTTTCCTTGATATTGTTTTCCGTAGATAAAATTTTAGGTACAAACAAGGATTTTGTATCAATGATTTTGAATAAAAGTAAATGGGGCGCAGATAAAAATATACAATTTGTGGTTATGGGTGATGTTTCACCAAATTGGAGAAAGGGATTTCTAGCATTTAAGTGCTTGAGAATAAAGACTAAAAATGCAAATAGCAGTGAACCAATATTTTTTGATTTAACAATTAAAAAATTAGAATTAACTTTATCCTTAAGAAAATGGCTGAATGGCCAGGGCCTAATAAATGAAATAAATTTGAGGGGTATTGAGGGGAATATTAATCTATGGGAAGATCCAATGGCCAATAATTGGATTAAGAATCATAATTACCAAATAAACAAAATCGTCTGTCAAGATTGTCATTTTATTTACAACGAGGATTTAAACATAAACATTTTCAACATGACTTTGCCCAAGCTAAGATTTAAATATTGTATGGTTGATTTTTTCAATGCTACTGTGGTTTCCGGGTCAATAAATGACTCTTTGTTTACAATTCATAAGAGACAACACAGTTTGGCGTATACAAAGGATTTATCGCATGATCTAGCATCTTCCTGGGAAAGAATAAGTAGGTTAAGGATAGACCAAACATCTATTAGGGATTTAGGTCTACCTCGGTCAAAAAGTTTCAATTGGATTGATGATGGTAAACTGGAAATAACCGCTGATATAATGATACCTAAAATAGAATCGGTTGATACTGACAATAACGATCATACCCCTAACAATAACATGGAAGATCATGATTCAAAAGTCAACAAGTATATAGTTATGGATTTCAAATTTAAATTTAAGGATTTGTCAGCAAAGTTGCCGTCTGAAAACCCACATTTGTCTAATGATGCCACCATTTTAAAACTTGATGAATTAAAACCCTTAATCACATATGTAAACTCCAAAAAAACATGGTATCACTCTATGAGGCAAAAATATGGTGATCCATTTTTGTCATCACTGCGCTCATCTACTTATATAAGTAATGAATCACCGGCAAACAATAGTAGTCGTAATAGCGGTAATGCCTTGGGAGATATGGGATGGACGTTTACTGATGATCAAATACAACACAAAAGTTCATATCCGGAAATAACAGTATTTTCATGGCCAGAAGACGAAGATGGGAATAATTCCGAAGGTGGTAAAGAAATTATCAAGTATCATAATATAGATAGAGATACTAATAATAATGAAATAATATTGACGTGTAGAGTGGTAGAGAACGTTCAGGACTTGAGAAATAAACTATTATTTAAAGAAACCAAAATTTATGACATGGTAACGATGGAATTATATTATGATTTAATGAAAGTTGTAGAAGACTGGGAATATAAAAAAAATCATGATTGGACTAAGTTATGGACAGCCACTTTTATGTCTCAATTATTAATTTTAGGATTGGGGTCCATCGCATAATGGTCAATTTATTATTATTATTATTATTATTATTATTATTATTATTATTATTATTGATTATGACTTTTGTATTTCCGTATGAATAAAATAAATTATTATTTGCATATATATATATATATATATATATATATTTAATTGCTATCTGTATATAGTTGTATATAGTACTTGAAACAAACGAATTTTTAATGATTAGTGTGTTATTTTGTTTTGATTATCTTTAGCTCTTTCCTTTTGTTATTTCTCATCCAATTTCAAAGTTTTGGTATCTTTATTAAAGGAAAAAATCGTTCGTCACCTTTGTCTTTATTGTTGATATGATTATGTAGTTTATTAATAGTAGAGTCAGTTGCTTTAGCACCTATCCCTGTATATTCTTGTCCTTTTGCTATGGTATCACTAGTAGAAATGCTACCATTATTGCTGTTTGTAACCATGTTTTTGGATTGCTTTACGTTACCACCATCTTCCACCTCATTCCCATCATAACCCATTCCTCGTAGTATTCCTATACCAAACTGTTTAATTGGAACTTTCTCGTATTCTTGTAATGAAGTAATTTTCTGTTCGTTATTTAAAATTTCTGTGGGTGCTTTAATGGTTATTTTTTCTTTTTTATTAGAGGATTGCTCATCATCACTGAACTTAGATTTAGAAATTTCATTAATAGATATTTTGCTTATCAATTTTTGTCTTTTCCTTTTACGTTTATTTAAAAAAGCATCACTATCATTTTTGAGACTTTCATTATCAATATCAAATGATATTTTTTCATTTTTAACACATGGAAACGAATTGCCTTCCTCCTTATTATCGATGCTATTGAGGGTATTGTTTCTTTGAATAATATTTTTATTGCGTTTAGGATTATTTTTCTTGGCAGTTTTTAAATTGATTGAAATACGTTCCATGCTCAGTTTTCTAGAATTTTAATTACTTTTAATTATGCGATAACCGGAAGTTATAACAATCTCTACTACTTATTTAGCTTTTGTTCAATGTTTGACTAAATGTTTAATGGCATGTGGCACCTTTGACGAATGTTGGAATTTTGTTGCTCTGGATTAATCATTGCAACATTTTATTTCCAAACAGCGAATATCCGAATTTGTACCGGATAAAATTAAAGTTATACAATCGTTATTTATCTACAAAAGAAAGAAAGAGAGAGAAAAAACTTTAAAAAGCTACTGAAATTTCATTGGTTTTTTAATTTTCATCAAAAATCTCGGAAAAAAATATATATATATATCTCGAGTATGCATTTCTACGTAGATATCAGAAGGTTAATTTTGAACCTTTATTTACCGACAATTATAACTATCAGAACGAGTAGTATAAAGAGTAAATTAGTTTGGTACTTTATTATTTTATTTAAATATACATATACATGTATTATTAAACCTTTTTATAATGGCACATAATATTTCGAATCTTTTTCTTTTTATTTTCCATTTCCTATTTTTATTTTTCTTTATTTTTGAATTTCAAATCCTCTTTTTAATCTTACATTATACAAATAGTTAAAACTTATGCATATCCATTGCATTTATGACTTTGATTCAACATTGGAATTCCATGCTAGCTAGAATATCCCCTACTATTCCATTAACGAGGCACCGTAAATATAATTTACAATTGTTTAAATACTACGGTAAGCTGTATAAGAAATATGATAAAACTGAGCCCCCTAAAACTATTCAATTGTTATTACTTCACGATTTATTAAAGAGGAACTATTCTGGTAAAATTCCAAAGCCCGATAACGCTGACAACCTTAAGGGCACCTTAGAAAATAATCATATTAACCCAGAAAATAAAATAATTGCTGAAAATAATAAATCAACGGCAATAACTAAGATATCAGGCAGCATGGAAAGCAAAATACACGATATTTTAAAAAAAACCAAACTAAAATATTTTAAAACTAAAGATTTAATTTTAAAATATGCTTCTGCTATCAAAAAACAATATAACAAATCAGTAAAAGCTATTAAAGAGGCTAATGAGAAGTTCGATCAACAGGAAAAGGAAGCAACCAGGCTAAATTATAACACAGACTTGAAAACACATTCCAAGATCCAAAATTTGCCATCCGAATTAGAAAAAAAAAGAATGCAATGGGCCAGAAAATTAAGTTTTTATATGGATTCATTGCAAGAAACCATTTTTACAGCTACAAGAGCGTTAAACGATGTCACTGGTTACAGTTCTATTCAAAAATTAAGAAATTCTATTGAAGTCATGGAAAAAGAACTAGAAGATCAGAAACAATTGGGTAAGGAGGCTAAAAAGAAGTATGAACATGCCCTTTTGATTAGAACACAATCACAAAGTGAATTGAATGAGTTATTACAAAGGAAAAATTCGTGGAATGCAGAAGATTTGAATAGATTTACCACTTTGTTTAAAGAGGATTCAAAGAATCAGCAAAAGGAGGAGGATTGTGCAAAAACCCTTAAAGAGGCTGAATTAAAGGAGGAATCTTTAGGGAATGAATTGTACAAAGCTATTCTAACAAGATATCACGAAGAACAAATTTGGTCTGATAAAATTAGAAGAACATCCACATGGGGAACTTTTATGTTAATGAGTGTTAATATTTTGTTATTCGTCGTCGTCCAATTACTGTTGGAACCTTGGAAAAGGAGAAGGCTGGTGAGATCATTCGAAGATAAAGTTAAAGTAGCCCTTGAAGAAAACAAAACTGAACAAGATGTCAGATTTGACAAACTTCTGGGTTTATTAGACGATCGGCCAGAAGACAAGGCCTTAATAGAAAAAGCCTTGTTATCTAAATCTGAAACTGAATTTGATAATTTGAAGGGGAAACTAAACCAAGATTTAAACGCTAGCAGCGATAGTGCTGGAGGGGAAGATCTTTTGAATAAAAAGCCTGTAGAAGAAGATAAAGATGATACCAAAGAGGATAATGGTAATGAAGTAACTAATGATGATGTAATTATTTCGATGAATAACAGTAATTCTATTGGTTTAGAATCGCCAATTTTAAAATTCATGATCAAATTAATAATTAAATTAGATAACTTAATTATTAACAATTTTTATATTTCACAAGTTTCAAAAGAAGTAAAATCACACGTGCTTTATATGTGGAGGATAATTGAATCCAAATTTTACGATATATTCTCATTAATGGCAACAAAGAAAGATTCCTAGTGGTATTTATTTATTAGAAAAATAATAATTAAAAAGAAAAAGGAAAAGAAAAACATTTGTAGTTGAAGAATACATAAGGTTTATATTCTGTAATTAGCATTTTTTTTTTTTTTTTTGTTTTCTACTGCTTTATAGTATATTATTTACAAAGTGTCAGCGACAATTTTTAACTCGAGGAAAGTTTTTTGTTTTTTTTTTTTTCTGTTGATATTTTTATGTGTTTTTACCCGGTTACCTTTATTTTTTTTATTTTTTTTTAAGTTAAAGGAGTGGCAAAATGACAAAATTAACAAAAAAAAAAAAACAAATTTATTTGCTATTCATTTTCAACAGCTTTTTATTACTTCTTTTCACAACTACATAGAATTAGAACCTGTAAATTAAATAATCTATCTTTTTTTTTTTTTCAATTAAAATAAATAGCCCACAACAAAAAAGGAAAATAAACTAATAAGTAATATCATAATGGAAGAATTGGGAATAGTTAAAACAGAATCCAAAAACTTGAAAGTTACAAAAGAAAATAATAGCAATTCTTTATATGCCAAACTAGCTGCGTCCCGTAATCAAAATTCATCAAGTAATGACCTTTATTTGAAATTAAAGAAGCTAGAAAAGGAGTATGAGCTATTGACGTTGCAAGAGGAATACATTAAAGATGAACACCGTCATTTGAAAAGAGAATTGCTGAGGGCACAAGAAGAAGTCAAAAGGATACAATCAGTTCCATTGGTCATTGGTCAATTTTTGGAACCGATTGATGAGAGCACAGGTATTATTTCTTCTACCACCGGTATGAACTATGTTGTCAGGATTTTATCCACATTGGACAGAGAATTATTAAAGCCATCAACTTCTGTGGCCTTGCATCGTCATTCCAACGCTTTGGTTGATATATTACCACCCGATTCAGATTCTAGTATATCTATTATGGGATCTGATGAAAAGCCAGATGTTACTTATGCAGATGTTGGTGGATTAGACATGCAAAAACAAGAAATTAGAGAAGCCGTTGAATTACCCCTAACACAGCAAGATTTATATGAACAAATAGGTATAGACCCTCCAAGAGGTGTTTTGTTATATGGCCCGCCCGGTACTGGTAAAACAATGTTAGTGAAAGCAGTGGCAAATAGCACCAAAGCCAATTTTATTAGAGTAAATGGGTCTGAGTTTGTCCATAAATATTTAGGGGAAGGTCCAAGAATGGTTCGTGATGTTTTCAGATTAGCTAGGGAAAATGCACCTTCTATTATTTTTATTGATGAAGTTGATTCTATTGCTACGAAGCGTTTTGATGCACAAACAGGTTCAGATCGAGAGGTTCAGCGTATTCTAATTGAATTATTGACTCAAATGGATGGTTTCGATCAAAGCACTAATGTTAAAGTTATTATGGCCACCAATAGAGCAGATACTTTAGATCCAGCCTTATTAAGACCGGGTAGATTGGATAGAAAAATCGAATTTCCATCATTGAGGGATAGACGTGAACGTCGTTTAATTTTTAGTACCATTGCTTCTACCATGAGCTTAGCTCCAGAAGTTGATTTGGATTCCTTGATTATTAGAAATGACGCATTGAGTGGTGCTGTTATTGCAGCAATCATGCAAGAAGCGGGACTAAGAGCCGTGAGAAAGAATAGATATGTCATTTTGCAAAGTGATTTAGAAGAAGCCTATTCTGCTCAAGTTAAAACGGGTTCTGATGTTGATAAATTTGATTTCTATAAATGATATATGTGTAGATATATATATGTGTGTGTGTGTGTGTGTGTTTCTGCGTTTTAGAAAGGAGTGTGTTTTTTTTTTTTTTCATACCTTTCATATATGTTGTATAATCCATTATTTTTTTTCCTATAACTACCGATACAATAATCTCAAAGTATGAATACATTGTATGCGACCATTCCAGGCTTAAAGGATGATATATCTTGAAAATTAAAATGATCCATATCTAAACTATATATATCGTTCCATTTCTTCTCAAATGTGTACGTGTTGTTTTTATTATTTGCTAAAAGTACAGAATTAACAGAATAAGGTAGGATGATGGTAAAGTTTTGATTTGTTTTATTGTGAATTTCCGCAAATAACTCGTAAACATAGGTGATATCAGTTCCTTTCAAGTTTAATATCGCACTATGATGATCATCAAATATCAAATTTTGCTCAATCCTCTCTGTTTCAGGGTCTGTATCGTAAATCTCCAAATTAGAATTCAAATACATCCATGTTGGAGGTGAATAAGTTTTCCACCATATATGTATAAAATTGGTTTGTGGAATATTGCTTAAATTATTATTACTATGAACATATTGATCAAAAATTGTAATTATTCCCCTTTGATGTAAAATACCCATTAGTATGTACATTAATAAATTGAAAATTATTGATAGTTTCATTATCACCCCTTTATTGTCAATGATTTTACAATATTTCACAATGGATATTATAAATAAAGGTTGCAATGGTATTAAAAATCTTAGTTCTTGGTGAGGAAAACAGCTTAAAATTACCAAGCTTCCAATAATGGACAATATGTGAATATCATTGAGGACATACAGAAATTTGACGCTAAATAGGACTAGAATTAATGGGCCTAGTAGTTGCGGAATGTTAACAAATAAATGGGTCAGTCTCATATGAACACCATGTTTTTGCAAGTTTTTAATATCAATATTATACAAAAAGTTATTCAACGGTGCTATGATTGGCGAGGTGGTGCTATGCGGTTGTCTCCACTCTTTATAGTACATTTTGGTATCGAAAAGTATGATCAAATATGAAGTTATAGCAAAAGTAAATAATGAAATCAAAATTTGATTAAAATTGTGAGCTCTAGCAAGTTTAACAAGTAATGGCAAAATTACAAATCCTATAAATGTAATCCTATTAAAGACACCAATACTAATTAAAACCCCAAGACAGAGCCATGGTAATATATTTTTATTGCCAATATTCGTACAATTTGAGCCTGATAAAATGGGTGCCTTGTCGGCACATTTGTCGATGCACCATAATGACAAAAGCAATAGATTTGTTTCGATACCATTTGAAAAGGAATGTGATTGGTACGCAATTGTGACATAAGAAGTTATAATAAGAAACAAAACTTTGTTTCTTTTACGTTTTGCTGAGTTTGGAAATACCCTTGCTTTAATGTAAAAAAATAATATAGCAAAATATATGAAAAAGTTGTATAATCTTGTAATTTTTATTAGAAGGGTGGGAGATACAGTGTTGTCGTAATTATTGAACAATGAATAAAGTGGTAAGTACCATACAACAATTGGGACAAAACTTCTAGCGCCCTCTACAAATTCCCAAGGTAAATCAACTGCAAATCCATTTTTATTCCAAATCCACATTAAAATTTCCATGCACTGAAAATGTTCATCTGGATGTATATATGAGGGTTGAATAACAAAAAATGCACAGAACAATATTTTAAGTATGACGTTAAGAACGCACTTAAGATTTGCCATTTTACTTTTTTGCATCTTATGTCTTGTGGTTTGCATTGACGTTATTGTATATTTCAGTGATAAAGAGGGAAAAAAAAATTTCTTTTTTCTTTTTTCTTTTTTCTTTTTTTTTTTTCTTTTTTCTTTCTTTCTTTTTTTCTTTTTTTCTTTTTTTTTTTTGATGGTTTTTGAATTTTTTCCGAATAAGCAACTTTATCTTTTTTTTTTTTTTTTTTTTATTTATTATAACATTTTCTTTTTATTAAAGTTTATTTTATATTACAAAGTTCTTGTTCCCTCTTTTTATTTGCTGTATAAAAAGAAATTTTGTTAAATACACTTAGGATTCATATAACTTGTTCAAAACATGCGAGTTCAAATAATAAATAAAGTAACTTATAATTACAATCATTAATAATAATAGTATACATATATATAAACTAAAATACCTTTGATAGGTTCATTTAAAGCAGAAAAAAGACAAATAGTTAAGAAAAAGTACGAAACAAAAAGTAAAAAAAAAAAAAAAAAAAAAAAAAAGAAAAAATAAGAGAAAAAAAAAAAAAAAAAAAATAAGCACATATAGAAAACCCCTGTAGATTTTTTTTTAAATTCATTTATGCCCCAAACATGTCACAATTAGATCAACAGGCCATATTGAATGCTTTTCAACAAACAACTCAGTCGAATGCTGTTTTAATCAAACAGGCGGAAAAGCAATTACATGAACTAGAAAAAATCCCTGGTTTTTGCTTGTTCTTATTGCAAAGTATTAGTGACGATTCGCTTTCATTGAATATTAGAATGTCCAGTGCGATTTATTTGAAAAACAAAATTCTAAAAACTTGGAATGATAAATTGGTTTTCATAAAGAAAGATCACATAATCCAAGAGGATGAAAAATCACAAATTAAATCCAATCTAATTAGAGTTTTAATTACTCAGTGTAACAACAGTCACTTAAGACCTCATTTGACTGAATCCATTAGAAGCATTTTAATTGCCGAGCAAGGTAAATGGGATTTAACCGAGACAACCTTTGAACTATTGAGTGGCAACAATCAAGATTTAGTGTACACCGGACTATTAGTTATGTTTGAATTTTGTAAATTCAACAAATGGAATGTTGGCACAGAAAGAGTTTTGCTTGACAAATTTATCGACAAAAATTTCCCGCTTTTGGAAAGTTTTGCTCAACAGTTGGTTAATAACGCCGATTCTGACATGGACTATCATTCTGGTGAATTGTTGTATTTAATTTTAAAATGTTTCAAATATGGTTGTTTGGTGAATTATCCGACCTATTTTGCACAAGAAGAGGGCGCTTTTGACAGATGGATCCAGTTACATTTGGTTTTATGCAAAATACCATTGCCTCAACAAGTGCTAGCTTTAGATTCTATGGATAGGTCATTAGATAAAAGATGTAAAGTTAACAAATGGACATTTGGCAATTTGAATAGAATGCTACAAAGATACCATAGATCAACTAAAGTGATTACCGAAAATTTTGTTCAACATGTTTTAACTAACATTGTCCCCCATATTTTGAATGAGTATTTTCAAATTATCGAGATGTGGGGCTCAAATAAATTATGGTTAAGTGAAGGCTCTTTATACCATATGATTGAGTTTATTACCAAGACTGTTACCATTAATGAGCTATGGGCTTTGATTCAGCCTCATTTAGAAGCTATTTTGACACATGTAGTTGTTCCAAGTATGTCTAGCACAGATGAGAGTGTTGCCCTGTATGAGGAGGATCCTGAGGAGTATATTAGAAGATATTTTGATCAAAATAGGGAAGGTTCTACACCAGATGTTGCCGCATCTAATTTGGTCTTTGCCATTTGTATTAAAAGGTTTGACGAGATTGGCTTGGTATTAACTGTTTTACAAAACATTTTTACCAATTTTAATGTTACTGAAAAATACAGTGTTTATAAAGAGGAAGCTGGGCTAAAGATCTTAGGTATTGCTGCTGCTTTTCTATACAACTTTGAAAGATGTAAAATTCTAACACCACAAGATTTTGAGGGTATTTACGAAAACTGTGTTTTACCAATCTTAAAGCTCAATGGGCAATGTCCATTTTTATGTGCACGTGCTTTAGAGACATTGGCTGCAACTGAATATGAGTTTCAAAACATGGGTTTATTAAGTCAAATATTTCAAGAGGTTTATTTGAGATTTATGGGTGATGACGGCAC
Source organism: Saccharomycodes ludwigii (assembly GCF_020623625.1). Lineage (NCBI taxonomy): Eukaryota > Fungi > Ascomycota > Saccharomycetes > Saccharomycodales > Saccharomycodaceae > Saccharomycodes > Saccharomycodes ludwigii. The sequence goes on from NC_060203.1 coordinate 463,809, forward strand.
CAATACCATTGATAATTATGATGATAGCAAGTTACCTATTGAGATTGAAGCGGCTGATGCATTAAGTACGTTAGTTATTTGTAATCCGTCTATTAAACAACATATTGGCTCGCAAGTTCCATCTATGGTTGAAAAGTTGCTTAAGTTATCCAAAATTTTTGAAATTGATTTATTAAGTGAAGTTATTGAGGTATTTGTTGAAAGATTTTCTGATGAGTTGTCACCATTTGCCCAGGATTTAGCTAGTAATTTGGCACAGCAATACATCAAAGTGGCAACGGATATGATCAATAACAGCAACAATGGTGCAACAGATATATCTGTGTTTGGTAGTGGCAAGGGTGGTGATGGCGACAATGACCAAGAATTGCAGGCTTCTGCTTTATTAACCACAATGACTACCATGGTTATGTCGATGGGTAAAGTGTCATTGATTAGTGTATTCAAACCAGTTGTGAAATTTGTTATATTGAATGCACAAATTGAATTTTTAAGTGAAACAATGGATCTATTTGATAGCTTGATGCTTAGCAGCAAAGCTTTATATGGTGGGTTTAATGACGATATTTGGGAGCTATATTGCGATATAATCGATTCTTTTCAAACTTACGGTTTGGATTACTTTGATAATTATGAAGATGTTTTGGAAACTGTTGCTACTTATGGATTTCAGCAACAAGATGGTTCTAACACTAGTGTTAAGCCCGAATATATTCAAGCTTTTTTGCAGGTTATTAACCAAGTGTATGATTTGTTAGATAGTGAATTTTTCATTGAGAGTTGTTTTGGAATCATGTGTTTTTATGCGTTGAGCAATAAGGATATTACATTGTTGGACAAAACTATACAAGTTTTCTTTACAATCAAAAACAAAGTTAGTGAAGATATGAAGAAATCAGAGGCTAATGATGAAAATGATGATGATCTATACAGTTCTTCTTTTGATTTAGATAATGAGCCATTTACCAAATATGTTTTAGCATGTTTGGTAGTGAAACCGATCGAAACAGTTCAAACCTTAGAACAAACAAATTCGTTACTACCATTTGTGCAGACCTGGTTGGATTGTGACTTTAAGGGCGTATTTGTTTTAAAATTACAAATTCTGGCAATTTTGAACATTTTTAAATTACCACAATTTTTGCCCCCTATTGTGCAACCATTTTTAAATAAATTGAGTGAAAATTTAGTCAGTAGTATAGAAAAAGTACCGGCCGCCATCAGAAACCATGAAGCTATTGTTAAGGGGGAAGGCTTGTCAAATGGTGGATTGAGTGAAGATACTGAGTTTTATGATCAATTTGACGATGATTTTAAAGAATCCTGTTTGGATCAAATAAATGTTTTCCAAGAAGTACATTCATTTTTCAGTGCTATTGCTATGAATGATCAAGACAGATATGCTGCCATTATTGGTTCATTAAACCAAGAAAAATTGGACTCATTGAAAGTTATATTGGATTTTGTTGCGGGAAAATAGATAAGGGATAGTTATTTATTGTATTTTTGGATCCATTGGTAGTAGCACATTGTTTTCAAGACATATATGTATATATACATGGAAATCTTATTTTATTTTGCTATGAAATTAATACATTTCATATTTTTGTAGTATTTAATTTAGTTTATTATCAAAAAGAAGAATTGCAAAATACATATGTTTAATTTAAATATTGTTATGACTAGCATTAGGTGGCACCAGCGGCTCCGCCGGTATCATTAGAACTTGCACCGCTGTTACTATTTAGACGAGACCTAGACTGCCTAAATAATTCTTCTTGTTGTCGTAGCAACTCTTCTTCACTTAGGCCACTTTTTTTAAACTTCATATCTCTAACTTGTCTAATTTTTTGGACTTCCTTATGTTGATCCAAAACATGATGTAGTGGGGCTATGAAATCAGGGAACTCCAGTTCTTCTAGAGCAGACATCACATGATCTGGAGATATGGTTTTTTTGGCCTCTTTGTCAGCCATTTCACTAGCCATCGAGGATAGGATCATGATGAATTCGATACCACCGTCTATAATAATTTCTCTTGCTTCTTTACTGAATGTCACATCTGTGTCTGCCAATACTTCTGATATTATTTTCTGAACGGTAGCTTTGGGTAGTGAGATTTCGTCATTTGATTCCCCAGACATTTTTTTTTTTTAATTCTGATTTAATTTTGATTTAATTCTGATTTAATTCTGATTTAATTTTGATTTAATTTTGATTTAATTCTGATTTAATTTTGATTTAGTTTTAGATTTTTTATTTTCTTTGCCTTAATTTTTTTTTTCAAATTACTTTGGGACGTTTCCTTTTTCCCTTTTTATATATTTCATACCAGCTTTTTATTTTCTTTTATTTTATTTTATTTTATTTTCTTTTCTTTTCTTTTTTTGATTTTGCGTGTTGTAAAAAAATTACATTGAATTTGTAAATCTATGTGGTGTGTGGGTTTTACCTTCTGTAACGCCCATTGCCAAAAACAACGTAGAAAAAAAATATATAATAGATTTTCAAGTCACGTGCTAAACTTTTTCTATTTTTTTTTTTTTTTTTCTGTCGTTTCTTTTTTTTTTTTTTTTCGTGGCTCGAACCGCACAAGTAAACAAAAATTGATGGAAAGGAAAATAATTAAAATTTTTCCTTTCTTTTTCTTTCCTTTCACATTTTATTATAACTGCCAATTAATCATCATTTGATAAAATAAAACAGAAATAAATAAATAAAAGCTTAGTTTTTACCCCTCCTTTAAGACACAACGCTTGTCAATAACCTTTCCTCCAAAGTTATAACAATGAATTCATTATCAAAAAGTGATAACAATACTTCATTTTCTCCCGTTATTTTAACAGAATACGAAAATCAAAGCGGATTATTAGCATACGTAACCATTGAATTAAACAAACAAAGATTAAGTATCAAAGAACTAAGCAGCGATCGTGTAATTAATACATTATTCATCAATGAAGCAAATACAAAGATAAATACTATTAAATTCAAACACATTAATAACAGTGACACTAGTTTAATTCTGTTGGGACTAAGTACTGGTGAGATATGGATCTATGCTTATAAAAACAACGAAATTGTAACTAAATTGAGTACTCAAAGCAACTTTCCTATTGTTGATTTGCAGGTTGATAGCACAAGCAACAAACTTTATTGCTGCGACAGTGGGAATATATTGCATATTTATGATTTGACCAATTTTAACAAGATAAATAAATTGGATTTAAATGAAGATATATTTTCGTCATCCTCTTCAAATGATGCTACGATTGGCAAGATATGCTGTATTAATTCGGCCAATGATAAGAATGAAAAAGTTTTACTTTGTTCACAAAGTGTTTTGTTATATAATCTAACAAGTAATGAAGTCGAATTAAAATTTCCTGGTCATATCACACCAATTACCTTTGTTGAGTATATTGAAAGTCACAAGTGCTTTGTTACTGCTGCTAAAAATGATAGATTTTTAAATGTCTATGATATTAAAACAGGAAATATTATAACTGTTTTAAGTAGCAGTGAACCAGTAGAAGCCAGTAAGGTCACCATAAGCATTGACCACAATTCTGACAAAGTTAATGTTTATGTCATTACTGAATCAGGTAATTTAGAAATCTTCCAAGACATTTTTGTAAAGCGAGAAGATAGCGATAATATCGAATCTTTATTAAAATCCAAAAAGAAAAAGAAGGACAGGACAGGTGTCAAAAATGGTGGTAATAAAAAGTCAAAGAAAATTGATGGGAAGATTACTTTTGAAATGAATTCTAAACATTTGCCCCTATTGAATTGTACTACTTCTAATAGTATTGATGAACTAATCATTACTTGGCTAGAACGTGTTTCAAGTCCCTTTTCTAAACAAATAACTGTGGCTGCTGCACCACAGGATGTTGTTAATTCCACAAGCAACTTATTTTATACTATAAAAATTAAACCACACTTCAGTAATCAAGGCCAAAAACACTATCAAGGCACAGATATTGCATCACATGAAAAGTACGTTGAAGGCAATGCAACTGTCAGCAATGGTGACAATTTCCAAGATTTATTAGAAAGTGAAATTGACAAAGTATTAGAAAATAATAATAATGTAATAACCAGTTTACAAGACCAATTATTTGATCAAATGTTAGAAAATACGAAAGACCATAAAAATAAAAAAGCATCAACTACTATTGGTTCTGATAATAATGTTGATATTGCAACGACAATCTCAACAACTAATACTAATAACAAATTGAGGAAAAAGAAGAATAAAGATGTTGTAGGAACTCTAACTGTAATTTTAACACAGGCATTAAAATCCAATGACCAATCATTATTAGACCAAGTGTTGAACACAAGAGATCCTAGAGTGATTAAAGCTACAATATATAAACTACCCCAACAACAATTATCTATTTTATTATTACAAAAATTGGCAGAAAGGATAGCTGTGGCCAAAAACAATGATGGCAGTGGAAATTCCAGCAACAATAGCCTAGATCAATGGTGTAAATGGTGTTTGATTATACACGGTGGGTACCTAAACACTATACCTGATCTACTAAGTTCTTTAAGCTCTTTGCATAGCGCCATGAAGAGGAAAGCGTCTGTGTTGAACAGATTGAATGAATTGGGGGAAGCCTTGGATTGTGTATTGAAAAGAAATGAGTTTAATGATGAAACAAGTAACAATGAGTATGAAAGTGAAGAAGAAGAAGAATTTGTAGAATATGTTGAAGAATTGGATGATGCTGGCTTATTAATTGAAAATGGCAAATTAGTAAACGATGATTCTAATGAAAATGAATATTCTGAAGACGATACACGTGACTCTGTAGTAATCTGAGGTGATGTTTATTTATATTTATATTTTTATTTTTAGTTAATAATAATAATAATAATGCGAATTGGTTACTGGGAGATAGTAAAATAATAAACTGTATAAGCATTTGTATATTAGCAAGAGATTGAACGTGTTAACAAAGAATAGATAATTGTAGATTTGAGTTAAAAAAAGAAAAGAATTACCGTTTAAGATAAGAAAAGAAAAACTTTGTTTGATTGTTTTTTTGTTATTTGATTTGACTTCTTTAAACGTGTCAATTACCGTACAAAAATCTACTGCACTGTTTTCATAGAGCGTTGTGTGGTGTACGGGTGAATAGATGGCCATTTCATCAAATTTTATATAATAAAAAAACCTTTTTTCGGAATTACCGAAATTGGTTTGTCCTTTTTTTAGCAAAATATTTAAAAAAAAAAAAATATGCTTTTATAAATTGTCATTTTTTGCAATAATAAACCTTTTTTTTTTTTTTTTTTCCCGTTTTAGATTGCTAGTTTGTTATTCATTATAGCCCAGTACTTGTTATCTTTGATATTATATATATATATATATATATATCAGACTATTAAAGATGTTATAATCTTTGATCTTTTTTTTTTTTTCTTCTTTTACAATCCTTCTGAAAAAATATATGTTTAAATAACACTTTAAAAAAAAAAAAAAAAAAAAAAAACCTACTGAAAGGTAATCAAACCAATCCAACAACCATCATGAGTACCGCTAACTCTTCTACAACTGATAATACTCAAGACGATAAACAATATATCTCGTACAATAACGTACATCAATTGTGTCAGGTTTCTGCCGAACGTATCAAGAAATTTAAACCAGATATTATAATCGCTATTGGAGGTGGTGGTTTCATTCCAGCCAGAATACTAAGAACTTTTTTAAAAGAACCGGGTATTCCAACAATTAGGATTTTTGCTATTATCTTATCTTTATATGAAGATCTGAACTCTGTAGGTTCTAACGCCGAACATCTGGGTGTACAAGTTAAAAGAATACAATGGATAGATTATGAGCAATGTAAATTAAGTTTATTGGGTAAAAAAATCTTAATAGTTGATGAGGTTGATGATACAAGAACAACTTTATGTTATGCTTTGCAAGAACTAGAAAAAGATGTTCGGGAACAAAGTTTAGAAAAGGGTATCAAATATGAGGAAAGCGGCACTAAATTTGGTATTTTCGTTTTACATGACAAGTTAAAACCTAAAAAGGCTGAATTACCTGACTATATATTGAAAGGTGAAAATAGGTATATTTGTGCTAAACAAGTTCCCAATAAATGGTATGCTTATCCATGGGAATCTACAGACATTGTTTATCATACTAGAATGGCTATGAAGCAAGGTAACGATGTTTTTTTACCAGAAGGAGAATATGAAAGAGTAAATTCTAAGACTAGCTCTCAATAATTTTTTTTCTCGGAATTTCGAATTTCGAATTTCGGATTTTTTATATTTTTGGTTTAACCGAGCAAAAAAAAAAAAAAAATATATGTATTTTGCAACTCTTCTTAAAAAGAGTGCAAATCTTTTTAAAAGGAGCTGCAAATTCTCCTATTAAAAACTTAACCTTTTATTATTATTATTATTATTATTATTATTATTATTATTATTATTATTATTATTATTCTCTTTTTTTTCTTTTCTTTTCTTTTATTTTAAATCCTAGTTTCTAAAATTTTTATGACTAAAAGAATTAGTTCGTATGTATATATAAATATATATAAATACTAAACAGATATGACCAATTCTTCATTACCTGCTATCCCTATTTGGCTGGACTGTGATCCAGGTCATGATGATGCAGTCGCTATATTAATGGCATGCAAATTACCCCAATTTAAATTGGTCGGTATATCTGCATCCTATGGTAACTCCACACCCTTAAACACTTTGAAAAATACAATTTCTATTCTACAAAGCTTGAATGAAAAGATGTGCACCTATCAAGATATTACCAGTAATGATAATAATACAACCAGTAATAGCGCAATCCCCATTTATAAAGGTGCACAAGAACCACTAGTGAAACAAGACACCGGTGATTATACTGATTTTGACTATGAAAAAGATTCATATACGGCTCCTGAAATACATGGTGATTCTGGGCTAGACGGCACCACATTATTACCCAAACCAGATGAAACTTTTTTAAACAAATTAGTTCCTAGTACTAATTCAACCGCTAACTATTTCGATTTTATAAAAGGTTTAGAAAATGCATTGCTGCAGTATCCTAACGAATTAGTTTACGTATCCACCGCTTCCTTGACTTCTCTGGCTACATTCTGTTTAACAAAACCACATTTAAAAAAAAATTTTAAATATATTTCAGCTATGGGCGGATCCTTTTATAACATTGGCAACAGAAACCCTAAAAATACGGCTGAATTCAATATATATATTGATCCCCACGCTGCTAATTGTATTTTTCAGGATCCTATATTGCAGGGCAAAATATTTTTAGCTCCATTGAATTTGACACATAAAGCAATTGCTACTGAAGAAGTAATGGAAAAAATTAAAGACTACCACGGTACTACAGTAATCACTAGCAGTAAATCAAATTCCATGGTCAGGAAAATGTTTTATGAATTATTTTTATTTTTCAAAACAACATATAGTAAAGCACAAGGTGCTCAATTTATAAAGGGACCACCAGTGCACGACCCATTAACATTAATGCCATTATTGCAATTCATAAATAATGATAAAAAAGTTGATTTTAAATACAAAGTTTTGGATATATTTGTTATTGAAGATGAAAAAAATAAAGATTATGGAAGAACATTGGCTGTTAAAGAACACAAGTCTACAGAAATTACTAGTCTTGGCTCCAATATTTCTAAAGGGATTATAGTTGGTTTTGATATGAATATAGATTATTTTTGGGATAAAGTTCATGAATCATTAGAATTAGCATGAATTTTTGTCTGGATATATAAGCAAAATAGGACACATATTTATTTTACTTTTAATAATTTATTTTAATCATACAGTATATAAATAACCTGTTTTAATTGTGATCAACGAAAACTTTGCTTATATTTTCATTTAATTGAAATTATTGTGATAATAAAATCCATAGCTGTTCTCGATGATTACAAACTGGTTATAAAATTATATTGTTTTTATTCACGTGAGTAATTTCAAACAACGAGAGACTTTACTAATATGAGCATCCGTACCTTTCTATGATAAAATATTTTTTTTTTTTATTGTAATATTTTTATAATTTATATATATATTTTTTTTGTTGTAATTGGCAACAATGACGGGGTGTGCCATGTTTGGTGTCTGTAAAAAAAGCAAAAAAAAAAAAAAAATACATATATATATATATATATATTATTAGTACTGTTTAATAAATTGTTTTTAATTTTTGATCTTTTTTTTTTTTTTTTTTGGCTAATAAAAAGTTAATGATTTTTAAATAAAATGGGATGATCCTTGGATAAGTACTTATAAGGCTGTATATCTTTTTGAAAGAATGTGTGACTGGATTTAATTTAACTATTTTACTATGTTTGAAAAAAAAAAGAAAAAAAATTCCTCAATATTAAAATAATACTAACTATTGCTACTTTCATTTAATTAATTAAAAAAAAAAAAAAATTCGAGCCAAATCCTTAATTTTTATGTTAATATGTTATTAAACTTATAATATGCTCTGTTGAAGTTGGTTTGTACATGAAATAAATAGTTTTTTTTTTTTTTTTTTTTTTTGTTAACTGTTTAATATCTTTTTTAATCGTTTTAGTATAAAAATTTTTTTTTAAATTTTCATCACATATATGCTTTGTATTTAATATGTTTCGTGTATATTTCAATATATGTACTATCTGTCATAAAAATGTGATTAAATATTATTAATACTACACCTTTCAAGCAAGTTTCTGTGTATTTCAACAGAAAAGTTTTCAAAAGTAGCCTTACACTCCCCCCTTTTTTTTATTTGTTTATTTATTTATTTATTATACTTGGCTTTTTTGTTTACCCTTAAAAGCAGTATAATTAACCTTTTTTTTTTTTACAGTGTTTTTTTTTTAATTATTTATTTATTTTTATGTAATTTTTATAAAATGTATTGTTTTATATTTTTATATTATACTATTGTCATTTTAGTTACAAAAAATATTTTAAAGTTAGTCAATAAATTGACCTTTAACTTTAAATCAACCTATTATCGAACGACTTATTAAAAAAATTAAATTAAAAACTCAAAATAATTATAAAAATTAGCTACATTGAGAACATTAATAAAAGTAATTTTTAATCCAATATAAATTTTAAAATGTTGCTCTTTTTAATATAATTAAGGTTATAACTCTAATAATACAGTATCAAGTTAATATGAATAAATGGCTAATTATCGTGCCATTTTTCAAAAAATGTTAAAATTAATAATAGCATTGTCTCTATATTTAAAACTCAAGCAAATAATTTCTTCAAGTAACATACACATATATATATGTATATATAAGTTTGTAAATTTACAAGTTTTTTTTTTTTTTTTTAAAAATTTTCCAATTTAGAGTAGCAATTGATAACTAATAATTTATAGTATAGTATTATATATTACTAAAGGCCTTTGATTAACATCTACTTACATACTAAAGAAAACCAAAACTTTACTATTCTTAGTTTAGAACAAAGAAAGAAACAAAAAAAAACAACGACAACAAAAAAGATGACCATTAACAATAAAATTGAAACTAGTAATGATTATGGTATCCTGCATGGTGGTGAAAATTCCAAGGATATGTCAACTTTTTCAAAATTTCTCTGCATATATTCGAGAAATCCAAACACTTTCGAATTATATGAAGCTCGTGATAAACAAAATTCAACTTTTGGACCCAATTGGGATGAATTTAAAATGATTTTGCAAAAAAATGTTTTAAAAGCCACAGAATATGAATATGGTGAGGTTTATGAATATATCATTCCAGTTTCTGCTTTTGCTGACACTTCTTTTTCTTTAAATGGTAACATTGCTAAATTTATCAGGTTTCCTACTAATAATATTGATTTTGAAATCAAAGTTAGTGAGTATTGGAAAGCTGGTGAAAGTCAAATTAGAGGTGTTATTACAACTACTGAAAATGAAAATGTCTTTAATGATTGGTTTGTTTTCCATATTTTAGATCAAGCTAGATTGCATACTAGCGAAACCCCAATGGATCCCACTATAAGTACCAACTATGCTGAGCTATTTACCAGGTTTTTTGAAGAGAATTTGAAAAACACAGTTGTTCAAGATGAATGGGATTTAGGTGGCAGACAGCATTTCCTTGAACGTGTTGAATATTTCACCAAGAGAATGGCTAAAATTGAATGTATTTTGCCCGCTTTCCCATGCAAATCTTCTAACACTCAAAAGGTGTATAGTCTATTTCCAGATATGGGTGAGGAATTAGCCTTCAAAAATTTGATTTCCTGTGTTGAAAAGGTTTCCAAAATATATCCACCAGGTATTAAAATTTGGATTGTTTCTGATGGACATGTTTTTAGTGATTGTATTGGTGTAGATGATGATGTTGTTGATGAATATACTAGAAAATTGCACAATCTATATAAGACATGTGCTGTACCCGGTATTGATGCCATTGGGTTTTGTGGTTTGAAAGAATTATTTTTTGAAGGAGATACCAGTTTAAAATTTAATGAGGAGTGGGTAGCTGAAATTACCTTACCACATTATACTGGCTCCAAAATTTGCCAAGGCAGTGAATTGTGTAGAAAAATCTTGATGAAAGGTTGTGATACTGATGATGGTAGATTAAGAGAACAAATATTAATTCCAGACCATCCAAGATTACATTTATATAGAGGCTTCTCCAAATTTATGATTGAGGATTTACGCTTATTATCGCATTTCAAAGGTGCTTCTAATAAAACCTATAAAAAAACGGCTTGCAAAGTTTCTTTTGAAATGATTAAAAGAAATGATGCTTATTCTAATTTGGTAGATTTGGTTTTCCCTCATCATTTAAGATTGTCTATTCATGCTCATAATAATAGAGGACCAAAATTTGGAATTAGAATAATATCTTTGGAACAATGTAGACCAATTAAGTCTTTGAATAGTGTTGAAGAGCCTGAATATGAAGATTTATTGCACATTCCCACACCTTGGCACAATTGTGTCGTCAAAGTTGATAACAATGATAAATATTATTTAACCAGATCAAGTGTTATTCATGAAGCCATTAGCAAGGGACTATATAAAGGTGAATGGTGCATTGAACATTCCACAGGCGGTCACTTTGTTATTAGAAAAGTTGATAATGAGCTTGAAAAGGATGCTGCCATTGTCAAAGTTTCTGACTTAAATATTTCAAATGATGATAACAGTATCAGTAGTTTTGAAGATGAACAAAATGAAAAGAAATTACAAGAAAAGGGAGAAGAAGAGGAAGAAGGGGATCTGGTCCTGAATTCTAGTATTACTGCTTGAATTTTTTTTTTTTTTTTTTTTTTTTTACCTTTTTTTCCTTTTGTTTTTTTTTTTAATTATGTTTGGTTTAACTTGACATTTATTAATCAATGGTTGCTTTGTTCTTTGATCCTTGAAGATATTGTCAAAATTTTTATTTTTTTTAATTGGTTAGTTGTTTTTTTTTTGTTGACAATTTTATTGGTATTTCTAATTTTAATAATTTCTAGTTCTTTTATATACATTTATCTAATTATTTGTTTTAGTATAATTTATGAAAATTAAAACTATTTGATGCTAGTTAGCAAAAATACCAAAGTTTTATGAATTATTAAAAGCAAACAATAACTTAGTATAAGAAATATTTACCGCTTTTTTTTTTTTTTTTTCCTTAATTGTTTGAGCTGATACCTTAATTGTTTGAGCTAATACCTTATAATTGTCATATTTAAACTCATTGAAGTTATGAAAATAAGGTTTTTTTTTTTATAATTTTACAATTGAAAAAAAAAAAAAAAAAAAAAATGGCATTAATAACATGTATACATATTTCTTTTTGATTCAGAGTTTTCTATGATTCTGATTACATATAAAACCTAAAGCTCTATTTTTAAGTGATTTTAGTCTTTTCAAGCCCTTCCTTTTAAACCATTAAAATGCAAGTAAGAATGGCAAATGAAATATTGAAACGAATACCATAATTTTGAAACAATATCATGAAGTTTGATTAAATAACACCCAAATAATCTTCTTTTATACTACCAATAGCGTAAATAGAATTAACACCACTTCTAGCACCAACAATCTTTAATCTTATCCGACTTCCTTTACTAATAATTTGTTCAGAACTTTGATATGACGGTGGATTAGAAGCACTGTTAAAAAATAAATCTTCGGGTATTAAATATTTGGAAATGAAAACATTTAATGGACCAACTTCAACTTCAAACCCCAAATCAGTGCAGCTTGATACAATACCATCAACCACTTCACCCTTAAACGGTTTCCAAACTACAGCTCTATATTTCACTGTGAATTCAGCACTTCCATCCCCTGGCAAAACACGCCCTCTTTCAATTTCAATATTATTACAATCCAATACACATAGAATATAACCAAATTTACCTGTGCATGTACCTTCGACATCCTGTAGCAGTTTTGTTCTTAAAAATTGTTTCATTTGTGGACCAAAATATGATGGATGTAGTGAAATGCTTAATGATAGATCCTTATAGAAAAACATATTTTTAAAACACACTGGATGACAATGGCGAGTTTCTTTTTTTTTTTTTAATTGTTTCTTTCTATTTCTTTAACAACAGGTTTTGCCGTTATTGTATTATATATTATTATGCTATTCCAAATTATTAATAGTAGCCAGATCTTGGAATATCAAATAATAAATATAAAAAGAGACACACATAAAAAAAAAAACAATTCGACAAAAAAAAATTTTTTTTTATTTTTTTTTTTTTATTTATTTATTTTTAGGATCTTTTAGAGTCCGACAACTGAGTTATACGTTATTGATTCGGAATAAAAGTTGTAGTATAACAAAATGGATAAAGCGCTTTAGACGAAATAAAACATTAAAAGAATTTTAGAAAAAAAAAAAAAAAAACTTTTTTTTTTATTTTGTTTCCAATAAAACTCATTTTTTCTTTTTTTTTAAGTAACAAACACCTCCAAGCAACTACTCTCTTTTTATAATCATCCATTCAATACATAGCAAATAGCAATTATGTCTCAAAAATTAGGTCACACAGGGTTAGCATTTGCCCGTATTTGGCACCATGTTGATATGTCTAAAGACAAACGTACTTTGGGTAGATTAGCATCTTCTATTGCAATCACCTTAATGGGCAAACATAAGCCTGTTTATCATCCTACTCAAGATTGTGGCGACTATGTGGTTGTTACTAATTGCCAAAATTTACGTATAACGGGTAAAAAGTTTGAACAAAACACTTATTGGTCACATAGCGGTAAGCCGGGCCATTTGAAATTAACTCCAATGAATGTCATGGCTGATAACAAAGGTTATGGAGAATTATTGATGAGAGCTGTTAGTGGGATGTTACCCAAGAATAAATTACGTAAAATTAGATTGGGAAGGTTAAAAGTCTTTGAAGGTAGTGAAAACCCTTATAAACAGAATATCTCTGCATACTTTGATGAGCAACCAAAAATTTTAAAAAAATTAAGTGATGTTCCAAATATTACGAATGAACAAAAATAAAAAAAAAGAAAAAAAAAAGACATATATATTTAATTTATCATGTACATATATATTTGACAATTGCTATTTATATAATGCGCAATAATCACTGTTTCTAACTACTAATTTACATGTCGATCAAAAATTTGATTATACAAGCTTTATTTTGTAAAGTAACTACTTATTTCTTTACAATTATTGGTATATATATATATTAATAAATCATTCAAAATGAAAATTGAGCTTATGAAATAGAATGTATTATACATTTGAATGTTGAACAATACCTGTTTTTACCAATAACATAAATAATGTAGACAATAATTTACAAATATTTTCAAATAATATAGATACATATATACAAATATCAATAAAATTACAATTAAATACTCTAAAATAGCACGCAATTATAATATATTTGATTTTTTAAAATCAGTAATGGCACTTAAATTGATTTACTTGGTGCGTAATATAAAGATATGAAAATAAATTAAATGAAAATACAAAAAAAGGAAAAAAAAAAAAAAAATAGAAAAAAACTAAAAATCTCTTGAACGTTCAGTATATAGACGAGGTGTAAGGTTCATGGCCATCAACTCTTGGAATAACAATTTGGCAGCGTATGGAATATGAATTTGATATATATCAATCTTATTCTTACAACCACGGCACTCATATTGTTGGTGCTTCAACTTAGCTACAACAGTCATCAACCCACAAATACCACATATATGTACCCTGAATGCATCTGATGCCTCCATCAACCTTTCTTTCAAAAATGCTGCTGCACCATGTGCAATCATACAATCACGTTCCATTTCTCCGAATCTCAAACCACCATCTCTACTTCTACCTTCCACCGGCTGTCTTGTTAAAACTTGCACAGGACCACGTGCTCTTGCATGAATCTTATCATCGACCATATGTCTCAAACGTTGATAATACGTTGGACCAAAAAATATTTGTGCCATTAACTTCTTACCGGTATGACCGTTATACATAACTTCAAAACCACGGGATTGATAACCATGTTCACGTAGTAATCTGGATATACCATCTACAGTAATATCGGTAAATGGAGAAGCATCACCCTCGTTACCACTTAATGCAGCAACTTTACTTAATAAACATTCAATTAAATGTGCAACCGTCATACGAGATGGAATGGCATGTGGATTGATAATTAAATCGGGAACTATACCTTCTGCCGTAAATGGCATATCTTCTCTGCGATATGTAATACCAATAGTACCCTTTTGACCATGACGAGAGGCAAATTTATCCCCAATCTGTGGAACTTTGGTTGTTCTGACACGCACTTTGACAAATTTCAACCCTTCTTGGTTAGTGGTAATTAAAACTTGGTCGATAATACCATTTTCAGTACTTCTTAGTGGAGTAGAAGCATCCCTTTTGGTGTGAAATGCGGTTCTTAAACCTAATTCTTCGGTATCTGGTGCTATCGGAGTAGTTTTACCGATAATAATATCGTCACCAGATACTCTAACACCTGGTGACATTAATCCATCATCGTCCAACTTGTCATATGTACCATGTTTCATTCTTAAAGTATTCGTACGATGTGGCTTTTCAAAAGATTCAGTAATCGACATACCAATTCTTTTTTCTTGGTCCATGTAAGATCTGAAAAATAAAGACCTAAATAAACCTCTATCAATGGATGATTGATTCATAATCATAGAATCTTCTTGGTTATAACCGGAATAACATGCAATAGCAACAATAGCATTTTGACCTGCGGGCAATTCTCTAAATTTCAAGTATTCCATGGCACGAGTGGTACCCAATGGTTTCTGTGGATAGTATAAAATATTAGCCATTGTGTCCATACGGAAATTATAATTTGTTAAAAACACACCCATGGCTTGCTTACCCATAGCCGATTGATAGGTGTTACGAGGAGATTGGTTATGATCTGGAAATGGGATAATAGAAGCAGCAACACCCAAAATCATGGATGGATGAATTTCGCAGTGTGTAAAAGTACTAGCATGATAAATATTTTTAATACGTCTGGCCGGATCCAGCTCTTCTTCAAGGTCTGGATTCGCGCTAATTCCTGGATCCAAATCCTCTCGTTGCATAGCAATTAATATAGTTTCCTCTTCTTCAGCGTCAATGTATTCCACTAATCCGTCGCTAAGTAGTGACGACCACGTATAGTTTGTTTTTTCGTTATCATCATCCTCATCTTCTTCGTCAAACCCACCTTCAATATCATGATATTCTGTAATCATTAATTTTCTTATATGGCCCTTTCTAACTTTTAATTCTTTTATGCCTGTGTCCTCATTATCTTCAACAAGGAATAGTGGTCTATAAACTCTGCCCGCGTCGGTGAAAATCTTCAATTCCTTTTCACGAATATCTCTGACAATGGAAACTTCGGGTGTAATATCCCCTCTTCTTCTTAATTTCTTGATAGTATCTACCAACTTGGCTGGATTTCTGTGGATACCATGCCATACACCATTAACAAAAACACGTGTAGCATCTGGTGACTGGTACGGAACATAATCTTCCAAAGGTTCCATACCCCACTCATTCAAAAAGGTAATAATAGGGGATGGGTCAGTACCGACAGATATACAGGACATTAAACTTAAATTCTTAACTAACCCACAAGCCTGACCTTCTGGTGTTTCGGCCGGACAAACTAACCCCCAATGTGTATTATGCAATTGACGAGGCTTGGCCAACTTACCATCTCTACCAATGGGTGTGTTGGTTCTTCTCAAATGAGATAATGTAGAGGAATATGTATACCTATTCAAAACTTGGGAAACACCGGCTCTGGAAGTCATTGCTTTCTTTTGCTCACCCCAATTACCTGTAGCTAAAGCATACTTTAGCCCAGTGGTCAATGTAGTTGCTTTAACGGCTAGCTTCAAATTAAAATCTTTGGCTTCCTCAACAGAACGCTGCATGAAACGGAAAATATCTCTTGTTAACTTTTTAAATAATGTTCTGAATAACTGGGCTAGTAACGGGCCAGCCAAATCTAATCTTTTTTTACCGAAATGATCACGATCGTCTTGATCCTTACGATCCAAGGCACACAACAACAAACGATTAACCATATAACCTAGGAAAAATGCCTTTCTACCTTCAAAACCTTCCAATTGGGTAATATGTGGCAAAAACTCTTTTTGCAAAATATCTTTGACGTATTGAATTCTTTTCTCTTTTTTGATACCAATAGCGGAACCACGACGCCCAATAAAATCTAAAGCGGTTTCACGATCCTGAATAACAAAACCTTCCTCAACACATGGTTTTAGCATTTCAAACATTTGCCAATCGTTAACGTCATAACAAATATGTTCCAAAATTTCACCATCAGGAACGATACCAAGCGCTCTAAATATAATGACAATGGGAATATCTTGTTTAATGTAAGGTAGTGTTGCTTTGATAGTTCTTGTAGCACTGTCTTCACGACCGTATAATTTAACCTGCAAAGTGGAAATAAACCTAGAACCCTTTTCCAATGCAGATCTGATTTCAGCAATATGGGAAATGGGAGATGGCGCCGATTTTTTGAAAACTTGAACAATATTACCAGCACTTCTCTCTTGGGCAATTAAAACCTTTTCGGAACCATTAATAATAAAATAACCACCCATGTCGAACGGACATTCCTTTAGTTTGTACAAATCGGACTCAGTCTGGTCATATAATAAACAGTATTTAGATCTTAACATAATTGGAACACGCCCAATAAAAATCTTGTTATTTTCAGAATCGTCCTCTTCACTCTCCTCCTGAATTAGTTGGTATTTTAAATCTCTACCGGGAATATCAACAGCCTCATAGGTTCTTTTTTTAATTTCGACAAATAAACCAGAGGCATATGTTAAATTACGTAGACGGGCCTCTTGAGGAAACATTGCGTGTGACACACCATCTGATTCCGTCATAGAAGGTTTTGCTAGATAAATCTTGCCAAAAATAATTTCATATTTTCTACTCATATTATCTTCTTCAGTAGTATGTTGAGCTGGTTGTTCTAGAATCAACGTGGAGTCTTCTAAAATTAAATCTTGAATGGTGAAATTGATAAATTGGTTGAAAGAATCTAATTGTTGGGATACCAACCCTTTTTCACGGAAAAAGGCAGAGATAACTGTCCATGAATCTTCGGCTGTAATTTGCCCTTCGTCATCCTCGTAGCCATATGGATCTTCTTCGTCGTAGTATTCTTCTGCTGACATGAGGTGTATATGTGTGATTGTATATTTTCTTTTTTCTTTTTTTTTATTTTCTATTTTTTTTTTCTTTTTCTATTTTCTTTTTTTTTTTTTTTTTCGTTTCTTTTTTCTTTTATAGCTTTAAAGTCTCTATTTTTTTTTTCTTTTTCTATTTCTAATAACCAAAACAAATGTATGTATATATATATATATATTTGTGTGTATGTATAGACTATCTTATGCTATATGGTATTAAAAGTTTTCTGTTTAATTTGTTTTGCCACATTGTGAAAGACAACAACATTATTAAAAAAATGTCAAGTGAAACATTAAAAAGATTTAAAAAATTTTTTATTTAAAAATTTAAAAATTTCAATCTTAATAATTACTGATATACAAAACTTGCTCGTATAAAATGCTAAATGTTTATTATGTTAGAATACACCGCAGGGTCTGTGTGCCATCTGAAAGCTTTTAGGCAGGGTAAAATAAATTTTTTTTTTTTTTTTTTTTTTTTTTTTTTTTTTTTTTCTGAAAAAGAAAAATGAAAAAATAACAATTTTAACTCATTCAAAAATATTATCTTTATATTTGTTATAACAATCTCATTATAAAAAATTTAAAAGAAAAAAAAAAAAACTTAAAATCAAATTTTTTTTTTCATAGAAAAATGCCTCGTTTCACCCCTTCTATTAACAAGATTCTTATAAATGACATTACGAAAAATTTAAGTCATGTTCAACTCAACAAAAGTAATAATATCAGAAGTTTGGCTACTCTGACTGAAGAACAAGTTGCACCAACTATTCCAAATACTGCACCCGACTTGGAAGATTTGGGTAAGCCAATTAAGTTGAATGCCAAAATTTTAAAATTTACTGAAAGCTCTATAGCTAAAGATGAGCCACATTTCAAAATTGGTGGTAAGAAATTGTATTTGCCGACTGCCCGCATAATTTTATTGAGATCAAACGCCAAACACACACCATACCAAGCCAAATTTATTGTTCCAAAATCATTCAATAAATTAGACTTAAGAGATTACTTATATCATGTATACGGCCTAAGAGCTTTCAATATTACTACACAATTATTAAATGCAAGATATGTTCGTTCCAATGTTGTTTCACCACGTTATAGAGGTCCACAAATCAAAAAGATGACCATTGAAATGGATAAGCCATTCATTTGGCCCGAAGAACCAGTAAAAAATGATCCATGGTTGGATTATGTTAGTAAAGAATTATCAAAGTATAGGGAAGAGGCATCTGTTAGAATCGGTAGCGATGAATATAAACCTGGAAAATCATTTGAAAGTGTTGTTGGCCCATACGAGCCTATTGCTCAACCTTTTGTTCCTAAATTTTTACAAAGAACCTTTTTAAATGAAAAGAAGAAAGCTGAAAAACTAGCTATTGAAAGTGAAAACTTGAATAAGATTGAGAAGCTTGTTTCCCAGCAGAAAATCTAATTTTGAGATGGAAATATATGCCCATATCTATGTATGTTTTGTGTTGGTTTTTTATTTTAGTTTGCTTTTTTTTTTTTTTTTTTTTTTTTTACAATCTTTTTAAAAATTGTAGTTCAAGAAAAAGGGAAAGAGGAGAATCAAGTTTATGTATGTTGATTTTATAAGAACCTGTATATATAAAAGCTTTGTATAATGTTTAAACAATGATAAGCTAAAGATTAACAATAAGACAATAAAATTTCACCCTCCCCTTTCCTTATAAAGATTACACATATATTTATGGATAAATGAACATCCTATGAAAGAAATAATAAATAACGAAAATTTCAATTGGAATTTAAATTGTTAATAACATATATATATATATATATATGTTATAATAATAATAATAATCCTAACCAATATATAACCCATAATAAAATTCCAAATAACCTATTATAACATACACGTTTAAGTATATGCATAATAATAATAAAAAAAAATCCTTTGATATATACATATATGTATATAAATAAAATAAAAGAATCAATAAATCTTTCCCCTCAAAATATATATCTAAACCTAATTGATTGCAAATCCTAAAACATAAGTTCCTCAACTTTTTTTCTTTTTTTTTTTTTTTTTTTTTTTTTCTCTCCTAAAACCAATTTCACTCATTTTTTTTTTTGTTATAATTACCAAAGGGCTCAGGTAAAATGTCCAGTAATAAATCATATTGCTCATAAGCTTGCTGTTCTCCATTACCAGTATCACCGTTAACATTGGAATTAGAATCAAGCTCATACTTAGTATTGTTATCATTGTCCGCATTGGAATAATAACCCCAAAATAAACTAGTCCATGATTTTTTCGTTTCTTTTAAATTGGGTTTGTTCTGTGGACTACTACTTTCCATACCATTATTGGAAACACCAGTAGAATCTCTAATAACATCGTCATTGCCAATAAAAGTAGCAGCACCAGGTCTTATAATATTAAATAGTTCATCTTTATGTTTAAAGATAAAGTGCTCAAAAGCATTAGTAAAAAACAATAAATACTGGAAAAAATAATTTAGCCATGAATTTTGAATTTTCTTACTATTTTCAACATTATTAATCAAAATATATTCTTTAACACAATTATTTAATAACACACATGTCAGGACAAACTCCAATTCATCTGCTAATATAAAAACAAATGGCTTTATAAAAAAATAATAACTTAAGTAGACACTCCAATATTTTAGTATAATATTTTTCTTTTTAGCAGAGTTATTATTATCTAGTTTGTCAGTTGATGTGGCAACAGTGCTAGTACTTGTTGTGTGATCAGTATACTGATTAGAATACCCTAAATAAGAATATATAACAGATGTCACATAATGATTAGTAGTGTTGGCCTTTGGCTCTTCCTGATTAGTATCATTGTGCAAAGCGCCAGTATCTGGTTTATCAGATGTGTTATTTCTCAAGGTGATGATTGTAAAATATAGAGGTAGAGCTTGTGATATTAAAATATTAGTTAATTTAACAAGAAGCATAGTGCGATGGTCTTTTCAATATGATAATTATTGTTGTTGTTCTTATGACATAGCACATCTTTTTCCCCCTCACTGCTAGCAAAAAAGTGTTTATATATATCAATAATGGCAAAAAAATAAAAACAAAAAAAAAAAAGAGAGATTAATTTATATTTGTACATTTTACCCCAATAAAAAGATAATGTATAAGGCCTTGCAGTGTTTTCTGAGCAAAAGCATTTTTTTTTTATTTTTTTGTTTGTCTATTTATATAATTTTTATTTCTCCCTATTTTAAAGGGGCTGAAAGACCATAAAAAGGAACATGATTAGATTTTATTATCTGTCTTTATCTTTTTTTTCAGTCTTTTATATATTGAAAAAAGTAATCAATAACAATTATAAAAATAACCCTTAACAATTATATAAAGTCACTTCTTTTTACTTTCTTTTCCCCCTTCAATTTGTGTCAAAAGTAAATCCAACACATCCACAGTCTCTTTGGGACTAGCAATCCATAAAGTACATCCAGATAATCTTGCTTTGAAATCATTAGCCGATCCCATTGGAGCAAATTGATCGCCAATGTGTAAAGTCTCCGAGGGTTGGATTGCTCCACTCTTATTTTTATTATCAACTTTTTCATGAAAGTATTTTTGTAAAATTTTTAGCCCCAAATCTTTCCCCCCAATATCGCACCAGCAATCATTTCCACCATCAAAACAGCTAAACTTAACTCGATTCGCCGGTGGAAAGCGTTCCAGATGTTTCTGTACAGTTAAAACCATCTCTTCTAATTGTTCTCTCTGGAAAGTCAATCTTATCATTTCCCCAGCATTTTCTTTGGATTGAATGTATCCAGGAACAATGCCAACTGCTCTTTCCTTTCTAATGATTTTTGATTCTTTAGGCAAATTCAATTTTTCCTTTAGTGTTTCAAATAAAATTTCTGCCAAGTCTAATGTAGCATTCATGTCACGAGCAGACCATTTTTGCATACTTTCTAGAAGCCAG
Organism: Saccharomycodes ludwigii; assembly: GCF_020623625.1. Taxonomy (NCBI): domain Eukaryota; kingdom Fungi; phylum Ascomycota; class Saccharomycetes; order Saccharomycodales; family Saccharomycodaceae; genus Saccharomycodes; species Saccharomycodes ludwigii. The sequence goes on from NC_060203.1 coordinate 485,510, forward strand.
TCCGACTGTGGAGTAATCTTAACAAAATGGCCCTCAACACTACCAGCATTATTAGTCTCCGAATATTGGAACAGATAGTTGGATTCACCACCCATAATTAACAAATTTTTTTTTAATACTGAATCCATACCAATATCATTTTGTAATAATTGAATCAACCCGTACAATCTTTCTTCATATTTCTCAGGCTCATCATACCCAGCGGCAGTTACTATACCAATTTTCACCCCCAATTTTAACAAAGAAATTATCCGTGGAACAACCCTGTTAGTTGTTGTAAGATTACCACCATCCTCATATAAAGTAACGTCTCCATCAAAAGTTATCAATCTTACGTCATTCTGAGCAGTACCGAATTGCAAAATCTGAGCAGTGTTTAAAATGTGTCTAATATCGTTAAAACTTGGTGAAACAAACCTCCTGCAACTAATTTTTTTTTTGGAATCTTCCAATATAAAAGCTTTAGTTAAAGGTAAGCCAGTAAACATAGGTCCGATGGAAGGTACTAATTGATCCAATCTACTTTGTACGTCGAAAACACCACTTTTTTGGAAATCTAGAGTAAGGGAATCTTCTTGTTGCTGTTGTTCTGTTTGAAATGGATCTCTAATAGTCAAGTTTCTGGAATTACTTAATTGAAGTTTTTCCCACACCAAATCTTCGATATCTTTAAATATTGATAAATACTTTTTGTGGGCTGCATTTGTATTAGAATCAAGTTTTTCATCTTCGTATTGGGAGTTGTTATTGTTTACCGGATCGACAGAGTGTAAAACAAATGGAACAGCTAATAAACCCTTTATCCACTCAATAAACTCGTCTTTTCTGTGTTGTTTAAGTTGGTATTCTATTCTGTATCTAGAAGACATAATAGTTGTGTTGTTTTTTTCTTTTTTTTGTTGTTTATATTGAAATAAACATTTAGCAGTGAAAACTAATTTGTTTTGACAGCCTGAATAAAAACAAAAACAACAACAACAAAAAGGGTTGACTACCACACCACTACAAAAATTATAAGTTCGCCAAAGTATTAAATAATTTTTATTATCCGCGTGCCAGCGAAACTTTCTATTCATGTTTTCTGACAATATCACATGACAATATCACATGACAATATCACGTGCCAACATCCGTACACCACAAGGGTTGCAATGACGTTGCAATAAAATAAAAAGAAAACCGTCTCTTGAGATCCGTCTCTCTTTCTCTTTTTATTCTTTTCCGCACTATCATTTATTTATTCAGTAAAAGCCGATAGCTAACTCTTTTCTTTTTTAATTCCGAATTGAAGCCAATTTTTTTTAGACAAATAAATGTGGCTGAAATAGTCTCCCTTTAATTAGTCTCTGTAAAAGTGTCACAAATTAAAAATATTGGTAAAATTCAATTAAATCAACAAAAATAGAAAAAAAAATGGAAAAAAAAAAAAAAAAAAAAAATCACATCAACTTTTTAAACTCTCATATATAAATCTGTCGTGGTTTTAATTTTAAAATATGTAAACCATTCAATTATATTCTTTTCTTTCTTTCTTTCTTGTCTAACACTATCCTGTTTTACTTACCCATTTATCTCAAGGAAAAAAAAAAAAAAAAAAAAAAAAAAAAAAAAAAAAACAACAAAAAATTAAATCTCCCTTAAATAGTACAGTGTGGAGTGAAAATAAAAAATAAAAAATAAAAAATGTCATCTGATCCTCCTCCAACATACCACAGGCCAGAAGAGCCCCCACAGCCTGCTCCAGCTGCAGCAACACAATCTATTTCTAATCAAGATTCTACTTTGAACACAGAAAAATACAATGAAAGTAATAACAATAATAACAATAATGAACAATACCATTTTCGTCAAGATCAATACTATAACTTGAATGCCAAAGGGGAAGGCGCACCAATAGGCAATTCCTTTGAAGAAATATTTCCCGATGATAAACCTAGATTCAATGATTGGCCTTTTACCATCTTCTTTGTGCTCAACTGTTTTGCATTTGTTGCTATCGCTGGTCTAACTTTACATGGCTGGAATTCAAGTTATTCTGCCACAGGTGGTAGTATCTATGATGGGCAAAATACAGGTACTTTAGATACAAACGCTGCCATCTTATTGGTTTTCTCCTGTACAATAGCTCTTACTTTTTCCATATTGGGATTTATACTATGTAGATGCTACCCTAAACAATTTATTTATATTGGCATGGCTATTAACATAGCTAGTTCTTTAGGTACTGCAATCTGCTACTTATGCTTGCACTATTGGTCTGCCGGAATAGTTTTCATTGTTTTCACTGCTCTCACACTATGGTGTTACATTGGAATGAGACATAGAATCCCATTGGCTGTTGCTATATTAAGAACTGTGATGGACGTAATTAAATGGTATCCGTTCACTATATTCACCGCTTTCCTTGGTTCCATCATATCTGCAGCCTTTGCATTTTTTTTCAGTTTGGTTGTTGTTGCCTGTTACATGAAATATGACCCTAAATCTAACAATCCCGGTTGCAATGCAGGTGGTGGCAGTTGTAGCAACAGTAAATTGATCGGTATGCTATTTATCACTTTTTTCTGTGGCTTCTACATATCTGAAGTTATTAAAAATGTCCTACATAGTACCATATCCGGTATCTACGGCTGTTGGTATTACATGGCCAAGAGCGACCAAGGCCCACCTAAATGGCCCGCTTGGGGTTCTTTTAAAAGAAGCATTACTTATTCCTTTGGTTCAATTTGTTTTGGGTCGCTAATAGTTTCCATAATTGAAACCTTTAGGGCAATTTTGCAGGTTATAAAAAATGTAGTTATTTCCGGTTCGCAATGGGCCCAGATCGGATTTATGATAATTGACTGGGTTATTGGTTTTTTTAATTGGTTAGCATCTTATTTTAACCACTATGCCTATTCATATATTGCCTTGTACGGCAAATCATACTTAAGGTCTGCTAAAGAAACTTGGAATATGATGAGGGAAAAAGGCTTTGATGCTTTGATCAACGATAATTTGGTCAATATTGCAATTGGGTTGTATTCTATGTTTGTTTCTTATATGTGTGCTTTATTTGCATTTTTATATTTGAGATTTACTAAACCTTCTTATAATTCGTCTGGTGGGTTTACTGCACCATTAATTGCTTTTAGCTTTGTTATTGCTTTGCAAATTTGTAACATTATCAATGAAACTATAAGATCTGGTGTGGCTACGTTTTTCATTGCCCTAGCCAATGACCCTGAAGTTTTCCAAAAATCTTATCCTGAAAGGTTTGATGAAATATTTAGAGCCTATCCCGATGTGTTGAAGAAATTATCTCATCAAAACGTTTAAAGATTAATTTATTTTTATTATTGGGGTTTTTTATATATATATGAACAAAATTAATTAAGTACATAATGTTCTTAGATTACAAACCTATATTTTAATCTTTATAAATATTGGAAGAAGAAAGAGAAAAAGAAAGAGAAAAAAAAAAAAAAAAAAAAAAAAAAAATGACTATGGGGAAGGGAAAAAATAACGGCTTTTAATTGTTGTATAATCTAGACGAAACCCATTTTCTTCTGTACCAATTAGTAAAATCATAAATACTGGATTTTAATTTCCTAAAATCAGCATATTTTATACTTTTAGATATATTATCTAAAAAGATAGCCTTCTGCTGAGGATCAACAGGATATTTCAATCGATCCATCAATTTACTAAACCATTCTAATAACAAACTATAATACTTTTCATTACCACTAGAATGTATTAATTTGATAAAATCACTTAAACAATTGGTAACTTCAATTGATTCATCTTTACTAAATTTAAAAATTAAACCATTAATTAAGATATTAACCAATTGCGGTCCCTTGTTAATAAATGTTGTCAATACTTTCTCCTTCCATTGTGGTGGTGTTGTCTTAATTGTTAAGGAAGAAATAGGTGGGGTATTAAACCCCCATAAAATAATATCATCTAAACAACGTATTACCAACCCACATGTTTCAGAATCATTCAACACAGTGCATGTCTTTAAAATAATCTCTACAATCTGGTCCATCAATCCATAACTATTAATGAACTCTTCTGGATAAAACATTAATGCGTCGCTAACCATCAGGAAAAAATCATATATCATATCAGAGTATTGCAAAATTATTTTGTCGCTATCAGCATTGCCATCGTTTTGTATGTCCAATGGAATTTTGTTAAAGTTATTCATAAATGTAATGCACTGCTGACAGGCAAATTCCCAGACAGCGCTTTTCACCTGAGGAGAAATCGTCGGGTATGAATCCGTATCACCAAAAATAGCAATAATAGACCCAGAACACCATAAATAACAGCTCAAGCCAGTAGTGGAAAACCCATGTGCTATGAACTCTACAATGCTTGGCAACAATGGCTCCATAAAGCAATTCAAGTTTGAAAACAACTGTCTAGTCAATTTCATTCCACGCTCCATAACTACGGAATTGTTGATGAATTTGGTAAAAATAGATTTTAAACTACCTTCCCACAGCTGTTGAACTATAACAACGACTGGGTCTGTGGTTTTGGTATCGGTTGCTTCTGATCTTGGATAAATCTCAGAAAAAATACCGTATAGCAAATCCATTTGATCGGCAATTTTGTTGGATAAATCAGAAGTAATTTCATTAGCGTTACACATCTCGTTAAATGGTGGCAAAAATTTAGATAAAAATATGGCCAAGTTCTCTGTCAATTGCTCCACAGGCAACTGGTTAATAACCGAGCTCAAACCTTGACAAATTTCAAAATTAGATTCTACATCAATTAGTGGAGAAACTTTGTAATATAAATCCATCAAGTCATTTATATGAGGACTTAGCAATTCTTTACAATCTTGACAAAAGAACATTAATGCATGGGAAGAAGCATTTAAAATATCAGGATCATTGGCGCATGAATCAAATGTCCTATATATATAGCTCAATTGCATTCCCAAAAATTTCGGATGATTATTAGTCCATTCAGTATATCGACCCAACACTAAAATTATAGAATATTTAACCTTTTGATGGTCAGGCAATAATTGGGTATTATTTTCGTCAGAACATAGAAATGGGATGATTTGTGGCAATACTTGGTTTTCGCTTCTAGGAACCTCGTGAGCCATGGTTCTTAAAGCAAATAAAGCAGCCTCAACACTCTGCCAATGCTTGAAATGCTTCAAAATTTCCAAAGGTTGAGTAAGAGCGACAAGCGGACCAACCACAGCCGTGCAATCTTTCAACACATCGCCCATATCGTACCTAAAATCTTTAAATTTATCCTCTTCCTCTTTGGAATCAAATTTATCTTCTGGATATTTCAAATGTTCTATGATACCAGTTAATAATTTTTGATAAATATCCATATATTCCTTTTTTTGAGAAGAATAACGTGGTAGCACCAAAAATTGCTTCAAATCAAACCAAAATGGGAACACATATTTAACAATATCCAAATCTTGATCAGAAGAACATGTTAGAAACAGTAAAACCTCAACCAAGGGTCTAAAAACATTTGGGGTTTTGGCAATAAAAACACACCACGCTTCCCCAGCCTCTACAAAAACTCTGGTCATTGCATCCAAAATGTCAGGATCAACCCTGTTGGCAGGAACTGATAACAATGCATTATTTAGTTGAATTAGATTGTTGTATAAAGACATGATCATATCCTGGTTTGGAATATCTCTAGTTTCTCTCAAAATAAAAATTAAACAAGTAATGGCGCCTTCAAAACTATCATTATCAGACTCATAATTATTGTACAAAGTTTGGAAAATCAAATTCATCAATGGCTCCACAGTGATTAATTGTTCAATAGGAAATTCGCCTGACCATGTACTCAAACAACTTAAAACCAATTTTGGCGAGACACCGTTGGAAGAGCAGTCAATTAAAAATTGTAAAACATTAATCGAAATGGCAGAAATCAACTCATGTATTCTCGAAGTGAATTCATCCTCGGTTAAAGTTATGCCTTTCATATCCAAAGTTTCCTCTGGCAAAATCTTTAAAAATTCTAATAATCTGTCGGGTTCATTTAGAAGATTTGTAATTATTTCTTGAACAGGTTTTTTCCATGTCACGTACTGGATAGCAAATTTGGCTAAAGAAACATATAATTGAATCATGACCACTTTGTTGAAAGTTGAGTGGGAAACCAGGTTTAACAAGGCGTATTTTATTTCCTCCATTTCGTTTGGTTCTAATTGGTTTAAGTCATATGTGATTTTATTTCTTAATGTTTGTGCTGCAAATATAAGCATACTAGAATCACTGGTGTTTTCTTTTTTGTCACCCTTGCTGGTATTTAGCATTTCTAACATTATCCTCCAGGACACATGTTCTTTTTGAACACCTTCTAGATAATTTAATGCAACTTTTTTATCATTTTCAGAGGATACAGATGAATTAATGCAGTTTAATGATTCAAAAATATTTTGTTTTATACCATCCATTTTATAAAGTTATTCGATCACTGTTATTATTTTTATTAGTGTCTTAGAAAACCTTTTGTTTTTTGTTTTTTGTTTTTTGTTTTTTTATTTTACTTTATTAAATTACTGTGTGTAGAAATTGTGTTTGAAAAAAATAGCATATGTTTATGTATGTATTAAAAGCAGGAGTAATATCAATAGCAAGTGTGTTTTATTTATTAATTTCTTTTTATGAACAAACTTGAAAAGAAAAAAAAAAAAAATTTTTTTTTCTTTCTTTTTTCTTTCCTATAAGAATATTTAATAGTTTATTTAACACGATACGTTCTTTCCTGAGGAACTGTTTTGCTAATACCCGGCTATTCAGTTTTCAAGTTAGGTTGAATTAAAAATTACGTCAAAATGCAACTTTTTCTATTTAAATGGCCGGGCTACCAACAAAAGGTCATTTCACACGGGTGCAATGTCTCATCCAATATACTACCGACGGACGCTCGGTATCAGGTATAACACGGATCAATTTTTTTCATCAAATTTAAAAAACAAATAAATAAATAAATAAATAACCTTCAATTCGTATTTTTTTTTTTCCTTCTTTGTCAATATAAGCATATTCGATAGAATCAACCTTAATCCAGAACAACTCTAAATCAAAATGTCAATGAGACCGCCCATTAATTGTTTGTTTGACAATTTGCAACAACAATCTATAGTAACTTTTTGGTTATTTGAACAATTGAATTTCAGAATAAGAGGTAAAATAGCCGGATTTGATGAGTTTATGAATGTGGTAATTGTTAATGCCGAAGAAATACCTATAGATAAAGAAACTGGCAAAGAAATAATTACAAAGGCCAAAAAATTGGGCAGGATATTGTTAAAAGGTGATAATATAACGTTAATAACAACTAATAATGATACTGTCAAAGAATCTCAACCAACGGATAAAATAATACAAAAACCAAAAGATACTACTAATAAAATGGTAGGCACATTGGAAGGGTAAAAAAGACTTACAAAAAAAAAAAGAAAGATATTTGCATTATCAATGTTAGAAACGCATAAAGACAAGGTAGTATACGTATGTTCATTTTTATTCTGTAATATATACAGACAGTCTTTATTTTATGATATATATATATATATATATTTTTTTTTTTTTTTTTTTTTTTTTTAATTAAATAGAAAATAACTATGTACATGTCAAAAAAAAAAGAAAAAAAAATTAATCGAAATCAACTGTCTGCTTCCATGTATGAATTTAGACACTTATTTTTCTTGTTGTTGATCAGGTTTCTTTTGATTATCCTTAATTGAGTCACCATTCATATAATTAATAACTTTTGGTAGACCTACATAATGGTTTGGACCCATGGTGCCTAGTAATTGATTAACGATTCTAGTCTTAGTCTTAGTAGCAGAGTCTGCAGTCAAATCAGTATTACCAAACAAATTAAATTTAATTGCACGATCAACGGCATTTTTCTGGCTGAAAACATTATCGATTTTAGCAAGTAACTGTTCTTCAGTAACAATAAAATTCGATGAAACATGATACAATTGTAATAACTTTTCTAATCTTCTCTTTTTGGCCTTGAAAATAATAATTTCTCTATTGTATTCCCTTTTCAGTTTTAAAATCTCTTCTTCTTCCTCAGTTCTAGGTCTCATGAATGGCAATGGCTTTCTTTTATTTGTATTATCATCTTCTGGAATAAAGGACAGCATGTCGTGTAATGTAGGTGTGGTAAGATTGTTTTCAATACTACTACTTTTTAATAATTTTGTTTGTTCATTCTTTTTTCTTTCTTGTACAATTTGTTTCTTTTCTTCCAAAAAGTTTTGCAATTTTATTAATCTTTCTTCCTCCTTACGTAAACTGCTGGCCAAATATTCACGACGTAAACTGGCCATAGAACTTTTAACTTGTGCCACTGTGCTCTTGTTAGAAGTCATATTGTCGCTATTACTTTTTGGTGGTGGAACGGTTTTTCTAATTTGTGATTCAATCTCAATGAATTTCATTGGTGGCTGGTTACGTTGAATGCCTTGTGGGTGTGGAATATTTTCAGCATATCCAGATTTACTATTTTTCTGCTTTAAATTCTCTTCCATTAAAATATGTTTCTTCTGTTTCATTGTTGGTGTCTTCAAGATTGGACGTATTTTTGGTAAAATACCACTTTTAAAACCAAATTTAGCTATGCCTTTGCCCATTTTGTTTTAGGTTATATTGTGTATATATTTCTAGTTTTATTTGTTCAAATTTTTCAGTAGAAATGCCTCTAAAAAAAAAAATTAAAATAATAAAAATAAAAGAATAAAAATAAAAATATAAAGAGAATAATAAAGTTTTCAAAATCTTTAAATGGAAATGTTATAAAATGAAAATTAAAAAAAAGTTTGTTTGATTTTGTTAATATATAAAAAATAATTAAAAAAAATTTTTTTTTTTTTCTTTCTTTTCATTTTTCAAATATCTCACTCGTATCATTTCTTTTTTACTCGCTCAAAAAACATTCTCAGTTATAAGAAAAAAAAAAAAAAAAAAAAAAAAAAACTTATGCAAAATAGACTTTTCATTTATATATTCATTTACTATACACGATGATATCAATATATTCAACAAAGTATTTATGTGTCTACTTTTAATATTAATGGTGATAAGCTAAAACTTTTCTTGCCTTCATTTGATTCAAACAAACAATTAAGTTCAAACATACCGGAATCTACAAACAGCATATCAATTTTAACACCATTCTTATCTATAGGCATAATTCTTTTGCCATTGAATAACACCCTATTACTCTTTAAAACAGATTTCCCAGTTAGAGAATCTAATAATAACAAAATTATGGTACCAGGCGCATCACTAGATATTTTTAGACATGTAAAATCACCGGCTTTTAACACATTATTTTGTTTAGAATTGTTATTCCTGTTTAAAAGCTCTAGAGTAATTTCATTTTCTGGAATGAGCGTTGGAAACCTTTGACAATCAGATAGACTAATATATCTCCTTAAATCAGTTCTGCCAGTGTAAGGATCTTCCTCGCTATTTTTCTCCATAACCCAGTTACAACTTATCATTTTTAAAACATTTTCTCTTATCCAAAATTGCGTCTTGGATGTTAAGGTAGTTGCTTTAAAATTTTGGCTGGGTATATCTAAATTGACATTCTCCGTAAATAAATGTCGGTCAATAGGAATCGCAAATCTCTTGGAATGTTTAGTGTACAAAATATATTTTGCTGATTTATAATCGCGGTATTTCAAAGTAAAAGATAGATTTTCGATCCACGAATTCCTTATGTCCAAATATAACACCCACTTATAGTCAGGTGATTTAATTAAAAAGTTATACCAGTCACAATCTGTTGATTCGAGTTTAGTTACAACGTCCTTAGAATTACAGTCATCACCACTATATGTTGGAACATTATCATGTAATAAAACCCACTGCTGGTTATGTTGAAAGGGTAATATTTCCACGTTAAAAATTTCCAAGTTTTTCAAAATGGAAATGTTAACGGGTATTCCAATAGTTTTATAATAATTATATTTCCTGCGTATACCATATTCGATAAAAATATCAAAATTATCAAAATCTACAGGTATCGAAATTCCCAAGGATAAATCCAATGTGCAACTGAATGTCAAACTTTTATTGCAAGCAATTATGTTGGAATGGTGTTTGATTTTTAGACATTTTTTCAAATTTTCAAATCTTAATTCAATTTCGTAATTTTCTTCAGCGGGTAATGTCCTTGCACCTTTTTGAACAACATTAAAGTCAACTTCAAGTGTATTAATTTCTGCCACTGTTAACAGAGACTTATTAAATAAATTAAATGTAACTTCAGATTTAGAACCCTCCTGGATAATTAATGTTTGCGGTGGACTTTCCAAATAGACCTCCGGATGTTGTTCAATAATCTCATATTCAAACACCCGGTTATCAAAATTATTGGCTACCTTGAAAACATGTGGTTTGAATTGAAACACTTTTAGTTTTAAGCTCTCTAATCTTAATTTGTCAGTACTTTTCAACACTTCTAATTGTAAGTATATTTTCCTGGTGCTTTCCGCTGGTAGTACAAATTTGCCGTCATAATTAGAGTTATTCAATAAAGTGAAATACTCTTGATCTTTTTCTAATAGTTCAATCGAGGTAATGTCAACGTTAAATTTAAAAATATTCTTCACGGTAATTTCCAATGAAACTATCTCACCGACTAATAAAGAGACACGTTCCACTATGGCTTTGTTATCCTTATGTTTATTATTATTTTCAGCAGTATTACTAGCGTTACTCAAATATCGATAAGGATTAAAAACTAATGCATCTTCATCTTCGTAATTTTCATCATCATCGTCATCACCAGTTTCTTCTTCTTCTTCATTTTCTAGAGCAATTTCATGTTGAGCACCACTTTTACTCTTGTCCCTTATTTTATCTTCTAAAATAATGCTTTCAGTTTTTCTTTTCAAGTGAAAATTCTTTTTCCTTTTAGTAGGTAGTTCAATATTACTGTTTGTTCGAAAAATAAAAATACCTTGCAAAAGTTCAAATTCAATAAACCATTCAAATTCTTGATCATCAATGGAAATTATGTTATCAGTTAATAAAACAATTTGTTCCGATACAGTTAGCAAATCATGGTATTTTTCTAACATTTTCATGGACCATAGAAAACTTTTTTTCCGTTCTCCATATTTTTTAGATAATAATATACAAGAATTTAAAATAGATTTTGCCAACAGTCCCCATGAATCTAGCGAAACATTCAGCTTGTCCCCAACATCACCACCATTTTCAAATATTAACTTAACCATGAACTCATGTAATGGAATATTTTCCCATGTGTAGTAAATTGGGCGTGGTTCCTTTAACAAAATCATTAATATGTAACGCAAAAAAAAAGAGCTTTTTCTTGTAAACCCGACTGTAAGATGTAATATTGCCAACGAAGTGTATATTTTCAACTGATGGAAAACATTCATTTGTGATAACTCAAATTCCAACACATTATTAGAATAATCGCTAATGTCCACTCTATCAAACCTAAAATAATTTGAATCCAATATGGACTCACTACTTTTCCTCTTCGTACCACTAGTAACTGAGATGGGCAGCACTAGTGTCTGTAAGGCTTCGTATAAATCATTAGAGCAATAGAACGAAGACATAAAATCTAGAAAACGTAGTATCGTATCTATATAGACAATTTGAGGTGTGAATTCAGTATTGTGTGTTAGTGTATAATCATAATAATGTAGTATTTTATCATTGATTTGTTTGATGAGTAATGGGATGCAGGTATCTGAAATTAATTTTTTGGCACTATTTGTATAGTTATTGTTTGTAAAGTTATGGTCATTATCTGTCGAAATTCTTTTATCTAAACTTTTATGTGCCAAATTGGAAATTACAACACTATTTGTCGACGTTCTTGGTGAATTTAAACGGGAAAGACTTGGCCTAGCGCTAGCATTAGGTGTATTGGTCTCAGATACGACTTTATCCACATCCATTAAAGTGTAAATGACAGAAGGTACTGCCACGGAACAATTAATATATGATAACAATATGATGCAGATAGAAATACCTTCTAGTGCACTTGATAACCACAGATAATCTCCCATTTTATGACTTAATAGCGCTGCTTCATTAAAATTTAATAAACTTTGATGATATTGACCGCCCATTAATTGTAAATTTGCCAGCACTTTTAGCTGTCTTGCCCTTGATTTTAATCTATTATCAGAATTCAATTTGTAGGAAGCTTTGCTTCTTTGCAAAATACTTGCATCCGAAATCTTTCTTTTCATTGCCAAGGGGGATAAAGTTGTTCTTAAAATAGAAGTCCCGCCAATTGCCCCAGGTGATCTTAAAGTGACATGTTTATATGATTTATAATAAATTTCCAAACATTCTAAAAAGTTTCTAGCAATATCACAAATAATGGTTTCCAAATTAGATTTTTCTACAAAAACATATTTACTTTCTTTGATTTCAATTCCATCGTTTACAGTACTATTTGTTATATTTATTATATTGTGGCATATTATGTTAGGGAATTTTGTTTTCAAATTATTCAAATACTCTTCTTTGTAATTATCTAATTCATGAATTAATCCAATAACAACAAAACTTTTCCTGAATGGTTCAAAGTCATTCAAGAAAATCATAGATTCATCATCGTCATCCTCGATTGTTGAAGCCAAAAAATTAAAAAAAATTCTTCCAGCTGGGAATCCTTGAGAATTAAATAGTGTGCACTCGGGCAATGGGGTTATATCAACTAATCTAATTTCAGATAAAGGTATTAGTTCCTTTTGTATGTACTTTATAAAAGATTCTCTTGACCAATGTATACCAATTGGTATTACTAGCGTCTTCACTTGGGATGGTGATATAAACGCCTGTTTATGAACGTTCATTTATAAATCAATGTTCGTCGTTATCCTTTTGACTAGTATTTTTTTTGTTTTTTTTTTTGTTATTATTATTGTTATTATTACTATTACCACTATTTTGAAAAACTCTTTGTTTTTAGAGATTTAGCATCGTGTTTCCATGATAGTTGAAACAAATAAAATGGAAAAAAGAGCCAAGATATTTTACTATAAAGTTACTAGCATAAATATTTACAATTATCATTTTTTTTTTTTCTATTTTTTTTTCTATTTTTTATTCTTTGTTTTTTATTATTTTATTATTTTTCGCACATATAAAACTATAAACTTATTATCCGAAGTTAAAATATTTACAATCTCGGTTTATAAATATACTATAATCCTACCAATTTTCATTATTTGTAATTCTCCATTTCGTTTTTCTTAAAGAAATATATATATATCTTTTTGCCACTTTTTTCAATATCTTAGTTTTAAAAATGGAACATTATCTAAAAGGGTAAAAACACATACACCTATATCTATATCTATATATATATATATAATACATACATAAAATGGTTGGTTTATCATTTGAAAATTATGAGAGAAATCAATTTGTGGCTGCAAATCTACATACACAGCCAAAAGCCACCTCCACAGGTACCACTATTGTAGGGGTAAAATTTAAAGATGGTGTAATTATTGCAGCAGATACTAGGTCTACACAGGGACCAATTGTAGCAAATAAAAATTGTGAGAAGTTACATCGTATAGCTCCCAAGATTTGGTGTGCCGGTGCTGGTACAGCTGCAGATACCGAGGCTGTTACTCAACTAATCTCCTCAAATCTAGAATTACAATCTCTATACACTAAAAGAGAGCCAAGAGTGGTCTCGACTTTACAAATGTTAAAACAACACCTATTTAAGTACCAAGGTCATGTTGGTGCTTACCTAATTGTTGCTGGGGTAGATCCCACAGGTGCCCATTTATTTTCTATCCATGCACATGGTAGTACCGATGTAGGTTACTATTTGAGTTTAGGTTCTGGTTCTTTGGCAGCAATGGCTGTTTTGGAAGCACAGTGGAAGATGGATATGAACAAAGAAGATGCTATTACTTTGGCTGCTGATGCCATCGAAGCTGGTATTTGGAATGATTTAGGTTCTGGTTCTAATGTCGATGTCTGTGTTATGGAAGTTGGTAAAGATGCACAAATGTTGAGAAACTACAGAACACCCAATATTAGAGAACCTAAAGAAAAGAGTTATAAATTCCCACGTGGTACCACTGGTGTTTTGAAAACAGAGATTATCGAAGAATGTATAATTGATACCAGCGCATAAATATCCAGAGGAAGGGAAGCTTCTACCGAAAAGGGCTTTATTTTTAATATTGTAGATTAAACAAAGGTGAAATATGATATTACAGAATAATAATAATAATAAAAAAAAAAAAAAAAAAAAAATTACCTTTATATAAGTCAAAAAACCTACATATGTTTTCACATTTAAAGAAAGAAAGAAAGAAAGAGAGATGGGAATTTGTAAATTTCCTGGTTCATAATCTTTTTGTTCTTGAAAATCATAAACCCAAAACTTGTGCAGTAGCCTCTACTATAGCTATATGTTCCGCACTATGAACTCTAGTTTCGTAGTCTTCTAAGGTTTCTTTTCCTGGTACAATAGTTAACTTTTTAACTAGGATTGGTTTGCCTTTATCGACATCTTCAATAACATAATGAACCATGCATCCCGCGATAAAAGGTTTTTTTAATTCTTGACATTTATTCCAAGCCATTTCAATCGCATGGACGGTGCCATCAAACGCTCCTGGTAAAGCTGGATGTAAATTGATAATTGGAACTTGTTGATCAATCTGTGACAAAAATGTGGGGCCCAAGATTAATAGCCAGCCGGCACAAACAATTAAATCTGGTTTATCTTGTAAAATTAAACTTGCTAGATCTTTTTCATATAACTTACGAGCATCAGCACGACTTTTCTTATCTTCTTTAGGAATATTCTTGGTATAATTGTACAAAGCATGGATTGAAGTTGGTATATTATTGTCGGCAGCACGTGTTAGGCCATAAGCTTTTTTAGAAGATGAAATGACTTTATTTATTACCACACGATTGTGATCTAAGGGACCGTTGTGGATTGCATCTATCAAGGCTTGTAAATTGGAACCTGAACCAGAAATCAAAACAGTTACTTTTTTAGTGGGAGTGCTAGTTTTCTTTAAATTTTGTTTCTTCTCCGATGTATTGTCCTCATTTTCATCGGAAGAATCACGGGTTGACGGTTGTTTGTGTAAATAAAAATATGAGCCGATTGCCAATAAAGATGTAACAGCCAAAACTGGAATAATGTGACGTTTACAGCAAGCCATTGGTCAGTATATGAATTTCTGTTTTAATTTGCTTTATGCTTGAGCAAAGTAGAATATCTTGAGCTAAAGTCTTATTTTCGGCGGCACAAAGAAGATTATATATGTTTTGAAAGTTAGACGGTATATAATTAAAACTTGCATCATTTATAAAGAGCAAATAAAGTAAAAGAAGAAAAAAAAAAAAGAAAAAAAAAGAAAAAAAAAAATACTGTCGTAATTTTATATGGTTTTGTTCCAATTTTTTTTTTTTCTTTTTTTTTTTTTTTTTATTTTTTCTTTGGTTTCATTTTGTACGTATATCACGTGGATATATGCAAAATAATCGGTACTGTAGGATTCAGTTAGTAACAGACGAACAAATAAAAAAAAAAAAAAAAAAAAGTAAAAAAGTCAATTCAATTTTTTAGTAATGCAATGTCATGTGAAGCAAACAATTTTTCAATCTCAACTCTATTTAAATTATCACCAATCAAAACCAATTTACTCCCATTTGCACCTTCAATTGGTGAACCATCCATTAGCTCAAAGGTATCTCTAACACCTTGTAAAACTTTAAACTCAATATTATTGATACTTTTTCTAGATTTACCGGCTTCATGTAATAGAATCAAGCCCTTGGTACGATATATATCTCCAAAATTATGGTCCTCTACACCAAAGCATTTCCAGTGTAAGATTCGTAATATTTCTATAAAATTGTTATATTCCTTCATGTTTGCCAAGATTGGAAATTTAAAAGTTAATGTAGAGGTTAATTGTTTCCTGTGACCACCGAAATGATTACAACTTTTGTGGTCACACGGGGAGGAAGCTTTTTGAGCTTCTCCATCCCTTTCTGAAGATAATAAGGGACCTATCCCATTTTTGTAAGAGTTTAAATGTAATATTTGATTTAAATTTTGAATTTCACCATATGTAATTGGATATATTGGCGATACACTGTTAATTTGTTTTATCACATGCATTATCTCCTCCAGACGGTCATTATTATCGCATTTGTCAATCTTGTTCAATAAAATAGTGTCAGCCATTGCTATTTGGGAATGTGCAATAGTTTTACCTTGTTCTGTTAAAGTTTTCAAAATATGTTCTGCATCCAAAACGGTTATAATGCCATCCAATTCTAACGAGCTCATTAGTCCATCCTCTAACCAAAACATTTTAGCTATAGGTGTCGGATCAGCCAAACCACTAGTTTCCAACAAAACATAATCAATTTCATTTCCTACTCTACTCACTAAATTTTCAATAGCTTTAACACCAACATCCCTAACGGAACAACATAAACATCCATTCCCCAAATCTAACCATTCAGTAACTGCAGATTCGTCAGCATTATTTTTACTGTCATAGATGGTCATGGATCTTTCTATATCACTAGAATCGCCAAATTCATTTAATATAACTGCTATTTTCATATCAGAAACGCCTTTCTGTGTAATTTTTTTTAATAGAGTGGATTTGCCTGAACCTAAATAGCCTGTTATTATAGTAACTGGGATTTTACTTTTATTAACGGATCTTATTACAGCAGTGTTTTGTTCTTTACTGACTTTATCTTTTGCAGATATAGCAATAGTGGCGTTGCTTGAAGGTAGTTGCTTATTAGCAGATTCTATTTTAGATTCGCTAACAATATTTTTACCTCCATCTGTTTGAATTTTTTGTAGAATTTCGTTGAGGTTTTTTTCATTGCCTGTCACTAGTGGCGGTAATTCTCCATCTTCTTCCTCATTATATTCATAATTCTTTAATTTGGTATTTCTAGGCATTGTACCTGGAGGTTTTATTGTAATATTTATTTTATTGTAAAACGAAGATAACCGTTATATCGTGGATAGTTACGATGGTGTAGAAAATATTATAAGTTACTTACAAGACGTTATGATCGTTACTTTTAACAAATCCAAGAATGGTGGGAGGGGGGGAGATATTATAAAAAAAAAAAAGAAAGAAAAAGCTTTATTAGTTTTTTTTTTTTTTTTTTTGGTTTAAATACTGTAGATGTAAGGATGTTCTAATGCAGCCAATAATTTTTTTTATTTGATTTTTTTGTTTAATTTTTTTTTTTAAATTTTTTAAATTGTTTAGAATTTCAAATTGGTTTTCTTATTAATTTAAAACTAACGAAATATTACCATTTCATTTCCTAAGATGATTATTTGAATGTATTTAAAAGTCACCAATTTTTTATCAAAATAAATATTAAAAAAAAAAATCAAAATTAAAAGAAAGGAAAAGATAAAAAAAAAAAAAAAAAGATATTGTAACATTATTTGTTAATTAATTTCAGAAGGATCAAAGAAGAAAAAAAAAAAAAAAAAAAAAAAGGAACATAAAATTAAATTTTATAAAATCACAACAAATGGCAGTAACAAACTTTAGTTATATGAATAATCTATTACATGATGCAGAATCAAGTATGGAGCAACTACGAGTTCCTGAGCTTAAAGTAGTAGCAAAAGCTATCGGATTAACAGTCAGTGGTCGTAAAGCTGATATCCAAGACAGGATAAGGGCTTTTTTAGGAAATTCACTAAAAACTAATCCAATGGATAGTTTAAGGCCCAAAGTTGTGAAACTTATGGTTTTAAAAGCAAGACAAGGTGTTGCAAGTTTACCTTCGTATGCCAGGTTATATACAGAAATACAATATGGAAGAGACCCAAATAGAATAATACAATTACCAGCAGCAGTATCTAGGCCGAGTTCGTCAAATGTACCGGTTGCAGCTTCTCCAACTACGTCTGATTCATATTTACCCGCTGGTGAACAAGTTTCAAGAGTATTTAATCCTTTACAAATGTCGTTCAAACAGAGCCCGTTTTTCAAGCTAAAAAGATTACTTAATGTTACCCCAAAATTGGCCCCCAAAAACTATCACAGCAGAAGTGTATGTTCTATAAACTTTACATTGAATCAAGAAGAATTGCAGTTGTTACGGCAACCAGACGGAAAAGCGAGTGAGAAATATAGACTTTATTTATTTAGTGGTGTACTTGGGTTAAATAAAACAGACTGCGATATTCAGTTTCCATTTCCTGTAGAAATTAGAGTTAACACCAATCTAATAAAGGACAATCTTAGGGGTATCAAAAACAATCCTGGAACTGTAAAGCCGGCTGATTTAAGCGCTTTTTTAAATTTATCGACATCTAATAATAATGTTTTGAATATAATATATGCATGTACTTCCGTTGATTATGTTTTTTATATGTACATTGTAGAATTGGCAAATTCTGAAGATATGGTGAAAGCGGTGGAAAAGCATCCAAAAATTGTTAAAAATGCAACCCTACAATTAATGAATAAAATGTTGAAAGAAGACGATGACGATTTGATAACAACAAGCATGATTTTATCGTTGCAGTGCCCCATTTCTTATTGTAAAATGAAATACCCGGCTAGATCGATTTATTGTAAACATTTACAATGTTTCGATGCACTGTGGTTTATTGAATCTCAAAGACAAGTACCTAGTTGGCAATGTCCAGTTTGTCAACTAAAAATTAGTATGAAAGACTTGGCTATCTGTGAATTTATGTCTGATATTATACAAAATACTAATGATAATGTTGAGCAAGTGGAAATAGAATTAGATGGCACTTGGAAAGTGATTAAAGAGGAGAAGGACAGAGATGAAGATTTAAGTGATGGAGAAACTAAAAAAGTGTTTGGTTCTACTGCAACTTCTAACAAGCTTTCAAGTCCCGAGCCTGTAGTTATCTCTTTGGATAGTGACGATGAGGATGTATCCATGGGCGCAACTAGATCTGGAATAACGACAGAAGCGGAGGCAGCACCGGAAGATCAGACCGATAGTAATGTTTATAATAACCGTGATAGTGCAAATAATAAAAACAATGCTGAAGAATATAATAATAATAATACTAGTAGTAGTAGTAGTAATAGTAATAGTAATAATAATAATAATAATAATAATAATAATAATAATAATAATAATCATAGTAGTAGTAGTAGTAGTAAGAATAATAATAATAATAGTAATAATAGTAATGTAAGTCCTAATAGTGGTAATATATTAACTGCTAATGAAAATGCTATAACTTCAACGCCTAGTAACAACGAAACTAGACTTAATACCGTTAATTCGCCGAGTAATAATATAACTGGAAGTGCAACATTTACAAAAAACAATATTCCAAATATTTTAGGAGAAACACCATTAAATACTGATTCTGGTTATGATGAATCTAATACAGTTGCTATTGGACATATGGATAGCTCTCCATCTCCAAAAAAAAAAAAAAACAGCAACAAAACCCTATGAGGGAGCCAATATTTCTATCGACTGATACCACCAATACCACAAACAACAATAATGATAATTTACGACATGAATCCTCTGGAACTTTGCAAAATTTAATAAATAAAGACATTAGTATAGAAACATCACAAAATGGACTGCATGGTGGTAATCCTGGTCAAACAATTGTTCGATCATCAAATGATACAATCCAACAGAGTAACGGCAATTTAAATGATAACAGCAGTGAAAAAAACAGTGACAAATTTCCAGCAACATCACAGAATGAAAAAGAAAATAATATAGAGCAGAGCTCGGTATTATCACTTCAAGCTGATTCTTTATCTCGAACAACGACAAGAACAACAACAACAATAAATAATGAAATTAATTTTTTTGATGTATCAAATAATAATAATAATAACAACAAGAGCCTAAAAAATAAGCCAGCATCGTATAAAGAAATCGATAGCGACAAAAAGGACAAAAATGAAAAACAGAATAACGAGAGTGGTGGCACTAATATTAATGGAAGTTCCACCAAATCAACTGCATTTTCTGGAGGAAGCATTCTGGGTGTAGGAGGAGGTAATGTTAATAACAATCATTATGTTACTAGTGTTCACACTTCTGAAAAAAATGGAAGTCCAGTATTTCCCACACCAATATACTCTGATAGAAACCAAACTGATAATAGTGATAATAAGGGTAATGATAGTGATAGAAACAATGAAACGGTCAAGAATAGTCATAATGTTGTTTTAGACGCAATTATGAAGACATATGGAAGGGAAAACGTCAATGTTTCAACTAATCCTAATAACAACAACAAAAATGTTCCCTCTCAATCCCAATCATTCACTATATCGGATAATAGGCTAAGAAACTTGGACACAAATGGAAGGAGGAGAAAAAAAGAAGTTTCTGTTTTTATACCAAGAAAGGATTATACCAGTATAATTCCCCAAAAGAGATTTTCGAGTGATGGTAATATAAACAGCAGAAATGATGGTAATAATAATAGTGAAATCAACGGTAATAATAAGAACATTAATGCCAATAGCAATATAGATGATGTTGTAATTGATTTAACTGATGATTAAAGAAATGTCTTATTGATTTTTACATTTGTTTGTAATAAAAACTGGGGGAAAGTATATAATAATATATCCTTAATGGCAACTATGATGATAGAAATAACATTAACAACCCTGCATGGCATATGAAACTATTTGATACACCCTATAAATGATATAAGACTTTTGTAGATATAAGTAACGACTGCGAAGTGTATGTACATTAGGTTACAATAATAATGGCAATTTGGAAATTAAAGGGTAAATATAAACCAATAAGTGTTCAAGCGTTTGTTTATAAAAATGTATTAACAATATTAGCTAATATATCTGAGAGTCAGTTAATGAATGGAATACCAACACCAACGTTTTGTTTGTATAATTTATAATCTTCACCGAAAAATTCTAGTAAATATTTTTCTTCATACGAAATCCTATGTGAAAAAAAATTCCATAATACTATGGCAAAGGCAACAGTAGAAATAGGGTTGAAGCAAATAACTTCCAAGCCTATAGCAAACCAGAAAAATCCACAGTAACTTGGATGACGACTATAACTGTATATTCCCTTGGTCACTAACTCATGGTCAGCTAATCTCTCACGTTTAACTAAATGACTAAAAGACTTTCCACAGGTAATCAATGCTAAGGATCTAACTATTTGACCGAAGATAACCAAGATTAAACCCAGACTAAAAACGATCTTGTTTACGGTGGAAAATGAAATTAATTTCCAGCTGGAAGGAGTAAGCCATACTTCTAATATGAATTCAGCAAGGGCCAAAGAATGAGCATAAAAGTATCCGGTCCCGTTATTTAATAAAAACGAATCGTTGTTAACCTTTCCTGGGTTAAATTTAGAGGTAAGGTAAAATTCTAGAAAATGAAATATAGCGAGAAAAATGATGTAGCAAATCAAGTTGGTATACTTAAATCTTGGTAGTAATCCTAATGAGTAACCTAATAAAATTCCCAAAAAAAATGAAGTTTTTGATATTATATCCAGAGCATTGAATTTTATATCTGGATACGGTTTTCCATCAATAATTACAGGTAAATCATTTTGATACTCCTTGTGTTGCTCTGCACTATTTGAATCTGATGCTGTTTTCGTCATTTTATCTTTTTTTTTTCCCCCTTTTGTGAATATAATGATTTTTCTAATGGTATCTTCTTTCAAGTTTGTAATAATGATAATAAGATTAGCTCTTATACATTTGATGATATTATAGTAGTTTTTTATTCTTTATATAGAATTATGATGCTGATTAAAAAAAAAAAAAAAGAAAAAAGAAAAAGAAAAAGAAAAAGAAAAGAAAAAAAAAAAAAAAAGGAAGAGCGAGTTAAAAAAATTCCTAAAGTGGATATAATAAAGATATTAGAAACTAATGAATACATAATATCAAAACAAACTATTTAAATAGCTGTACAATTTAGATTTCGAAGATTCTATGAATAGCAGAGCAAACCTGATATCTAAAATGGCTAAACCCTCAAAACTGTAACGGCATTCACTCTAATGCAAAAAGAAAGCAGTATGGGCATTGTCTTCTGTATCAAATCGCACATTATTTATCAGAAAGAGAAAAAAATAAAATAAAAATATCCTCTTGTCCGGATTATCCGAATTACCGACCACATCTGGTTTCCATATGTAACTCATAACATTTCAACTTGCTACAAATTTTGGTTTGACAGAGCTTACACTGACTTAAATTATTGTTATCTCCACATATTGAGCAAATATGCATTAAGCTTAGCACTTTAAAGTATTTTTTGTTATAAACATTTGAACAAATGATTTTAAAATTGAGCCGGTCTAATCCATCTAAGTACGAATATAAAGTTCTCTTTGAAATCAATATTCTCTTTAAAGAAGGACTGCTTTTACTATTATTAATGCCAGGGCCCCTTGTATTTTTCCTCTTTTTCCTATTATTGTCAACGTTCACGGAAAGTGTATCACTTTTGGTAGTGTTTGTTAAAAACAGTGTTGATGGTTTTGTACAATTATATAGAAGGTGTAAGTTCTTCGGTATATCATATTTTTTAGCTATTAATCTCTTGGATTCACTAATTCCACCTCTTTCATTACTATTACTGTTTAGGATTGTGAAGTTACTATTATGAATAGTAGTACCGTCTCTACCATTGCCTAATGTCAAACTCGTTTTATTATCTATTTGATCTCTACTCAACCCAGTTAACGCACTTAATAATTGTGGTACATATTTGATATCGCTATAGTTTTCGGTGTCCAACTCTAAAAATCTTCTATTTGAACTTAAAACATTCTGTAAATTATAAGAATTGTTTTTAGCCTCTGTAGCTTGATTTTCAACATCGTCGTAAGAATCGTTGTCAGTTTCATTATTACGTTTGTTGTATATTTGTGCTTCCATACCAGCCAAGGAATAATTAATTCTTTTAGCTTGTCTACTGTTCTTTTGTTCATTATTTTTATCGTTACTGTGTCTTTTGGAAACCCTTCCGTAGTTAGATGATTCTAAGCTTGAAAAATATAGATTAGGATCATAGGTCTTTTTATTGATTTCTTCTATCATTTCTTTTTCTTTTTTTTTTTTTTTTTTTTTTGTAACTTGCTGAATGGTTTTGATTTTGTTAAGTAAATCAACAAATACGATGATACTTAGTACGGTGGTATATATATATGTATATTTATAGTTATATTTTTTTTTTTTTTTTTTTTGTTAGAAAAAAAAATATATTAGGATAGTGCGAATAAATTTTGTATAATAAAAAGTTGACTAAATAATGAAAAATAGGAACAAAAAGGGAAAAAAAAAAAAAGGGAAAAAAAAAAATATATATATATATATATATAATAGTAAATAATAATGATCATATCTTATTTAAAATCTCAAATAATTCATTAGCAGACTCACTTAAATAATAATGTAACTTATTAACGTCAATCTTACTTTTTAAAGGTTTAGTAACAATATTAATATGTAACCAATCTTCATTAATCATATAAGCTAAGCCAACTCCATTATCATCAACTTCAGACCACCCATATCCCTCAAAGCATTCGCTACTCAATTGACTAGTGGATACATACCAGGTACTAGAATAGTTAAATAATGAGTCCTGAAACAATTTTGGAACTTGAGAACCATCATCAATCATATTTTTCAAACCGAAAAAATGCCTATCAATGCCTTGGCCATTACTACTCAATTTTGAATATTCAGAATGAGAATTGATTGATTTGTGCAAGCTATCTAATTTTTCTTGATGTGTTGAAGTACTTTGACACCACGTTTTAACAAATTCGTGCGACTCCGGGGTTACGGATCTAATAGTTTCAGTTCTACCTTTGAAAAATTTCCTTGTAGATGCAGCTTCGTAAGTGGGCAACTGTCTCCCTACCAATTTATAAATTGCAAGTTGAATAACTTGTTGAATAAAACTATCCGGTGAAATTTTCCAATTTTGCTTAATAATTTTTTTACCAAACCTATTGTAATGCCAAACTTTTAAATCATGTTCGCTGACATTTTTATCAAAAGTTTGTTTGCCCAAATCTATATATTTCTGAATGTTTGGCGTTATCATAAAAGGTAATTTCACTGGTTGAGTGTTTTCCTTATATATTGATAAATTATTATCGTTGTGATATTTAACCAAATCTTCGATGTAGTTCACTTCATTATCAATGTCTTTGGACATTTTCTTCCAAATATATTCATTTAACAATAATGTTGGCATTCCATCCATTTTAGAATGTTCAGCTAGACATCCAGATGTACCATTTTTACACACTATAAATTGTAAAGGTTTATCGTTGAATCTATTGATACCGTCACCGTGCCAGCTGTTACGTGATTTTTCCTCCAAAGTAACTGGCTCGTTAGATTCATCTAAGCAAACGACAAACATAGATTTTTGTATTTCTTCCAAAGAGTTTTTATTAATTGGATTGTTTTGTGTTAATTCTGCGTAAGCTTTGCGCCAAATATTTCTAGCCAAATAAGTCAACGAGCCAATTCCAGATGTCTGATTAGTGGCGTCACAAGTTCCAGTTGAAATTATATTCATTAATTGATAAAAAATTTCATGTCTTTTAACAAAAGTGTTATTTAAATGGTCATAAACATTAATTTTGTAAAAGTTGCCTTTGTAACAAACAATAATGAATCCATTCTCGAAAATAGAATGAAAAACATTGGAATCTTGGTTCATCTCCCCATTTTTATAAGGTACCCTGCAGTTATTAAACATCATATGGAAACTATTATTACATAACTTGCCAATAAATTTTGTTGGATTTGGTTGTATTTTTTCAAACTGGTTTTTGGATACAAATTCCAAAACATTTTCAATTAATAGAGTTGCCTTGAACAACATATTGTTTTCAATTA
The DNA here is from genome assembly GCF_020623625.1 of Saccharomycodes ludwigii. Taxonomy (NCBI): domain Eukaryota; kingdom Fungi; phylum Ascomycota; class Saccharomycetes; order Saccharomycodales; family Saccharomycodaceae; genus Saccharomycodes; species Saccharomycodes ludwigii. Next base: position 510,459 of record NC_060203.1, read on the forward strand.
ATTTGTGAGGTAATGGTTTGTGACAGTAAAAATAGGAAACATAAGGAACAATGGGGGCATCGTATTGCAAATAACCTTGGTTGTCCCAAAGCTCATTCAACCAATTATTATTATTGATACTGCTAACGCAATTATTTTTATATTTGAGTAATTTTTTTTGTAATATAGGGCCTTCATTCTTTTCAAAATCTTTAACTAAATCAATTTGCTGGAACCATTCTTCGTTACTAGAAACAAACGGTTTGATCGTTTCCAAGTATTTAGTTAAAGTTTTTTCTAAAGAGGGAATTGGTAAATCTGGTAAATCTGATTGGTGTTTGAATGTAATTTTATGTTCATCTTTGGTAGCAAATTTGTTTTGATAGTATTCATTGGGATATTTTGCATAGTATACTGCCCCGCTTAATCCAAGTGGATACTTTTTTTTTTTTAAATCTGTTTGTATCTTGGCAGTTGTATAATCGCTGGTAGATGATAAATACTTCTTTTGACTGATAACCAAGCAGGAACGTCCATGATAATGAGAAGTGATAAATCTTTTATCATTTCTCCAAAAATGATTGCTAAAATAACGTCTGGTGAATAGCATTGAACTAAGTAGATGTGACATTCTTTGCTTGTTAACAAATAAACGAGTAAAAACATTACTACTGATCGTATGGTTACTATTACCAGTAAATAAAAACTTTAATTGTGACATATGTATATATATATTTATTGCTCTTACTTGTTCTGGTGCTTAGGTATTTGTATGTAATGAAAAGTTCCCTGTATGGGAAAGGGAAAGAATAAAGTATTTATTAATAGTATATCAAAATTGAGCATATTAAATCTTTTTTATTTACTTATTTATATATATAAGAATGTTTGGATGATAATAAATTAATTTTTTTTTTTTTTTTTTCTGTGGAGACGAACGGCTGAACTTGACAATTTATAAACTGGATGAATCATTCAATTTTTTATTTTTTTTTTTTCTTTCCTAAAAAACAAATCAATTTTATAAACAATAATATTAAGATTTGTTGCAAGTAAAATGAAGTAATAAAATCTGGAGGAACGAAACCTATTTGTCTATTTTTCAGTTGTCATTCAAAATTCAATTAAAATCAGAAAAAGGAAAAAAAAAAAAAATAAAAATAAATAAAAATAAAATTGGAGATGATTGGAGAGATTAACACAGAAAATAACATATACCGTAGCAAATCATTTCAATCACGTTTTGTACCCAGTCTTTGACCTCTCCCTTTAAATGAATTTGATCCATAAAAGTGATTTTTACTACGAGTGCTATTGGTATTATTCCTACTATTATCAAACAGATTACTAAACCAAGTTGGTACAAACCCATTACCAAAATTATACCCATAATCCTCGTTAGAAATAGTATTTGGAACGAAAATATTAACTAGGTAAGCTTTCTTGTTGTTAGTGTTGTTACCGCTTCTCAATCTACCACCATTTCTTCTTTCACCATTGATGTTATTTCTACCATCTATTTTCAAAATATGTTTTAGTAAAAACCCATATAATGGTCCCATGGATTTAGTAGCTATACAGTTATAAATATACGCGCTAATTAACCCTAAAATACCGCTAGATTGAACAGATGTGCCTGGTCCAAAAATAAGGTTTATCCCTAATTCAATGATTGGAACGTATTTAGCGCTAACTGGTAGTAACCCCATATATCTAATTTCTTGGTATCTATTGATAATACTCCAGGTGTAACTCAAAGCCATTTGTAGGCTGGGTTCAAACACCCAAACTTTATCATTACAATAAAAAGTTAACAATATAATTAGACTAAAGTTGAAGAACAAATAATATACATACTTGTGCAAGTTTCCTAAGGTCAATTCAATTGATGATGAATGCACATATGTAGAATATATTTTCATTAAATAATTTAGAGGGGGTTGGCCTGGAGTTAGTAATATCATTGAAGTTATTGGTCTCCATAGATGTCTTGTTAAAAATGGCTGGAATTTATAAAAAAACAACATATGCATCGGAATAATGTTCCAAATGCTCAATAGAGATAGGGCAGTGGAACTTAATATTAAGGTTTTTGTAATAGGTGGAATACTACTGAAATCAGACATTATTTAGTTTTTTTTTTTTTTTTTTTTTTTTTTTTAATGGAATTCAAATAGATATGCTTTGAAATTGTAGATTTTTAATTTTTTTTTATTTGGTTTTAATTATTAATTTGTGTATACTGTTTTAAAATATTTTCTTATTGAAAAACATTAATTGTAACTAATAATTTTGGTTTAGCGACGTGTTCCTATTTTTAAGACACCATTTTGAGATATTTTTCAAATTAAAAAAATAAAAAAAAAAATAAAAAAAAAAAAAAAAGGTTTACCGAAGACGTACTATTTCCGAATGTCCAAGGAAATAGCTATAGGAAGTTGTTTTTAGTTTTCTTATTTTATTTCTTTTTTATTTTTTTTCTCTTTTTTAATTTACTTTCAGTCGTTTCTTTTTTTTTTTTTTTTTTTTTTTCATTTTTTCATTTTTTGTACTATGAGTTAAATAAATAAATGTGTCCCTGGCAGTGAATTATTAGCTACATTTTGCATGTAGAGTGGTGTTATATCAAACGATGCTAAGAATGAATCCTAAAAAATATTAAAACTATATAAACAAATCCAATATACATACATATTGAAATATAAGATAAAGGAAAAGAAAAAGAAAAAGAAAACAAACCAATGACGTCGGCACATCATCAAAAGTTACGTACCAATAGAGAAATCTTAACAAGTGGTAAAAGTTATGTTAGTAAAAAAAAGAAATCGCATTCAGTAGAAGAGGTTTTGTTTGATAAAGACTCAAGATTGGATTTTCTAACTGGGTTTCACAAGAGAAAAGTAGAAAGACAGAAAAAAGCCCAAGATTTCATTAAAGAACAGGAACGCCAGATGAGAATTGAAGAAAGAAAAAGAGTTAGAGATGAGAGAAAAAAAGATATGGAGGGACAACTAATAAAGTTAAAAGAGTCTATGAAAGAGGTTGGTGATTATGTAGGAAGTGACAATGAAAATGATATTGATAGTAAGGAAGAGGAGGAGGAGGAGGAGTGGAATGGTTTTGATGAGGAGGAAGAAAGCGTGGACAAAGAAAATAAAAACAGCACTGACGAAGAAGGTAATATTAAACCTATTTTAAGAAGAAAAACGGCCGAAGAAACACTAAATTTTGAAGACGAAACTCAAGTAGAGATTGAAAGTTTAGAACCTAATGAAAATTTTGAATTTTTAGCAAAATTAAATCATGTCAAACTGGAAAAATCGGAAAAGGTTTTAAATGATAGTATAAATAGGGCTAAGAAGTATGCTAAATTTTTAGGTATTGAAGACACTACCAACAAAACAAATAGCAACAAAGTATCTAAAAAGAAAAAGAAATTTAGATATTTAACCAAAAATGAAAGAAGAGAAAACCAAAGAAAAGCCAATAGGAATAAATATAGAAAATAAATTAATAGCATACATTTATATTTATTTGTAAAAACTATTTTTTTTTTATTATTAAAAAAAAAAAAAAAAAAAAATAATAATAATTAACTAATTAATTAATTATAATACATATATATATATATGATACAAGTTTTCTCATTCCTTAGACACATATAAATTATTCCATGATTCATATTCTAACCTTAAGAAAATCCATAGCCACCTCCTGAAAATTTCTAAAAATTGAAGTAAAAATGGATCCAGCGAAATAGAAAAAATTAATTGCCAAAACCATACAAATCTTAAAATAAAATCAACAACAATTATTACGCAATATGTTTTATTTGAGAATCTAGTTGAGTTCCTTAACCAGGTGCTACTGACATTATTATTACTGGTAAAGTTCCATAGTTCTAACCCCCAGTCCATAGTACAATCCCACCAAAAGGAATATATTGCATGTAAAAAAAATACCCAATCTAGCATCATTTCAATATTATAAGTTTTGTCGATATTGCCTTGATCAATCAAATATACGAGCTTCTTAATAGTTAAAAAAAGAATAGGATAATGAATCCCATATTTGATTGCATTGAAAGGTTGGTGTTCTCTAACGCATTGCACAAATCTAATAGTACTAGGAATAACTCCAACAATTAAAGATACAATCGAGATAAGCCATTTTTCCATATCATTGGAATATGGCTGGAAAAGGTTTAATAAATTAAACATGGTAAAGTCTACAATTGATTTGCTGTAGCTTGTTAAGGTATCACTTACTAAAATGTACAATAATCTTGAAGACCCACTTTCAATATGACAACCCATTATAATTTTTTTTAATACATGTTTCATAAAGTCTGAGGCGTTTATATAACAAGTTAAATATAAAATACAAATTATTTGCAGCAATGGAGTTAGATTGATTAAAAATGCGAATGATTCAATGGTGGAATTATAGACTATATCATCAGTTGTATCAAAATAATGTTTGCTTCTATCAATTAATAGGATAAAAATATAGATTACATGAGTTATTATTACAATTTTGGTGGCCTTCACTAGTGGTTTTCTATATCTGGAAATCATATGTGTTGCATCATCGTTAGTACCAGTACTACCCAGTGCAGAATAATCATAGCATAACAAATTATTTAAATTTAATAATTTCTTGTTTAAAATTTTTAATTGTAAATAAAACATCCATAACCCTATCAAGACCAATGCTGGTAATCTCGATCCTGAAGGGAGTAATAAAGCTAATACACTTTTTTTGTTATGGTCTACTATATGTGACATCTAGATATATATATATATACATATACGACCTTTTCCTTTTTTTTTTTTTTCTTTCTCTTTTTTTGAAACTAAATAGATATAATCAATAAAGTAAAGATTTTTCATTTACTAGATTTAAGAATATGGCTAAATATAAACTCGAAACAATCATATCTTATTGTATAATATTATTTATGGCTGGTCCAGGGCCTTTTTCGGTCTGCTTTCTTTTTTTTTTTTTTCTTTTTTTTTTTGTTGTTGTTGTTGTTATTGTCCGTAGGAAAGATAAACCAAAAGCCGACCACCCCCGCTCCCCCATTCGCCGCACAACCCGCATCGCTTATACAATAATGGCTTCAGCTGGTCAGGGTAACTACATAGAATTGATTCCTACAAACTACACTAATACTAAAATGTCAAAAAGAAAATATTACATCTTCAAGAGAGAGAGAAAAAAAACACATAAGCTCAGATAACTTAGAAAATTAGAATAAATGGTATAATCACTGGTATATCATGATTAGCATGAAAATTTATCTATTCATCATAGCTCATTATCTGTCAGTTCGTTCAAGCAATAAGTTAAAAGAAAAAAAAAATCCTTTTTTTTGATATAGTAGATAACAATAGCAATAATAGTAGTTGTAGCAATGACAATAACAATAATAAAGTATAAAACATTTAAAATAATACGTCAGAATTTTCAGTGTGTTTGGCATATTGAAGGTCGAATCGTTCATTTTGCGAATCCGTTTGGGGCGACAACGAGTCATCAGTGTATTATCCTCTTTATTGCTCTAATATCGTTTAATATCTACGTTGCATCTGTCCTTACACAACCCGACAAGCTGCATACTATTATCACTATTTTTCTTCTCTAAGAAATCTATCTCCTCCAGAATCTACTGATTCTGACAGTAAATACTTTTGAAACACAACAGTAACAATCATAGTTACTAGTTTTACTCATATAATATATCAAATAAAACCAATAACTTTGATTAAAGGTACTATTAGTGCCTATAACCCTTCCTCTTAACATTTGTTGGTGCTGTATACAGTCTTTGTCATTAGAACAGAGATATTAGAAATCACAACCCAAACAAATAAACTAAATTTGAGAACTATCGTATTGAACCAAAGTGTATTAAAAAAAAGGGAATGTTGAGAGTTATGTTCCTTTCTTAAATACTTGAGATAATTGTTTCACACTACTGAAACAAAAAAAAAAAAAAAAAAAATAAAAGCGAAAGAAAGAGAAAAGTTTATTTAAAATGAATCAGAAATAATAAAACAAAAAAACTATTCGACTTAGGGCTTTTTTTTATGTGATAAAAATAAAAGTTTCGTAGCTTTTGCAAATGTTTTCCGTAAGCCGTTACATTCAACTCTCGGACAATATTTTAAAAATTTTAATTGGATCTTTCAAATGTTTTTCTATAATAAAAATGTGTGAATTTTTTTTTTTTTTTTTTTTTTTTTTTTTTTTTCGAAAAGTAAAAATTTTAAAACGAAAAAATTTTTTGTAACTTCTAAATATCCTTAATCTATATTTTGTTAATGAAAAAAAAAAAAAAGGAAAAACGACAAAATCTACTCAGACCCATTTTTTTTTCTCCTCCTACTGAATAGACCAAAAAACTTAATATCAAACCAGGAGGGAAAATAATAATAACCATGTTGCCATCTATGTTATCGGTTGTGGCAAAACATGCACAACCATTCACTTTTTCGCAATCAAAACGTTTATTATCAATGTCTATACTCAGGTATCAACAGCAACAACAAAAACCAGAGCAGCAGCAATTAATTACACCTCAAATTTTAAAGATAGTACCCACTGAAACAGATGTTACTGTGTTAGAACAACAAGATGAATTAATTAAACGTCGCCGGAAATTATCTAAAGAAGTTACTAATATGAAAAAGTTAAAGCCAGTTTCTCCAGGTTTAAGATGGTATCGTGCACCATACTATCCATATTTATATACTGGCCGTCCAGTCAGATATTTGACTTTTGCTAAACGTGGTACAGGTGGTAGAAATCATAGCGGTAAGATCACAGTTCGTCATAGAGGTGGTGGTCATAAAAGAAGAATTCGTACTGTTGACTTTGGGAGAATGGAAAGTGGCCAACAAATAGTTCAAAGAATTGAATATGACCCAGGTAGATCAGGTCACATTGCCTTATTGAAACATAAGGAAACCGGCGAATTATCGTACATATTAGCTTGTGACGGTTTAAGAGAAGGGGATGTTGTAGAAAGTTTTAGAAAGGGTGTTCCAAATCATTTATTGAATCTGATGGGCGGTAAAGTGGATCCTGCTATCTTAAGTATTCATACTGCCCAAAGGGGTAATTGTTTACCGATAAGAATGATTCCCGTTGGTGCTATTGTTCACAATATCGGCACCACGCCTATTGGGCCTGCTAAATTTTGTCGTTCTGCTGGTACTTATGGTCGTATTTTGGCCAAAATTCCTGAGAAATCTAAAGCTGTTGTCAGATTACAATCTGGCGAGCATAGATACGTTCATCTCGATGCATGTGCCACTATGGGTGTTGTTTCCAACATTGATCATCAAAACAGATCTTTAGGTAAGGCTGGTAGATCTAGATGGAGAGGAATTAGACCAACTGTCAGAGGTGTCGCTATGAATAAATGTGACCATCCACATGGTGGTGGTAGAGGTAAATCTAAGTCAAAGAAATTAACTGTTTCTCCATGGGGTCAATTGGCTAAAGGTTACAAAACTAGAAGAGGTAAACATCAAAATAGAATGAAGGTTAGGGATAGGCCAAGAGGTAAGGTTAGATCTTAATAATTGAATGACCTGAAATTTTCTTTGTTTTTTTTTTCCCTTTTTCCTTCTTCCCTTTCCTCTCTCTACTTTAATTTAATTTAATTTACCTTTTTTTTTGGAAAAAAAAAAAAAAAAAAAAAAAATTAAGATAAAGCTTTTCTTTGTTTATAATGGAAGGTATAGCCAATTTAATATTATATAAAAAAAATCTTGTATATATATATATGTATATGTATATGTAAAAAAAAATGCACATATAATAAAGCAAAAATAAAATTAAACGTAAAATGTACTATTATTAAAAATTTTCAAAATTTCCCAATTCTAAAATATAACACAAAGATAATTTGGTAAATTCTGTTAAATGATTGAAATTAAGTCTGTCTATAGTATCCATATTAGTGTGGGTATATTTATTATCTTCATCCAATACAGACTCTGCAACAAATGCAGATGGAACACCATTTTTAAAAGCACTTGCATGATCACTACAAGCATACCCGCACTCGTTATCTAGATATGGAATAGCTAAATATGTAGTAATACATTTACGAATAAAAGCTGTTAATTTATCTGAAACATAATCTGTAACTATACCAATATGTTCATTCCTATTATTATTATTATTATTATTATTATTATTATTATTGTTATTGTTATTGTTATTGGTGTTCGTGTTGGAATAACCTATTTGATCTAATTGCAACATGGCTACAACATTTTCCGTTTCCTTATTTAATCGTTTGTTTGTAAACACATCTTGTGAACCCAATAATCCACCTTCCTCAGCACTATAAAAATGAAACTCAATGCTATTTTTCAAGGTAATATAAGTGTCATCAGTATCTTGTGTATATAGTGTTTGCAATAAAATCCTTAATGTTTCTAAACTAACGGCTGTACCTGACGCATTATCATCAGCACCTGGAGCAGGTAACATGCTTGGTAAAATCAAATTCATACTGTCATGATGAGAACCTAAAACAATGGTGGTATTTGTACTACCCTTAATCTTGACAATTATGGAGAATTGCGGCCAGCCTTCATGTTTAAATTTCTCCACAGAAATGTTACCATTAGAATCATCATTATATGGAGCAATTAAATTCTGTAAATACTGATATAACCAATCAGCGCTCTCTACTCCATAATGCGATTTATAATATCTTGTATAAAAACTTGATAATTTAGCAATATTATTATACATGTTGGTTTCGTTAATTTTTGCAAAAATAGGTAGATAATTTTCAACACTTTTTAAATTGGTTGGATAATTATACTCAGGAACTTCAATTATATCAGATGCGATCTTTTTAAAAAATAGGTTGTTATTTACATGAGTTAAGTCCATAAATTTCACCCCTCTCCTTTTCATAGAAAGCTTTTCAGCATCACTAACCAATTTTGTTTTACCTGGAGATAATTCTAGAAGATTTAAGTTATCATTATCATTTGATAATTGGGGACGGAAAGGTAATTTTGGTATTGGTATTCCTATTGATAGTGGTAAAAATGCATTTGTTGGTATAATAAATGTAGTAAGCAATAAGACCCATAAGACATTATACAGGGCTGTGATGTGTGTCATAAGCATTTTGTTTTGTTTCTTTTTTTTTTTTTAGTCCCTAACACTAATTATTGTCCTGATTAGTTTCTCTTTCTTATATATTTTAGTTAATAAAACGGAAAAGGGAAAAGAAAATAAAGAAAAAGAAAAAGAAAAAGGAAAAGAAAATAAAAATTAATAATAGCTAAATAAATAAACGAATTTATGCTTTGTACGAAAAATATTAAAAAAAAAAAAAAAAAATATGAATGGTAGAAATATTTGTTTCCATTTAGCGCCATTTTACTCTTCCCAAAAACAAATAGAACAACTTTCTTGAAGCAATTCTTAGATATCACAGCCAAAGATATTTTTTCAACTTTTTATTCACCATAATTTCAAAAATAAGACTTTAATTCCAAAATAATAGTAACTAACAATATTTATTATAAAATTTATTATTATTAAAAGTTATACAGATGTGATATTGTATTCTATATAATAATCATAACACTCATATTATTTTTGTCGCCAACACAAATAAAAAGAGTAAAGTATGTAAAACCAGTGGTAATTAACAAATATAAAAAGGAGGAAGTCTTCAGTGTCCTAAATTTTTGTTTTACTAAAAAATAACATCATCCTCTTGTTCAGAAATCAATGGCTTACCATCATTTTTGACCGCTCCTTTCTTATCTCCAGCAGATGCTTCAACAGATTTTCCTTCTTTTGCCTTTTCTTTATCTTCTTTTATTTCTTCTTCCAATGCTTCCTTTTCCTTTTCATGATCCAAGTGTGATCTTCTCATCTCTTCATCTAATTCTTTTGTTTTTTGTTGTTTTTTTTCTTGGACTTTTTTCAAACGATAAAATTCTTCTCTATCCAACTCATCTAACTCCGAATTGATATAAGCGATAGTATTCTCTGTCCTAGGAATAATAACATGTTCAATTGCGTTAACTCTTCTGTTGGTAACTTTAATGACCTCATCTAATATAATAAATGCGGTTTGTAAAGAAGCTAATTCAACCAATGTCTCCACAGCTTTAGTATAAATTTTAATACATTTGGTAACTTGCATACCACCTTTACCTAAACCAGTCAATTTAAAATCATTGATACTTTCATCTATAAAAGGTTCTAAATGTGGTAAAATGACACCACTAACATTTTCCTGACGGGCTTTAACTTGAAACCTTGCCTTATCACTAACATTTTCTTGAACTTGATAAGCAATATTGTCATTGCCTGTAGCATATTGAACTTCAGCCAAGGAAAAGGCAGCAGTTTGCATGACACGACCCATGGTAGTCTTGGCATCATGAATTCTTTTTGTTATATCACGAAATCTTTTGGTTAGTGCCTCTGATTTTCTTTTTAAAAGCGAATGTCCTTGATTTGCACCTTTCAACTTTGATTTCATTAACCCTAAGGTCATACGGGTTGGAAAAACTTGCTCACGATTAGAAGACATTGGTGTATAGTTTTTTGTTGTTGTTTTTTTTTTTTTTTTTTTTTTCCTTCTTCAATAGTATTAGTTTACTTTTATTTATTTTAATATTGCTTGAAAACTGTTTATATATTCTCATAAAACTTCAAAGTCTATGTTACAAAGTAAATTAAAAGGATGTTATTAAAGATAATTTTTTTTTTTCTTTTTGCAGCCAAAAAAAAGATTTAATCATTTTACATATATCATTTTTATTTCAGAAATGACCGCAGAGCATTGATTAATTTATTTTCCTTTACCACCACTTGATAAATGTTCGGGTTAGTTATCAAAAAAAAAATAAAAAGTGTAATTGAATAACAAAGTAACAAAACCAAAGCATATTTCAACTTTTACTAAGAGAGTAAAATCCTCCTCTGACAAATGTCTTTTAGATATATACTTGCAACAAACATCTAGTTGACTCGTTCATTTTAAAAAAGAGAAAAAAACAAAATTTGATCAACAACAAAATAATAATCGATTTAAAGAAATATTATTATGGATGAGTTAGCTAAATACATCACATCTGATGCAGATATCGCATTTGAATATGAGCTTTTTGAACATCCAAATGATGAGTTAATATGGAAAAGATATTTGAATCATATTAAGAAAGAATATGAAGGTCCTGAGCTTAATAACACCAACAGAGTAGCATTCATTTATGAAAGATTCCTAAACAATGTCTCAAATAAAATAGAATTATGGTTAGAATACATAGCTTTCTTGAAAAATATAGAACCTTTGGGCTCTCCCAAACTTTTGAACATTTTCCAATTGGCATTATCTAAACTAACTCGTGATAACGTAGAAAAAAAAATAACTTTATGGATAAATTATTTGAATTATCTTTTTGAAGCGGATAATCTACAGTTGTTTGATAAAGAATTCACCAAATGTATGAGGAGTTTACCTCTTGATAGACATGTAGAAATATGGGAATGTACTGTATTAACATATATCAAAAATAAATATCAAGACTCTATATTATATTTTGATCAAAATGATGAGGTAACCAACCATGAATTTAGTCTAGAACAAGAAGAGGAAAAAGAAAAAGAGGAAGAAACATACGGGGAAGACCCTAACGAACTATACTATATAGGAAAGATGCTAGGGATACCGGTTGAAATGGAAGAAGAAATAATTCCAGATAATTGGTCTGCACTTTATTTGTTTAGATATGCCATTTTAATTAAAAATAAAATCGATTCGCATACAGACCTAGAAAAAATCTACAAAGTTTTAAGGTTCACTAATGATTTTGAGATCATAAAAGATTTCTTGCAAGAATTTATATTTCCGTGGAAAAGACCAGATGTGTTGTACTACAAATATCTTGATTGTTTGATGAATTTGTTAGGCACAGATGCTTCACCAGATGTCATTGATTTTGAAAAAAAAATTAAGGAGGCTTTGGAACAATACCCTTCATCAGATTGGATTTTTGTGAAGTTATTGGCTAGGTTTTATATTAGAGCGGGTACTTATAATCATTTTGTCGGCTTCATTGATTCTATATTGTCAATTGTAGGCGGAAGCAATGGAAGTAGAACTTTGAAATGTTTTAATGTAATTTATGAATATTACATCCACGTAGAGGAGAAAATTATAGAAATTTTAATAAACATCAAAGAAGATGATTGGAAAGAAAGTATACGGGAAAAAATATCGACACATTTCCAGAAATTAGAAAAGCTAATAAACGAATATGCTTTGAAACTAAATTCATTTAAATTAAAAGATGATATTAATAATATATCTTTATGGACAAGTAGAGTTAAACTGGGCAATAATATTGCTGAAAAACAAAAGTTTTACGAAGAGGCTATGTTGGCAATAAACCCATGGAAAATTAAAATAAAGGGAGAATTAGGACATTTTTTGTGCGAATATTCAAGGATTTTTGAAAATTCTTTGGAATCATTCAGAGAGGCAATGAATACCTTGGTCAAAATACCTTTCAGATACATTGATGATCTGGAACTTCTTTACATAAAGTGGGCTAATCTGGAAATAAAATATGGTGAAATGAATAACGCCATTAAAGTGGTTAAGTATGCTTTAAAATACCCAGAAGATTTTGAGAAATACTCAAGTAATTCAGAGACTTTATTAAATAGATATTATAACGTACGAGATAATGGTGAAAATAGTGGCGATGAAAAGGTTCCTGCACAGGTTATCTTACCTATAAGATCTTTTAAATTATGGGATTTTTTGTTAAAATTAGAACTTGCGTTTCAATACACAGAGCAGCAAGAAATTATAGAAATTTTTGAAGCAATGATTAAAATGAAAGTGGCCAAGCCCATAACATTTGTAATGTATTCCGACTATTTATCCAATCTCAGCGATAACAATCAAGAGTTATTTGCGAATGTGGTTAGAAAAGTTTACGAAAGAGCCATTTCACATTTTAATGGGTCATCTGTAGTTTTGCAACAAATGTATGAAATCTATTTGGATTCTGCATTGAAAAATTATAAGTACATGCAGAACACTAACGATAGAGAACTTTTAAGAGAATTATTTGACGATATATTTACAAATTTGTCTTTAAAACATCATCTAGATTGCTCCAACTTTTATTTAAAAAATGGGGAAGTTGAAACTACGTTAGGGAATTTCCATTTTGCGTTTGAAAATGTATATCTGAAAGGGATTAAAGATAACCATGTCTCAATAGATAATAAAATCACATTGTGGAATCATTTATTGAAGTTGTCTAAATCACACCTAAGTCTTGATATTACAAGGAGCCTATATGAAGAATGTTTATTATCTATTCCGAATTCCAAATGTGCAGATTTTATTATCGATTTTGCAAAGTTAGAAATTGCTGTAAATGAATTTACTAGGGCAAGAGCCATTTTGAAGTATGGTGTTCAGTTGGCTTCTGTTTTGACCTTTGCAAAAGTGTGGGATTTTTGGAGGGAATTTGAGTTAGATCATGGTGATAGAAACACTTTTAAAGACATTTTAAAATTAAAAAGATCTACAGAAGAGAAATTTGTTATTGAAACAGAAAAAATTTCAAATATGGGTGATAACATTCAATTTGTGTCTTCAGGAACAGTTGGTGGTAATGCACCATCTTCAAATAAAAAGGATAAAACACACACTTCACCATCATCATTAACAAATAACGAAATTGAATTGGAGCTTTGAACATGAGCTAAATGTTTTTATCAACTATTTACAAAACAAAAGCTATATATTCTTTTAGCATACATATGAAATCCATAAACGACATACCACTTAATATGTAGACAAAAGGGGGTGGGGGAAAGAAAGAAAAAAAAAAAAAAAAAAAAAAAAAAAAAGTCCATAAGTAATACATAAAATTTACTTCTCAACCCATTCAGTGGTGCTCATTTGCGACAATCTACTTAATGCTCTTGCAAATGCAAATTTTTCTTCATCTAAAGCAAAAATACCAGCTTTTGAGGCAATTTCTTTAGAAAAGCCATGTTTCTTAACCAAAACATCATTTTCCAAATCTGTATCGTCAATAGTTTTAGCTTTGTAGTCTGGTTTTAATTCAAAATCATTTAAAATGGCTTCTGGTTCCACAAATAAATCTGTAAATTTAGCAGCAGAAGTGGTGGCTAATTTTCCATTACTATCATATAAAGCGTCTAAAAATGTGATAAATCTTCTAACTTCATCCCTAACATAAACACTTAAAAAAGGAATATCCGTGATAATAAAAGCTCTAAACTGGGATGCAAGCTTTAAATAATCACCAGCAGCTAGCATACCTTCGCATAGTTCTTTAAATGTAAACTGAGCAACATGAGGAGGTGTGCACTTGGGAACATGCAACTTGCGACCCCACACAGAGACATCTACTGAGGTGGCTATTACCGGATGTTCAGATTGAGAAAAATAGGTGTACCATAACTTAACATGGCTATCCCTGTTGGCTTTACATTCTATGCTTTCATATTTCATTCCAGGTGGTGGGACATAGTAGACTGAGGAGATTGGTTTCCGTATTTTTCTGTAATCAGTTGGTGAATTTAATAAAGTGACAACAGTTCTTTGTTCCAGTAATTTGATGCAGGGGATGAATAATTCACGCTGGATACCGTTAATATATAGGTCTTTTGGTTCTCTATTACTTGTAGCAAACAAAACGACACCATACTTGACGGACAACAACTCACTTATCAAACGACGTAGAATCATGGCATCGGCCACATCAGTGACTTGAAATTCGTCAAAACATAAAATTCTTGATTCACTAGCTAGTTCGTAGCACAAAAATGGAATTGGGTCAAAAGTATGGCTTTTGGCCTCACCCAATTCGTTTAAATTTTGTTCTACAATAATTTCATGTCTCCTTCTATGAACATATTGCATGAATTGATGAAAATGCATTCTTTTCTTGGATAGACGTTCAGGAATAGTTTCGTAAAATAAATCCATAAGCATGGTTTTGCCACATCCAACATCACCATATAGATAAATACCTTTAGGAATAGAATCATCATAAACAAGTGGCGGACCATCCTGATTAATGGATTTATATTTAAAGGGGTGCAATATTTTGGTCCAGAAACTTGGCAGTTGATCTACTGCATTGGGCATTTTTAATTTTGGTGGATTGTATTTTAACAAATCATCATACAAATGGCCCAGGGAACCAATAATAGCTCTTTGGTGTGGATCATTCTTCAATTTGCCTAACTTAACCAATCTATTATATCTTTTCAATGGCGGTTCTGGCGCTAGAGAAATGTGTTTTGAGGGCGTGACAGCAGAATTTATTTGCGATTGGTCTGACAATGTTGATTTTACTTCATTTTCCGTTGGCAGCGTTGAGACAAATCTGGTACTAAATCTTTTTGATAGTATGTTAAAGTTTGAATGAACCCGGAAAATAGTATTAGCTGTGAAAAGCGAATTGCCATTTATTAGCACCGTCATTTCCCTTCCTCTCCGTTATTTTTAAGCACTCTAATAAATTTTTATAGAATTCAATGAAATTCAAGATTCAAACTTGAATATATGATAAAAAGAAGAGTAAGCTTGGCTTTATAGATGAATTGATACTCTATTGGATACTGCCCCTATGGTGACTTTACTATTTTAAGATTTAAGCCTGACTCTATATATATATTTTTTCTTCTGTTTTTTTTTTTTTCCTTTTTCTTCTGTTTTTCTTTTTTTTTTTTTTTATTTTATTTTATTTTATTTTCGGGTGCGAGAATTTCCGAGTTTAATTTGTTTTTATATGTATATTTTAATCAAATAGTTTAAAAGTGAAAAAGGTTTCTGAAATTAGATATTATAAGCAATATACTCTTTTTTGATTGTTATATAAAGCTGTTAAATGTCAAAACATTTTCGATCGTTTGACTTTTATCTCTTTTTAGAAGCCAGCTGTGAAAATATTATAAATGTTTTTTTTTTTTTTTTTTTTTTTTTTTGATTTAAGATCGTTTAAAGTTTCCTGCTTTTTTTTTCTTTTTTTTTTTTTTTTTTTTTTTAAGTTTTTATTTGGAGAAAAAAAAAAATAAAATATTTTGCAATAAAAAATAATTGCATTTCCAAAACGTTTTTATCTTTTTATTCTTTTTTATATGACTTTAATTTCAATCTTTATTCCATGTATTTTTATTCTTTTTTTGTATGTATGAAACCAGTGACAGCCAACATTGATTAATTCTGCAGACTAATTCAGTAACCAAAGTAAAACAAAACAAAACAAAACAAAACAAAATAAAATGAATAATGAAAAAAGTGGAGAAAGTTTAAACTTGAATGATTCATTTCAAAAACTGACACTATCTTCTGATAACATTGAAGAATCTTATGCTGATATCACACAATTATTAAAAGACCTTTCATCAAAATTAGAGCCAAAGACTATTGTTAAATCACCATTGTTTGATTTATTTCAAGGGACCCATGCGCTGGAAATTAATAACGCCAAATTAGATACCGGTCTTATCGAAAACTCCGAAGAAGAATTATTATTTGATACAAGTAAGATACCAACAGGTGAAAACGAACTCCAAATAGTCACTAGTATTTTAGACAAGTTATTTAAATTATTGGTTGTTTGGTTGGATGAATCACAAAGTTTAAGTAGCACCATCCTAAGTTGTAGATATGTGGAAACAATCTTGATTTATTACAGCAAGCACCTAACCATATTACCTTCATTTAACACTGGATCCGAAAACTTTGACTTTATTTTGAAAAGTGGGGTCTGTGGAATTTTATATTTTGTAAAGTTTATTTGTTTTTTAACTTCACAAGGCGTTCTTTTAGAGGAAGAAGACATTAATACCCATTCTTTAGATATAAATATTTTCCAAAATATGGATAGCCCAGATGAAATTATACACTTATTAAATATTTCAATTGAAAAATTATCAATTACCAAAAATTATGAATTGATACTTTTATTGAAAATTATCCTTGGATTAACCAAAATTGAAAAAATTTTTTTCCCATCCTCACCGAAGGCACAAACTGAGGGGTTAGTTGTGCTAGATTCAATCGAAGAAGATTGTAGAAATATTATTAGGCTGAATCCACATCATGAAGTTCCAAAGGGTTCATTTTCTAACTTGATCCAGAAAAACTTAAATAATTTTGCTACACCCAGAGATGTTGCATCTACAGAAGGCGACTGCTATCAAAACATTGTGAGAATGGTTCAAGATGTTAAAGTAATTCTGAAATTAGACACTGCTAAAAATTCAATGGAAATTGAAAGATTTGCTGAATATTTTAATTTGCTAGAACAAAAGCACCCATTGGCGAGAGCTATATTCCCCCTCTATTTAATGCGGAGTGACCAATCGATACTAGGGAACAAAACATTTTTTGAATTCTTGTTTGAACAGATGAAAGAAATTATTCCTATAGTCCATGACGAAAAAATAGAACAATTATTACAAGATAGACATGCTGACTGCGAAAATTTGTGTTGCGTTTTGTTTGAATGGTATCAAAACAATTCTTTAAATAAATGCAGGATCAGACAAGGCTTTAGTAAACAAATGTTATTATGGGATTCAGCTCAGGCTAATTTGCAAGACTTAGATGCTTCAGACAATAATGCCGACTTTTATCCCAATATCAACAGTTGGATCTATTTAAAAAAATTAAAAACCATGATTGATTTCCAATTGAAAGGGTTTGAATTGGAGTTGTATAAAACTTGGGAGTCTTTTAGTATCTTTTGGAGTTGCTATTGTCTCTTGCGCCACAAAGAAATTTTATTAACTAGTATTTTAGATTATATTTCTAAAGAAACCAGTCATATTAAAAATATAAATAAAAAGGCTAAAAAACTACAAGGCGAGAGGAGGGAGAAAATGAAAAAACAGTACAAGTTAATGGTGAATACTGTCATGCCCGAATTAATTAAAACGGGGAAAAATATTCAATTCGAACTAATGAATAATAATATCTGTAAAAAATTATGCCTTGTAGAACTTATTCAATTTGGAATATTGAAGTCATATAATAAAGTAGACAATAAACTATCTAGTTCTATGGCTTGGAACGACCCAGAGTTATTGCATAATCTACGATTTAAAAGTTTCCAAAGCATTGGAATTCCTGAGTTGCCAAGTTTCAAAGAATATAACCAGGCACTAGAAGAATTGCTAATTCCAGAATCTCTGTTAGATGTTAAATTGGTCCAAACGGTTGATTTTATAGATAAAGAGTTACTAGAGGTTAAACATGGTATTGAACAGATCTTGAAAAGCATTGGAACTTCCAGAAAGGGTAAAAATAGTGATGATTTGTTTAAAACAAATTTAAATTTAGTGTTGGAAGAATCTTTTGTATGGTATACCAGCTTACTAAATTCAGTATCTGAATTAAAGATTAATGCACATGGTTTTATAAAAAATCTTTCTGCCAATAGTAAAAAGGATAAAAGCGAATGTAGAGTAGAATTGGTAATTCCTGATAAATGTAATCCAATGTTTCCAATTCTTAAACTTTATAGTGGTAACAATAGTAATAGTATGCGTGTGAATTAATATATATCTATATTATGTAAATACAAGTATTTCCCGTCAAAAGAAATTATTTTCTTTTTTACCATTTTTAGACAGAGTAACAGACAATTCTTGTGCTTGTGTGGTAATTTTTAAGTACTTGTGATATCTTTTGCGCAACATGAACAAGTTTGACATTTATCGTTTATACGCTGTAACTTTCTTACTGAGATTGGGATTGGGTCGTAGTTTAACTCATAACTGCTAACGATTTTTGAGGCGGTAAATGGGAAATATATATCTGTAATAAAGTAATAAATTGTGACATAAACATCTGTACATTCTAAAAGCTTTTAACCTAAAAAAACCTTTTTTAAAAAAAAAAAAATAGAAAGAAAAAAGAATACATCCAAAAAATAGAGCAGCTAAACTTGCCATGCAGTTATTATAGAAATGTATAAAATTTATCTAGATTATTTACCATTTTAATTTTTTTTTTTTAATTTTTTTTTCTTTTGGAGTATTAAAAAAAAAAAAAAAAAAAAAAAAAAAAAACTTTATTCAAAATATGTGGTAAAAATACGTGGTTATATTTTTATTTAATTTTTTTTTTTTTCCCCCAAGAATATATTCCCTTTAAAATCAAAAATGTTTTTAAGCTGTTCTGCCTAAATCTGTTTCCTACTTATTTTCCCTTTCCACACGATTGCTCTGGTAAATATTTTTCCCTTTAATTTTTCTCTTTTTTCTTTCGTTACCACTCCCCTCATTAGAATATTCACGAAAATTTTATTATTATATATTTTTTTTTTTTTTTTTTTTTTAATAAATTAAACAGTTTTATTTTCCATTATTTTACCAAAGATACATTTTCGTAAAATTTGCTTAATAATGATTATCCTTAAGTTTTAAACTCTTTCTGCTATGATGCTTCTTCTATATATTTTTTTGTACAACATACTTAACAGATTCCATTCTCTTTCTTTTATATCAATTTACCTTTGTTTAGTTCGTTCCCTTTCTACTTTTTAAGGAAATTAAAACTCCCAGAACAACTATAGATTCATTCAGAAGTCAAGATGCCTCCAAAATTTGATCCAAATGAAGTTAAATTTTTATACTTGAGAGCTGTTGGTGGTGAAGTCGGTGCTTCCGCTGCTTTGGCTCCAAAGATTGGTCCATTGGGTTTATCTCCAAAGAAGGTCGGTGAAGATATTGCTAAAGCCACCAAAGCTTTCAAGGGTATCAAAGTTACTGTCCAATTGAGAATCCAAAACAGACAAGCCGTTGCCTCTGTTGTTCCATCTGCTTCCTCTTTGGTTATTACTGCCTTGAAAGAACCACCAAGAGACAGAAAGAAGGAAAAGAATGTCAAACACAGTGGTAACTTACAATTGGAAGACATTATTGAAATTGCCAGACAAATGAGAGAAAAATCTTTTGGTAAGACATTGGCTTCTGTCACCAAAGAAATTTTGGGTACTGCTCAATCTATTGGTTGTCGTGTTAATTTCAAGAATCCACATGATATCATTGAAGCCATTAATGCCGGTGAAATTGAAATTCCAGAAAACTAAAAGCATATACTATAATGTAAAAAGATATTATTTTTTTTAAGTTTATAATTTGTATTTTTTAGTTTTTTTCATGGGTACTTCTAATAAAAATTTTTTTATTAATTTTGTTAAAGGAATTTTGTTTGATATGATTAATTATTGCCAAGATTTTTTCCGAAAAAAAAAAAAAGAAAAGAAAAGGAACACTTTTTGATATAATATAAACATATCTTTGGTGAGTCAATAAATTTATGTTAAATGTTGTTAAAAATAGTTGAAAGGGTCGACATGGGGTACATGTTATATTAACTTTGTAGGTGCTGTGTATGCGTTAGCCAGACAATACTAACAATTGTGCCCGACTTAAAACTATATTGATGACTGCTTTGTGTTTTTAAGATAAAACACTTAGTCACAAGTTTGTTACACTCTGAGGTTCAGTTTGAGAATGTTCGTTGAAAAGGGATAATGTTTCTAACGGGTTCATATATGGGTTGGGTTTCTTATTTACATGAGAAATGCTTCCCACATATATTTTTTAACTCCCGAAAGAGTATTGTTTCTGAATATTTTCACTAGATATTGATCTTCAATTTAAAAACAAACGAGATTAAGTCTCTTGTCAACTACTCACCAAGATATTTCTTGCTTTTTTATAATGCGCGTGGATATATTGGTCCATTTCAGTGACATACATTTTCTTGGATTATTTAAAAAAAGATTTTTTTTTTTTTTTTTTTTTTTTTACTAATTATGTACTCATTAATATATGAATTTTTTCGGTTCTTTTTTTCATTTTTTTTTTTCATTTTATTTCATTTTTTTCTTCCTCTCTTTTTAACAATCAGCAACTTGTGATGCTCAGTTTTTAATGGCAAACGTTTTCTGATTTCAATACCACCGTATTTGCCAAATAAATAGAGGCATAGAACTTAATCAAAGTCCAATCTTTATAAATGCCTAGCAAATTCACTTGGAGGGATTTACTAGCTTTAAACTCTAAAGAACAATCATTTAACACACCATTATCATGTATTTGTCACATCGATATCAATGCCTTTTTTTCGCAATTTGAACAGCTCAGGTGTAAATTTACAGAAAATGATCCTGTTGTTTGTATTCAATGGAACAGTTTAATTGCTGTCTCGTATGCAGCTAGGAAATATGGGATAAAACGAATGGATTCATTAGAAGAAGCCAAAAAAAAATGTCCAAAGTTAATTCCAATACATACAGCGGTTTTTAAAAAGGGCGAAAGTTTTTGGTCCTATAAACCATTTGGTTATAACATAGACCCCTCCAACCACAAAGTTTCTTTGGATCCGTATAGAAGAGAAAGTAGAAAGATTTTAAAGTGTTTCCAAAAGTACTGTGATCAAGTGGAAAAAGCTAGCGTCGATGAAGCCTTTTTAGATTTGGGTAGGATTATTTTCAAGGAAATTATGACCTGCAAATTTTTTGGAAAAATACAAAACACATTTATCCATGGAGATTATAAATTGGATGAGAAATTACCTGATTTATTTGATATAGTGAGCCATAATAGTATTGAGAAAGATTCTGAAGAATACTGGAAATTTCTGGGCGACGTATTTAACCCTAACAAGAGATCAATTTTTGTCGATTGGGATGATATTTCTATACTTATAGGGTCCAAACATTGTTTTAAAATACAGCAAATTATTAGAAATGAATTTGGGTATATGACATCATGTGGGGTTAGTAATTGTAAAAGTATATCTAAATTGGCATCTGATTTCAAGAAACCAAACGGCCACACAATTATAAAAACAAATTGTCTTGAAGATTTTTTAGACCAGGGGAAATTTGAAATAACTTCATTTTGGACTTTTGGCGGGATTAAGGGCAAAGAACTTGTGGAAATATTAGGGTTGCCTCAAGAAAATAGCATAAGTTATATAAGAGAAAGTTGGCCCAATTCGCATTTAGAACTCCTGGAATATTTGAAAACTAAATTGCTTGCTTTATCCGAATTTAAAACTTATAGTATCAAAGTAGAGTCTTCGCAAGAGTGCGAACTGGTCTGCTTGAAACTTTATCTATTAACAAGGGGGCAATGGAAGGAACTAGTGAACCCTAAACCAGTAGTAAAAAATATGTCAGCAGTCAAAAATATGCGCGGAGGCACGTGCGCTTGTCTACAAGATTGTTATTCCTGGCTAAAGGTGTTCTGTAGTGAGTTGAGCAGTAGGGTTAACGAATTAGAAAAGGAATATAATAAAGCCATTATCCCTAAAACTATCCATGTTGCGTTTAGAGGGTGCGAAAAGTACCAATTTGTCAAACGCTCTAAAAGCAGTGGCCTACTGTTAACAAGTTCCAAAACAACCTATGAAGCGCTATATAAGAATGCTATAGAATTAATGCAGGAATTAGACAAGGCTTATAAACAAGTTATGTATCCGTTAACCAATTTAAATATGTCGATTTCAAATATGGAAATACTAAGTGCCGGTTCGTCAGTAATAGATTTATTTCAAAAGAATATGAACACAAAAAATACCAATGATATCGTAAACACTAAAGATTGTGGAGCACCTTTGGAACAAGCAACAAAAAAAGACGCTATTGCTAGTGAAGGTGCTTCATTTTACCAATGTGACCAATGTGACATGTCATTTAGTGAAAAAAAAGAATACAACGAACATGTGGATTACCATTATGCTATGAAGCTTTCTGAAAATTTGAATGGAGCTGATGAATTTTCCACATCATTATCTTATGGTGAAAGGTTACTTTTATTTGGTAATAAATCAAATCATAACAATAGTATTAGTAATAGTAATAATAATAATAATAATAATGGTAAAGTGCTGAAGAAGAAAGTTGAGACTGCGACTACCAATAAAAAAGTTGGTATTCTTAAATATTTTGATACTTAATATAAAACAGAATTTTTAATAAGGAGATTTTTTTTAATGCACCAAAAAAGAAAAATAGAAAAAAGTGTTCTAAAAATAACCGAAATGTTGCAAAATTACCTCCGCGAAGAAAGACACGAAACATTGTTTTTGTTTTCATTTGTTTTATTTTTTATTTTTTTTTATTTTTTTTTATTTTTTTGAGAATTTCTGTGTGAAAGAAAACTGGGAAAAAAAAAAACAGTTTAATGTGGATCTTTCCCCCTCTCCATTCGGCTTTTTATTAACTGACGTAATTAACCGACGTTCAAGTTTTTCTTCTTTTCTTTTCCTTTTCTTTTCTTTTCTGTCGGAAAGGGTCCATAATACGCTTGAGGAAGGCCTTTTACGATCTTAGAAAAAGTTAACCTAAATTTAATCAACAAAAGGATCTCACAACTGAATTAAGAAAGAAACATAGAAATTATCAAGCATTTCTTAGAATTCTCATTCTTTTCAATTTATTAAGTATCGTTTGCTACATAAAATAAAAAAGAAGAAGCAATAATAGCATACAATTATATGAAAATATAACCATAGGTAAAATAAATATTTCATTTTTAATTACCATTTTGATAGATAAAGATTTTTATTTACTTAGTTCTCAGATATTCAAATACAAAACTTACGGAGGATAAATGTATATATATATATAGAGAGATAGAGGGAATATTATACACAAGAAGAAAACATAATTATGTCACATTCCATACCAAAAAAAAAAAACTACAGGAAAAGACTGAAAACAATCATAACACTTTTGTCAATATTAGTATTTTTTGCTTTTTTATTTATACCCTTATTCTCTATTTTTAACAATGAGAATAATTTTTTTTTTTTCATTAGAAATAATATTTTAAATTTTTGTAAATTCTTCACAATGAATAAATTGACCATAGAAAGTAAATTTATAAAACTTAAAGATTATAACAATACCCAAGTTACCAAATTTAGATTGTTAGAACGAGATGTGAACAATGAAAAGGAGATTATAATGTATTCTAATTCAAGCGATAAAACCAGCAGCGCTGACTATAGTACTAATAGCAATATTGATGTTAGCGATATCTCAGAAATGGCTTTTGTTAGTAGTTCGCAGACATCTGATGATATAATTCCCTCAAATGATATCTATTTTACTTCGCACATTTCATCTTCTTCAGTGTTTCAAGATACGTCCACCCCTAATGCTATTTCTACCTCTCTGGGGTATTTGTCACAAACTAACCCTATAGACTCAGATTTAACATCTACAACAATTGAACCAAGTTCTGTATTATATAGTTCAACTTCTATCACAACTCCTTTGACCACTATACCGACCACTTCAAACTCTATTGTACCTGATTACTCAGTATCTTTTCACGCTACTAGTATCGTTATTCCAAGCAGTTCCTCATATATGTCATATTCAACTTCTAATTTTGCCTTAACAAATTCTGTCAAAAGTTTTAGAAGTAACAGCAACTTACCAACAACGCAATTGGTCATTCCTAGTGAAAGTTCACACGTGGACACCAGTACTAGTCAGACCACTGCTGCTTCTCCTCAATCTGTTTCCGGTTCTTCTAGTTCATCTTTGAATTCAAAAATTCCGTTTGTCCAGCCCTTGGTAGTTATGAAAACAACAACAACGTCATCATCATCATCATCGTCTGGAGAAATCCCGAATACCCAATATCCAGATAGCGAAGACGGAAATGGAGCTACATTTGCAAGTGGGACTACATCACATTCCCTAGTTACATTTTTAGTTGATACCACTTTCAATGCTGATACTTTAGAAACAGGCTCAATCACTGATGTTATTGCTAGCACTGCACTAGCGGTAAGTACTTCATCATCCATTCCTAGTGAAAGTTCACACGTGGACACCAGTACTAGTCAGACCACTGATGGTTCCCTTCAATCTGTTTCCAGTTCTTCTGGTTCATCTTTGAATTCAAAAATTCCGTCTGAACAGACCTTTTTAACTATAAAAACAACAATAACAACCCCATCATCATCATCGTTTGGAGAAATCCCGAATACCCAATATCTAGATAGCGAAGACGGAAATGGAGCTACATTTGCAAGTGGGACTACATCACATTCCCTAGCTACATTTTTAGTTGATACCACTTTCAATGCTGATACTTTAGAAACAGGCTCAATCACTGATGTTATTGCTAGCACTGCACTAGCGGTAAGTACTTCATCATCCATTCCTAGTGAAAGTTCACACGTGGACACCAGTACTAGTCAGACCACTGATGGTTCCCTTCAATCTGTTTCCAGTTCTTCTGGTTCATCTTTGAATTCAAAAATTCCGTCTGAACAGACCTTTTTAACTATAAAAACAACAATAACAACCCCATCATCATCATCGTTTGGAGAAATCCCGAATACCCAATATCCAGATAGCGAAGACGGAAATGGAGCTACATTTGCAAGTGGGACTACATCACATTCCCTAGCTACATTTTTAGTTGATACCACTTTCAATGCTGATACTTTAGAAACAGGCTCAATCACTGATGTTATTGCTAGCACTGCACTAGCGGTAAGTACTTCATCATCCATTCCTAGTGAAAGTTCACACGTGGACATCAGTACTAGTCAGACCACTGATGCTTCTCCTCAATCTGTTTCCAGTTCTTTTAGCTCATCTTTGAATTCAAAAATTCCGTTTGTCCAGCCCTTGGTAGTTATGAAAACAACAACAACGTCATCATCATCATCATCGTCTGGAGAAATCCCGAATACCCAATATCCAGATAGCGAAGACGGAAATGGAGCTACATTTGCAAGTGGGACTACATCACATTCCCTAGTTACATTTTTAGTTGATACCACTTTCAATGCTGATACTTTAGAAACAGGCTCAATCACTGATGTTATTGCTAGCACTGCACTAGCGGTAAGTACTTCATCATCCATTCCTAGTGAAAGTTCACACGTGGACACCAGTACTAGTCAGACCACTGATGGTTCCCTTCAATCTGTTTCCAGTTCTTCTGGTTCATCTTTGAATTCAAAAATTCCGTCTGAACAGACCTTTTTAACTATAAAAACAACAATAACAACCCCATCATCATCATCGTTTGGAGAAATCCCGAATACCCAATATCCAGATAGCGAAGACGGAAATGGAGCTACATTTGCAAGTGGGACTACATCACATTCCCTAGCTACATTTTTAGTTGATACTACTTTCAGGGTTGACACTTCAAAGACAAAGTTGCCCACTGAGGTTATTGCTAGCGCGGCACTAACGACAAGTACATTTTCAGCTGCTGGTGCCTTTTCTGCTTTATTAACATCAACTACTAATTCTGTTACTTCCATGCAAACCTTAATTAGCGATATTATACAATCTGCTACTCCAACTAGTAATTTTATAATGGAGTCTTCAGCCATTAATATTAATACAGATAACATTAATACTAATACAAATATTATACCAACAAATGAAATAACAACTTCAATTAAACCATTAACCACTATTTTAACTAGCGCTCCAACTATTTATACTATTGCAGGAGGGACTTCCATTTTAAGTTTCGATATTAATAGTGTTAGCAATAGTCTTACTGGGGGTATCATCACAAATATTGAAAATTCCGGCAGTTTAACAGTTACTAATACCCAGAGTGATGATAATACAAAAAGTACTATGCATATCACCAATATTGCATCTTCTGTTGTGCCAGCTGAAACGTTGAGAACATCACTTGAAACGCTTGATAACGGAGAAACTTCTACTATTGTCACTGATAACATTTTTACCGATATTAGTACATACTCTACTAAGGATAATTCGCAAATTGTAATATCTAGTGCCGCGCAGAGTATTATCACCACATTTCCAACGAAAATATCCTCATCACTTTTTATAACTACTCCAACCACGGATTATCCAAATTCATCTATCCAGGGAGCAGTAAAATCAACCAAAACATTTTTATCAACCACCAGTTCTGAAGACTTTATTGTACTGACAACTCTATCGAAAACTAATATGCCATCAACTACCAGCATTATCACTACAGCCACAACTGGTGACACTAATAGTAAGTCAACATCACGGATGAGTAATTTGGGCTATATTAGTAAGTCAACTTTTCAAGATACAACAAAACCATTATTAACTTTTACCTCATCTATTAGTACCTCTAAGGAAAGCTATATAACTAATACCAATCCGTCAAACTCGCTTTCAGATACTACTGAAGATATTATTAATGCAAATACCAAAACGTCCAAACTTTCAAAATCTACTTACCATAGAGAAAGTTCTATTACTGCGAGTATGAAAGGTACCATTAATTCGATATTAATAAGTAATTCTGTTGTAACCAGCCTGACAACTACACGAAGTACAATAGAATCTGCAGGAAGTTTTTTAAATTCTTTAAGTTCCACTAAAACCCAAAAAAAGTCCACGCTTGTGACAACTACAAATGATTTGGTCACAAAATCTGAATCAAAACGATTCTCATATAGTAATACTGGCAATATTAAAGGATCAACTAATATTGCCAGCCATCCAAAACAGTCTTTTAGTGTAACTACAGACATTTCTTCGAGTAGCGGTGCCGGGAAAGTGTCAGCCACCACCAATTTAATATATCGAACTGAATCATCAACTATTGAAAGTTCTCATATAGCTATTTCTGAGATTACTTCAAGAGTATCTAGCAATATGGTCCGGTCTGATACTGTTGAGGATTCTGCGAGTTCAGTAGCATTGAGTACATTTCCATTGACATCAACAACAGGCAACTCTAATACTAATTGGGTTCCCACGGAAATTTGGACTAAAACTTCAAAAGCATTTTCTTCTACATTAACAAATAATATTACACCAACAAGTGTTAATTTACCACAGGAAATTTTACCGCATTCGGTCCCATCACAGTTACCATCTGATTATACTTTAATATCTATTGGGTTTAAAAAAACATGGGCGTATCCTTTTTTAGTAGCTAATCCTATTTCATCAGCCCAGCTTTTTGCATTTTTGCCGTCAATTTTAATATATCCGTTTCAAAACAAAACAATTGACCCCGATACCATGAAACAGCAAGAAGCCCGTGTGCATGATAATAATTGTACAAGCGCATTTGCCTCTGCTAATGTTACTTTCAGCAATTGTAACGCCAAGCATGCTGCTGTGGCACAAACTTTAGCGAACCCTTTTTATAATGTCTCTTTTTTAAATGTCACAGTTAAAGATATTGTACCATTGAATTGGGATAACACATCGTATACGATAGCAATTGCAGAAGTATACTTCCCAAAAGTACTGGTTAATGAGTTACAAGCTATGATTTTAAACAATGCTTCTTCTTTGTACCAAAACCCAAAAGAGTACTTACAAATTATAACTTCATTAATCAATCCACGAGTTCCGTTGTTGGGCATTATTTCGAGTCATGGTTTAATAATATCCTCTAATACTGACACAGTTTCGACATCTACTTCTAATGCCTTAGCGACCAAATCTAATTTAGCAACTGGTACCACTGGACCTACACAACAGACTGGCCTTGGTGGTGACACTGGATCTTTAGGAGGTGACATTAACGAGGCTTATAATATTGATATTTCTCCTAAAATTAGAGTTAGGTTTTTAATTTTTTTACTTTTATTGTCCTTCATTATGGTTATTTACATATGGAGCATTTTAGTGATTTTGCACCGATGCTATAAAATTGACTTTATCAAAAAAAGGCTGGGTTCACTTGGTATTTCATCTTCATTAACAAATAGAGAAGCACCTGATTTAGAAAATAATAGGTGGAATCATAGTGTTGGGAAGGTGGGAGATAAAGATAATCCGGCTATGTATTATAAGGGGAAGGATCAAGTTGATAGTACTGGATTTGGGTTGAACAAGGTCAATGAAAATAAAACTTTTAATCACTATCAAAATTTTGAGAATCCATTTTATTTTGAGGATCAATTTATTACAATCAATGATGAATTTACTTGTTCTGTTGACTATAATATTAAAAATAATCTGCCTGTAGAAAATATTACGTGTAGCATTGTTACTGAAGGTACTCTAAGATATTATGTTGATGCATATGGTGACTATTATTATGCAGGTGAGTCTCTTGATGAGAGTTTACAACTTAATGCCGAGTCGGATGATTACGTAGCAGATGAGTCTAGTATAGATGATTATAACAGTTCTTTGGAGGAAAACAAGGTTTTATCCAGTAAAGGAGATTTGAGTCGGGATAGTATGTGCGAAATTAATGGATATAATGAAACTGAAAATATACAAAAATCATGTGAGCCTGGAGACTGTAATAATATCATAGATGTGGACTTTGAACTTGACGAAAATGGCGATATTATATTGATAACAAATGGTCTAGAAGATGAACTTAATGAAAATTTGTATTCTGGTAATGCTGATACAATATATTCGCGGAATAATAATCATTTTCATGGTACAGAATTAACAACACAAGTTTCAGAAATTGTTTGTAGCAGCAATAACTCTACTGGTAATGGCAAAAACGAGAATGGCGCCAACATTAATGGGAAACATAAGACTACCTATTGTAAGGATAGTTTGTTGTTGAAAAATGGATCATTAGTTAACCAGAATATCGATGGATATCTGTACAGCCATGAAGAAGATAGTGTACAAGATGTTAATCTTGATTACGATGAAGAGATTGAAGATGACGAGTCTGATGTGAGTGATGTTATTATTGGTGAAATTGATGAATTAGATCAAGAAATTTACCGTAGAATTTTAAAAATGCACAATGGTTCATTATTTAATATTACTAATATTAGCACTGCTAGGCACAACAATACCAACGAAAATGGTGATCCTGGTGTTACAGGAGATAGAATTGATTATAATAGGTAATTATCGAGACCCATCGAATTTTTTTTTTTTTTCACCCCCCTTTATTCTTGTAATTTTTAAATTTTTTTAAATTTTTTTTCTATTTGTTTGATAGATCTCCGAAGATAGACAGTTTCCATTTTATTATTTATATGTAACTTTATGTAGTTTTTGACTTTTGATTTTTGATTTTTGATTTATTTTTAACACCATTCTTAGAATTTGGCTTGCATTGAGAATCTTTATATTGATAGATAATAAATAACCAATTCTCGAATATTGGCTGAATTTGTAGACGATTGACGCAGAATGAAATTAAAAGTACGGGAATTCAACTACATTTTTTTTTTTTTTTTTTCACGCAAAAATTTGTGAATGTTCGTTTTAACGACAGCAACATCTGGTTTTAAATTCGGTTCTAGACGGAAATATTTATATACTCATTATTATTATTATTAATATTTATCCAAAAATTTAGATTTTCATATTTTTTTAAAAATAAAAAAAAACTAATGCTGTTTACACAAAAGTTTATCCAGTTTGTTCAGAAATACTAACCTTTTTAATCGTCGACTTTTATAACACTTTAACCTTTTGACTTTTCATAAATCAAAAAAAAAAAAAAAAAAAAAAAAAAAAAAACAGCTGTATAAAAGGACAGACATTGTAATCTTAAAAACTCATGATGGAGGCCTATAACGCCTCAAATAATACCGATAACACTACGGTGCCACCTGTTACCATACCTACAGCAGAATCCACAATTCCTCAGAAACAAATTAAGCACAAGCGGCTATATAAAGCCTGTTTGAATTGTAGAACTAGAAAAGTCAAATGCGATTTAGGACCGGTAGATAATCCACATGATCCACCTTGTGGAAGGTGCAAACGGGAACGCAAAGAATGTATTTTTGTAGAAAGACATAAACGAGGACCTAAACCATCCAAATATAAGAATAGTAGAATGGATACAGCTGATAATTACGATAATAATAACAATGCATGTATTGATACGCAAGGTAGTGGTGATACAATAAGCACAAAAAGGAAAAAAAGGAAAATAAAACATAGGAACAACAATGAAGTCTTTACTAATGATACAGCCAACACAGGTAGTTGGAGATCTATTGTCATAGAACCTACTATTGAAAGATTCAATAGTATCAGTGGTTATCATCAACATAAATCAACAATACTGACAAATGGAGATGGAGAACAAATTGGAAAAGATGCTGGTAACGCGGAGGATAGCAGTGGAACTAGACATTACGATAAAAAAAGAACTGAGGATGA
Source organism: Saccharomycodes ludwigii (assembly GCF_020623625.1). Taxonomy (NCBI): domain Eukaryota; kingdom Fungi; phylum Ascomycota; class Saccharomycetes; order Saccharomycodales; family Saccharomycodaceae; genus Saccharomycodes; species Saccharomycodes ludwigii. The sequence goes on from NC_060203.1 coordinate 541,646, forward strand.
TAATTTTAATGAACATGATGAGAACAATAATGACTCAGATAATGAAGATAAATCACATCAAATTCTGAATACTGAAGTTTCTACCACACACGGTGCTTTAGAATTTTTAGCCAAAGCCGCTGGTTCTGTGGCAAAAGAGGATTTTAGGGATTATGTTGACGCAGAGAACAAATATGAAGAATATGAATCAAGGGAAGGGATGGATAGTTCGCTAAAAAAAAAGGACTCGAAATTGAAAACCTCTGAGAGGAAAATGGAACCACACGCTGAAAAATTTACTAATAAAGATAGAAAGAAATTGCCAAGCGATAATTCTGTAGTTTCACACAATTTGCAACCAACAATTACGAGTAAAACTGTTGGATCTCTTTATGCTATTACACAGATTAATGGTATAAATCCTGTGACTAATCAATCCAATAATCAGGAAGAACAATACTGTTACTATGAAGATGCCAGTACAAAGAACAGCAGTGACCAAAACAATGCTGATAAACAATGTGGAGTTGATGCTAGCGACAATAATTGTAATAGAACTTCAATACCTCCGGTGGATAAATTGCGCTTTGTTAGACCTAAACCCTCATTGCAATTAAAAGATATTGAATATATAGACGTAATATTAACTGAATATGAAGCTAGATGCCTGATTAGGTTATTTTTCTTGACGTTACATCCTTATTTTCCTCACGTACCGATTCATTTACAAGATGAGGATGAGTTAGCCAAATATCCCTTATTGTTATGTTCCATTTTAACTATATCATCAAGATATCACCCATTTACGGAGATACATGAGCCGATGTTCCTGACTGCAGGAAAAGGAAGAGAAGGAGGAGTAGAAGAAGAAGAGGAGGAGGAGGAGGAGGCATATGAGCTGTTATTAAAAAAAAATATTGAGATTCATGAAAGGTTATGGATATATTGCCAACGGTTGATCTCGCAGACGGTTTGGGCGGAAGCAAGTACCAGATCGATTGGTACAGTTTTGGCTTTTTTATTATTTACCGAGTGGAACCCAAGGGCTATACATTGGAGATGGTCGGATTATGCCAATGTGGAAGAACCAGGAACGCAGTTACCGCATGGTGGTAACAAAAACGAAAACGAGAACGAAAAGAAAAACAAAAACAAAAACAAAAACAAAAACAGTGAAACTGGTGGTATTGGATTAACTGGCCTGAGTACGATGAGGCGAAGTGATAGAATGTCGTGGATGTTATCCGGTTCAGCAGTTAGATTGGCACAAGATATGGGATTTATCAACTCATCTACCAAAATATTTCTTGCTACTCACATTTCTGAGATTAATATTGCCATGAATATGAATCAAAGAAGTATTTTATCACAATCATTAAATGAGATAAGTTTTAATGGGGATAGCTTTGATGGGAATGCCCCTTATGGAGATGGGCTGGGAGCAGATACACGCAGCGGTATAAATTCTATGTTTACTAAAGAGACATGGGATAGATGGGATAAAATATTGGAGGAAATGAAGGGGAATGGGAAGTTGAAGAAAAATGTAATTAATGATTTGAAGTGTGAGTTTTTAAATGATGAAAAAGTTTTATATTATTCAAACACAGAGGATGCTTCTACCGCTACTAATATTGATGCAAGTTATTCTAAACACCACACAAACAATAGTTTTGGGAATAATACTGGTAATTTAAAATTTTCATTTACACAGAGAGCGAAGATTGAATTATTGAGAATCATGAACATAGGCTACGAGTCTATCTACAGTGGTGATGTAAGATTATATAGTAGTGATACAAAGCACAACTTAGCGATATTGGGGATATTATCTCCGTTAATTGAAAGTTGGTATAATAGATACAAAAGTTTGCTAAAGCCATGCAACGTAGTTTCTACTTTTAAAGCCTGTGATTTATCTAAATTTTGTGACAAAAAGTATATTTTCAAGATTAACAAGAAATTAGATGGTGAATCTTTGATTAGCGATTACTATTATTGTCAGTTATATATATATTCATTGGCTTTGCAGATTTCTAATTCTGCGCCTTCTGTTACAAACACTGTTTTAAGGTTGAGTGAAATTACTAAGCATGCAAGATATGTTGAGCTAGCTTACAATGCTGCCAAAGAGATATTAAATAGTGCGATTAGGATACACAAGCTAAATTTATTGAAATACATGCCAGTTAGATGGGTCACCAGGATAGTAAGATCGGTTGCATTTGTGGTAAAATGCTGTTTAACATTAGCTAGTGATGATGGTAATAATAATCTGGGTAAGGATAAAAATAATAGTCATGATATTTTGACATTAAGTGTAATACCAATTGAAGAAACTATTCAAATTATACAAAATACATCTATTATATTGAGAGAAGCATCACCTGATGAATTACATTTATGTACCAGATACAGCACGATATTAATGTATTTATGTACTGAAATGAAGTTAAAGAATAAGTATGAAAACACGAAGGAAAAGATAAAGCTACCAAAAGTTGTGAAAATATCTGAGATGTATAAAAACAATAACCTTGACACTGTAAACAGCAGTGAAGAAGAAGAAGAAGAAGAAGAAATATTTAAGCCGGATACAAACGTAGTTGAATGTACTAATAGTTATAACGATATACCAAGTAATATATACAACAAGAGTAACGATAATAATAATAATAATAATAATAATAATGATAATATAATAAGGGGAAACTTCGGCAAACAAAAAAATAATATTTTTAATAACGTAGAGGATAAACAGTGTGATGAAAACATGGAAAACTTTGAGAGACGGACATCAGTGTGTTGTAAAGTGGTACCCGAATTCAGATTTAATGTTGATAAGATGGTAGAAAATAGTAGCAGTAATACTATTAGTAATGGTGATAATAATATGAACGGTAATAACACAGATGTATTGAATTGGTTTAATGATAATGTAGATGATATAGGCTTAAACTTTGTCGAACCTTGGACTGAAATGATTGAGCAACATTTTTTTCAAAAAGATTTACCGCCGTCCTAAAAAGGAAGCAATGTATGTTTTGAGACCAGTCACCAATTAAAAAAAAAATTTTTTTTTTAGCCGCCGAAGTGGATTAGTGCAGATAGAAACAAAAGCGGTGACTTCCATAAGTAGAAAATGGTTGTACAATTGTTTGTTTATGTTTGCGCGTTTTTTTTATTTTTTATTTTTTATTTTTTTATTTTTATTTTTATTTTTATTTTTTTGTTTTTATTTTCACTTAACGATTGCTTAGTTTATAAAACAGGCGAGGGTTAAAAGCAAATAAAGTACAACAGAAAATAAAAAAAAATAAAATAAAATCGCGCAAACACAAACAATGAGAAAGGAAAACTTTATCAGTTGTCCGCCTGCCGCAGGTCTTCTTCCCTTTTGGCTCTCTTTTTTTATTTTTATTTTTAACGTCATCCAATCACCCATTTTCCAAACTAAAAAAAAAATACAACTTTGGACATGGCAAAAAGGGGAGAGCCTTTGATGGTCCATTCTGCAAAATAATAAAACCGGAGAATAATGCACAGACAACGACACAGACCGCTGTTGAACTATTTTCTCTGTTCATATTAAAAATGGAAAGAAAGAAAGAAAGAAAGAAAATAAAAACAGGGTGGCATTACAAGTGGTATATATCTGCATATAATACGTACTATAAAGTTTAAAATTATAGAAAGTAAATAAAAATAAATAAATAAATAAATAAATAAATAAATAAATAAAGAAAAAAAAAAAACCTTTGCTTTAACTTTTCATTCTCTTTTTCATTTATCTTTCTCTCTTTCTGACAATTCATTACCAAGGAAAGAAAGAAAAAAAAAACTTTTTCTGATATGACAACTTCACTCACTGGTGTATTCAAAGTTATAATATATATATAAAATTAAGAGATAATAAACTAAGAAGCACCCAACATATTTACCATCCTTTATTCTAAAAAAAAAAGTAAATAAATAAAAAAGTAATAATAACAAGAAAAAAAAGAAAAAAAAAGCAAAAGCAAAAGAAATGCCTGCTCATCATTCCCATGTTGTTAAAGTTAAAGATTATTTTGATAACGATTATAACGGTTTATGGAGTTGGTATTTGAGTAACCTACGAAAAGGAAATTTTGAAGAAATCACAGGTAATATTTTAAAATTCACATTACTAAAAAGATTTTTAAATGAATATTTAAACAGTGATGAATTCCAATTCAATAAAAAAATACTCATAGTAAGTATTCCCGATAAAATTCATTACCAACAAGATATTACTATTTTAGAGAACTTCTTAAAAGATTATTTCAAATTGAATAACTTAAAATATATACAAATCACAAAACTAACCACAAATGATAGAATCTATAACCATGAAAACCATTACATGATTATGGATCCGTTGAACAATTTCAACGACAAATTTTTCTTAGAATCTAAAAATTTATTAAATAACGACAGCAATAGTGGAGGGAGTGCCATAAAAGATCATAATAATAATATTGATCCCGATGATAGTAATAGCTACATATCTTTATCAAGCAGCGATAGTTTAAATACCAGTTCCAGTTCGAGTAGCACCGGTAGTTCAACCAGCAGCGCTTCGTGTTCGGCAGAGCGAAGCCCTTACCATAACAATGATACTAATGATCAACATCATTATGTTGGTACAAGCACATCAAACAACAACAATAATAATTCCGCTAATAGAAATTCTATTGCACAATCCTTCTCGTCACCAAGAAACAGCAAAATAGCAAATAGTGGTCAGGTAGATCAAATTTCTAATAGAAATAATATCACAGAAGATGACATCAATATGGGTGATAATGTTTTAATACAGCAACAATCTATTAACTCAGAAGAATATGACGATGATGATGACGATGATGATGATGAGGATGACAGTATAATATCCACTAACCATGACAATAATACTACAGATTTGCATAATAAAATAATGAAAATGGAATTCAATTTTCCCCATCATACTATCACTAATATTCATAAACAAGACCCATCCCAACAACCACAATTAGAGAAAAAATTCGAGAATTTATCTTTGAAAAAGAAGGATACTCTGCCACACGATTCCCAAGTATTTTCCAATGATGTGCAAGTCCTTAATCATACGAGAAATATCTCCTCCGTGATGAGCGACATCAATGTAGATGCAGAATCGGTCAATAGCTATGCATATTCTACCGATGAGGATTTTGGTTCAGAATTGAAGCATGTGAATACAAGAGAAGATGATGCTGACTTACACAATAAAAGTGACGTTGCTGATACTAAACAAGAATACGATGCCAGTCATGATATGGTTGACTACGATGATGAAGACATTGACGAGGCTGCTATAGATAAAGAATACAATTTTGATGACGATGATGGTTCCGATAATGAAGATGATTCGCTATGTTCAATTTTCCCCTCTATTTCCATATCTGCTGATTTTGGTAAGTTTAGATTGGTTTTACAAATTATATTAATACAGAACCCCGATACAAGAGAGATATCCACTGCAATTAGGCAAATGAATAATAATCCAACTGTAGCCAACCAGGATGATGACTGGCTATTATACGATCAATTTTTTAGAATGGACAATTTACAAATGCTAAGTTTAAAAGATATTTTAGGGATGAATAGATATTGCCCCAAAATATTATTTTATTCGATGGTTGATTTAACTACACCATCTAAAAGTCCTAAAAAGAAAGACATTGATGCCCCTAATGGTAATGATCATTTAGAAGCCGTAGACGAGATAAAAACTTTTTTTCCATCAAACACTACCGGGAATAATGAAGATTTTAACAATTATTTTATAGATGATGACCAAAATTGTTTGTCTAAACAGTCCACTTTTACTAAAGATACTCTACCAGTAGGATTGTATTCTGATGATAAATTAGGTGCCAATGCTTCTGCTAACGGGGGATACACAGACGATGACGAACTGGAAAATGGTGTTAAACTATATAACGCTAATACGAATCAAACAGGTTATAGGTCAATTAGAACAATTGAAAGTGTTGGTGTCGGGGATTGGGCGTTTCAGAACAGCCTTGGTAATAGTAATACTAATGTCTTTAATGGCAAGGACAATGATAACAACAATAACAAAATTAATAAAATACCGTTAAAAAACAACAAAAATATTATAACTGCCAATAATTTGAATAACAATATGGACCATAATGCCAGAGAAGAAAAGAAATTATCCAAAGTTGCCACTATAGGTTCATTGAATGTTGTAGAGCGGTCCAAAAGTACTCCATTACCTGATGTATTGAGGACTCTAAGCGGTATGGACGAAACCACTAGTAAAAATCTAAAACAAAAATTCAAGAAGAATAAATTTATTAGAAAGAAGAATAAGTTTACTCGTAGTAAAGAACGTCAACATGCTAAAAATCATATACGTGATAACACCAACTGTACCATAATGTGATACATATAAGATATAGAGAGAGGTAAAAATGTAAGGAATATCCTATTATCTAAAAATTTCTGTAACTAAAGATTCCAATTAGGTTAAAGTTTTGGCATTTTTTTTTTTTTTTTTTCATATTTTTTTATTTATTTACTTATTTTTTTTTTTTCCCATTTAACATATGGTTGTAAATTTTAGTTTTTTATTCTTTTATTACTACTACAATTAACTTTTCTCACTCTTTAATTTTAGTTTTATTTTTTTTTTTAATTCTTGCTTCGGTAATATGCTAATTGTCTGACTGGTTTTTTTTTTCGTATAATTGTTTGTGGAACGTTATGTCATATATTAATTTTACCTTTCTATTTAATTCATCCTTTTAGCTATATATATATATATATATATGGTAGTAATTTTCCATATTTGCACCATTATTATTTTGTTTTGTGATTTTCTAGTTGAGAAGTGGTTAGTACTTACAAGTGTGAACATTAATGTGCTATTTACCCCAATTTCACAATATTTGATATAAATCTTTCTTACTAAAATTGTTGATAAATAATCTTTTAAACTTTTAAAGTACAATCTTGCTGAATTTATTGCTTCTTTTTCTTGGCAATTTCCCCCTTTATGTCAAGCCTTACTGCATAAATGATGCCTTTAGGATTTGGTCATAATAGATACTTTATAGCAGCAAGAATCTACCATCCAAAGATTAGAAAATAAATAAATAAAAAAAAAAAAAGTTAAAAAACGTAATATTTGTTCATTAAATGTTTGATTATATATGCTAAATTTAGTTACTAAAATATATGCTATATAAACCACAAGACTTAAACCCATATACCAGCAAATAGCCAAGCTTTCACGTTTAGGTTGTAATATTCACATGTCTTTTAAATAATTACATGGTGAATAAATCACCTGCGTAATAAACTTACCTTGGTATCTAGTAGTACATCCAACACTGATGACTTCATCCCGTATACTATTGGTCAAAAGATGATTTAAATTAACATGTGGTATGATATGGTGAACAAAACTGGATTTCCGACTCCCATTCACACTGCCTTCCTGTTCAGCATTTTCCTCCTTTTGAAATAACTCATTCAAATAACTAGAGTTTAAATAAACGGGCAAATCAGGTATCTTCAATTTATTTAAAAAATAATCTTCAGCTGTTTCTTGATCTATGTTTCTCAATATTTGTAAATCCGTAAATAGTTCCTCCTGCGTGTATTCTAAAACATTCTGCCAATCAATTTTACCTAAAGTATGTCGACCCGTAGCCAGTCTTTCAGTCCGTTCGGATAAAACATCAGAGCCTGATGATAGGTTATTTTGCAATTCCACAATCAACGGTTCAAATAGCGCAGGTATAGTATTACTATATTCCTCTTCCTTCCTTTTTGTTAGGTTAATGCTGCTCATATGGTAACTTTCTGCCGATTGGTATGTATGCAAAGTTGGTCTTGTCAAATTTTCCATACTTGCTGGGCCATATTCTTCATGCCATTTCATTTTCCAATTGGGTACCACCTCATCAGGCTTACCGATTGTATTATTATTTGATAACGTGGAATTAGTGTGATTGTTAACAATATCAATTCCTCCTTCTTTCCCCTTCTCTTCTTTTTCCTTTTCTTCTTCCCAAAGCTCTTCAACATTGGTAGCATTAACGTTAACATTGTTATCCAATTCAAACCAGTTTACAAAATTACCATTAAAATCGGTGGCAATAGGAAAGTAATTAGAATATTTCCACTCGCCGTTGATTTCAAAATGGAAATTGTACACCCCATTGGGTACTTTTAAGCCAGGCACAACCCAAGTTTTATCTTTGGGATCAAAATTCATTAAAAAACGTGTTTTTCTTTTGTTATGCAAAACAGAAGCTAAATCTTCACTCACAACATAAAGAATTGGATTTGTTTTGGGATCAACAAAATTGTCTTTCCATTTAAGTTCGATTGGTACTATTTTAGTCTTATCAGTTGCGTTATCATTAGAATCTACTTCCTTGTGTTCTACACATGCTACATTATAGCTATCTATTTTATCTTGACTAACAGAACCCATTCTCACTCTTTTACCCTTCTCAGTGCTCTCACATAAGCTAGTGCCAGTAAAAACTTTTCTTTTCAATTCACTATTATTTTTAACATTCTGAATTTCATTATCGGTGTCGTAATCATGTGTTCCCTCATTATTATTGTACTTTTTAATTGCATCTTCAAAGACTATATTATTAACAATAATATCCTTATTTTCTAAAAATCCATCATCAAAATAGTCCAGGTATTTACTGACCCCATCATAATCGTCTTCGTAACACTCATAGTTGTACTCATTGTTAGAATGTATTTTATTTTTGTTTTCTTCATTTTTATTATTAAGACGTTCATCTTTAACAAGAGATGAGTATTTACTTAAGCTCGCACTATTAGTACTTTTAACAGTGTCATCGGTACTGATGTTTTTGCTTGTATTTCCCACATCATTTGATAATAACAAATCAGTTAAAACAGATTGCTTACTATTACCAAAAGCATTGTTCTTAGTACCATCATTTATATCGTCATTATTTTTGTTACTGTTGTTCGTGCTGCTTATAGAACTTCTTACAGCTGTATCCTGAGAAAAAGTACGACATATCCCAATGTCTTCACTAGTGTGTCTTGTGCCAGTTGATGGAACACCATCGCTTTTCCTTTTTTCATTCATGTCATTAATAGGTCCAATCACATGTTCATGGTGCTGCATTAGTGATAATCTCGCCAAATTTTGTTTCAAATCATCATCTATTTCATCCAACAGAATTTCTTTTGTTGGCATACCAGTATCAGCAATAGTATTACTCAACACCTCTAAAGGTGCCAGTATGTCTGATTTTTCATTTAAATATGGAGTTAATGATACGTTGTGATCGATACTACTAACATGTTCCTTGTTAATAACACAAGGAATTGGCTTGTTAGAATTTTTCCTTGGAGTGGGTGTAGTACTGGAACTGTTGCCGGAATAGTCATTAGCAAACAGTTTGCTGCTGTTAGTAACCTCGTGGTTGTTGGTAGTGTTAGTCGTTGTAGTAATGGGAGATAATGGAGGTAACAATTTTCTTAGAAAATGAGATTGCTGTTGTTGTTGATGTTCAACTTTTGTCATTTTGTTTTCAGGATTTTCTGCGGCTTCGGAGTCAGGGTCTTTTTGGTTGAGAGTATAATTAGCTTTAAATAATGTTAGTTGCTCTTGATTATTATTTTTATGGTTGAGCTGGTCACATATATGTAATAAATTACTATCTTTATTGGTATCTGAACTACTAGTAGTTGAAGTGGTAGCAGCACTATTGTCGCTATCTCTAGTTAATTTCCTGTGAATAATGTCTGAATCAAGTAACTTGGCACCAGTACTATTGTCATGTGTGTATGTGTGTCTAGTGTTTCTACTAGGAAATAGCTTGGAAGTAATACTACCTTTTCTGTACTTATTATTATTATTGGTGTTGTTATGTTTATCAGTACCGTAATAAGGTTCCGTAGTATATTCGGTAGCAGAGTATGAAGGTGAGATAGCCATGGAATCAGCATTATTATTATTATTATTATTATTATTATTATTATTATTATTATTATTATTATTAGATAATTGTTTGAAATGTTGAGGCTGAAGAGAAAAATGTTGTCGTTTTAATAAATTTTGTGCAGTTGTAACATTTTTTTTTTTGTCGACCCCATTTTTACCAGATGACCAACTTGAAGCCCCATTATCGTCCTTACAATTGTGAGGCTGAATAGGGTGGGCTAAATCAAAGTCAATTTTAGACTGCGCATTACCCATAATGATGTATGTCTGGTGCTACTATATATAAATTAGCTATGTTTCGCAGAAACACAGAAATAAGCGTTTATTGTTTTGGTGAGAATTTTCTTTTTTCAGAAAAAAAAAAAAATATAATGGTACAGGTGAGGAAATGAATGGAATTAAATACACATATATGAATATATTTGTATCGAATCTATATGATTTTTTATTGCTATTAATTTTTTTCTTTTTCCCTATTTTTTTTTTTTTTTTTGTATATTTGGTTTTTATTAAATTGTATCTTTTCTTTCAATTGTATTGGGTTCTATTTTTTCTGTTCGGAATTTGACTCAGTTTAGTAACCTATCTTAGATTTAATAACATAATTGCGGCAGCGAAAAGAAAAAAGGAAAAAAAAAATGATATTAATAACAATAAAATTAAAAAAAGGTGTCGAAAAACGAGATAGAAAAAAAAAAAAAAAAAAAAAAGAGAAAAAAGAGAGACAAAAGAGAAAAAAAATGAAATTACAATTGTGAAACTTCTTATTGTCTATTTATATATATTCTTTTTTAAAGATTTGTAAATGTCTTTTAGTGTTTTTTTTTAAGGGAGGGTCATATAGCAGGGCTATTTTATTATTTTTTTAATATAACAGCGGCTATTTTTTTTTTCTTTATGATTACCTAATTCCCACTTTTTTACAAGGCCTAATATTAATATTTATCCTTCTGCGACTGTTTCTCGGCATACATATGTGTTCAAATTCATAACCAAATACTAAATTTATAAAATTTTTAGTAAGAAAAAAAAAAAATAAAACACATAAAAAAACAAAATTACATTATAGTAATAATTGTGGGACATGTCACTCATGGTTTTCTCAAAGGGTGTTGTCACACGATTTTATTTCCACGGAGATTTAGCATCGGACTCATGGCTATCATAATAAATACCAAAAAAAAAAAAAAAACCGGAGAACAATAATAGCACAAAGCCCGGTAATCAATAAAAATTGTTTCCGGGTAATTATTTTAGGTAATGAGTCCTGTCGTGTACAGGTACAATAAATTATGTATTAATGAAATCAACCTTTCTTGAAATGTAGGTTAATCAATAAACTAAATTTGTGTTAAAGCCGCGTATAAAACATTTATTGTGGAATCTTTTCCTACCAATGTTTGTGTGGAACTTTAAAAAAAAAAGGTACATTTTCCCCCTCTTAATTTGTGTTTACTTCGGGAAATAACGAAAAAATAAGTTAATAGACAAACACGGCGCAGATTAAAGGAAATAGAAAGATGCTTTACAACGTAAAATGGTGATATCTTAAAACCAATTTTATTATGCCATACCTTTAAATGCCACAAACATAATGAATTTTTAAGAGGGTGTTGTTAAAATTAAAAAAAAAAAAAAAAAAAAAAAAAAAAAAAAAAATATTTACAGAAGAATTAGCACATACAGGTTATAGAATTGATTCGTAATATAATAAGAATGTAATTCTAAGGAAAACTATTATTGATGTTGAAATAAAATAATAATAATGATAATAATAAGATTAAAACAGAGGTCCGAAAAATTATAGGTTAACAAAAAAACTTAAACAAATATTATTGAAAAGAACTTTCTAAAGCAGCATTCAAATCTTGCTTGTTAATAACAACTCCTTTATCACTACACTTGGCCTTATTTCTTAATTCGATACATAATCCGTCAATATCAATATCCGTGTACCTAGGGTGTGTAGTTATACGGTCCCATACCTCAGAACATTTTAACAAATTACTGTCAGTATTTGGAACAACTTCGTTAGCTATTTCTTGCATACAGTTCTGCGCTTTACCGTCATACGTCTTTTGCTGCTTTTCTCCGGTCAGTTTTGTGGCGTACTCCGAAAGCACGGGGGACGCAACATTCGTAATAGCATCAACGGTATTGGTAGCAATGGGTGTAGGAACTTTGGGTTGTGGTTCAATGTTAATAAACTTATCAACTATATCATACTCATCGATTTCGTTATCTTCCTCCTCGTCCTCCTCCTCCTCAATGCTATTCACTTTAATCTTTTCAAAGTCAATAACATGCTGTGGTATAGTGGTTGAGATTGCACTATTAGCCTTATTGGAGTTGTTTGTAGCGTCGCCGGTAACGCTACCATTTAAAAATTCTGGGAAAGCCACTGAAAAATCAATCAAGGGAACATTGTTTGAAACGGTAAAAGAAGTATATTTCTCCGGAGAAATATATTTGCTGTCCTTATTTAGACCATCGATATTTTTTCCGTTCGCGTTAGTATTTGAAACATTGAGAAAATCATTATTATCGAAAAATAAAGATGGTGTACCAAATGATGGAGTCCCAAACGTGGAATAATTGCTACTGATATCATTGGTGTTATTAGTAGTAGCAGTTGTTGCTGTTGTTGCTACTGTTGTAGCGAGACTATTTAGCCCATTATTTTTATTTATTATCGTATTCGGTGAGTATGATTGTTGATCCCAAGAGTTTGTTAAAGATAAACCGTCAGTATTATGGCTTAGAAGTCCCAAAGAGTCAATTATATTATTATTATTAGTATTATTATTAGCATTATTAGTATTATTATTATTATTATTATTATTATCATTATTATCATTATTATCATTATTATTATTATTCATAGTAGTGATATCAGAATCACAAGGCATGTTTGTAAAGGAATCTGAAGACAGTGAAGGTGGTGAGTTAATGCTTCTAGAGCTACTTTCATTTGGTATATCTGATATTAGTCCCTTGGGTATCGGCTCAGTCTTAGTGCCACAAGCCTCATTCAGTTTCAGACAGAAAGTTGAGACCTTCTCATCAAAATTATCTTTAAAATTACAGCCATTTATACCCTCTGTGTTAATGCTGGAAAAAGTATCCATATTACCGACCTTAGTAACACCGCCACCCAATATGTTAAAGCCATTATCATTAATACCGTCAATATCAATGTCATTACTAATTAAGAGCGCGTTATTGTCGGGGGTTACAATGGCTGGATTTAAATAAGATAAACTGCTCTTGCTACTATCTGCGTTACTACGGCTGTTGGTTCCGGGTATAAACTTGGATAAATTATTACTACTGTCATTATTGTCTGAACCATCACCAAACACTAGGGACGAAGATTGGGAAGAAGATGAATGGGAAGTTGGAGTGTTATTACTCAAAGACTTTTTGGTGCTATCAGTTTTTGTACTGGCATGCAGAGGAGAGTTTGAAGATGTTGGAGAAGGCTGTTGTTGACCTTTAAATTTCCAAGGGAATTCAAAGGTAGAAAGCATTTTTTGCTGTAAACTTTCCCTAGCCTTAAAAGAGCTTGAAGATTTTGACATATTGTCTTCCATACCACTTTTTTTATTAAATGGTAAAGCACGATCATCCTTCACCTTCCTAAAATCAGCATCTGCCAAGAATTTCAAAAGTAAGTCCTCATTAGGTAATTTCTGTTCTGGATTAGCCCTTTTCAATGCATCAACTAAAGTAGAAACTTGCTTTCTTAAAAAGTCAGTTTCCATCTCACTTTGTTCCCGTATTTGTTCTAACTCTTCAACTCTCTTTTCTAACTCCTTCATTCTACGTTCCTTACGTTCACGGAAAGCTCTTTGTGCTGCCCTATTTTGGGCAATCCTTTTATCTATTACATTTGAATCGTCTAATGGTTTTCTGCCGGCCTTATTATGTTTCTTTTTTGTTATACCTAAACTATCTTTCGAAGTACTTGGAATGGTACTACCAATTTGAGATTCCGCCTCAGATGAAATATTTTCTTTTTCATCTGTATGCTTGTTGGAGTTTTTAGTGTGTGATATAGTTGAAGCCATTTTTTTTTTTCTTTTTTTTTTTCTTTTTTTTTTTTGTTGTTATTGTTTTTTGTTTTTTTGTTATTTAAGGTCTTTGAGACTTGTTCAACTTCCTTATCGAGTCTTTTAACTTTGCCTACTTTTCTAGTTCTTCTGTAATTTTTAATAGCAATCCCTTTGATCGAATAGGCTACGTCTTTCCTTTTCGTTTATCCTGTTTTTATGCTTGCTAAAAAACTTACCCTTTCCTTCTGGAAAACGTTCATACACTAGTGAAAATGGCAGTATTGCTTTCTTTTTTTCCTTCTTTTTTTCTTTTTTCTTTTTTCTTTTTTTTTTTGTTAATTATTAAAGGATATTGCGATAATTTCAAAAATTAATGCAGAGAGTTAGCTTGGTTATAAGTCGGAATAAAATTTAATCATGTAACAATTACGGGTGGCAAAAAAGAAAGGAAAAAAAAAAAAAGTAAAATAAAATGAATTCCAATATTATATTTTTCTTAGAAACGAGAGATGCTCATAACAAAAAGGTATAATTTGATGAGAGAAAGTGGCGAAAAAGAAAACGTTTTTTTTTTCTTTAGTAAAGAAAAGAAATGTATATTATAACAAAAAGGATACTGATTTAATTAATTAACAAACACAGAAAATGCGCACTGAGTATTTACTAGCATTGTAAAACGACATTTACGCTAGACTTTTTATAATAAAATATTACTGATATTTGGCATGACCACAATTGCTAGGAAAATAATCTAAAGTAAAACGGTTTGTAGTTGAATATCTTTCTTTTTTTTTTTTTTTTTTTTTAAAAATTTTTTTATATTTTTAAATAAAGCTTTTAAAGGTTCAATGTTTTTCTTGACAGTATCTTTTCAGATATTAAATATTTGAGTTTTTTTTTTCTTTCTTTTTACTCTTTCTTTTCTGTTTATATGCCCAATATTCAATGGAAAGAAAAATATATATATATGTATAAATCCTAAGCAGTTTTCATAGATTAGTATATTACTGAAAATATAAGTAAGATATAATTTGAGAAAGTCAAAAGTCGTAGCTTTTAGCATTATCAATGATGTAAATAACATTGTTTGATTTTCAAGTAGGCAATAATTTTTTAAAAAAAAAAAAAATTATTAATTGAAATTATATTGTGTGAATTACTGGATACAAGATTGTGAAAAGATAAAAAAAATTAATAACGAAACTGATCTAGTCTTAGGAAAATCTTCTTTTGTTTTTTTGACCTACTTATTGTTCAAGTTTACCACTATGGTAGTGAAATATTGTGAAAAATAATAATAATAATAATTGTATATGACATATGAATCAAAGTAAATGAGAAACAGACGTATACACTAACTTTATAAACAAACAATACTATAAATTTGATTAATATAAATGCTTTGTAGTAAATAATGTTTAAAGTTTTATTAAGTGTAGGCAGGAAGGAAGATGTTAGAGTAAAATGGTTAGCATACATAAAACATTAATATATTATTTTTTTCAAGTGATGTAGAGCTCATTATTACAGTTTTTCATAGATAGTTAGTAATATAAGGTACAAAAACAAAAACAAAAAAAAAAAATGTTATATAAATAAATATACAATAATATTAATAATAATTATTTCTAGCCTTTTTTCTAAGTGTGAGATTTATTTTTTTTTTTTTTTTTTTTTTCTTTTTCTTTTTCCTTTTCTTTTCAATTTGTTTGCTGTCGTTCATAAAGAATTTTTTTTTTTTTTTTTTTTTTTTTTTTTAGATGGTGCGAGATTATTTTATTTTGGTAGTTTTTCTAAACGGACATCGCATTTATGTATTTTATAAACGAGAGGCATGCATTATAAACGAAAAAGTGAAAAGGACCGAGACTTCTACGTAGAGAATTACTTACCACCCCCCTAACAGAATAACACAAAAGCATAGAAACAGTGCCAAAACCAATTTTTTTTTTTTTTCTCATAATAAAATTTTTTTTTTTTTGGTTTGCTGCTGATTCCGTTCTTAGTTTGAATTATCATTTATATATTTAAAAACAAATAAAACATTTTTTTCTGATAAGCTTTAAAAATTTCTAAAGAAAAAATATTTAAATAAATTAGTCTTTATATATTGTTGGTCATAGTTTACTCTAAGTTCTATTAGAAAAAAAATTTTTTCTTTCTCTTTTTCTTTGTGCTACAGCTGTGTTTTCAAAAGGTGTTGAGGATTAAGCTTTATATAATATTTCTATATATTACAATTAACTAAAACTACCGATCAAAACATCAAGATAAAAAGATCAATTAAAAATATAACAAAATGAACACAGACAGTTCTTCAACAGCAACGATCAGCACTTCTTCCGATAATTTAAGAAACAGACAAGCTCAATTTGCCAAAGAATTGTATGGTAAAGATATTGGTACTAAATCCGGTATGTCTGCTTTATTATCCAAAAACAATGATGCCCAAAAGGAGGCAGTTGCTAAATATTTGAAGCATTGGGATGGTAAAATGGACACGGAAGCTGAAAAACGTAGACTAGAAGATTATAATGAATCAACACATTCGTATTATAATGTTGTTACCGATTTTTATGAATATGGTTGGGGTTCCTCGTTTCATTTTTCAAGATTTTACAAAGGTGAAAATTTCCAAGCTTCTGTTGCTAGACATGAACATTATCTAGCTTACAAAGCTGACATTCAAAAGGATGATTTGGTGTTGGATGTGGGCTGTGGTATTGGTGGTCCAGCAAGAGAAATTTGCCGTTTTACCGGATGTAATATTATTGGTCTGAATAATAATGATTATCAGCTTGCTAAAGCTACTTATTACGCCAAGAAATTCAAACTAGATGATAAACTAAGTTTTGTTAAGGGTGATTTTATGCATATGGAATTTGATCCAAATACTTTTGACAAAGTTTATGCCATTGAAGCCACGGTCCATGCACCTACTTTAGAAGGTGTTTATGGCGAAATTTATAAAGTATTGAAGCCAGGTGGTATTTTTGCTGTTTACGAGTGGGTTATGACCGATAAATATGATCCTTCCAATCCTGAACACAGAAAGATTGCTTATGAAATTGAGTTGGGTGATGGTATTCCAAAGATGTATAAGAAGAGCGTTGCTGTTGATGCCTTGAACAAAGTTGGATTTCAGATTTTAGAAAGTGAAGATTTAGCCGACAATGACGATGAAGTTCCATGGTATTATCCATTAACTGGTGAATGGAAATATGTTCAAACTTTGAGTGATTTGGCTACCTTTTTCAGAACATCTTTTCTTGGTAGAAAAGTTACTACTGGTTTAGTTACTTTATTAGAAAAAGTTGGTGTTGCTCCAGCTGGTTCTGCTCAAGTCACATATGCTTTGGAAGAGGCTGCTATTGGTTTAGTTGATGGTGGTAGAGAAAAGTTGTTTACTCCAATGATGTTATTCGTTGCTAAAAAGCCTTTAGAAAAAACCAAATGAGAATAGTTATATTGAACAAATTTTACCTTGAATTTTTTTTTTTTTTTTTTCGCACCACGTTTTTTGTATTTTTTTTTTCCCCCCTCTTTTTGGTGACTTTGTTTTTAAAATAAATTAAATTGACCTAGAACCAAATGAATAAAAGAAACCAAAAAATCTGTATCTATTTAACTAGTTAATAAACTTATATAGAATACTTAAAGAAAGAATAAAAAAAAAAAAAAAGAAAAAATATCGATAGTTTATACATATATATTCATGTCTGTAAAAATTAATAAAAAAAAAATAATACATATGTAAAAAAAAAAAAAAAAAGAAACAAAAAACATGGAAATGATAATAGGTCTTGATCTTCATTTATAACGCTGAGAAATATGTTATTTATTCTGTTTTTTTTTTTAAAAAAAAACTTGTTGTTATTGTACTTGATAGCAATGTATATTTATAACTTTAAGAAAACTATTAAGTGGAAAATAATATACAAGTGTATTTGTATAAGAATGAATGATTCAACAGTAGAAATCTTGGTGTCATTAAGGATATACGGCGAGAAATCTTGGTAATCACTAAGTCTCTATTGAAAAAAGTTAGTCCATAAACTATCAAAGAGCATCAATGTATTAGGTAAGTTAGCAAAACATTGGAATTATTTAAGGTAAAAATATAAAATAATAGGGACATGTTATTTGCAATAGTTTCTTTTTTTCTTCACAACACAAATAACATTCGATGATGACAGCATTGTCAATAATAAAGTAAGACAAAAAGTAGACAAATAAATAAATAAAAAAAGACGTGATATTGATCACACAGGGCGTGAAACTCGGAGTCGGGAAGGGGGAGGGACAGTGCATTCTTTACTTGATTTCAGTAATGTTTAGGGAAATAATTATATATGTTAATAATCCATAAAACTTATTATAATTATTTGTAGAAATGATACCGACATTTTAAGTTAAAGCGAAGGTAACAATTATAAAATTTGTAAATGCCGAGCACAGCATAATGATAAAATGTGCATAAAGTACAAAGAAAAAAGTAGTTGGTAGGGAGCTTGAGTCGGATGCGATAAAGGAAATATATTAAAAGGTGCTAAATTTTCAGAGACCTCCAACTTTTATTCTAATAATGATAAGTCTATTACTAGTAATATTATTAACGAGAATAATTCCTTAACGCCATAATTCCCAAGTTTACAAGTAATATGGCATAAAGCTTTTTTTTTTTTTTTTTTTTTTTTTTGAATAGTATTATTCAGCATTTTTAGATGGCTCCTTTTTTTTTTTTTTGTTTTCAGCTTTATTACATATATTATTAGACTCGTGGTTAATATTATTTGTGACACACGTGGGTTTAAAGAAAGTATTAATTTATAATAACAAAAAAAAAAAAAAAATAATAATAATAATAATAATAACTGATATAGGCACAATACATGACATGTTTTGACATGTTTTAGACTATTTGTTTAGTAAAGTGGTTAATTAATTAGGATAAACGTGTCAAAAGAAAAGAATTGGATGGGGTAGTTTTCATTTCTTGGCGTAATATGTTTGGCTGGTTGTAAAATAAAATAAAAAAAAGAGCATAATATATGGCACGTTTAATGATTAAGCCGTTTATTGGGTTCTAAAAAAAAAGGAAAAAAAAAAAAAAAAAAAAAAATTAAAGGCCAATTCTTTGGGTCAACGTGCCAATATGAAATAACAATTTCATTTTAGTTTTAATGCTAATGTTTATTTGCTTTTCATATATTCATAATGCAAATCTTTTTTCTTAACATCTAATCACAATTTTTTTTTTGTTTTTTTTTTATTTTTTTTTAAATTTTTTAATTAAATTTTTCACATGCACAGTAATGAAATTTTATAATGATTGGCTATCCTTTTTTTTTTATTGTTTCCATGCTAATTATTCTCGATTCCTAACAAAAGAAAAATTACTGCTTTTGGGATAGATTCTTTTCTTCTTATTATTGTAATGTTCGATCGATAAAATATTAATAAAAAAATAGAGAATTAATACATATATAAAGTAGACAAATGAATTGATTACATTCAACTTTTTTTTTTCTATTTTTTTCTAATTTTTTCCATTTTTTTTTTTTCTTTTAAAAGATTCATTTCTCTCTCTATCTATCTCTTACTTCCCATCAAAGAACTATATTTTAATTTAAGAAATCTTATTTTTTTTTTTAAAATTCCATGTCTATTCAATTCTTGTTACAACATCTTTTTTTTTCCTTATTTTTATCTTCTTGTGTTGACACTTTTTATTCATAACGACAGAACAAGTAAACTATAAGGAAACGGAAACGTCAGCCAAAGAGAAAAAGTAACGCAAAAAAAAAATTTTTTAATTTTTAAAGGAAAAAAAAAGAAAATCATGTCTCCATTATTCAAAGAAGAAGATACTAACCTACATTTAACTAACCCCGTCACTAGAGATTTACCCCACTCTTTTAAAGATCTTACTACCGGCTGGATAGCTAAAAGTAGAAAAGAATTAAATTTACCATTTGTTGAAAAGTACACTTTGGAAGATGAAACTTTCGTCCCAGAATTACTTTCCAAAAAAAGCACTGTTAGTACTGAGCACATTTCTAAGGACAATAATGTAGTTGGGGTTGTTGAAGGTGATTCAAACCAAGATGAAGAATACGATAGTGTTACTACTGATCTATCTGAAACCCCTAAGAAGCATAGCAATGTTTCCAAATATTGGCCTATATTCACTACAGGTGCGAGGCCTATTTTCAGATGGATATGTTAATAACTCTATTGGTACTGCTTCTACTTGTTTGAGTCAAATTTATGGTAAACAATACACTAATTCAAGAGCTATACAAAACGTCAGCAGTATTGCTTTTGTTGGTACAGTTGTCGGACAATTAACATTTGGTTATATATCCGATAATTATTCCAGAAAAAATGCTATGATTGTTGGTACTTTAATCATTATCTTGTTTAGTATATTGTGTTCTGGTGCTTGGGGTGTGGGTACCACTGGTACTAATGCTGGTGGGTTGTTTGCGGCTGTTACCGCCTATAGATTTTTCTTAGGTATTGGTATCGGTTCAGAATATCCTGCTGGTTCAGTTGCTGCCCAGGAGGCCGCTAGTTTGTTACCGGCGGGCAAGAGAAATAGATGGTTTTGTTGGTTTACCAACTTTATGATTGATTTCGGTTTTGTTGCAAGCAGTGTTGTTCCATTAGTCATGCTAAGAATTTGTGGCACTAAGCATTTACAACCAGTTTGGCGTATAACGTTAGGTTTAGGTGCAATTCCACCCTTGTCATTATTTTTCATGAGATTGAAATATAAAGAAGGTGAAAAGTTTAAAAGAACCAAGTTTAATAAAACTCCCCCTTATTGGTTAAGTATTAAGTTTTATTGGTTTAGATTAGCAGTTGTCGCCATTATTTGGTTTATCTATGATTTTTCTGCTTATGCCTTTGGTACTTATTCATCTCTAATTTTAGATATTATTTTGGGTGAAGATACCTCGTTGGTTAAAACCTTTGGTTGGAACATTGTTTTCAATTTATTTTATTTGCCAGGTGCGTTTATTGGCGCATACTTGGCTGATTATATCGGTCCGAGATTGACTCTGGTTAGCGGTGTTTTGTTGCAAGCCATGGTGGGATACATTTTGGCTGGGTGTTTTAAAACGTTAAGAACAGAAATTGGTGCATTTGTTGTTGTTTATGGTATTTTTATGGCGTTAGGTGAATTTGTTGGTGATACCATCGGTTTATTGGCTTCTAATACTGTAGCAACTCCAATTAAAGGTCAATACTATTCTATTGCTGCTGCAGTGGGGAAAATTGGTGCTTTTGTTGGTACCTGGGTTTTCCCGGCTATTATTAAAAGTCATGGTGGATATGATTCAACTACTGGTTTGCAAGCACCATACTGGGTATCTTCATCATTATGTTGTTTTGCTGGTGTTTTAGCTTTGTTTTTTTTGCCTAGTGTTAATCAATATTCGAGTGGCCAGGAAGATAAAAGATATTTGGAATACTTAGCTGCTAATGGGTATGATATTAGTAGTATGGGTTTACAAAATAAAAAAAGTGGTTCAACTGATGTTGAAAGTCTTGGTATTAGCTCTAGTATGGAAAACCAAAATATCACTGATATGACCGTTACCGAAGTCGATAATGCTGAAGAAAAAGATAAAAACTTACACATCGATGTTGTACGTACTGAAACTTATTGATTGAGTTGTTTCTTTTTTTTTTTTTTTTTTTTTTTTTTTTTTATTATTTCTTTCATTCTTTCTCTTTAGATTGTTTTTTCAACATACAATAAGTGCATATATATAGATATTGAGCTTTATTTATTTTATTAATTAATTAATTATTTTTATTTTCATTTGTTTATTTATTATTATTATTATTTAAGCAGTTTTAAAAACTAAAAAGGCTAAATTGTTAATATAAAAATAAATAAAATATCCCTTTTCATGGGTAACGTAACTACCGAAGTTCTTACCAACAATAACGTGCCACAAAGCACCTTCTTCTTCATCCAACTTTTTTTTAATGTAGGCAGCAATTTCACGTTCCAATTGGTGTTTGTCCAGGGCTTCCTCTGCTATTTGTAATACTTTATCTTTTAAATCATCAGACTATTTTTTTATTTTTTTTTTTAGTCGTATAATACATAAAATAAAAATGTATTCATGGCGGTTGAGAGTATTATTATTATTATTGATATTACTGGTAATATGGCGTAATAATAACATCTAATGTCTCGTTATGTTGTTAGTAAATTATTGTATTAAACTAAGTAATAGGGGGAAGTGGTAAATAGATAAGGGGAAGGGAAACAACATACAATATCACAAGCTTTTAAAATGGCTGTTTATAAATATAAAAGAAAAAGGAAGAAACAAAGAAAAAAAATCTAATATTATTAAATATTAATATAATGTTAGATATTTGTTAGTAAAAAAAAAGGCAATAATAATAATAATAATAAAAACAATATTTTCCTATTGAATTAATAATTCGTTTAATTGATAGATCACTTTACATCATTTATAATCTTATAACAAAAAAATATCTGATGAAGTTAAGGGGCTAAATAGATGAAAACATACGTTTAGATTCCAATGACATATTGTTTGATGTAAATATATTTCTAGATGTAATTATATACCTTATGGATGCAGTACACTCAATTGTATATTTGTTCTTGCTCTATATATATATATATATTAGAAAAGGAAAGAAAAGGGAAATATTAAAAAGCAATTAAATTGTATTAAATGGTATTATATTTTATAATGATTTTGTTGTTTTGTATACTGTATTCTCTTATTGGATTTTGTCTGTTAGTTATATTTACTATTAAAAAAATAATTTTATTTTTCTTGTTTCTTTTCTACGGAGGGAGAATAAAGTTATAACCCGGATTGCGTGGAACTATATTACTTGTAGCCCAGGGATCTCCGGTCGTCCAGTCGCAGAGAAAACTCTTGTTTATTTTAGTCAAAAAAGAAATAGTAAAGTAATTATATATATATATATATTTTTATGACGAGACAAGACGAGATTGCGAAGGAGACACAAGATAAATAAGGAGGGAGATAATTGGAACAAATTCTTTGTTATTGTTATTGTTTTGTTTTTTTATTGGTTTTTTTTTTAATTTTGATGCATAATATCAATTATTAGCGCTATCTTTAGTAAATGTTTATCTTGGCTATTATTACACTGTTTAATGTTAAGCAATAAAATAAAATGTATAAAAATAAATAGGGCATTATTAATCTTTAAATACATACTAGAAACTAAAATAAAAGTGACTTTTATCACTACTACTTACATTTACAATAATAATAATACTAATATCAAAAATACTAATAGCATGGAACCATCCAGTGGTGTATCCTTTGTTGGATTACTACATGATAATAATGCTAGCGATGAAGATAATAATAATAATAATATGATGTCAGATTCTAGAAATAACAAGACTCATGAAGAAATAGATTTTGGCAATGAACACAATGATGACGATGGATATGATGACGAAGAAGAAGAGGAAGAAGAAGAGGAAGAAGAAGATAATAACCCATATTCAGGAACAAACCATATGTATGCATCTGGTATTGCTGCAGTCCTAGAAGAACGCAATGACTCTGTTCATCATCGTTACCATAATAATAATAATAATAATAATAATAATAATAATAATGAGGATTATTCGTCATCTACAACAACAGCTAATAATCCCTCTCACGAACAGTTAAAAGATAATTATTCACAACAATTATTTGGAAGCAACTATGCAACAATTAAAACCAATAGCGGCAATATTGAAAATTACTCCAATAGCATCGCTTCTACTAACAGTAATAATATGAATAACCATAATGATAAAGATGAAGGTTATATTGTTTCCTACGCCGATTTGAAAAACATTGTCTCTAATAGTAACGATAGTACGCACAATTTACCAGATGGCGCCACTGGAATTGGAGACAAGTATCGCTTCCCAATACAAATAATAGAAGCAGGTCAATACAGAAACAGCCTGGGGAAATATGCTATTGGCTATACCATTTCATTTAATTCACAACTAGTCACAAGAAGATATTCTGAATTTGATAGCTTGCGCCAATCGCTATGTAAATTGTTGCCTACCATCATTATCCCAGTTATACCATCCAAGCATCCCTTAATCAAATATTTTTTGAACCCCTTAAGTGCTGAAAACGATTTGAAAACTATTGAAAAACGGAAGCGCTTGTTGACTGTTTTTTTAAATAACTGTTATTCTCATAAAGAGATTAGGGATTGTGTTGTCTTTGCAAAGTTTTTAAATCCAGAGTACACTTGGTCTAAGGTGTTATCGTCCCCACCGATCTCTATTTTGCCAACCAATACATTATTGGCACCACCTTTGGCTCCAACTAAACCTAGCCCATTGCATTTATTATTGCCAGTGCCCTCGCATATAGTTTTGGACCCGCAATATTTGACTGCCGCGGATTCCACAATTGACTCTCCAAAGTTTAGGAAATATGAAAAGTTTCTACATTTTTATTATGAAAATTGTCGTACTATTTGGAAAATTTCTAAACAAGAAAAACACCATTATGAACAGCTAACCAAATCGTTAGCTGAATTAGGTGCATATTATAATGCATTTAGTTTAGAAAATCACATATTTTCAACATATAAAGTTACTGAACTATCTAAAGGCATTGAAAAAATAGGCCAAGCCATTGATATATCATATGTTTCTACTGAATTGTTGTTTGTTAATTTTCAAAAATATTTGGAGGAACCAGTTTGCGAAATGCTTCAATTGATTGAAGAATCTGAGAAAATTTTAAAATTTAGGAAACTAAAACTAACACAATTTTATATTATAGATAAGACCATTATTAAAAGAAATAAAACGTTGAAACAATTGGAAAACATGGATACTGATTTATCCAAGATTGAGGAAACTTTGGCCAAAAACGCTTCTGAATCTAGAACCGTTGCTAAAGTAGTGGAAAATTTAAAAAAACAAAAAATAATATCATCAAGCAAGACTACGGATGGTATTTGTTTACCAAAGAGTGACCCAACTATGAAATCACACCCCTTTTTGGCAAGCACAAACAGTAGGGATGATATGATAGATGCCAATGGTGCTTTGGGCCCCACCGGTAGCAATAATGCCATACTTACTTCAGAAACTGGGAATGGAAACGAGGATGATAACAGTAATACTACTCATAGTAGTAGAAGAAGTAGCGTAAAAACAGTACACAATGAAAATTCTAATGCTATTATAAATAACAATAATGTCAGCATTAGTAGTGCTGATGTTAATGACAAAACATTGTCACCAACTCTTGAAGCTCAACAAGTTTCGCCTACATGTGATACCGATAGTACTGATAGATTGAATCAAAGCACCAGCAGCAAAGATACTATTCTTTTGAAACAAGAGGAGGAAAGAAAAAGGGAAATAATTAAATTAAAAACAGAGTTGGAAAAGTTAAGGGATTGTTTTGAACTAATTAAGAAGGATATGAATGAAGTTAATTCCAGTATCGATTATGAATTAGTTACTTTATTTGCATATTTCGACGAAAAATGGGATTATATGATGAGAGTTTTAACCAAATGTATTTTATCGTGGATCAAAGATTCTTTAGATTCTTGGAAAAATGCAAGAGAATTGGTCAATCATATTTAGTGTTGTTTGTCCGACAATAATCTATTTTTTCTTTTTTCTTTTTTCTTTTTTTTTTTTTTTTTTTTTTTTTAGGTTTTATCAATTGTGTATAAATATATAAATCACATATTTAATTTATACCACCATCATCTTATATATTGATTATATGACTATTAATATGATTTTTTCGACTGTAGCCTTTTTTTTTTTTTGTTCTTATAATAAATCTAAAAGTTTCAAGATACCGTTGTTATGTGTGTTATAAGATAATATGGCACGGATATTCTATACTGATTCGGATTGGATACGGACTGCATTTAATCATGGAATTAAAACTTGATGGCAAATTATAATTCAGATTACCGTGTTAATTTTATTTTCCTTTTAGAAATATTCCAAGATTATTCCTCGTAACATCCATTGTTCTTTATTTCATATCTAGAATTCCTGATTTTTCTTTTGTACTTTATACTTTATAATATTTAAATACTTAGTTTTAAGATTAAAACATAACGTAAATAGAAACATATATATATATATATATAACTATCCGAAAATACCTAAGCCGAAAGTCCGTAAAACAATTATTTTTTATTTTGTTTATTTTGTTTATTTTAATTTTTTTTTACTTTTTTTTTTTTTTTTTTGCCACCGCCATTTTTCTTTTTTTTTAATTTTTAGTAAAATACCTTTTTTTTTTTTTTTTTTTTTTTTTTTTAAATGGTATAGATTATAAAGTGTACAAATTGCTTACTCTTAGATCTCCAGCTCTTTATTTAAAAGCAACAAAGAGAAATCAACCAGTTAGCTCCACCCCCCCTTCCTCTCCCCTTTACACACATATTCAAACAACAATGGATGCACAAATGTTAAATGTATTAACTGCAATCCGTTTGCAAATTGAAGACTCTGATATCAGCAGTATGTTTTTTGAGTTAGCTGATTTTTACGAACAGAAATTATGGAATCAATTAACTACGGGATTAAAAATTGTTTTTCATAGCGAGACTTGTTCTAGTGAAATTAAACTAAGCTTATTTACTCAATTTGTTTGGAATTGTGTCGATAAACTCAATCAATTACAAGTTGTTGATTTTTTGCTATGCTCTTTAGTTGGTAACGAGAATTATGAAGATAATTTGGGTTATTTAAATAACTTAATGGAGAAATTCAAAGAAATCGATTCTAAGAAAAAGAGAAATGATGGTTTTAAAACTCATGAAAATGGGGAATTATTGATACGTATAGAAATTTGCAGAATTTATTTAAAACAAAACAAAATAGCCGAGGCCAGGAATATATTGGATGAAGTTAGTCAAATTCTGGATGAAAATAATGACACATTGCCATTAAGAATTATAAGCGCTTACTATTCTGTCAGTGCTTATTACTATCAAACCAAATCTGACTTTAATTCGTACTACTATAATATCTTATTGTATTTATCTTCCAGCAAAGAAACAAAAATACCAGTTGTACAGGAAAAAGAGATTGCGTATAATTTAAGTATAGCAGCCTTATTGGGTGATAAGATCTATAATTTTGGTGAACTATTACAACATCCAATTATGGAAAATATTGATTCTGACAAAACTTGGTTATTGGAGTTTTTGAATGCTTTAACTTTGGGCGATTTCGACAAATTTGAACTTATTTCCAAACAATATGTTCCACAAATCGAAATTTTGGCCAACAACGAATCCTTTTTGAGACAAAAGATTTGTTTGATGACTTTGGTGGAAATGGTTTCTGCTAAAAATGTTCGTACCTTAAACTTTACTGAAATAGCGGAAGCTACACATTTACATAGGGATGAGGTTGAACATTTAGTTATGAAGAGTATCAGTTTAGGGCTATTAAAAGGTAGGATTGATCAAGTTAGTGAATTAGTTCTAGTGACTTGGGTTCAACCAAGAGTAATGAATGAGCAGCAAATTTTGAAAATGCACAAAAGATTAATTGGTTGGCACGAACAAGTCCATAAGCTAGGTAAATCTATTGAGGCTCGTGGCAAAGGGATCTGGGTTTAAAAATATTATCTATCTATTTATATACACACATATATATATCTATGTATATATATATATCGTTTGCCATATTATATTTTTTTCCTTTCTTTTTTAGCAACTACTATTTTTTTTTAAATTAAATTCATACATATGTATATATATATATATATATATATATATTTATGTAATTAAAAATAAAAATAAAGCTCTTAATATCAATATTATAAAAGCCAGGAAACTTATTGTACAAAATAATGGAAATACTTATCGGAGGACAGAACACAATTCAAAATACATCACGAATAAAAACAAATGGACATATAAAAAAAGGAAAAAAAAAAAAAAAAAAAAAAAAGCAAGTTATCATTTATTTCTTATCCTTAGGTTGAGACCAATCAGCATGAATAATCAAGTTCATGAAACCTCTACCATCCACATAATCCAAAGCCACTTCAGCTTGCTTCTCAGTAGAAAAGGTAACATAAGCAAACCCTCTAGATCTACCAGTGGTTCTATTTTCAACAACAACAGCCTTTTCAATAGAATTGCTAAATGGTGCCAACAAACCTTTAACTAGATCATCCTTATTGGCACTTTCATTCAAGTTAGTTAATCTTAAAGTTCTAGCTTCTTGTTCACGCTTCTTTGCTTCTAGAATATCGATACCTTGAGCATTTGCGTCAGCTTCTCTCCTTCTCAAACTTGGTGGGACATAAGTACTTGAAGTAATGTTGGAAGCAGCGGCAGCAGCAACGGAAGCAGCAGTTTTCCTAGTTGGTACGCTGCCGTCTTTAGGTTTATTTGGACATTTGGTACTGAAATGGGGACCACCACAGTATCTACATTTAATGCTTTGTACAGTACTTTTTCTTTCTAAATCGAGTTTTTTCTCAGCTTCTTCATTCAATTGTCTCCAGTTTGGACCCAATCTAAAAATATACTCTTCACCAATTTGAGTGGTGGATTGGTCTGGACCTGGCTTAGAATCTTTTTCAATACCATACTTATGCCATTTCTTTCTTTCAGCAATGGTTGCGCTAACTTTTTCAGTAACTTTAATCTCTGCCACTTTTTGTGTGATCTTGTATTTTGTTCCATTTTCTATTGTGTAAGAAATAATGGTTTTAGTACCATCATCGTTATTGATAATTTGTCTTTCTGGTATATCAGCCACAGCACTCATTTTATTTTTTTTTTTCTTTTTACTTTTTTTTTTTTTTTTCTTTTTTTTTCTTTTTTAAATTTGGCTACTAAATATAGTGATTGTTGTGAGAGTAGTTATTAAAAAAAGATTGATTAGGTATCGAAAAAGAGAGTTAATTTTTTTTAGATAGATTTTCTAACTTAGAGTGAAAAAAAATTTTTTTTCTTTTTTCTTTTCCTTTTTTTCCCTTTTCTTTTTTTTTTTTTTTTCAAAGTTTTTGGTGAAAAGCCAAAAAACAAAAAAAAATTGTAAAAGATGGAAAAAAAATGAAATAAAATGATAAAATTCCGTGTTATATTTTAGTTGTTAGAGCTCTGTGCAGATGTTTCTGAGAGATATCATATTATATTATATTTCTGATTCCACTTACCCGGGCTAGATTTGTATAATAAAGTACCGTCTCAGAGTGTCCCGCACACATTCTTTTTAACCATAACTTAAAGATTATTTCTACCACTTTTTCTTTCTTTCCCCAAAAAAACTGTTAAATATCTTCTTCTAATCGCATACTCACTTCAAATATTAACCATCTTAATGCTTTACCATTATTTACATCTATTACTACAAAACCAACACTAATATCTACAATACTCATACAGATAAATATTCACCATCATGGCTAAAGTCAAATCCAAAACTACCGTCATAAAGCTAATATCCACCGCTTTAACTGGCTTTTCTCGCCAGCTTGCTATTAAAAGAGGTGCTCCACTTGTTAAACAGATTAGATATGATCCAATAGCTAAACGTCATGTATTATTTAAAGAGGCCAAAAAGAGAAAAGTTGCTGAAAGAAAACCCTTGGTTTGGTCCAGAATTCAAAAATAGTGTTCGACAACTAACTAGAGGAGAATAATTGTAATAATTAAGGGGGAAACATCAACAATAAGCTTTAAACAAGATCTATTTCAGATCTTCATACTAAATAAACAGTTCTCACATATATTTTTTTATTTTTTTTTTTTTTTCCATGTATATAGATTTCTATAACTTTGTAAAGTTTAATAATAAAGGTGAAAAAAAAAAATATATATATATAAACTAAAAAAGTGTATTAAAAACATTATACAAAAAAGAAAACAAAATAAAGCTGAATTAAAAAAAAAAAAAAAAAAAAAAAAGTAAAAACCAAAAACATTTTTAACCACTTTCCCAAGTTGAAGACCCACCTCTATTGTTATTGCCATTATTAATACCATTATTGCTGCTACCCCATGCCGATTTATTACCCCATGCCGATGTGTTGCCATTACCGTTGGAATTTGTTTGGCCTCCCCATGTAGAATTATTTCCACCATAACTAGATCTTCCACCCCAAGTGGAAACAGATCCATCTCCATCATTAGACGCCCATGAAGAAGCACCACCATAAGCTGATTTATTCCCACCACCCCAAGTTGAAGCATTACCACCCCATGTAGATGTACCTCCGTTATTACCACCCCAAGCAGAGGAACCTCCACCAACGTTGCTATTTTTAGCACCACCCCACGTAGAAGCACCACCCCATGTAGAAGCACCACCCCATGCACTGGCACCACCGTTACCCATTGTTGATGTTGCACCACCAGCGTTAACTGCAGGTGTTTTACCACCACCCAAAGAACTACCACTCCAACCAGGTGTAGCAGCACCAATACTATTATTTGTCACCATTGAAGCAGGTCCAGTTGGCAAACCGTTGCTAACATAGCTTGGCCCAGATGAAATACCATTTCTTCCTCTACCACCAGAGCTTGCAGATAGTGGTAATCTACCGCGTCTATTAACTAATTCGTCATACAAAATACCTTCCCCACCTTCGTTATTATAATAAATTAACTTCCTTTTGTCTACTGTAATATGCTTGCTTTTACTATGTAATTCTATAGTAGCTTTGTCTCCATTGACATCTTTGACAATACCTAACTGGCCTTTATAACCTGGCAATCTAATTCTGACTGTTTTACCAAACGCAACATCACGTCCAAACCTAACCTGTTGTTGTTTTTCATGAGTTGCCGACTTTGGTGGCCCCATTTTCGCAATAACATCGGGATTCATCTTGGACAAATCTAGAGATGGCGCAGATTCTTTGGATACTAAAGATTCAAGATTCATAGTGTTAACCACAAACACACCCGAGTTTTCAGACAAGCTTCTGGACAATATGAAAACATTTTGTCCATGTATATACAAAACTTGGCCCTCTCTACGGGCACCGACTTTTTCTACAACTGTATCACCAATCTTAATTTCTCTACCATTATAATCAACAGATGCAACCTTAACACGCGAAGTGTTGATTTTGTTCAGAATAGAACTTTTGGTAATACTAGAAACCTTTCCTGAATCATCCATGACTTTAAAAATATCATGACCGGCTTGAATAACACAGGCAACGCCTTTCGAGCTCAATTCTACAATATCATGCAATGCATAATCCGCAGAGGTAGGTGTAGAATCCACAGACTTACTTAGGTTGTTGGATGTAATGGTTATATTCTCCCTTGTTTGATCAGACACAAAAGTAACTTGTCCGTTATCAATAGCCAACACTAAACCTGCATCGCCAGCATTATCACCGCTGACTACGGTTACATGGTCACCAGCTTCGAAAATTTTCCGTAAAGAGGAAATTGGGAATTCCAAAGTCTTGGGAAACTGTGGCAATTTAATACTAACAATAGATCTAGAAGACGCAGTGGAAACAATACCCCTAGAGCCACGTTGTTCACCATTCAAAATCTCCACCCGGTCACCAGGCTGAAAAATGGCCCTTGCAGCTTGTGCCTTTTTCAAACTCTGTGAAATTGCACTCAATTGGATATCACCATCTTTACTACCAAACCTGGATAATTCTTCAACAGACGGATGTATGTTGTTAATCTCCAAAAACTGAATCTTAAAACTTTTAAATAGGTAACCATCGATAAATTCATCATTTCTATAAGTAAAAGAGTTATCACCTCTCTTATATAAATTTTCAGGGTCCATTCTTAGAGCCATGGTCGGATTAAACAATTGTTGTGGAGGTCTGCGGGCTAATGTTGGTCTTTTCATTCTTCTCTTCCCGGTGGACTCATCAATTTCATCACTTTTACCATAATCCAAACGTGGAACAATTTTCAACATGACCTCTAAATTATTTTCACTAATTTGATCAACAACAGCTAAGTCACCCTTGTATATACTCCTCTTAATACGGACATAACTGCCCTCTTCTAATTTAACATCACTAGATTTCGTAGCTTTCAAAAGCATTGGTAACTCTTGGACTGGAACCAAGAGTTTTTGTTGAATGTAAACATCTGGAACACCATTAATAAATTTTTCAATGACCGATTGTTTAGGGGCTTCAATATATATTCTGCCCGGATAGTTATCTCTTTGGAAAATAGATAAAATTTTCAACCTTTTTTTACCCATGGTTTTATCTAGGTTGATTTTTTTCTGAAACAACTTCTTAACAAGTTCCTTTTCTTTACCAGGTCTACAACGCACACCCCAAACGGTTGCAGTATCAACACTGGGCAACATGAACCGCTGCGGAACATACCCATCTTGAGCAACTGCTCTATATTGAGCCGACGAGCTTCTCCCATACCTTTCTCTAAATTCTTTGGCCAATTTTTGAGCATCTTCTTCGGTATTTTTATCTCTATCCGCATCTAATTGTCTATGTAATCTGTCGTTAGTACCTGTGTCATCAACTTCTTCTTCACCACCCTCACCTGATGGTGCAATAAATCCTTCACGAACTAATTCATCTTCATCTTCATCTTCATCCTCATCATCATCGCTAACCTCGGCTTCAATATCCAAATACCTGTTCCGTTCTCTACGTTGTCTTTTGGAGTGAATAGTGTCCTCCTCTTCGTCTTCTTCTTCTTCGTCTTCGTCATCTTCATCTTCATCATCATCTTCGTCCTCGTTGTTGTTGTCATCAGCGCCATTTCCCTCATTTTTTGGGTCTAAAGTTTCAGATTCCCCTCCTACATTGTTTTTTTCTATTTCTTCATTCATAGCATCGTGTGTCCTTTTATGAGATTCGTCTTCATTATTTTTAATAGAATTATCATTTTCGTTATTAGATTCAATAACGGGTGCATGTGTGTTCTCATTTTCTTCTGGAGATGGAACAGAAGGACTTTCAGAATTCATCTTTTTTTTGTTTTATTAATACTTTTCTATGTCTTGTACCTTCTTTACGATTTATCGCTTTTTCTGTGGCTTGTATTCTTCTTATTTATTTATTTATATATTTATATCTTTTTTTTTTTTTTTTCTTTTTTGCATATATAATGCTGGTAACAATCAAATATATCAAGCTGTATAACTAAGAAAGTTTATATTAAAAATTGGGGAAAAAGAAGGAAAAAAAAAAAAAAGTTTTTGTTAATTAAAAAAAAAAAAAAGAAAATTACAAATAACGAATGAAGTATTCACTTTCGTACAGTGTGATATACCATAATGTAAAATACAAGTTTAAAAAAAAAAAAAATAAAAATAAAAATAAAAAACAATTGCATTTAACAACACTAAAAAATTTAGTATGTAATATCAAGTCGTAATTCCACATAAATGATTATTTCCCAACAACCTTCTAAAACATATAAAAACCAAGAAAATAGTTTAAAAGATACATTTAGTACCATGTCTTTTCCTAAAAAAAATAATACTTACAAACAGAGCAATAATAAAAGATCAAATGTAATAAAAGATTACTCCAGAGTCGAGAAATTTCTAAATCCAACAAATATACCGCCTCAGATAGAAGATGAGATATTAAACCTTTATTTAGAATTTAGTCTGGAGTCAGACATGTTATTAAAAGATCTTTCTTCATTTTTTGAATGCTTATCTTTACCAGCAGTACTTTATAACAAAATTAATTACCAAAATGAACTATGCATTGAAAACACACAAGTAGTTGATTTTAATAGATTATTGCAAGTAACTTATCATTTGTTAATATATGTAGATAATGAACCCTTGATAATGCAATATTGGAAATTATTAGTCGATTATTCTCAGAGGAAGGAGCAGCCTTCTAGATTTGCTGAAATTGAATATAAAAACCAAATTTTAGGCATTAAAGAATTACAAAAAATAAATGAATCAATAAACGCTCACAGCATTACTAACGATGAGGACACAAATAATCAAGAGCCTCAAATTTTGATTAAAATGCTACAATGTGCAACAAGAGGTAAAAGGTCATTCATAACGTATATCGACTTTGCAAATTTATTAGGTAGAATTGGGCTATTAAGAATGTTGGAATAAAGAAATGTAGCTTTGTAAGAAATCATGGAAAGTGATCCAGAACTAATATTCATCCGTCTGCAAATACAAAAAAATATAGTACCATTAATGACTATGTATATACTACTACTACTACTACTAAAAAGAATGTTTTCCTTATATGATTTTTTATTCTAAATAATGTGTTTTGCCCTGAAATAATAGCGTAAATAGTTGATTTGCCAAACTCCCAAAGCCAGTAATAAAAAGATGATAGCTACAGAAAAATTCTGGACCCTTCTATTGGTACTTTCGTTTGTATCTCTTAATCTTTCCTCTCTAGCTTTTAAATAATGTAGTTCATCAACTATTTCATCGGTTAATTCTTCAATTCTACGTAACTCAACCTCCACTGGCTTTAACTTTTCATTAGCTTGAATCTTATTCCAGTCACGAGCTTGAGAACCTATTTCGATATCTAATTCTATGTTTCTGGTCATAACTTTACCCTTAACTTTTAACAAGTTTTCAAAACAGACATCAAATGCCGCGTTTGATGGTGCATTGAATGCAATACGAAATTCTCCAACTAAATCTTTCTTTCTCCTGTATTCGTTTCCAACAGTATCACGAATAACCATATTCAACACTTGTCCATCGCCTAAACGACCATCAGATTCAACATCTACAACGACCAATTGGCCTTCAGAAACAAAGTCACGAATACAATATGGGTCTGGAGTTTCTTTGGCTTGTAATTCAAAACGTAAGCCTGTTATGACAGTAATGAAAATTGAAAACAGAAAATAGAAATACTGAAACAACATGGTGTTGATGTCTTATAAGTGAAATTCTAAACCAAGTATTTTTATAATTTTTTTCTCTCCTTGTTTAATGTTCTTGAATAAAAGTAAATAAACAAACCAAGGAAATCAAAAAGACTTTTTCTTTTTTAAAAAAGTGCTAGAAGAAGAGGAAGAGGAAGAAGAAGAAGAAGAAGAAGATGATGAAGAGGGAGAAAAGACAAAAAAAAAAAAAGAAAAATAAAAGTATACTTATAAATATTATTTATATAAATTTAGACATTTAATTGATTTGTTGTTCTTACTGTGCGCGAAATGCAAAACTTTTAATGGTTTTTAATGAATAATTTTTTTTTTTTGTCAGTTAGAAAACTTATAAATTCACTCTACGTAGATTCTCATGCAATTCTTTTATTGTTTAAATCTGTTAAAATATAGAAAAAAGTTGAAATCAAAAAAAAAAAAATAAAAAAAAAATTTACAGACGTTAATAACAAATATACACTTTTCTCAAAACGAAAAAGGAAAAAGCTCTCATCTTATAATAATCATACAATTAACCACTATATACAAAATATAATCATTATATATATATATCTATTAACACCTTAATATCGAACCAAATATTAATATGGTTCCACTATATCCCATTTTTTATCATCATTAAACTCTTTTTCTGTTCCTCTAGGCCCTACTACAGCTTCAGAAACCAAAGCAGCGTTACTCAAATAATTTCTCCCAACTTCAAATACATCAGCTAACTTAACATCTAACAAGCGATCTCTTCTTTGTTGCTTCATCTCATCAGTAACACCATAATTAAAAAATGTAGAACCCTCCGCTTTAGGAGCAGTTGGTGCATCAATACTCTGAAAAATGGTTAGTTTGGCTTCATTTAGATCTTGCTCAGTCCATTTGAAACTTTCAATGTTACAATTTTCAAAAATTTCTAAAGATCTTATTGGATGTGGATCCCTGTAAGAGTAAAAACTAAAAATACCATCCAATCCACTATATGTAGCACCACCACCATATGCACCACCTTTTTCTCTAATTTCTCTGTGTAAGTATTTAAAGGTTAATAATTTTGACAAAACTTGTAATTTTGGACCATCTTTGTGGATATATGGAACACCAGGCAATGCTCTTGCAACATAATGCACTTGGAAGGGGAAATTGATTAAAGTTTTTTTCTTTGAAGGTAACACAGGAAAGTTTTCAATAACATTGTATTTTCCAACATCTGGCACGGTGTGCTCATTTAGACGATCAACTGTATATTTTTCAAAATCTGTGGCAACACGAGATACTTGCTGTTCGTCATCAGTAACGACAAATAACTTAATGCCATTGGAGTTAATGAGATGTTTTTTCAAAAGCTTCAATTTGGAAACAACCTGAGCATCAAATTGAACACCATCATCTAAAAAGTGAGAAATCTTGTTGATAAATTGAGATTGATGAGTCCAAAATAATTTTTCTTCAAGAGATTTAACTCGGGATAACGAGGCACTAGCATAAGCACCGGCATACAAATGTCCACTTTCTGCAACACCTGAAGTGTTCGATTGTAGAGATTTAATCAAAGTTTTCAACTTCTCTTTATGTTTGTGAAAATCTGTTTCAATTAATAACTTGGACCAGAAGTCAAAAATATGATCAACTTTACTATTCAAACTCCAGCCCGAAAAATTCAATGTCAGTTCCGGCTTGCAGTCTATTGGATTACTATGAACATTAACACCAATGGAGACACCTCCCGTATGAAACTTAATCTTATCCTCGATATCAGTAAATTCTTCTTTAGATGTTCCCAAACTAGTCAAAGAAGCAGTAAACAATGGCAAGAATTCAAGCAAGTCTGGTGGAATATCAGTATTTAGTGATTTTTTAGCACTTAAATAGGAAATGCCATTAGTATGCGTAATACGATGATATACTTTAATATTGTCGCCATTCCTACCAGTTGATACATGAACGGGATAAACACTACCAGTTTTGGAGATATCAGATATCTGCAAAGATGGCAAACTGCTCAAATCCTCCTTTTCAGATTGTATCTTTTTCAATAATAGACCACGGTTATAAATCACCTCTTTGTCTTGTTCATCTAATTTCATGATTTTTTTGTTCAAACGACCAAGTTCTTCCTGCTCTAATTTTTCACTAAAATCTTCCACGCCTTTCATAACAAACTCAAATGAAGGTTTGTCAATAACATATTTCGTTAAAATATCTTGAAATAATTTAACACCATGTTCTTTGAAATCATTTCTTAGTTGCTCAATAATCTCATCAAATAGTAAGGCATCAAATGGATCTGTCTTATTGACCCATCCAGGTAATAAAGAATACAATAGTCCCAAACCAAAATTGGCTTTCTCATCCTTTTTAGATAATTCTAATTGATTTACAATTGCTTCAATTTTATGTGACTCTAAATATTTAGTATCGGGTTTCATACAAGTTTGGAAAGTTTCCAAAATAACTTTCCTGACTCTTTCAACATTATTACAACCTTGGACACCGATTGTAATAAAATTATTGGCTGTAGTGGACTCTACACCTGTGTTTACAGAATATTCATAGCCCAACCCACTTTCTACTAATTTTTGATAAAAGGGAGAACCTTGGCCATCAAACAATAAATTTCCTAGGATTTTTAGTAAGAAAGTTTCATATATGTTGGAAGGATCACCACATATCCATGTAATTGACATTTTCAATTGTTTATCGGGCGGTAACATTGGATCTAATTGACCTTCTTTTTTTACTTTTATACCAGTTTCAGGTAAATCAATAGGTTTTAACAATATTGGGTCCTTGGAAGAAGTTTTCTTGACACGTTTACCGTAAACAACAAATTTTTCGTCCAGTGCCCTTAATGTAGTCTGCACAGGGAAATTGCCGTATGTATAACTTTTGCAATTAGAAGGATGATAATTCTTATGGTGAAAATCAACTAGTTCATGATGATACAAGTCGGTAATTTTTCTTGGATCGCCACCAGAATTATTTAAAGATGGATAAATTGCTTCTTGAAATTTAATCCAAAAATAATAGCTGGCATTGGAGACTTGTCCCTTCATTTCATTATACACAACACCTTTGAACACCAAGGGTGTCTTACGATCTTCAGTCACCTCATGTTCTAGTCTCCAACCTTCTTGGTAAAAATCTGTTTCCTTTAATAATGGATTAAACGTAGCATCCAAATAAACGTCTCTAAGATTGGAAAAATCTTTGGGATTTGTAGTTGCAAATGGATAAAATGTATAATCATGGGCAGTCATGGCATTCATAAAATTAGATAATGACCTGTTTAACATTTTGAAAAATGGATCCCTAACAGGATACTTAGCGGATCCACATAGCGTTGTATGTTCCAAAATGTGAGGAACACCTGTTGAATTTGGTGGATTTGTCTTAAAGGCAACACTTAACACATTATTATTGTCATCTCTATCAATGTGTAAATGGTGTGCGCCTGTTTTTTGGTGTTCAAAGTCTATTGCCGTCAATTGCAATTCAGGAACTGGTAAAATACGTTTGATTTCAAATCCATGGTATATTGCGCCAACGGGATATTTCCTTAGTATATTTGCTTGGCTATTTTTATAACTGGAAAACAAGCTTTTTCCTCCATGAAACTTTAGCATATTAAAAAATTACTGACCAATTAGCTATTTCCCTTTTTTTTTTTTTTTTTTTTCTTTTCTTTTGCTCAACGTAAATGCTATAACTTAACAAAAAATGTGGCTATAACTTAACCAAACATATATATATATTTTTTTTTTACCCAAATAAATTTTACATTATAACAAATGTCAAGTATGTGATGTACAGATGTTTACTTTTGTAAAAAAAAAAAAAATAAAATATTTGTTGCTTTTTCGTTTCTTTTTTTTTTTTTTGTTTTTTTTGTTTTGTGAAAAGGGGGAGGCGGTGGCAAATTTTCTAATTGCAAAACAATCTAAGAGACACTGCAGAACCATTTTTTTGTTTTGTTGAGAAAAAGTTTTTTAATAGTATAATAATAATAATAATAATAATATAAAAATAAAAAAGATGGAAAGAATTTTTCTTTTTTTAAAATTTATAAATCTTTGCTTTAAAAGGTTTACATTTCTGTCATTAATTACATCTAATACCTTTAACATACTTTTTACTTTTCCATCTTTAAGATTTAGATCTCATTTAGAAAATAGTCTGTTTTTGTGCATATTTTTCCTTTTTTTTTTTTATAATTTGTTTAAAAAAAAAAATTAAATACCAATACGAATCTACTCATAAAAATAATAGCTAATATGGATGAACAACAGCAACCACAAGAACAGCAACCCCAAGAATTGCAACCACAGGAACTGCAGCTACAGGAGCAGCATCAAGACCAGCCAATGGAACCAGTAGTTAAATCTTACTATGTTCCACAAGGTGAGTTATCCAACAAAAGATTATTTGTTAGACCATTTCCATTAGACGTTCAAGAGAACGAGCTAAATGAAATTTTTGCTCCATTTGGTTCTTTAAAAGAAGTTAAAATATTAAATGGATTTGCCTTTGTTGAATTCGATGACCCAGACTCTGCTAGTCGTGCCATTGAAGAAGTTAATGGTAAAGATTTTGCTAACCGTCCATTAGAGGTTAACTATTCTAGATTGCCTATT
This sequence comes from Saccharomycodes ludwigii, assembly GCF_020623625.1. Taxonomy (NCBI): domain Eukaryota; kingdom Fungi; phylum Ascomycota; class Saccharomycetes; order Saccharomycodales; family Saccharomycodaceae; genus Saccharomycodes; species Saccharomycodes ludwigii. The sequence goes on from NC_060203.1 coordinate 581,254, forward strand.
CAAAGATTCAGAGCTATTTTGAGAAGCTTGCCAGAAGGTGTTGCTTGGCAAGAATTAAAGGACTTGGCTCGTGAAAACAACTTGGAAACTACCTTTTCCAGTGTTAATACCCATGAATGGGATGGTACTGGTGCTTTGGAATTTCCAACCGAAGAAATTTTGAGTGAAGCTTTAGAAAAATTAAACAATATTGAATGGAGAGGCTCTGTTATCACTATTGAAAGAGATGATAATCCACCACCGATCAGGAGATCCAGAGGCGGTTTCCGCGGAGGTCGTGGAGGCTTTGGCCGTGGCGGCTTTGGCGGTAGAGGAGGCTTTGGCCGTGGCGGCTTCGGCGGTAGAGGAGGCTTTGGAGGTCGTGGCGGCTTTGGCGGTAGAGGAGGCTTTGGTCGTGGCGGCTTCGGCGGTAGAGGAGGCTTTGGAGGTCGTGGTGGTTTTGGAGGCCGTGGCGGTTTTGGAGGTCGTGGTGGATTTAGTGATAGAGGTTCCAGAGGTGGTTTTGGAGGTAGTTATGGAGGCCGTGGCAGTTTTGGTGGAAGAGGTAGTTACGGTGGTCGTGGCAGCGGCTACAGTGGCAGAGATAATTTCAGATCCAGAGATCATGGTTCTTATCAACGTGAAAGATCTCCAGGTAGACAATGAAATATTAATTAAATGAATTTTGTGGTTTTTAGTATTTCCTATTAGTTATTGTGACAACTATTTTATTTCATTTTTTTTTTTTATTCTCGTTTGTTTTGTTGTATTAACTTTTTTTCTTTTTTTTTTTTTTTTAATGATTGTTTTATTACCATTATTATGTCAAACGATTATTTCTAAATTTTTTCAGCAGAATTGTACCTTTTTTTTATGTTTTAACTAAAAGTGAACAATATAAGAAGTAGAATTGTAATAAAATGTAAAGAAAACAACAACATTATGGTTCATTTTCAATTTTTAGAATGAGCTTTGTGGTTACGTGGGTTTTATTTTATTTATTTTCAGCACATCAGTTTTAAACGCTATTTCGAGGTTTTCCACCTTTGGAAAGTTTTTGGTTTTTTTTATTGCAATAAAATATATTGTGGTTTTTATAGTGGGGTCGATATATTTTATTTTATGTGTTTACAATTTTTTATTATTAGTTCTTTAGTTTTTATTATTTTCAATTTATATAACTGTGGGTATGAATTCCAAGTGGGATTTCCCAGAAAAATTAAAAGAAGTTAAAACAAATAGATTATATTTCTACTTATATTGTGACTATCAGCATTCTCATCATCATTGCCATTCACTATTATTCATTATTATCATTGTTATTATCATGAATATGAGTAACATTATTTCAAATTTTTTAAGATAAGGTCTCATTTTTCAGGAATAAAAATATCAAATTAACTATTACTAAAAAAAAAAAAATATTTTCCTAAATTAATTATCTTTAACTAGTAAATGGAGGGAGATGGGCAAAAAAAATTTTTTTTTTAATAGATTTGGAAAACACAAGGAAGTTTTTTTTTTTTTTTTTTGTTGTCTTTATTTGGGAAAAGGACATTGGAATTTTTTTTAGACATATTTTTTTATTAAAGAAGTATCGTAAAGAGGAGAGGGAGAGGGATAAGAATTATTATAAACCTTAGAAAATTCAAGTAAATGTTTCAAAATGAATAATTTAATTTTGTTTTTGACATTTGATTGACTAGTAGCATCAGTCGTCTGTGGTTGATGCGCTTTTTTGTTATTATTCTCAGTAGCTGTCTTTGACATCTGGAAACAACGACTTTAAAGTTTTAAAGTATTGTATTCAGGTATAAAGAACTCAAAACTCAGGAAAGGGGGAAAAGTTAGAAGTTTAAATTATATAATACGAACCCACAATATTGGGTTAAAATAATATATACCAAGTGAGAAAAAAATATATATATATATATAACGGTATAACTAGTTACGCGTTAACATTTATAATAACTCTGTAATCTATTCGCTTTCATCATCATCATCATCATAGTCTTCTTCTTCTTCTTCTTCTTCCTCAAATTCCACCAATATGTTTCCCTTGGGCCATATTGATGGTATATTGGAAATTAGCACATCTTCACTGATAGGTACTTCGTATCTGGGAAATGGCGATACTAGTTGGAAATTAAATTTCAATTCAGTGTTATCTAAATCGTACTTTTTAAACTCATCTTGTAAAACATTAACTACGTTTTTTTCATCGATTTCATTCCCTTTAGTAAAGCCTTTCAAACATGTTGTATTTTCACCTTGATTATCTATTAAATTCCTAACTTTCATTACTAACGCTTCTTCAGTTTTGTCTAAGTTACTAATTCCTAGATATAATAAAATTCCAATATGCTTGTAAAGGTCATAGGATGACATGGAGCCGGTAAATTTTTTAACAAACCTTGTCCCATCTGGTGTTCTGATTTGTAATGTACATAATTTATCTTTACCCAGGGCAACATCATTTCCACCTTTCACCTGGTATTCTAGAATGGCTTCTTTTAACCATTTCAAATTATACAAGGTGTTATTTAATTTTGCTTCTTGCTCTTTGGCTAGTTTTTCAATTTCCCTTTTCTTTTTTAGTTCTTCCTCTATCATTTTCTGTTCCTCCTTTTTCTTGTCCAGTAACAATGATTCCTGGTACGCTTGATCTTGTAACTTCCTAAGTTCTCTTTCCATTTCTAAATCATGTTTTTCAGTACGGCTAGAAATTAACTCTGGTGCAAACCTATTAATTAAGAATTTTAAGGATCTTAAAAACTTTTTAGATGAAGTAACCTTTGGATTACCCAGTAGACTCATCCTAGTTATAATACCAGCACCACCAACGTTATTCGAATTTAATACATTACCAAGTAGTAACACAGTGGGAGTGACTCCGACATTATAGTTTTTGGCAACACACCAACTTTCAACCTGATTGTCTACATCGCCTAAATAAACGTTTAAAGAATTATTAGACGAGACCTTCAAAGTATCGATGTATCGTTGCACCGATTCATCACTCCAAACATATTTCACAAAATTAACGGAGTTAACGTCCACTTCTTCCTTATTATTCGAAGAGGAAACGGAACTTAAAGTTTGGTCTTTTCTATCTTGACTTCCAAGTGCATCATCGTGTTCCAACAAATTGCCTAATAAAATAACTAGCATGAATTTAAACTCATTTTCACTGTTTGAATATAATTCATTGAAAACTTTGTTTGTGTTATCGACATTTTTCAATACAGTGTCTAAATTAAATGATGGGTTTTTTAAAATGACATCTTTAATTGTGTACTCTGGATGCTCTATGGAATTTAAACTATTAAGGCCACCACTATTGGCATTGCTATCATTTCTATAAATTCTGGGTTTTATAGGAATCTTCATAACTTTATTTTTGTTTGAAACATCTTTGTTGATATTAAATAAAAACGAAAAGCTTAGTAGTTTCCAGAGCAGTGTTAATAGTTTCAGACTTAGCGAACCAATTGTTTGTGGGATTAATAATAGAAATAACAATAATTTATGAGAGGGCAGAAATGAAACATTTTTTTTACTGTCATCGTTATCGTTTAAACCCAGACCAACCAACTTAAAATGTGTTTGATAATCTACTGGCAAAGGTTTTGAAACTGGTAATTTAGGAACAAATAGAGTGTGGTCCATCAAAATGGGTAAATTTTCACCGGTGTCATCAGAATCATTAAATAGTTGTTGTTGTTGTTGTGGCAATGTTTCTCTATGAATTGGTGGTGCAGGTTCGGTAACTAGGTTTTTCCAGTCTCCATCGTAATATGCAGCCAGTGCACGTTCTATATTCCAACCATATAATTCTAGTAACTTAATTATCAAGGGTAAATCATTCTCTGGATAAGATGAAATCATCTGAAATTGATCCAAAGCTTCGGATTGTTCGTGAGAAAGGTGATACTCTTCACCTTCATGCTCAATAATTGGCATTCTGAATCAATATGTATTTTGCAAATAGTATTATCAGTTTAAGGTTGATTTAGTGAAAGTAATGATTGAAACTGTTGAAAAGTTCCTTGCTGATTTTTTATTTTTCTTTTTTTTTATTTTTTTTTTTTTTTTCTTTAGTTAGGTAGCAGAGTGATGATATATATGTAGTTGTTTATTTAAATTAGATTCAAGCAGTAGTTACTTGGAATCATAACGAGCTATAAAAAAGCTAAAATTATAAGAATTAGGAAAGAAAGAGAAAAAAAATATATATATATGTATATTAAACAAACGGATTCTTCCAGTCCTTTATTTATTTTGGTATATTTTTTTTTCTTTTTTCTTTTTTCTTTTTTTTTTTTTTTGGTTGAAGTGAAATATACGAAGTGCATTTACCAACTTATTCTAAACACATTTTTCAAAGATTCAAGAATAAAATTGAAAACAAAAAAAATTCAAGAGTTTGGAAAAATTTGTTAAAACTACAATTCTGTTGATAATCAACAACAAATTATACACAAAACAATCGTCAGTAATTAACAATGCTATTATTATACAGCAGATATGGATATACAATTCATACTGCATAACAAGCTTATGGTTTACGAGCTATGCAATACCAATTATCTCTTTCATAACCAGTTGTCACTACAACCGAACCAGCCATAGTACAATCCTCCTCTAATTCTCCCTTTTTGTATAAATGATAATATCTGTATTTAGTAACTTCATTTTTCTTTTCTTCCTCATCTTTACTCAATAGTTCTTCCAATTGTTTCCTTTTCCCCTTTTGCTTTTCCTTCCACTCAGCAATATATTTAGCCCTATCTTTGGGGTCAATGTTTCCTATATCTAACTGTTCAACTTCTTCCTTGACTAAATCTTTAATTTTCTTTTTGGCCTTTGGTTTCTTTTTTTCTTGCAAAACCCATGGTACCAAAACATCTTGGTCCATTCCCTCATGATATCCTCTTTTGGAAGCTTCTTGTTCTAAAGCCCAACAATAAATTAGAATTTCACCACCTGGACGGACTTTACTTAGAATGTGTTTAATTGCAGCAATTCTCCTTTCTCTAGTACTCCAGTGATGAACCACAGCAATACTGATGGCAAAATCAAAAGAGCTGTCTCTATGTGGTAACTGTAAACCATCGGCTATTAAAATATTGTATTTTCCGTTTATTTGGTGAGCACATTCTATTAATCCTTGACTTCTATCACTACCCAAAAGATAAATATTTGGATTAACATTTAGATATTTACCGTTTCCGCAGCCAACATCAATACCAATGCTCCCTGTTTCTCTGGAAGTTAAAAATTCTTTGACTACAGGCCACGGCTTATATCTAGTTTCTGAAAAGTGATGGGCGATTTCATTATAAACTTTATGAACATATTCTTCTTCTTTAACTTCGGCCATTATGACAACTTAGCGAGTTGTATGCTTCGCTTAATGGTGATCCTTGGTAAAAACAATAAATGTTTCTAGCAACGATTCTTTTGTTGATGCTTTTAGTAATTTTTTTTTGTAGATTTTTTTATATTTTTTTTTTCTTTTTTTTTTTTTTTCTTCTTTTGTAATTTTTTCCATTTTATTTTATCTTATTTTATTTTATTTGTTTATTTTTTTTTTTTTTTTTTTTTTTTTTTTTTGATTTTCCAACAATAAAACTTGGCAATGAAATTGTAAAGATCTTCAATAATATATTTCAAGCAATTAATCTTCCTTCTTTTTTTCATACATCTACATCTTAACACATTTAATCCAAATAAAACACTGTCACAAAATAGTAATGTGCAACAGGTATCAGAAATTATCCAGAAGATTGGTGTGTATCACTCTAATATTATTATACTGTTTTATTGGCATACCCCTATGGTATAAACTAACAACAGTGTATAGAGCACAACTACCCACACAATATATCAAATCTTTGCATGAAAATAAGCATCAAGATATTCATATGGTTATTCCGGTGTATCTAAATTTTTCCACCTATAAATTTCCAGACTTGGATAAAGCTGTTCAAGCACAAACGGATAGTGTCATTTCGAACATAGAAAATGGATGGGATGTTAATTGGTCTTTACAACTACAAAATGTAAATCAAAACAACCTCAATTACACTACTGATTTTTATAAGGATAAGTATGTTGTACAATTAATTTTGGATGATTTTGTTGGTTGTAGCGTTCCCTATGATGGTAAAGATACCATTGTTTTTTACAACGAAGAAAGTATTTTGTCCAATGATCTTCCATTTTTTATAGCACAAAGTCTAATGGAACACACTTTTAAACTGGAATATAATTTACTAAGAAAAGGGGCTCAAAACGGCAATAAGAATGGTGACAGCAATATTGCCATTGAATATTCTCCTCAAGTCCATATTTCCTTGTCTGTGTTAACTGGCAAGGGATATCCAGTGTCGTGGGAAATCGAAGACATTTTGAACGAGTATTTTACCCCCTTTAGAAAATTTATATCACCTGTGGTTAATTTGACGGTAGACACAGAAATAATTTATTACAATGATTTGAATTTAAATAAATTACATAATTCTATTGGTAATTTTACTCATGATCCCATTATAGAAGATTTATCAGCAATTATTGATCTAAGTGAGCTAACAGGGAAAAATAATTACTATGCAAATGAAAAATCCGTTTTAAACTTAGCCATTGTTTTCCCGGAACATGATTTGCCACACTCTCTATTCAAAAATGGATCTCCAGTAACCCACGAAAATGACACATTTGCTGTTTCTAGTTTTTTAGTTCCACAATGGGGGTCTTTAATTATTAATGAACACGCATTGCCTTCGAATCCAGTAAAATTGAGCAAAGCTTACTTGAAACCGATAATATACAAATTTTCTAATGAGATATTCCAATTATTGGGACTAAGTGATTTCAAGGAGTCTTTATCTACTCCAATGTTAACAATTGATAGTTTTAAAAGAATTACTACTATTTATTCTAACCTAGATAAAAGTGTAGATACTTTAAGATCCCTAGTTGACATGACTGAAGAATTGCCTCAAATGGCTATTCCTAAGCAAGTGGCTGATGATGTTATGGAGGCTTTAGATTTAAGGTTGGAAATTGTGGGTTTTTTAAACAATCCAAATGATGAAACTGATGAACTGATTTGGGATATTGCATTGAGGAAAAGTAACGAATTAGTTGATATATGTGAACATGCTTTTTTCCACAAAGATATGATGCAGCAAAATTTTGTTCCACAAGAACATAAAATTGCAGTTTATTTACCTTTATTGGGACCAATTTCCGTTGTTTGTTTCGGAGGCTTGATTAAATCTTTAAAAGAAAAAAGCCTATGTGATGGAAATGAGGCTGACAGCGAAGAAACCAAAAAAGAGAAATAGATATATGTTTACAAAAGAAAAAAGGAAAAACAGCTATCATTTGTTCTGTTATATATATATATATATATATATATATATGGGGTGTTAATCTATGTAATTATTTAACATCCAAATCAAAATACAGAAATTCATTACAAATTATCACCTCTTCAATTAAAAACACGTTCATCGATGTTATATATATATAAAGTTGAATCGTTAAAAATGATATATATATATATATGTGCCGGGTAATACAAAATTAAATACTAAAAAAAAAGTGATGTACTGACTACCCGGCCCTGTATTTTTTTTTTCCATTCGATCTTCATGATAATCATTTCCCCATTAACTTTTTGATCGGGTGCAACAATATTTTCATAATAAAGTCAACTGGATTGCTTTTCTATTAATGTGGAAGAACGAGTAGTATATTATAGATAGCTCAATTAACTATTTTCTGTGATCAATAACAGGAACAACGAAACATAAAAAAAAATATACAATTAAAGCACAAGGAAAAAATGGCCAAAACTAAAAAGGGTCATGACACCGTCCCCAACAAAACTTCTTCAGTCAAAAAACCCACCAACCATAATAACAAAGCTACTGGCCCCATAGTTAAATTTCCTGAATCTAACTATCAATCTAAAATAACTGTGAACAAGTATCTAGAAACAAAAAAGATTATTGAAGATTCATTGATTAATGATTGGAAATATTGTAAATATAAACTCAAGCAATGCCGTATGGGTGGAGATGGGGTTATGGAAACTTACTTAAGGAAATATATTAATGATTTACAGAATGAACAGTCTCGATACACTGAGGATTGTGTTGAATATGATAAATATAGTGAAGAATATTCAGTTGATGATGAAAATGAAAGTTTTAGCAGCACTGATGATGTGCATAAAGAACAATTTATCAATAAAGATAATGACAATAAAAAGAGATTATATCCAATTGACAACGTGCCCCTACAGGATTCAGTAGTTGGAGAAAATACTAATAAAAATAAAAGGCAAAAAACGTTGATTAAAGATGTCAATAATATTCCGTCGGATTTAGTTTTCCCTAAGGATTTATATGAAAAGGAGATAGAAGAATTGCCCAAACCTAGAGAACTAGATGAGCCCACAAAATTAAAGTTATTGACGGACCATTTGGATTCTGAACAAATGGATAGATTTGAAGTTTTTAGAAGAACAAGATTACCCAAACAAATGGTCAGAAGGTTAGCCAATTTGGTCACTAACCAAAGCGTTCCCATGCAGATAGCTATTGTTTTGGGCACTGTCGGGAAATTATTCGTTGGCGAAATAGTAGAAAAGGCCTTACTTATTAAACAGAAACATATTTTACAACACATGTTAGATGAATACATTAGAAGAAAATTATATGGGAATAGAATTTTGAAAATTTTGAAAAAATTAACTAAATTATGTTTAACCAGTGGTAACTATGCTAGTAGCAATAACAGCAATAGTAAAACCGCTAATACTGCCACCACTACCAGTGATACCGATATTCATAGCAAAATAGAAGAGAAAGAAGAAGAACAAATGTCAATGGCAAAGGAGGGCTCAACAGAGAAAACTGCAGCTACTTTAAAGGGCAGAGAGCACAATAAAAAAACGAAAGATGATACTGTAGGTGCGCCAAATATCATCTATACTTTAGAAGATATAGCCAATGATGGAATATATGCGAATGACATATATCCTGATTTTGAATCTATGATAAATGACATAGATGAGGATGATTACGAACCACCAAAGGCTAATAGCACAAAATTAAAACAACATATCGTGACATTAACCGTATTATTAAACACAACGGATAACAGTGCCAAGATAAGGAATTCATTATTGAAACAATTTAATTATTGGGGAACGCTTTTCAATAAGATTGATATTAAAGTAGATAAATATACAGATACACCTTTATTACCAGAACATTTAAGAGAAGCGTGGAGATTGTATCGTTTAGAAAATAAAACTTTACCATCAGGCACATTTAGACAGCAAGGCGAGGGAAATGGATGGATGTTTGAATAATGGTAATGATGACTTATGCAAGTCCACTTATAGTATTGAATCACGTACACGTACATATGCATGTATATTTATATATGTAAATAAATGTATATACATATTCTAGAAGTATAAAATGACATAATGTGATAAAATAATTTTTAATTCTTCTAATTCATCTAAAAATTCACATTTTTGCACTCTAGTCTTCTCTTTCAAGGGGATTTTAGTTTGGAATATTTCCCACATATCTTCAATTTTAATAGAAATATCGCTATTAATAATTGAACTGAATCTTTTTGAATATTTCTCCTTGGTGTTATATGTCAATAATGTAGGTAGTTTTAAATTTCTTTGAAATAATAAATTGTCGGTCATTATTTGGCCGAATTTATCTGTTCCACCGATAGGATCATAACTAACCCAATGTAAATTGTTGGTTTTCGCATTGAATACTGAATTTAGTTTGGATATAAGTTCAATGGACTTTGCATCTTCAATATAACACAAACAACATTCAGTGATTATGATAGTTTTCAAACTGAAATCACAACCTACCAGTTCCAATTGTTTAATTAACTCATCAGTATTTCTATTTAAATTAAATGACATTAGCTGGTATTTACCATCTGTGCTGCCACCATTATCATTTAAATCAAATAGAGATGGATTTTTTTTATTCAGATTGCTTAAAACACGACCCTTTGTTTCTATTGCCATCGGAAAATCCACATCTATGTATCTTTCCAATCTTTCTTCGTAAATATGGTTATACTGAAAATATCTTAGATCTGTACCACATCCTAAATTAATGATCTGGAAATGGTTGTTTTTTTCTGTGTTATCTGAATTCGGTAGTAAATACAAAGATAAAACATGATCTATCGAAACAGTTCTCAAATATGTACCTATATTCATTATCGGGTAGTTATTTGAACTCATTAATTTTTTGATCTTATTATAAGATCTCCTTGTAACTTTAGGCAATTCGTTGAAATATGAGTTGTACAATAATTCATAATTAGGGTATACACTAAAGATCTGAGGATCAGGCAAGTACTTTTTATTAATACAAGCTATCTTTGAGCTTATAGCGTCGTAATCTGTTTCTTGAATGACTAGTTGTTCCATATAATGATACTGGGTGGCTATTATTTACTAATGGTGAAGTTTATTTTTCATTTTTCAATTTCTTAAACGTTTATGAGTGTGAAGTGGTAAAGGAACAACGTTTTAATTCATTTGAGGGCGAGTTTTCATTTTTTAATTTTGATGCAAAAATTTCGTATGTAGTTTCTTTTCCGTATATATGTGAATACCGATAATATTCGGATTATTTAAATAATATATATATATAATATATATCGCCGTGTTTGTCAGGGTCTTTCGTACAAGATGATGTAAGGCATATCAATTAACAAGATGGCTGATGTACGGATGTTTCTATATTTAGAAGATTACAATACGAAAAAAGAAAAGAAAGGAAGAAAAAAAAAAAAGGAATAGAATTTCTACAAACGGAAAGAAAAGGCTTTCCTTTTTCTTTTTTGTTACTTTTTTAATTCTTTATAACAAAAATATTTTCATATCTTGCCAGCAAATTTAATTCATAAAGTTAACTTTGTCTTGCATTCTTTTTTTTTTTTTTTTTTTTTTTATATGTACCACTGTTATAAATAACTTTTTTAAGGAAAAAAAAATAAAAAAAATAAAAGGAAAGCAGCTTTATTTATCCATTATTTAGTTTTGTTTTCATATCTAAATTATATTATACTTCCTTTATTTAAAACATTATTCATGGAAATATAAGGCAATACAAAGAGTACCTTAGAAGATAAACGAATAAAAGTTCAAAAATTGAGAGGAAAATATTAACGAAAAAAAATAGAGAGGCTTTGTTAGTTCCTTAGAATACAACAACGTCATACAAAGAGAAAAAAAAAAAAAAAAAAAAAAAAAAGAAAAAAAAATTAAATAAATAAATAATAAATATGGGAAATTCAGGCTCCAAAGGTGTCGAAGGTAGAGTACCATCAAATTCATCAGGTAACCATAATACTAATAAGACTTCTCGTTTAAGCGGTGATTACAGTGATACTATCAGCACACATAGCACACATAGCAATGCTTCAAAGAAGAAAAAACTAAGAAAACCTAGTAGAAAATCATCCATTAGAAGTGTAAGCTCTAATAATATTACTACAAAAACTAGTATAGATGATAATTTAACTACAAATAATCCAGAAACAGATCATATTAACAACGAAACTCGTCAACCTCATAGCACCCACCGCAACTTACCATCCAATCTTATTCATAGAAGATCTAAAAGTAGTTCTGCAATTCCAGCAATTAGCAACACAAATACAAACACCACTTCTACAACAGATAACGAGAATGGTAATAATACAAATGCCATTAAAAGTAGTACTACCGGCAACCATAAAAGATCCTTTACGCCTTCAAGACAAAGACGATCATCAGATACCAATACTGACAAATCTTTGCCTGCTTCCATGATACAGATGGAACCGAGTACTAGTATATTGAGAACCAAGCGGGGTAGTGGTAGCAGTAGCAGTAGTAACATCAATAATAATAATAACAGTAATAATAATAATAATAATAATAATAATCATAATAATAATGGAAGTACGTTTCATGAGAATGCCTTAACTGATGATGATAATGATGAGTATTATAACAGTAGCAATAATAATTTAAAATTGACAAAAAAGAAAAGCAATGATTCATCTTCATTTAAAAAAAGATTTCCTTTTAATTCTCCAAGTACATCTAGAAGAAATAGTTTTAATTCTACATCAAGTTTAAGACGTACTTTATCCAACAATAGTAGCAATGGGAATAATAGAAATAATGATCAGGATAGTAGGAGTTCTAGCGCTGGAAATAATCAATCAAATGCATATTTGGAGGTTCCATTTAGTAATGGTAGTAACAATAACAACAATAATAATCACAGCCATAATGAGAACAATAACACTAATAATTTGGCCTCTCTATCAAGAACGTCATCTATTGTGTCATCCTCTTCAAATGGCAATAGCGCGAATAACGGTAGTGGCACCCCTTCACATTCTAGATTTAATAATGGTAGTAGAAAGTCCTCTTTTAGTAGTTTACGTAGTGCTAGTAGATCTAATTATACTACTCCAATGGCTTCGCCTGGGATTTTGCAAAATGCACATTCAGGTGACGATTACTTTAGCATAAATAAGCGTGGATATAGTAATAGTGTTTCAAGCAACAATAGTGCTGGTGCCAATACTGACCATGTTTTAATAAATAGCAACAATTATACTGGTGACAATGATTACAACAATGGGTCTTATGTTGAAAACTCAGGGAGTTATGACACCAAAAGTTTTATTGGTGAACAAGATTTTGGTCACAACACGCTTAATGATTGCGGGCATGTAAAAGACACTTTTCCCAGAATTGATAATAATAACAACCTGTTAACGTCCGATGAATTATTAACGCAATCGGAAGACGGGACGGGAAACCCAGATGGTACTGGCGTTAAGACGAACCATCATATTGAAGGTGGTGATTACATAACAAACAATGACACGGATGCTAATAATAATAATAATAATACAAACAAAAACAATGGTGATACAAATCCTACAGCAACAAAGAAAAAGAAAGTTATAAGGCCTTTAGATATAGATTTAACAATTCAGAAACTATTGGATGCTGGGTATTCTGGTAAAAGAACCAAAAACGTTTGTTTAAAAAACAGTGAGATTCAACAAATTTGTCATTTATCAAGAGAAATATTTTTATTACAACCAGCCCTATTGGAATTGTCGCCGCCAGTTAAAATTGTTGGTGATGTTCATGGCCAATATGGCGATCTAATTAGAATGTTTGATAAGTGTGGCTTTCCACCAACCTCGAATTATTTATTTCTAGGTGATTACGTTGACCGTGGCAAACAAAGCTTAGAAACTATTCTATTGCTATTGTGCTATAAGATTAAATACCCAGAAAACTTTTTTTTATTAAGAGGAAACCACGAGTGTGCTAACGTTACAAGAGTCTATGGTTTCTATGATGAATGTAAAAGACGATGCACAATTAAAATATGGAAGTTGTTTATAGATACATTTAATACTTTGCCATTGGCGGCAATTGTTGCTGGGAAAATTTTTTGTGTTCATGGTGGATTATCTCCCGTTTTAAATTCCATGGATGAAATTAGACACGTTAGCAGACCAACGGATGTGCCGGATTTTGGATTAATTAATGACTTATTGTGGAGTGATCCTACCGATTCACCCAATGAATGGGAGGATAACGAAAGGGGTGTTAGTTATTGTTATAATAAAGTTGCTATCAATAAATTTTTAAATAAATTTGGGTTTGATTTAGTTTGTAGGGCGCATATGGTTGTTGAGGATGGATATGAGTTTTTTAACGATCGTAGTCTAGTTACTGTATTTTCTGCACCTAATTATTGTGGGGAGTTTGATAATTGGGGTGCTGTTATGAGTGTTAGTGATGGATTGTTATGTAGTTTTGAATTATTGGAACCATTAGACAGTGCAGCTTTGAAATTGGTTATGAAAAAGGGTAGGCAGGAGAGAAAATTGGCTGCATTACAGCAACAGCAGCAGCAACAGCAGCAGCAGCAGCAGCTACAACAGGAGGCTTATGGGCAGGAAGTGCAACAGTAGCATTACTGGCTATATATATATATATATATATATTTATATTTATATATATGTATTGATGTAAATTTTATAGTTAGATAAGATTTAGGAAATTACTATCATGTTTTTATTACAGCACATTTGCTGCTTGAACAAACAGTACGGTTCATGAGTATTTCTGGTCTATATTAAATTTGTTATACATATAGTTCTAAAAAAGAGGTATTTGATTAATATTTAGGTTTCACAACTACGCTAGTAGTTAGTGAACATGTATTTTTTTTTTTTTTTTTTTTTTTTTTTTTTTAATAATTTTTCGCTCATTATCATGTCTCAGGAAAGCACTTAACATTCAATATGGCTATTAATAATATTATTATTAGTATTATGGGATAGATATAATTTTTCACAAACCCTATGTATTGGTACGTCAACGACCCCGATTTTTTCTTTATCTAGGGATTCCTTATTGTTCAATAAACAACTATATTCATCTACAAAATTATGAACATTATCCAGTAACAAATCATCACATTTATCATCGGTTTCGGTATTCACATTATTACTCTTGTTAATTTTTGTGGGCCTAAATGTTTGGAAATTAAGTATTGGTAGCACTAAATAGATATAAAACATTGTCATAATTAAACAACTTGAGAGTATTAAAATCCAATATTTTTGTGGAATAAATACAAAATCATCCAAAATTTTAGTCAAATCTCCAGTATTATTTTGTTCATCGGCGTAAGATGTAATATTCCCCTCATTCAACACAGATTGAAACGTAAAGCAGCTCGCTAAGAACTTCGGTATGAGTATTTTAAGAGCATTTTTCCAGAATGTAAAAAACAAAACCAAAATAGGAGTGGAATTTGATTTTTTAGAAGTATCACATAACGAACAGAAAAATGAAAATATGCCTTCTTTGAAATTTGAGGTTGTATTCCCAAACAACGTTGTAAGTATTGGTACTATTAAATCATATAAAAGTATATTTAGTATTAGTACTGCAAAAAATAGGCTTGATATGAGGTATATTGTGAATCCAAAGGTGTCGATAATCATTATGCTATATATGTATATATATTGTTTTTTTTTTTTTTTTTTTGCTTTATTTACCTTTTTAAAAAAATTAAAATATAAAATAACATGCACTAAACGTATGTACTAGACGTCACAAAGGCAAAGAATAATGCATCAAGGAAGTGACCATTATTTATAATTAAAATAATGCAGTGAAAAAAAAAACAAATAAAATGTTATAAATATATTTAGATGTATATGTAAAAGATGAGTTTAAAGCAAATAATAATTATAAATAAATATGGGGAAAAAAAATAGATTTGCTTTCTTGCCCTACAAAAAAAAAAAAAAAAAAAAGAAAAAAGAAAAAAAAAAGAAACAATAATAACCCTTTCCAACAAGCATAAGCAAAGCATAAATATAGGATAATTATAACTTTATATTGTTAATAATATTTCTAAAATACAAAAATAAAAATACAGAATACAAATAAATCAACAATAAAATGGAAATGGAAATGAAGAATCAATTAATATGGGTTCAGTCGAAAATAGTGCCGAATAATTGTAAAACAAAAAAATGCCATACTTGATAATCATAATGATTAGTACAAATATTGTCAGTCAAACTAGCACTATTGCTATCATCATTATAACTATTAATGATCTTTTTTTTTTTTTTTTTTTTTTTTTTTTTCCCCCTTCTTTTCTTTTTCATCTTTTCTATTTATGTTTTCTGCCATTACTACCGGTAGAAGAACCTAGAAATGTATACGCTAACCCAAAAGACATATTATTATTGGCGTTGCCACTATTATTACTAACATTACCATTATCTGGACTATTCCTATTATAACCGTTGTTATTATTGAATCTATTTCTATTGTCACGATTTCCATTTCCACTATTCACACCACCATCATTTCTAAACCTGTTTGTATTTCTATTTGCCTGGGAACCAAAAGATTTTTGTTTTGTAGAATAGTAGTTATTACTATTGCCGCTAGTACTAATATAGGATGAATTGATATTCCTAGCACCACTGCTACTATTGAAAAATGGATTAATACTAGCTGTACTACTAGGGCTATTGTTGTTATTGATGGTACTAGAAGTTAAATTTGTGTTGGATGACAAACGTGGAGACAACATAAGAGGCGGTGAAGAAACTGATGTTGGAGACCCACTTGGACCAATTTGAGATGAAGAAATTCTTTTATTATTGGTGTCTGCGATATAATTATTAGGATTATTAGCTTCATCGGTGTTATTCAGCACACTTTTAGGTTCGGCACGTTTGGCTAAAACCTGAGAGTATGTTAGTTTAGGCTTATCACTTTTTTCCTTATGAATAGTGTTGTCATCGATACTTGTGTTATCGTTGTTTATATCTAATTTATTTATAGAGTCACTTAAAGTATCATTGACAGCATCATCCTTATTTTTCTTATGAGCTAATAATTTTTTCTTCAAAGCTTCTGGAACTTCAAATTTACCAACTGGAACATCTGGATTTTTATCGGGGCTCAAGTGAGGACCACTATTGGCCAATTCTTGGTGTTTCAGCATGTAGTTTTTAAAATCGGTGATAACAGCCTTTGACACCACAGCATTGAATTCGTTAGGAATAAACTTGGACAACGAATTGATCATATAAGCAAAGGTTTGTACTTCTACAAAGCAAACTTTACATTTGGTATTAAAGGTCTTATTAAAATAATCATTCGGATCAACATTTTCACTATTTTGGTAATCGTTTGAAGTTGTCACATTAGGAACGTTTTTATAGAAAAGATTATTTGTAAACAGTGAAGAAGTATTCAACTCCCAAAACAATTTCAATTTAACGTACTCAATATTTTTTGGCTTCATTAGATATTCATCCACGTATTGTGCACAGAAACTTGGGGACAAATTAGCCAATTTAATAACATATGGCGGTCCTTCATCTTCTTTTGGACGATGTGATTCATCTCTTGTTGTAACGATAATTTTCTTAAATGGAATTTTAACGGTACCATCATCTTCTAGTTCTTCCTTAGTGCGCCTTTTGTTTAGTTCATCTTCAGTTGGCGCAATGTTAATTTTATTAATATCAACTTCGTCTTCGTTCCATGAATGATCAAAAAAGTCGTCTCTTAGCAAATCATCCAAAGAGATTTTATTTGGAGCTAATGGTTTCTTAGCAGCAGTATTTTGTGGTTTGGTAGGTTTTTCTAAAGCTTCATTATTGTAATTATCATAATCATCATCATAAACAGCGGTGGTAGTATCAATACTAGTATTATTATTATTATTATTATTACTGTTACTATTGTTATTATAACTATTATTACTACTAATGTTATTATTAGTGCCGTGAGTATTATTATTACTGTTATTATTGTTATTATAACTATTATTACTACTAATGTTACTGTTAGTGTCGTGAGTATTATTATTATTATTATTATTATTATTGTTATTATTATTACCACTACCAATATTAGTATTATCATTATTGTCGCTATTGGTATTGATAATATTTTTATTTCCACTGTTAGTATTAGTATTAGTATTATCAATAGGCATATTTTCCTTATATTGCTCTTCCTTGTCTTCTTTCTTTTCCGTACTCTTTTGCTCTTTAGAAATATGAAATTCATGATCATGATTGGATGGATGATTATGTGTGTTATTATTACTACTGTTACTATTATATCTGTGCGAGTAACTACCATTATTTGTTTTACCAAAACGACGAGGACGACGAGAATGATGCTCTTCAATTAGATTACTTTCATTGGATTGGGATTGAAATGTTGGATTATGATTATGCGCATAAACAGTATTGGGAGAAGAACCAGGATAGATAGTATTATTATCTTTAGCATGATGATGCACTTTGCCGTACGTACTAGGATTATTACTAACCTTTATAATTTGAATCTTCTTCTGATCCAAATTCACGTGTTCTTTAGCCTTAATATTATCATCTTTACGGATATAAGGATGAGGATGGTCTACACTAGATTCATGTGCATTGGTATTAAAATTGTTAGAAAATCTACGTGGACGTCCTCCCTTAGATTCAAAACCAATGCCATTAATGTTCCCTCTACCTCTACCTCTGCCTCTGCCTCTGCCTCTACCTCTGCCTCTACCATTCATACCGCCCCTATCACTAAATGTGTGGTTGTTTTCATTAGTGCCGCTAATAAAATTGCCTCTTCCTCCCCCCCTGGCTACAAAATTACTGCTCTTTTTTCTATGTTCAGCAGTAACGCCGATATTAGTATTACGCCTGTGTCTTGTTTTATTATCATTTGTGAGAGTATGGTCAATGCTTGTGTTATCATTATTAGTGTTATTATTATTATTATTATTATTGTTGTTGTTGTTGTTATTAGTATTATTATTATTATTACTGTTACTATTTGAATCACTCATGTTCTAAAAGTACAATATATATGGCACTTAAATATAATATTTATTTTGCTTTCTAATTATTATTATTACTATTCTTTTTTTTTTTAATATAAAGTTGTATATATGTATTGAGTAGGAAAGATAATAGGTTTATTATTAACAAAACGAAGGTTTATAAAAATATTAAATGTAGTTGCAATGTTTAGTTTGTTTTTTTGTTTGTTTTTTTTTTTTTCTTTCTTTCTTTCTTTCCTTCTTTCTTTTTTTTTTTTTGTGAAAAATTTTCTTTTTTTAGTTTTTTTTTAATATTTTTAATTTTTCATATTTTAAATAATTTTATTTATTATTTATTATTTACTCTTCGTACAAAAAGACAAACCGGGTAATAAAAGACAAAAAAAAAAAGAAAAGTTGTTGAGTTTATATCACGTGATTAATTGTGGTAAAAAAAAAAGACAGCAAAAAAAGACAGGAAAAACCAGCCATAGAAAACATCTCACACAGCAATCAAAAAAAAAAAAAAAAAGGAAAAAAAAATAGAAACGAAAGAAAGAATAAAATAAAATAATACGAGCAAGATCTAACATGAAAACCACTATTGCCTTTAACATGTTTTTCAATATACAAGCAAGAATCCACAACAATTTGAAAGCCTATTGCTGAATACATAAATAACAGCTATTATAGTTCCAAATAG
The DNA here is from genome assembly GCF_020623625.1 of Saccharomycodes ludwigii. Classification (NCBI taxonomy): domain Eukaryota; kingdom Fungi; phylum Ascomycota; class Saccharomycetes; order Saccharomycodales; family Saccharomycodaceae; genus Saccharomycodes; species Saccharomycodes ludwigii. The sequence goes on from NC_060203.1 coordinate 600,406, forward strand.
CAAAAAAAAAAAAAAGGGAAGAAAGAAAAAAAGAAAAAAAGACCCAAAGAGTAGATTTGCAAAACAATTATTCTGCCACTATAATATAAAATAACTTACCAACATTGGGTATCCATACTAAAATTAAAAACAACTTTGCGTTACTACACCATATATAGAAACTACACAAATGTCTAACGAACAAAACCAAGAATTAAATCCTGTAGTACGTGGCGGTTCACCCTCGCACAGAAATCATACTTCTATTAATATTAATAAAAAAAAAGACTGGACTATTGGATTAATAATGTTAAGCATCGTTGTATTTTCTTGGGTAACTTCTTCCTTCCTAATAAGTTTAATATTTGAAGATGATTCATATAGAAAGCCATTTTTCATTACATATTTAAACACCTCAAGTTTTACCTTATATTTGTTACCTACTTTGAAAAACATTGTTTTAAATTATTACAAGTTCGGTAGTTTTCAAATAATGGAAGAATTAAGACATGAAGAAGAAGAAGAAGAAGGAAATAATGACAACGATGATGAGGACAGATTTGGAGGTTATAGAAGGTCAAGATATACAGAAGATGAAGACAACGTATTATTAGATATTGAAAGTGAAATAACAATAGTTACTGATAACAACCATCAAAGCAACAGTATTCTTAGCGGAACAAAAAGCTCCAATTACAAACCCTTGAGTTTAAATGAAACGATTAAACTAGCGGCTCAATTTTGTATATTATGGTTTCTAGCCAATTTAGCCAATAATGCAAGTTTGAGCTATACATCAGTGACATCGCAAACCATATTGTCGTCTACCTCATCTTTTTTCACTTTATTAATAGGTTATTTGTATCATGTGGAAAAATTCAGTCACGTTAAAGTCTGGGCCTCAGTTGTTTCCTTTCTGGGCATTGTACTACTAACTAGATCGGATATAGTTGCAACCACCAATAGTATCAGCGATAAGAATGCTCTGATTATTATTTTGTATGGGAATATATTGGCCTTAGTGAGTGCTGTGCTCTACGGGTTGTACACCACTTTATTGAAGTTAAAGATTAAGCATGAAAATAGAATAAATATGAAGATTTTTTTGGGCTTTGTTGGTGTTTTCACTTTAATTTTCCTTTGGCCATCATTGATTATTTTTAATTATTTAAATATTGAAAAATTTGAGTTTCCAACTGGCCAAAAAGTATTACTTATTATTTTAGTCAACGGAATTATAACATTTATTGGTGATTATTGTTGGGCCAAAGCAATGTTATTAACTAGTCCATTAACAGTTACTGTGGGAATCTCTACAACAATACCTTTTGCTATGTTTGGTGATATTGTTATTTTCCATACCAAATCTTTATCTTTAGTCTATCTATTGGGTGCTATATTAATTGGTGGCAGTTTTTTTATACTTAATAAAGAAGAATCAGAAGAACATACTACTAGTAATGATATATAATAATTTTCTTCAGGTCTGTTATTGGATATTGCTAATTTATATGAATGAGTGTGACCATATATATACATATAATACACCAGTAATTAAAACAAAAAAGCATCAAAATTTCTTATTATACAATGTACAAAAAAAAAAATTTCTTTTTTTTTTTTTTTTTTTTTTTTTTTTTTTTTTTTTTTTTAAAAAGGATAGCTGGGATATTTGATTTTGAAGCATGAGTTGAAATATATCATAAGTAATGTCAATGCCATACAAACTATAATGGTACCTAATAATACTAATAATAATAATAATGTCGAGGGACCAGAAGAATTAGTTTTTTTGTTGCTGTTGGTGTAAAATTTAGGGAAGATAATTAGCGTTAGAACAAGTAGACCCATTAAAATATACATTCCACTAACTTCAAATATTTCAATACCAAATTGCCAAGAAAACCCACCGCTATACCACATTATTTCACCTGTATCTGAGTTTCTGGCAATAAATGGGATTTTATTGATAACAGTAAATTTATAGCCAGTAATACTACCATATATTATTAGAAAACTTGCTAGCATAGCTATAAACCTAAAGATAAAAGATTTAACGTGTGGGTATATTTTTTTTTTAAAAAAAACGAAAATGCTTAGGCAAGTTACGAAAATTACCATAAATGACGATACTTGTTCCCTTTCATCAAGCGGGATTTCAATAAATACCTGTAAAATTTTAGCAATGTAATCTGTCAAACTCATTTTTACACTTTTAGAGTCTAATATCGTATTTGGGATGGGGAATTCATAAAAATTATTTTTTTTATAATCAAATCCCGCCATAACAATTTCCGTATCGTTATTAGGTACTAAAAATGGTGGGAAAATAAACAATTTTGGAACTGTTTTAATTTTATTTTCGAGATCATAATGGAAAATTTGGTAGTTTTCTGAATTAGTAAATGAATCGGATGAAATTTTCATGAAAATAACCTGTGAATTGTATCCATATATATTAAGTATTTTATTGACAGGGTTATAAACTTCATTTTCAAAAATTTGACAATTCAAGCAAATATTTTCATTATTGTTTTCTTTAGTTATCAGCAATGCAGTATAATATTCTGGAGAAATATTTGTATTGTTCAATAATAAATTATATTTTTCAATTGAGTCTATATTAATAACACCTGTGATTGGATCTCTATATGATATTAAATCAGTTGCAGCTTTTGGTATTGGAGGAGTTATTGTTGCACAAAGCAATGATGGAATAAATAGAAATAAAAGTAAAAAGATATTGTACATTTGTTTTTCTTTTTTTTTTTTATTTTATTTATATTTGAGGGGGGTGAGGTCTCTTTCTTCAAAGAATTTGAAGTTTAAGTATAAAAATGTGATAAATAAACGAAAAGTGTATAAGACAAGAAAAGTAAAAGATGGTATAATTTGAATGGACCATCAAGTTAGACTTAGTTGAGAGTGGTAATGCACTTAATGATTACGGAAAACATTTATTATTAACTTGTTATATTTCAAATACACTTAGAAATGGCCGTAGAGATCTAAGAGAGACGGAGAAAGAAAGGAAAAAATGGAATTGTGCTCTGTAGCATCATATTATACGAAATAACAAAAAAAGAAAAAGAAATGTCCGTTATCCTTGATGTCCGTTATCCTTGATGTCCGTTATCTTATTAAAAAATAATAATAATAATAATAATAATATCATTCTTTTTGTCGCTGTTTTTATACCCTTAAAAGTCAACATTAGTAATAAAATCCACAGTAAATCAATCCATACAAAAAAAAAATAAAAAAAAAATAAAAAAAAGAATTAAAAAAGTCAAAAGCTCTTTTTTGTCCCCTTGCATTTAAGATACACAGTAAATAATTATTAACAATCATTAAAATAACTAAGAAATTTAAAATAAAAATAATTAACTTTCTTCATTAGTGTGCTCTTAAATGCTAAACTCAAGGATATCTAACCCAAAAATAACAAGTATATTAAAACGGGCCATGTCCAGTATTCCTAAAACTCAAAAAGCCTTTGTTTTAACGAAAACTGGTGATTCATTAGATGTATTAAAATATCAACAGGATTATCCAGTTCCAACAGATTTATCTCCACATGATATCTTAATCAAAAATAAATACAGCGGTGTTAATTATATTGAAAATTATTTTAGAACAGGTATATATCCAGTGGAAAAGCCAACTGTTCTAGGCAGAGAAGCTACTGGTGTGATTGTAGCAAAAGGTGAGCAAATCCAAGATTTTAATATTGGTGATAGCGTTGCTTATTTGTCCACAAGAACTTTTGCTCAGTACACAAAATACAATATTAATGAAAACAGTCAGATTCTTAAATTATCTGAAAATGGCTCCTCCAAAGTCAGTGATGATGATTTGAAGTTATATGCTGCTTCTCTAATACAAGGTTTGACCGCTTTAACTTTTAGTGAAAGAGCTTACAAAGTCAAAAGTGGAGACTATGTTTTAGTATATGCTGCTGCTGGCGGAGTGGGTTTACTATTAAATCAATTGATCAGAGCTAAAGGTGCTCACCCCATTGCAATTGCCTCGACTGATGAAAAATTGAAATTGGCTTCTGAAAATGGTGCTGAATTTTTAATCAAAAGTAAGATTGATGGTACTGATGATGATAAAGTTGTTGAACAAGTGCTTAAATTCACAAATGGTGAAGGTGTTGCTGCAGTTTTTGATTCTTTGGGGAAAAACAGTTTTGATATTTCAATGAAAGCTTTGAAAAGATTGGGGACATTTGTTAGTTTTGGTAATGCTACTGGGGTAGTTCCGCCAATTTCAATAAATGTTTTATCACCTAAAAATATTACACTTTTAAGACCTGTTGTTTTTCATTACATCTATACTAGAAAAGAATTTGAACAATATACAGCTAAACTATTTGATTTAATTAGGTCCGGGAAATTGAATATTTTGATTTATAAAACATATCCATTGAGTGAATATAAAGTTGCTGATCAAGAGTTATTGGATAGAAAGACTGTTGGAAAGTTGGTTTTAAAGATTCCTGAATGAGTTTTTTTTTTTTTTGATATTTTCCTATATATGGAATTTTGCTTTTTTATTATTTAATCTAGATAATATATAACTAAATTTCAGTTTTTTTTATTTTTTATTTTTTTTATTTTTCGCAAACAAGAATCTTATTAAAGCGTCGGTTTTTTTTTTTTTTTTTTTTTTTTTTTTTTTTTTTTATTCTGCTTTATTTTATTTCATGGACTTAAAACATGTTTTTAATATTTTATGTTATTACCACTTAAAAGGAGAGGGGAAAAGAAAATAGAAAATAGAAAAAAAACCAAGGTTAATGAGTTTACTTCAATTGTTAACCGATTATTACGATTCTGTAATAGAATCTGAAAATATTTATCATAAACATGTAATTCAAACCTTATTGGAATCTTCATCAAATAATAACAAAAATAATAATAAAAAATATACTAAGAATGGCCGTAATAAAATGTATAACAACTTTAATGAGATATTGACATTACAAAAGCAAATAAACCAATTGCATGCCAACATAACGCTTTTAAGTAAGGAAAATGAAAAATTGAAGAATATTAATTTAACACAAAGAGCCTTTTGGGAAAGTAAGTTGGATTCAGCGAAACATCAAATAGGTAAACTAACGGAAAATTTAGCCTCCATCAAGGATAGTTCTACTGATGTAGAAACTGATGAGAGACTTCGGAGTTACAATGTTGATAAAAACTATCATCTGAATCCAGTAGAACATTGCAACAAAAAAAGTGTACTCAATAATAATAATGGAAATGGCAACACTAAACTTCAACGAAAAGTACATTTGCTGACTCCAAGAAAAAATAATCAAATTCTAGGAGCAGATATGGTAGATATTACATCAAGAAATAATATACCTAGATTGAGAGATGTCTTGAATAAAAAAACAATATTTGATGTTAATGGCGGCTATTCTAGTAGTGCTAATAGCGATCATAATAAAGAATCTGGAGAAGAAGAAGAAGAAAAAAAAGAAGAAGAAGAAGAAGAAGAAGAAGATGATGATGATGATGATGATGATGATGATGATGATACAGATGATCTTGATTTCATAAAAATTCAAAAAATTACCAAGTATAATGTTAATTTCTTAGCTGACCGCAATAAAAACAATTCTATGATTAAAAGAAAGTTTAATGATGGTACGTTACCAACTTATCTACCGCCACCACCAACATCATCATCGCTTCCAGATAGGAGTGTAAGTATGAATGACAACATAAAGGATTCACAAGAAGATTTAACTTTGCATAAAAACAGCAACAGTACCAAAAGAAGGAAATTGTCAAAAGTTAAAATAATAAGTGATACGTGATTGTTTCATTTTTTTTTCATTTTTTTTTCTTTTTTCCTAATTTTTTTAAAATGTGTAAAATATATATACTGTATCAAAAACTATCAAGTATACGAAGTATCATTATATATTCTGTAACATGCCCTGCAAAGTATCTTTAATCCTAATCAACTCTTCATCCTTTGGATACCAGTTATGTAATTCTGTAAACATTTCATCTACAACTTGCTTTCCCAAATGATTTTTAGTTTCATTTAAAAAGCCTCTCATACACCAAGGTAACCTAGTTAAATGTGTTCCTATTTCGCTAACTTTATAAGGTTTGAAAATAACCGGTTGTTGTTCATTTAAATGAGATGTTTCCCAAGCAAATTGAAATCCCATTTGATATACTTGATGTTCAAAATAAATCTTAGAATGACCCCCCCCTGTTAATGGCCCAACTAACGTTTTACTTATTTCCTTGATGATCCCATGATCATTTAACCCCAAGTTAGTTAATATATTGGCAGTTTCAACAACCTTTATTAAAAACTTGGGTGTTTCTGAATCCTTATCGATAAATGTGGATCTAAAAATATTTGGATGAAATGCAAAGGAACATGAAGAACTGTACAACGGCACTAATTGGTCGGTTATGGAGCCAATGAAGCAGATCTTAACGTTACACGAAATAATGATTCTTAAATTTGTCATATATTTTCTACTTTGTATTGAATTGAAATCTTGAAATGAAAATAATTCTTTGGACATTTCATTTTCAAATTTAAAGTAGATTTTTGCAAACCACGTCTTGTCCATTGCATACAGCGGTCCATTATTAATCCCTGCCATTGCTAAGATCCCGATTTTTCTTTTAAAGCTAGGATCCGGTATTATAACTCCGTCTTCAATTAAACGACCCAACAAAATGATACTGACAGGACACCCTTGGGAATGGGAAACAAAGTAAATCAAGTCAGCACTATTTAATTCTTCTTTGTATTTTGTTAAAATATCATAAAAAAAATTTACTCTGTCAAAAACCATTCCTTCCCTTTCCAACGCAATTTTGTCAATGTGCAATTTTTGGCCCTTATAATATTTTCTTATCGAAAACTCAGCTTCTGTAATGAATTTCGTAGAGGTACCTGTCGGATTCCCCAAAAGTTTACGCACATTTTTATGTGGGAAAAACCCATGTACCCCAATTAACATGATCCTTTTAGGCGGTGGGTTCATAATATCTGTGTAGTGATGATTTCTGTATAAATGCTTTTCCGCCTTGGATTTGTCAGGGGTGTTCAAAACAGTGGAATTATAAGGTACAGGGGATTGATTCAGACTGATACCATTGTTTGCAGAAGTGTTATAAGTTAACGTTGGTGTAGATACCGGCATAGATAAGGATAATATATTACGAATTCCAGAGAATTGGGTAAAATTTCCAGGAAAAATAAAATCATAAATTAGGGATAGAATAGGTTTTGCTGGCAAGGTGTCAAACTGCGGTGCTACGATGTTCTTATCTTGAACATTAATGGATTCATCAGGGTCTATAACAACCTCGTCAGTATTAGCAGTTGTATTGTTCTTCGTTGGTGTATTCTTGTTTGAATCATCCAATAATTGTTGGTCTACACCATTCTTTATAGCAGTATTGACGGATGTATTTGTGGAAATGTCGGTATTTGAACGATGTTCATGTTTTGGATTCTGTGGTTGGATGTCTGTTGTAATAAAATCTTGTAGTATTAACTCATTAATTAAATTCAAAGAAGATTCATTGGGATTAATTTTGCTCAAGTTTACCGAGGAATCTGCTGTGGCTATTTTGGAAACAGAATCAGCAGTACTATTATCACTTTCATCAACATTATTTTCTTCTTTACCTTTAGACGATACATCAGATATCTCCGGATTCTTTTGTTTAAGTGACCACAAAGACCAGGTTCTTTTATTATTATTATTATTATTATTATTTTTCTGTTTTGATGATAAAATAGCAACTGACGATTCTTCACACACAACATTATCATCTAATATCATAGACCGAGTTGAAGATATAGAACTTGTAGATTCAATTGTTTTGTTGGTAGTGTTATCAATAACAGGGGGATTAATATTTATTTTATGATCCAGATCAGATACTGAGGAAGGTCTCCAAAAATTCCATATGGATGGAGAAGTTATTGAACTTTGTCTTGTCTTTTGAATATTAAGATTGTTGACGGCACTAGGATCCCGTTGTTGAGCTTGGATTTCGAGCAGAACAGTTGTACCAGGTAAGTTTTTGTTATCATCGGACATTTAAAGCTGGTGTGAGTCTTTGTAAAATTAGAAAGTGAGGGAGGGGGAAGGGAAAGGAAAGATGGTAAGAAATAAAACTAAACAAGTATATATATATATATATATACAGACATACACACATATATAAATGTTTTTTTTTTTCTTTAGTTAATTTGGATATATTATTTTACAATTGGAAATTGATGATATTGCATATTTTATTGATAATAATTTTTTTTTACAAGTTGATAAACCGCGTATTTAACATTTTTAATTAAATGCTGCTTTTTATTATTATTTTTTGTTGAGTTTCGTAGAAAATGCATAAAGCATTCGTAGAAAATGCGTAAAAGAATCGATGTTTTTTTTTTTAAGGGGAAAAAGAAAATATTTCTTTTTTTTTTTGAGTTTTCTTTCTTTGCTTTTCAACAATTTGACTTTTTATATATAAACAATTTAAAAAAAATAAATAAACATTACTAAAAAGGAAAAAAAAAGACAAATCATCCTGTATGAATACATCCAATCATCAAATAATGACTGCCCACAATAAAAGACCTAAGACCGTTTTAGATTTTTTTACCAAGAAAGAACCTCAACAACAATTTAAAAAACAAAAAACTAATTTGTCAAATTCGTATAAAAAAGAAAATCATTCAGTCTTATCTGATCCAAATGGAAAGGAAAACCTTAGCATACCTCATAATTCTTCAATAACAAATCCCACCATTGTCACCAGTAATGAATCATTAATTCCTTCCGATAAACAAGCATTATTAAAATTAGAAATAGATACCATCGACCCCTCTTGGTTCAAAATATTACGAAAAGAATTTATCAAGCCATACTTTTTAAGTTTGAAAACTTTCCTAAATAACGAAATAAACGTAAAACATAAAAAGGTGTTTCCACCGGAGCAAGATATTTATTCATGGACTAGGTTAACCAAGTTTGAAGATGTAAAAGTAGTCATAATAGGTCAAGATCCCTACCATAATTTTAATCAAGCACACGGTTTAGCTTTTAGTGTTCGCCATCCAACCCCAGCACCACCAAGTCTAATAAATATTTACAAAGAAATACAGAAATATAATTATCCTGATTTCAAAATAGACAATTCAAATGGCGACTTAACTAATTGGAGTAAACAAGGTGTCTTATTGTTAAATACTTGTTTAACTGTTGAAGCACATAAAGCGTTTTCGCATGCTAAAAAAGGTTGGGAGATTTTTACCAGCAAAGTTATTGAGCTTTTAATACTTGATAGATTAGAAAATAAGAAGCCTTTGTGTTTGATACTATGGGGAAATAATGCCAAAAAGGTGATTTCTAAAGATTTAGCAAAAAAAATTGAAAATAAAAAAAATATTTTGGTTTTAAAATCTACTCATCCATCTCCTCTGTCTGCTGGTAGAGGTGGATTTTTCAATGAAAGACACTTTAAGAAAGTTAATGATTGGTTATTTAATGATTTCCATCAAAAGATGATTGATTGGAGTATTGTTGAAGGTACTACTTTGAAAGAAGTGCAAGAAAAAAACCAAAAGCTAATCCAGTAGTACTTGTTGTCTTTAAACTGATTGATTTTTTTCTTTTTTCTTTTTCTTTTTCTCTTTCTTTTTTTCGGGTCTACTAATATATTGTTTATTTTGGAATGGGTTTTATTTTTTTTTAAAAAATTCAAAGTGTTATTATAGTTTTTTGTATTATTTTCTGATGCTAATATTTTACTGATCTAATTTTGTTATATATATATATATATATATACAAATACGTTGATTGACTTTTAATTATTTTCAATTTTGAATATTTTTATTTTTCATTTAATCTATTCCTATTTTTAATTCAATTTTGTATTTATTTTTCATTATTGATGAATATAAACCAAACGTTTGTCCATTGTTTATTTTCTTTCCAAAAAAGATAAATATTGATTTTTTTTTTTTTTTTCCTTTTTATTTTTAAGCTTTTATTAAATTATATTTTTAAAGTATTTTAAATTACTAGCAAAAAAAATATTTATTGGTTTTTCATTATTCAACAAAAACTTGAACAAAAATAAAAAAATATAAAAAAAAAAAAAATTAATCATCCTTAAAATAATGACGTCTAACATATTAGAAACAACAATTACATCAGATTGCAAAAGTGATATATCCATTGAGTCAAAAAGAAAATCCTCATTAGTTTCACCTTCTAGTTCTTTTACAGATGATATGGAAATTTTAAACAATAAGGATATTACTCCTTTATCCAGTAGCGGAAACAATCATCAATTATTACAGGAAAAAAATGAACCACCAAAGGTAAACAAGAAAAATAATATTCCTACAAAGGAAGTAGAAGTATCTCCAACTTCTCAGCTACAACCTAGACACGAAAAACAAATAAGTGCCACATTATTGAAACTAATCAAGGATGCCAATAGATATGACCCTAATTGTGAATACAGCTTACCCACAGGGTTTTTAAGGCCACGAAAACCTAAGAAACTTGGTATATACGACGAAGTATTAAAAGAAGAGCAGGAATTGAAAAATCAAAAAATATTCAAGAAAAAGCAAGAAAAAAAAGAATCCATACAAAGGTCTAAAGAAAAGAGGAAACAATCCATGGAAAAGACCAAAGAAAAGAAAAGAAAAGAACGGAAACAAAGAACCAGTAAAAATATGATTACTAAAAAAAGTTCACTATCACGAGATATAATCATTGAAGGTAATGGGGAAATTTTTGAACATAAAATGGTAGAATCCACCAATCAAGAGGTTGATGATAGAAAATTGTTAAAAGAAATTTTATACTATCCAGAAGATAAAAATAAGTCACAAAATAATGACATTCAACAAGAAACAAAGATTAATAAAAAGGAAAATGATACAGAAAAAGGGGAGGGGCGCACTTATTATTTTATATATATAGACAATAAAACTATAAAAAAATATTCCAACTTCTTCATCAAAGATTTGCCAAAAGACTCCCCATCAGACTTAATCCAATCCAATCAAATATCACAATTAAACGCTTCAACAACTGTGGAATTCCATCCATCTGTTATATATCCAAATTATAAAGAAACTTTTGAAATTGATTTTACCAATCCTAAAAAATTACTTGTTTACAATCCAATGCTGGAAATTGGCAGAACAATTGAATACAATAGTTTAATATATCTCCCTGCTTTATATACCGACTATGTTGACCAAGAAATTTTGCCCAATTTATTTGAAGCTTATAAAAATGAAAACGTGGAAAGTTTCCAAAATGCGGTTTTAAAATATAACAATTACATCTTAAAAATACCCAAAGATGCCATTACGAAACATTTGTCAAATTTGGAAGCCTTGCCAGTATCTTTTATCCATTTTATATTAACATCGGTATATGTTAGAACGGTTTTACCAGATGCGAAAAAATTAAAAAAATACGTTGCTTTTAGTAACTTCGTGTATGGTGAACTATTGCCAAGTTTCTTGACGACTTGTTATCAACAGTGCGATTTGAATGATGAGAAAATTTTTGTTGATTTAGGCAGTGGTGTCGGGAACTGTGTTATTCAGGCAGCTTTGGAATATGGTTGTAAATTAAGTTTTGGTTGTGAAATAATGGAAAATGCAAGCGATTTAACTGAATCACAAACTCGGGAATTAGAAAAAAGATGCAAATTACTAGGGATAAATTTGGGGAAAACGTTGTTTGAACTAAGAACTAGTTTTGTGGATAATGAAAAAGTTATTGAGATATTAAAAAAGTGTGATGTCTTGCTAATTAACAATTTTATATTTGATGCTAAAATGAATGGTTATATTGAGAATTTGATACAAAACGTTAAAGTTGGATGTAAAATTATCACTTTAAAAACTTTAAGGCCGTATGGATTTATAGCTGATTCGAATAATATAGATAATATTTTATGTCGCCTAAAAGTTGACAAGTTTTCATTGCCCGAAGATAGTGTATCGTGGACATATACTGGTGGTGGGGAGTACTACATATCCACTGTAACTGATTTTATTGATGAAAGTTTATTGACTGTACATGCCAGAGTTCGTAATATAAGGAAACCCAATTATTCATATGAATTGTTTCCATTGCAAGAAGATGAAAATGAGCATTCAATTGGTGGGAAAAAGAGTAGAGGTAAAAAAAATAAGGTGAGTAAGACCAAAAAGTTAAAAAATGACAAACCGAAAAAACAAAAATTGAACAAATAATAAGGAAATGGAAGATTTGCAAAGAAAAAAAAAAAAAAAAAATTTATAAAATAAATAAATATTAAAAATATCGAAAGTAAAATGTGTTGGAATAAAGCAATTCATGGTATAATGCATTAAACTCATTTTACGATATGTAATATAAACTGATATCCGGATTTGTTAAATACATGGTCATATATATTAAACATATTCATAAACTTTATAATAAAATAGAGCAATATTAATAAAAAAAAAAAAAAACTTGTAAAAATATTATACTTTATTATTTAAGGTGTATACAATACAAGTTGTTAATTAATTCTTAAGTTCTTAATTAATAAAAATGTGTGTGTATGTATAACAGCATATAATTATTTCAATGCTTCCTTTTGGGAACTTAATAACGTAAAAACAGGAGCTTGCAATTTTTCTCTACCTTTTAAGAAATCTAACTCCATAATAAATGCAAATTCTAAAATATTAGCATTTAATTTCTTGCACAACTCACCAGCAGCTAAAGCAGAACCACCAGTGGCAATAATATCGTCCATAATAATAATGTTGCAACCTGCAGGCATGGATTCCGCCTGCATTTCAAAAATATCACGACCATATTCCTTGATATACGTGGCTTGAACAACTTCACCAGGTAATTTACCTTGTTTCCTGATAGGTATAAATCCACAGTTCAATGCCAAAGAAACAGAAGGGCCAAATAAAAATCCACGAGCTTCTAAACCCACTATATAATCTATCTTAGTATTTGGGAATTTTTCTTTGAAATGTAAAATGAAGGCATCGATTAGCTTTTGAAATAATTGTGGAGATCTGAAAATTGGTAAAAAATCTTCAAATAAAATACCTTTAGAGGGAAAATTTGGGTATTGATGCAAGGCAGATCTCAATTCTATAGCCAAAACTTCTAAACAAGCACCTTTTTCTTCTGACTTAGATTGAGTACTTGCGGTCATTTTTTTTTTTTTTTTTTTCACTTTTTCCTTTTTCCTTTTTTTTTTTTTTTTTTTTTTTTTAATTATTTTAGTACAAATGATCTTAATTGATGGAAGATGTGTTTATATATATATATATATATATTATATTCTATTTATCATTTATATAATGTATATCTCTCTGCTTGGAAAAAAAGAAAGATATAAAAAAATAAAAAGAAACGATGTTAAGCCAGTAAAATTCCGCACAAAATTCAGTTTCTTTTTCTTTATTTCTGTATTTTTTTTTTTTTCCGTATATTAAAAAAATAATACAACGGAGATCAAACCGTTGAATTAAGTATTTATCCTACGGCCCTTTCAAGTCCGGTAACCATAAAATCATTTATCTCTTCGGCACATACAACAGTCGGACACAAATTATAATAACCCATCACATACAAAAGACCAAAGCCAAATTATTATGATAATAATAATAATAACATTATACCCCATCAGTAATTGCCCTTCTTCCCTCTTAAATTACTTTATATCATTATACTCGCAGGAAAAAAGTCCTGCTAGATATAAATTATCCAACGCACCAAAGGAGAGTAAATAATGCCCTTCTATTCAGATTCAGACTCATCTTCGGATTCAGACATCAACATCCATTTAACCAATAATAATACCGATAATGTTGCGAAAAGATCCTTAGATACCAGTATAACAACTCATAGCATGGAAAATAAAGACTCCACATTCACAAAAAATATTGCAAAACCATTATATTTCATTGATATAACATCAGAAACTGTTGCTGACTTCGAATTAATGAATTCCATGTATACTCTTCAAAGCTATGATACTTTACTATTCTATCTAGAAAATGATATAATCCCGAACCAAAGTGCTTTGAATCAAGCAAGCTGGAAATTTGTTGTTCCCTCTTTCGATATGATCAACGTTTTGTTCACTTTAGCGTTTATGTCTTCAAATTACAAAGGCAAATATTTAACCAAGAACAATCCATTTAACGTTTCTAATAGAGATTTGCAAACAAGAAGTTTAAACCTACTTTCTAAATATTTAAGCATTTTAGATGAATCAACAAATAAGAGCCATAGTACTTCAAATTATACTGAATACCAAGTGAGTGTTTTGAGGTGTCAGTTTTTTTTATTTATTGATAATTTATTCGATCTTAATTCTGCTTTTATGAAAAATAACAATGATAATGTTTCCTTTAAACTAACTAAATTCGATAACTCTTCATTTAGTATTTTAGACAGGTTGAAAATACCTAGCAATTTAAACTATACTCAACTCACAACCTCTTTAAATAAATTAAAAAAATTGAATTCTAAACTATATCCCTTTATTGTTAGTCCCTTTCAAAATAATAGTGCTAGTAGTCTCATGGTTTTTAACAGCTTAATTTTCCCCTTACAATTTCAAAAGGAAAATTTTTGGGATTATCTTGGTGAGACTTTATCTAATTTGACTTCTTTAAACAACGCTGAGTTTTGTGCAGGGTTAGAATCATCTTTTGTTTTTAGCTGTTTGTTGAGAGTAATAAAAATTAGACAAGATTATTATATTGAAAATGAATTATCAAAAGAAAAAAATGTTTCCAAAAACATTAAGTTACAACAATTAAAAGACAGCCCCTTGTGTAAGCTATTTTCGTTGTTCGATAAAAGATACCCCTTAGGCATACCACAGCTACTATTTCCATATGCCCTAGATTCAGATACTAAAAAGAAGAATCTCGAAAATTTTTCATCGAAAGGAAAAAATATAAATAGAGATTCACAAGGACCAGGGTTTGTTCCTCTTTATGATGACCAGGTTTTTAATGTTGATATAAATTTAAAATTAAATTCAAATTTAAAAAATATTGGATATCAAACAAAATTTAAACAACAAGAAAAATTGTATTTGGCTACAAACTTTTCTAAACAAATAATATTATTGTTATATGAATTATTTCAACAATTAAAAGTGTTTGTTAATGGAAATAGTTCATCTATTACTAACCTATCATTAACAGGCAGAGTAACTAGAAACAGTTCTAATTTCGCTTATACTAAAAAAGAGTTTCAACTTCAACTTGTAAAGTATTTAATTAGGGAGTTTAAAACAAATCATTTTGAAGCTTTTTTCCATTTGGATTTTGTTGATATTTTAGAAGAAAATAACCGGCTATTGGAATTTTTGTGGGATATAGGCTGGCTAACAATTAACCACATAAGAAATATAGACGATGATTTCGTTTTACCTCGATTAACAAATAAAGAGAACCATAAATTAAAATCTAAGTTTGAACTAAAGGAAATCAGTGGAGCTTTTTATGAAGTTATAAAAACCACTTATCAGGAATCATTTGAAATGGAATTTGAAATTTGTTTGCAATGTATTTTAAGAATTTATTTTATCTATTTAAACAAAACCTTTTTCAATAACAACGATGAATTAAGATCTTTTAAGAAAAAATTTAATATTTCAATGGAAAAATATTTAACTTATAGAGATCAATCATATAATACAGACATAAAAGGAAAAATAATGAAATTTATCAAAAATATATGAACTATATATATGTATATACATATATATTCATTTGTGAATCTGGCAAGTAATAACAATGGATGCGTACAAAAAAAAAAAAAAAAAAAAAACATCACTAAAATCATAATTTAATGCTTTGTTTCCTCAACTTTCAAATGAATAACGTTTTTAATCATTTTTTCTACGGCTAAAATATGCCATGGTACAAAGCTAAAATTATCATATACACAATACCAAGGTGTCAATGCACTTAAATCATGGAAATGTTTCAAAATAACTTTTAATAACTTCTTAGAATCGGAGTGTGGACAATTTAATAAATTGACTTCAAATTTATCAACTATGTTATTGTTATTATTAGTATCATCATCGCCACCATTGAATCTAATCAAAGCACCACTTTTTATCGCACATCTATGTTGTGAATTAGATAATGGTAAGGCTGACTTAAAAACAACAGAATAAATATAGTTTTTAGCATTAACAATTAGGTAATCGTCATCTTTCTCCTCATTATTTTCATTTCCAATATCACCACCATCTACAAACTTTGCACTCGCATCAATAGGTAATTTTTTTGTAACTATATTTCTGGATATTTCAAAATGTTTCAAAGGTCTCTTATATTCAGGGTGAAACTTATCGCCGTCACAAAAAGTTAGTTTAGTATTTGTCCCACAACAAACAACAGCCAAATGAATCTGCTTAGTTTTACTGGATAACCTTCGCCAATGCATCAATTCATCATCGGGTAATATTGAATCTAGTCTTGATAAAACAACACATGTCCGTAATGAGCTTGAGTGCATCATAATAAACTTTAAAGTTGTTGTCCATATTTCATTACAAGCACTCTCAAACTTGGGTTTAGAATTACCAATGTACCATGTTTTAACTTTCGAATCTGCACCTGAAACAGAACTCCATGCTGTACACAACCACTCCTTATCAATGCTTCTGCTATAAGCAACATGCACATATGTATCATAGTGATGGTTCAAGGGGGAATTAAGTGAATGTGCTGATGAACCTGAGGGTAAATCAAATTTAATTGTTTCTGGAATTTGTTTGGCTAAATGTGTATATTTTGACGAAGACGAAGGTAAAATGTTATAAATAGATAGACATAATCGACTAGAATCTCTAATATTTTTCAAAGGGTCTCCAATAAAATTATCAATAGAAATTAGCCTTAGAAGAATTTCACATGTGGGTAGTCTATTTAGAACCTCAGTTTTCAACAGGGTAAAATTGTGGCACA
Organism: Saccharomycodes ludwigii; assembly: GCF_020623625.1. Taxonomy (NCBI): domain Eukaryota; kingdom Fungi; phylum Ascomycota; class Saccharomycetes; order Saccharomycodales; family Saccharomycodaceae; genus Saccharomycodes; species Saccharomycodes ludwigii. The sequence goes on from NC_060203.1 coordinate 617,419, forward strand.
TTTCGACCACAGAATTTAAAGCATCATACGTCCTTGATCTATTCCCCCCAACAGATGTAGAGACTGGCAAAAATATAACTAAAGGGCTGTTTTGCGACGCATCATGTTTCTTTTGAGTAAAACAATATGTAACTATTTGGGCAGCTAGCAATAGTAATGTGATACTGTTGAAATTTTTTAAATATATGACACCTGGATCATCTTCATTTGTTAGCTGAACCAAATCACAATGACCAAACTCCATGTCGTTGTATTGAGACATCAGCATTGTCATAAAGTCTAAACACTCTTGGTTATACATAGACGTCAGAAATAACCCGCTAAAATTTTTAGGCAAATTTAAAGGTTTCATTCTTAGATCGTCTACAAAATCAATGACATCGCTTTTAATTTTTAATATAGGAGTGGGGATTTTACTATCATTTTGACTCTTTTTTAATAAAATATCTGGTTGCTCAATAGAATATAAGTCATCGATTAATTCATTCCCTTGTAACCTGTACGAACTTCCAAACAATTCGCTGAAAACTTTCAGTACTTCTGAGGTTGGGCTAATAGAATCAAAAGTTTCATACAATATAGTATTTTCAAAACATACTTCGTTCAAAATGTTATTGAACACAATCTCAGTAGTTAATGTTTCTAGAAATAAATTGAAATTTTTTGAGTGTGGTACAGTTGGATTAGCAAATAAAAAATAATCAGGAATAGAAAATATTGGCATAGTTCTTAAAACATATTGTAAAACGTTGGAATTACGCAGTTGAACAACATTGGCATCCTCATTTTTATTTCGTTGTTGTGGCGACAGAACAGATACTCTTTCTCTGTTACCAATGTTAGTATGATTATTGTTGGAAGAGAGAGAAACACAATTCTTGTTGTCAATAATTTCCTTTGAGGAATTATTCTTTTCTGGTGAGATAGAATTCGTCTGCAGTTGATTATTTGCTAACAAAGAATCATTGTTCAGTTTCCATCCCATTTCAGGTGACCCAGATCCCTCGGTTAATAACGGAGTAGTCATTAAATGTTCATTAGCTGCATTTTGTAAATTATTGCCCATTGAGGAAGTTAAGTTACTGGTAACACCGATAGAATTGGAGCCTTTAGTCACCTCTAAAACATCAAAGGGTTCAGACGCACTTCCCTGTTCATTATTGTTTTCATTTACAAAAGCTGCTGGGATTGGAGGAACATTAATATAACTTGGGTCATTGATTACAGTATTTGAAATTACAGAAGATGTAGGTTGATTTGAATTATTAGTTAACACTGCGGCAGCATTCTTATTATTATTGTTATTAACATTGGAATCATTATTAATGTTATTGTCATCAGCAGTGTTAATATTATTAGTGGTAATGGTATTAAGATTGTTGTTGTTATTATTATTATTATTATTATTAGTAGTAGTAGTAGTAGTAGTAGTAGTAGTAATACCAGTGGCAGCATTAATACTATTAGCATTGGCGAGATTGACGGAATTACCAATCTTAAGATTATTTAAAGGGATATTAATGTTGTTCCCGCTATTATTTTTCATATTATTACCATTAATATCCTTGCCATCTGTATAGTAATAATCAGCATTAATCAATGGTATCTCATGATTATTCTTAATGTTAAACGGATAATTGTCTTCCGCCACCATCTCACCGTTAGTATGTTTATTAATAGTAGTATAATTATCATTTTTACTTCCTTCCTTTTCATCATAATCCTCGTCTGAACTGGACAAAAGATCATAATTATTTATGTCTATATCTAACAACTTATGCAACACGGGAGAGCTGGTAGATATATCATTCGAAACAAAAAATTTGCCACCATTCTTATATTTGTTATCTACTCCAGATTCAATTTTAGGATTAAACTTTAATGGAGCAAAAATGCTCTGTCTTCTTTCCTTGGGCGTTTCAATAGGCAAGGGCGCACCTGGATCACTGTATAGGTTGGGGGATGCCGCTGCTATCATTTCATCAACTGGTATATCTAAGTACCTTTTTTTAGGAATTATTGGAAGAAAATTAGAATTTGGAGGTAATGTTTCAGCATCTGAATTATGCTGCCATTTCTCCCCCAAAGGGGTGATATTTGGTTCATTTATAATATCCGTAGGAACCTCTATTATTTTTTCATTATAATTAACGATATTATCTCCAGTGCTTTCTTCTTCATCTTCATCGTCACCAAATAAATCTTTCATATCAGTATCATCATCGTTATCATCTTCTAGTTCCTGTCTTTTGTCTTCAACATGATCTTTTGTACCATCGATATAATTATTTTCCCCTTCTTGTTTGGCATCTTCTGCTTGCGATTTCACTCCTTCTTTTAGGTTTTGGATGCCTGAGCCACCTTTATGAACATATTCCACATTAGTAGTATCACTGCTCGTGTTATTAATGTCGTCTTCCGTTATAGCATCTTTCAGAAATTTGTCTTGTGCACCTAATATTGGAGTTCTTGGTTTAAAAGGACTGTTTTTAGTTGATACTCCGTAGTTTGATGCTGGTGATTTTTTTATTGTGTTTGATAATGATGTTACATGGGGGCTTCCCAATGACCTGGTATTATAACCACCACTTAAATAAGGATTAGTACCAGCGATATTGGTACTATTAATGGAACTTGCTGATGGGGGGAACAAAAATTGATCAGTATAGTAAGTACCACTACTCATCGCTGCTGCAGATCCTTTAGAACTGGTTATGCCGGGAATTCTATAAGTCGAAGTCAATTTTAATTGTGTCAGTTCATCCAATAAACAAAAAGCGTCTTGCACGGTGAAGAATTGAGAACCAAAAGCCATATCCTCTAAGTTATTGTCTTTACTTGCAGGTGAATCTGTTGGTGTTTGTACAAAAATCAAATCTAAAGGCCATATAATTATTTTCTTCAAGAGATTATTTTTTAACCCACTTCCCAATGTAACATTCTCATTTGTGGGAGATATATTATTATTGTTATTATTGGTCCCAAACTCTTCGTTAACATTATTAATATTAACGTTGCTCGAGGCAGCGATGTTGACGTCATATTTATTTCCCTTTTTAGCAGCAGTATCAACACCACTATTTGCGCTAATTCTGCCAATATTATTATGAGTATTTGTGCTTGACACATTTAGCAGAGTCTGATTAAAACCATTATTTGTAGATGGCGAAAGTGATGGTGAATGTGATTTGGTACTAGTACTAATGGTCCGCTTGATTTTCCTAAGGGTCGTTAAAGAATAAGAAGAGATGGAAGACGTCTGACCGGCTAAGTGTGTTAAACTAGGAATAACTTTTATCCATTTCAAGTTTTCTTTGCCAGTCAAGTCAATCCCATGCGTATAAAGCAATGTTTCCAAAATAACCTTTTCATTCATTGGTGGCTCGGTAGTTATACATTCTTTTATATCTGAAAAGGGTAACGTGACTTTTACCCCACTAGGCGCTATGTACAAAATGGATCTGTTATTCAAAAGATATTCGTTATCATTCAGGATTTCAGGGGACTGGATTAATTTATTAAAGTTTAGTTTTTTAAAAGATACTGAAATATTCAAATGACCATCATCAAAGATATGGGAATCAAAGGAGACCAACTGGTCAGCACCAGTTGTATGATTTTCGGTGGGTTGATATATACATGAATTTCCGAAAGGTATAAAGGAATTTTTGGAAATTTTACAAATGTTTAGGTGAATTGTCTTTCTTAGAGCTTTTAAAAATATTGCATATGGTGTTGGTAGATTAGGTTTTGAAAAATGTGAATTAAATTCACCAACCTTATCTGGATTTCTAAACTGTTCATTTGATAGTGATAAAGGTAATACAGTAGGACTAACACTAGTATGTTTAATATTAATCTGTTCTTGATTTGAGAGTGACATATCTTTATTTTCAAGATTTTTGTCTGTTGGATCAACGAGGGATTGGTTTTCATCTGTAGCATTGGTAGTGGTGTTATTATCATTAGTTTTCATATCAGAAGCATATGGTTTTGGGACTGGATCATCATTAATACTAAAACACCATAGTTCTTTTGAAAATAAAGCAACTAAACTTTTAGAATTTTTTTTTCTTATAGATAACTCGGCTTGAAAGCTCCATTGATCGTCTTGATTTTTTGATTTTGGTAAATATTGCTCATAATTTACTTTGATAATTTTTTTTACACAAAAATAGTTTGATAATAGTTCATCAAGCCTATAGTCGAGATCATCATTTTCATATTTTAACAGCGGAGTCATTTGTTATTATTAATTAGTTGTAAGGTCCTAAAACAGATTTGAATTTATCTTAATTTTTTATTATAATTTATGATTTTAGAGTTTAATAAGAAAATAGAGTAAAATATTTATTTATTTATTTATTTACAAAAAGTTTAAAGCACACAGGATTTATAAAGATATCCGTGAAATGAGTGGATTGATGAACGAGGAAGTGATCACCTGACCACAAAAGCAGGTATTTGGTCACGTTTTTTTATTTTTTTAGTTTTAAAAATAGAATTGAAATACATTAAGAAAAAGATTTCCGTTACGATTTTAAAATTGATATAAAAAATAAAATAAAATAATTGTAAATATCTTTTTTTTTTTGCTATTTTTTACATGGACGAAAAATAATTCCCAATTGATCCGTGTAAAATATTAGTAAAACGTTAAAAAAAAAAAATTAAAACTTATTAGATAAATGTGAAAGTATCAAATAATCTCACTTTTACTCTAGTCACTTTACTTACCTTAAACTAAAATATATCTAAATATATCATTTTATCTATATCCCCGTTTATCATAAGAAGTCAATTTTCAATTGTAAAATCATTATATATATATATTAACTCAGCAAATATAAAAATAAAAATAAAAAGGTAAAGTACAAATAAAAAATATGGCACAGGATAAAAATAATAATGAAGCCAATAATATCAACTCACTCACACCAAATTTATTTGATAATCATAGCAGTCCATTACAAGAATTAGTTCTAGATACCGACATAACTCCTGTTAATGGAAAAGTTTCTAAATCTACTCAAAAAAGAAATCGGATTTCCTATGTATGTCAGTCATGTAGAAAACTAAAAACTAAATGCGATATGTTAAAACCACAATGTACACATTGTAAAGAACAAAATTTGACCTGTATTTATGATTTCACCAAACAAGCTGCCCCTAAACGGCCCAATAAAGATGCAATTATTGCAAGATTATCTAAACAAGTAGATTATTGGCAGAATAGGGCTTTAAAACAGGAAATAGTATCTCGCTGTCCAAGTAATGACCTTCACGCAAACATCAATAGCAACAATTCTAATAATAGCAGAATTAATATCCCAATAACAAATTCAGACTTTATACCATCATATAATACACCACTTCGTAGCGAAGCCAATAGCAAGAGTGCATCTTTTGTTATTCCTAATTCTGCCCCTGATAATAATAATGATACCAAGAATAATAATACCAAGAATAATAATACCAAGAATAATAATACCAATAATAATAACACCAATAATAATAATAATAATACTGCTTTTTTAAACAACCAAAAAAATATCGAAAATAGCGATATTCAGAATAAAATTAATTATAAAAAAGAAGCGTTCAAACTAAATCCAGAACATATTTTTATTGATTTTTATCAGGGGTTCCCAAAATTGGTCATTAAAAATGGGGTCAAACAGGATTTAGATGTGTTTTCTGATTTGGCTTTGGTTAAAAATGATATTTTTTTATTAGTTTTCATGTCTTCTATATTCGGGTTTTCCCAAAAAAGTGCAATCTACAAAGCTGCTGCTCCAGAAAATATGCCATTTATACCCAGATCCCAAACTTTTTTAAACAACTTTAAAACCATCAGTCCACATATTTTTAACGGTGACAAATTTAAAACACCTAAAGCACAAGAATTTTTTGAAAGAATTATTACGGGTCCCTCAAATCTGTCACACATCCATAGGGTTCATTGGGGGCTACTATCTTTTTTGGGTAATTTCACATTTGCATATTTAGAGGATTTTTCGCTAACTGTTGACGATTATTCTGAAGTTTTAAAAACTACATTAAAATCTATTAATGCTTGTCTACCTCCAAAACATATCTTACACATTCATAAAAAACATTTTTATGAGAATATTTATCCGATATTGGCCGCTGTTGAGGTCTCTATGTTTGAAGAATGTTTAGCAGATGTATTATGTGATGATCCAAAGGATCCCCAAAGATACATTTTGGATATCGGCACCACCAATATTAGATATAAAATAGAAAATCTAGCTTTGCTTTTGATTTTGTTAAGAATATCCTATATGTCCATGTCTACTACTCAATACGTAGAAAATTCAGACCTTGATTACCAAGCAATTTTGGAAGAACACGTTATTTCTGCCAATTTCATTGAAGTTGCTTTCAAATGCTTGTTATCCTTAAATATATTTCTTTGGACAACCGAAAACATGATTTGTTGTTTAATCTACTTGTGGGCTTTATTGGCCTTGTCACCGGATGAGGGTGATATTTTTAACTCCAAGCCTACTGATTTGGTCATTAATATGGTTGCTACACAAGCTTTTGCAATGGGCTTGCATAGAGAACCAACTGAATATGAACAATTCCAAAAGTTAACACCCTCTATCGACCCTAGGTTGGTTAATTATAGAAGAAAATTATGGATATCATTGTCAACAATTTTACGCATAGAAAATTTGGTTAAGGGGAAAATTAAAATAAACGATGAAGATTATAGATACCCTTTCAATTTCCAGGACTTTATGAATTCTGTCTTAAAGAGCAATCTGCAATTATCCCCATTAGAAAAAAGGATGTACACCTTGATGTATAGAAGACTACAACTAATTAGATACATCTCAGACTTATTTAAACATTGCAGAAGCAAGCAAGCTTGTTCATTGTCCTCGGCGGAACAAATGATTTTGAAGATTGAAAATTTCTTAGAAAAGCATTTTAGTCTAATAGACTTGAAAAAGCCAACTTCCAACAGTCATGAGACTTTGTACCCAACCAATTTAAAACTAAGTACTACTCTAATTGAAAATCAAATTTCCATGGATGCCAACTTATTTTCAAAGGCACACACTTTGATTATAAATTTTAACATCTATGTTGTATTGCAAAAAGCTTGCAAGGATCCATCCATATGTCCACAATATATGCCATATTTCCAGAAATATTTTATTATTTTGATCCATGATGTTTGTGCCAGTTGCAAACTTTTAAAGGATATTTTTGAAGGTACTTATACTTACGCTCTGCCCAGATGCACTGGGTTATCATTGAACAGAGCTATTAATCTTTTATTGACAAGAGTTCTTTTTATCATTTTGAGCTTATTGATTAGATTTTCATTTTCCAAGTACATTTTAACAAGACGATTATCTTCAAGAGTAGACATAATTTTCAATAGAAACGAAATTGAAGAAAGAATTGCATTACTGGAAAAGATATCAGACAACACACTTAAATTGTTGGAAACTTTATGCAAATATTCTTCTAATAGATTTAGGTTTTTGTATTTTCAATCTTTCAAAACATTATTATTTTTTGATTTTATTATCAAAGCGATCAAAAATGGTGAAATGTGTCATATTATATTAAGAATATTGAATAAAAATACACAAAGCGAAAAATTAACCCCTTATATTATTGAAGCTTTAAGGGTAGGTTTGGGCTTTAATTGTGAAAATAGCGAAGATTATATGGAAGCTTTGGAACAATCAGATTTATTAAGCACTGCTCCATTATATTTGTTGGAAGAATACGACAACATTTTAAATATTATGGGTGTTATGGAGAACAACGCTAAAGAAGAGACCTGTAATGAGAATTACAATAAGACCCACTTTACATCTAACCCAGTTCATTCACCTGATGTTGCAAATAACGAGCCATTGTATCACATTCCAAGAAAAAATTTTGATGTACAAGAAAATCAATCACAGCCAATCAGAAACAGTGAAATACGTGTCCCAAATGTAAATAATCCCAAATTAAGCCAAGAACCACAATCTGACTCCCAAGCTTTTAACAATAGCAGAAGGAGAAATAATAGTGTTCCATCCAACTTACGATTTACCAATAACAACAAAAGTTTTAATGACCAGCAGAATTCTAAAAACAATTCCCAAAATCAATATGAGCATCCATCCCCACAAAATTTTCAAAGGGCAGATCCTAATTTTTTTGATATCGATCAATTGAACTTGTTTGATTACGATTTTCTATTCAAGGATATCTAATTTTTTTTTTTTTTTTTTTTTTTTTTTTTTTGGTCATAAATAATTGAAATTATAAATGTGATTTTCCTCACTGTAAATTTGTTATTAAATAATCAGATATATAGAATATTTTAGTTAATCAATCAAGATTTTTTGAGTAACTTATACAATATCAGTGAAAAAGCCGATGCAATACCCAAAATTGATCCAGCAACCATCAATTTTTCTCTTGATTCTTCATCTTTTACCTTTAGTTCGGGTTCAAATCCAGGAGTAGCTCTTAACGGTTCCAATGCACATTTGATTAGTCTATCAAATAATTTATTTACAGAATTTTGCCAAAAGGTTGATATGTGTAGTGGGTGATTTAAAAATAATGATTCAGTGAGTTCATCAGGTTGGATGTGACATCTCTGTTGTTGTTTATCTAAATCAGCTTTCAATGCAACGAAAACCATGGGCAATTTCATCAAATGTTTGTACTTTTCAACCGCTTCTACCAAATATGCAAACGAATCTGGATCACTGCTATCATAAGTTAAGCACACCACATCACATTCCTCCCATTTTGAAGGATTTTCCAAAACTGCCGGCTGAGACTCTCCAAATTCTTGTAATATCAAGTAATATTGTTTTCCACCTCTTAATTCTAGGCTATTTACAGCAATTCTGGATTTTATTGTTGGAGAGTACACTTCTGTAGTGGGCCTGCCCAGCAATGCATCTAAAAGTGCTGTTTTGCCACTTTTGGCATTTCCAATTACAAAACAATTGAAAACTTTCCGATCATTTACAGCTGCCCTATAATACTTCCCATATCTTTTCTTTAAGCGTCTTGGTTTTGTCAGTGTTAGTGCCAATCTTGTATCACTTTCAAACCCAAAATAAACTAAATACGCTGTGGTTGTTTTGTGGTCCAAAAATGCTGTCATGGACCATTGAGCTAGCCATCCTTGTAATGTAACATATCCCAAGTTATTAACCACCGTAGAGTTTGGGAATCCCGTGTTTATCCAGAGTTTTGGTAATCCCATTGGGCATGTTTTAAAAATTTGGGTTAACTCAATGTTATTTAGTCCACCATCGTTATCCTTATCGAATTTCCTAAAAACATCAACTAAAAACCTATATCCTATGGGACTCAACTCAATGGAAGATGTCGGTGGATAATCAATAGTCGGATATAACGTCCTTTCCTCAATTTCCAAAGTATCCGTATAATGAAATGCTCTTAAAATACCCCAAGTGGTCTCATGCCTTCCAGTTTCCACGTATAATTGATTTAAAAGAGAAAATCCATTTTTAGTTAATCCTTTCCCCCTTACAAAAGCACTTTCATCTGGTGCCATTTTGGAAAGATTTTTATAGATAGCATTTAATTCGTTACTATCTATACTTTTCCCAAAACATTTCCTTTGTAATAAAGAGATCTCTTCATTGTTTAAAAACCCATCCTGATCCTTGTCGCTTAGTATGAAAATTCTCTTCAACGCTGTAATGGCTAATGGTTTTAATTTCCCCGTTTTGGAATCAAATAGAGGCGCCAACGGCTGGGTAACAGCTCGTTGGCATCGATAAAATAATTGAGTGACATTAAACTTTTCTAGTGCACTACATTTAATACACGTTCCAACCTCTTTAAAATCTTTTAATAATGGTATAAACTCTTCAATTTCTATCAGTTCATTATCTTCTTTGTTTAACAGGTCACATTTATTCCTGCATATTATAACTGGAAGATTTAAGCCCAATGTTCTAAACATGGCCATCCAGAACATAGATATTCGCTCATAGGAGTCATGATTTGAGTATACCAAGCAAATTACATCGGCTATTTTCAATTCAGATTGTAAAAAGTCAATATCATTTAAAGTTGTGTCCACAAGAATAGTTTTCTCAGGAGAATAAGGACTGGCTGAGAAATCTCTTGGAATGGTTATTATGGGTAAAACCTCCTGTAGTTGAGAAACAAATCGATCTTTAACAAAGGAAAATATTAAACTTGATTTCCCGACGTATTCATCGCCGCAAACTACAACTCTTAGTGTACTTTTATTAAAACTGACCATATTCAGGGGATAATTGTGTCTTTATTTTGTGATTAAAGTTCTCAAGATATACGACTTTTTAGGTGAAATATTTATAGAATATCCTGGGGGGGTTTTTTTTATAATTTTTTTTCATAATTTTATGTTTTGTTTTAAACATTAAGCAACATATTTTTACATACAAATTTATACGTGCTCAGATATACCTGCAGAACTTTAAAAACAATATAAATGTGCATTTTTCGTAACCAGTTTTTTTTTTTTTTTTTTTGTTTGTTAAAAATAAAATAAAAAAATTAGTTTCAATGGTGGCAAATATCATAATCAAATCTAACAAAGTTTCACACATTAAATATTATTACAACAAAAAAGTAAAAAACAAAAAAAAACAGAAAAAAAAATCAAAATCAAAGGTAAAAAAAAAAACTTATAAGAAATAGAATAATATATAAACAAAATGACTTCAATTGGTACTGGTTATGATCTTTCAAATAGTGTGTTTTCGCCTGACGGGAGAAACTTTCAGGTTGAGTATGCTGTCAAGGCCGTAGAAAATGGTGCCACTTCAATTGGTCTAAAGTGCGAAGATGGTGTCGTATTTGGTGTTGAAAAGATTATTACTTCCAAACTATTAGTTCCAAAAAAAAACAAAAAGATACAAACCATAGATCGTCACATTGGTTGTGCTTATAGTGGGCTACTTCCTGATGGGAGACACTTAGTTGGTAGAGGACGTGAAGAGGCTCAAAACTTCAAAAAAATATACGGAAGGCCTATTCCAGTGGATGCGCTTGCTGACAGATTGGGACAATATGTTCAAGCACACACACTATATAATTCAGTCCGTCCTTTTGGCATCACCGCTATTTTTGGTGGTATTACTAAGGAAGATCCAACTCCCTTTTTGTACATGTTAGAACCAAGCGGTACTTATTGGGGTTACAAAGGTGCTGCTACGGGGAAAGGTAGACAGACCGCTAAAGCTGAGCTAGAAAAAATTATTGATAAATTGGAAGATAATGGAGAAAATTTATCAGCAAAAGATGCCGTAAAACAAGTTGCTAAAATTGTTTATATGGCACACGAAGATAACAAAGATAAAGATTTTGAATTAGAACTAAGTTGGGTTTCCTTATCTGAAACTGATGGGTTGCATAAATTTGTTCCCGATGATTTATTAGAAGAGGCAAAAAAATTTGCAATTAAGGAAACAGAAGGTGATTCCGATTCTGATGATAGTGATTCTGATGACAATGATTCTGATGACAATGATTCCGATTCAAATAATGAGGGGAAAAAAGATGATGACGGAGATGTTAAATTAGAATAATTTTGTATAAATTATTAAATTCTGCGTTGAATCATTTGTTATTATACAATACTCTTTAGCATTACTTGAAAATAATGTCAATAGTGTTTATTGATATAAATTATATATGTTACAAGGATAAGTTTGATAGCTTATCTATTAGGGACTCATTCAGTGAGTTCAATTCATTAATTTTCGTTTGAAAGCCTCTATAGTCTAATTTTCTACGTTCCCTTTCGATAAGCCATTTTTTATTTAACTCTCGTATTTGTAATCTATAAAAGTTTTCTGTAGATTGTGAACATACTGGGTATTCTTCTATTTCTTCAAAAGATTCTTCAGCAAGGAGATTTTTGGTCTTTTTTTCGTCAAGTGAGGTTGCTGTTGATAATCTTTTTTGTTCATGTTCCCTTTCTTTTACCAGGGATTCTACACCGGATTCAATAAATTTATATAACTTCAAAAGCTCTATATTAGTATCATTACTAGATATTTTAAAAAGCTTTTTTTCAGCCTGACTTATTGATTGTGGTTCAAATATCTTTGCAAACAATTTTAATATCTTTGAAATGAATTTTCGATTTATTTTACTTAATTCATCGTATTTAAGTTGCTGAATACTTAACAGCTTTTCTAAATAGTTGATTTTTTCGTTTTTTATCGGTATCTGTTCCTTAATCAGGTCTATAAATGTTTCATCGTGATTATTGATCATGTTCTTGTTATCAGTATTTACCTTATTATAATTATCTAATTCATTAAAACGATAAGCTTTTAAGGTGTGCAGTAGTTCGTCTTGTTGCTGAAATTTTTCAGTCAATTCTATTTCCAAAACTTGCGAAGCTTCTAATTTGTTTAATAAATATGAAAAAAAATCATGATATTGTGAATGTATAGATTCGACATCTTCTTCCATATTATTTTTAAACTCTAAATCATCATGCATGTTATATAAAAAATTTTGGATGAGATCAAAACATTGATTTATTTCTTTAATCGATTTAAAACTGGAGCTGTTAATATTATCTTCATGATTAGGATTATTCATAGTTCCCATTAAACCTCGAGTTATGTTTAATAAATCACTTAGGCGTTTTTCATAAATATTTATTATTTGTATTACTGGCTCTACTTCTTCTTGCAAAACCGTGTGATACTCGTTTTCCAATTCTTGATATTTATGTTCTTGATCATTTAAGCTTGTTTTCAAATGGTTGATTTTTGTTTCATATTCTGTTGATTTGTCCAATATTGCCAAAATCTCTTCTTTATCCGCTTTCAATGCATCTGTTAATATTTTTACTTTGATTTGATACTTTGTTATTTCTTTTTGTAGATGTTGAATTTCAATAACGTTTGATACAGAGAATTCCTTTTTGTTATTATCATCTGGTTTTATCGCTGCGATTTTAGCAATTCCATTATAATTATTATTACTAATACTATCAATATTATTTTTATTATTATTGTTGTTGCCAGAGGATCCTATGACAGTTTTACCACTACTGGAGCTATCTGGTGGAATAGGATGTTGAATATACATAGGATGCTCATTGTGTGATATTTTTTTATCCTGTTCTTTGTCTCTCCAAGGCATAAGATTTTGATCCAATTTAGGTAAAGTTGATTTTGTTGAAAGTTGATCATCTGTAATATTTTCATTTGTATAGTTGCTATTTTTTTTGTAAGTGTCAGTTGATATTGTAATTTTATTATTATTGTGTATATTGTTGAGATTATCGTTGTCATTTTCTTCATCGTCTGAAGATGAGTTGAAAACATCAGATATATTCATAACAGAAGTAAACTGATCAGTTTTATTAGTATTCATTGTCGATTGTTATTTGTTTTTTATTTTTTTATTTTTTATTAGAAAAAGTGAAATGATTTTTATGTCAATATATTATACATGTATTAAAAAAAAGGACAAAAAAAAAAAAACAAACAGTTTCACAAAAAAAAAAGGAACTCCTCATAGGGGGCTCGAACCCCTGACATTTCGGTTCCTTGCAATCACAGAGCTTAAAAGCCGAACACTCTACCAACTGAGTTAACAAGGACGAGTTCCGATTCTTCAGCTATTTTTGTATAAAATGATTGTTTTACCATTTCATTGCAATTGGCTGAAAAAAAAAAGTTATTTTTTCTTCAAGTTGTTTTGTTTCGTGTATAATGACAGTAATCAATACCAGCTTTTTACCTTAAACAAAAAATACACCCACACACCACACATATAAATATAAAATAAATATAAAACAAAATAGAAAAAAAAAAAAAAAAAAAAAAAAAAAAGAAATGTTTCTATTAATATTTTTCAATATTTATTGAACAAAATCATAGAGAAAAAAATTTTTTTTTTTTTTCTCACTTTCCCTCCTCCTCCTCTTTCCCTCCTCCTCCTCTTTCCCTCCTCTTCCAAATCCAACCCATTACTTTCGCTTTTTAAAATATTTTTATACCTAACAATAAAGATAAAAGAAAAGCAATTTAGATTTCAGCTATAATACATTAAAAAAAGTAAAAACATCATCTACAGAATGACTGATACCCTTGCACCTAACTTCCCGGAAATTAAATTAGAAGATATTCATGTTAATGAGGATGAAATTGATTTTTCAGATTTAAAAGAACAATATGAAATCATCTCTGATAACACATCTGAAACAAAAAACAATGTTAAACTGGATAGATTTGTTGTTGTTGATGGCACTCCGATTGCTCCAGAAAGTAAAGTTCCAATTTTAACAAAAGTTTTGACTAAATTATTTAGTCAGGCTGGTGAAATTAAAGATTTTAATTTACCAATGGACACAGAAGAAAAGAAAACCAAAGGTTATTTATTTATTGAATATGCCAACGAGCTCAGTGTCAGGAAGGCTGTTAAATTGTTAAATGGTAAAAAATTGGATGCTAAGCACCGTTTATTTGTCAATTCTTTCCGTGATTTAGAAAAATATGGTTCAACTGAAAATTTTAGTGCTGAATTCAAAGAACCAGTTGTTCCTAAACCAGTTTCCAAAACCCTTTTGGATTCCTGGTTATTAGATGAATACAGTAGAGATCAATTTTCTATTACCCGTGATGATGATACTTTGATTGCTTGGTACAGAGGTGCTCATAAGCCAGAGAATATTGTTGAACCAAGAAGAAATTGGTCGAATGCACCAATCAAGTTCTCACCATTTGGTACCTATGTTTTATCCTTACATGAACATGGTGTCCAATCCTGGGGTGGCCCTGAGCTACAATTGTTACATAAATTCTTTCATCCTCAAGTCAGAGCTGTTCACATTTCACCAACCGAAAAATACTTAGTTACCTTTTCACCCAAACCAATTATGTTAAGTGATAATGCTGAGCTCAATGGGCCATTCACTCCTGAAATGGAGGGGCACAATATTGTTGTCTGGGACTTGGCCACAGGTGTTTTATTAAAAACTTTTGGTATTCCAGGTAATCAAGAATTTCACTGGCCAATGATTAAATGGTCTTATGATGATAAATATTGTGGTCGTATAGGACCAAATGCCATTGCTATATATGAGCCAGAAAACAACTTTCAACTTTCTAGAGGCGAGTTATTAAAGGTTAATGACGTCCAAGATTTTGAATTTGCTCCTACAGGTGTTTTGTTACATAAGGCTAGAAAAAGCAATGCTTCCAAAATTACTCCAGAAGACTATTCTACTGTGTTGTGTTACTGGACTCCAGAAAATAATAATCAAAGTTGTAAAGCCACCGTTATGGAGCTTCCTAAAAGACGTATTTTAAGAACTGTAAATTTGGTCCAAGTTTCTGATGTCAGATTTCACTGGCAATCTAACTCAGAATATCTTTGTGTTCAAGTCGATCGTCACACCAAATCCAAAAAATCTATTTTCACCAATTTGGAAATATGTAAGATGGGAGAACGTGATATTCCGGTAGAAAAAATTGAATTGAAAGATCATGTTTTAAGTTTTGCATGGGAACCAAAGGGAGACAGATTTATTACTATTTCTATCGATGAGGCTGGCAGAGATGAAAATATTGCAGTTCCACAAAACGTTGTTACATTCTTTGCACCAGAGGTTGATAACGTTACCAAGACCGGTAAAGGTGCTGCTGCTGGTAGCGATGTTAAAAGCTGGAAAAGCGTTTATAGTTTGCCTAACAAATTTAGTAATAAGATTTCTTGGTCTCCAATGGGTAGATTTGTTTGCATCACCACATTGATTAGACCACCACAGGTTCGTAACCAAAGTGAATTTTTATTTTATGACATGGACTATCCAGGTGAACACATCTTAAATAAGGAAAATAAGACCGGTGCTAATAAGAATGGTGTCAACTGCAACTTAAGAGATATTAGTAATGGTAAATACGGTAGTGGGACAAATATGCAGTGGGACAAATCTGGTAGATATTTAGCATGTTGGTCATCCTATTTGAGGCATAGGGTCGATAACGGGTATAGAGTTTACACATGTACTGGTAAGTTAATTAGACAGGAAGGTATAGATGGTTTTGTGTCATTTTCTTGGAGACCAAGACCAGACCATTTATTGAGTAGTTCTGAAATTAAAAAGATTAAGAAGAACTTTAAGGAGTACAGTGCTAAATTTGAGGAAATGGACATGATGGAAGCTAATGAAGCTCTCAGAACTGCTATTTTGGATCGTCGTTCCAAATTACAAAATTGGAATAGTTTCAGAGCAGCAACTCAAAAATCAGTTGCACCATATAAGATTTTTGAGAACTTTTCTGAAGTTGAAGATCACACTAAGTCTTTAATTACCATTGAAGAAATTCAAGAAAAGATTTTGGAAGAAAAGAAAGAAGTAGTTTAATTTTGATAGTTGTAATTTTCTTTTTTTTTTATTTAAATTTTTTTTTTTTTTTTATTGTTAATTGTTTTATTGATTTTATAGTCATTAAAATTGCTTATTGTATATTAACATATTATAATATATTTATTATATATATATATATATATATATATATATTTATGTACATGTTTATTGTATCAAAGGATTAAAAAAATCAAATATATGCATCAAATACTTGAATGAATCCAGTGAAATAATAAAATAGGGGGATAATCATTAAGATAAGTCCTTTTTGGTTTTCAATTGTAATCCATGCCATTTAGGTATATCTTCCTTTAAAATCTGATTAATCAATTTATGTTGTTTAACGATATTCAAATCATTAAATTTTTTACTGGTAACTTCAATGGCAAACATACTACCACAGCCGCCGCTAATATCCATGACGTTTAGATAGGATGGGTTTAAACTATTTTTTAACTTTTCACTTATCAATTTTTCTTCAGGAGTAGATGAACTAATGCTGTTGTTGGTACTAAAAAGACGTATATTATTAAAACTGTTATGTTTAATAACAAAATTACGTACAATGGGCCTTGTTATAAAGTTTTGTATTGTGTTCTTGGACATTTTCACAAATGCTGAGTGATGTAGTGTATATGTTATGGCTTTTTTCAAAAAAAAAAAAAAAAAGTTGGATTTATTATTTATTAGTTAAGTGTTTGAAGTAGGAGAATATTGTATATATTTTTTATACTTAAAAGTCTTTTTTAGCAAGTAGAATAACAATAATCTGGTAAAAGAACATTAGAAAATGCCAATCTTGCATCCATTTAGTTTAAATATTTTGTTTTTTTTTCTTATTTTTTTTTTTTTGGGTTATATTTTCTTACGAATATAAAAAACCGGTGAAAAGTTCGGAAATAAACCTTTGTCTTAATTATTAAAAATATTATAAATAGTTAACAACATCCATTACACATTTATAAGAATATATCCAACATCACTGATACCCAATTCCCATATGCTTTTAAGGACAGGAATACAAAATAAACGCATTTCTGCTATTATTGTCACTGCAACTACAAAAAATATAAGAAATTTGACAACGGTAACAATACAAAAAAATTTGTTTACGTACAACACCTTAGTTAAAAGAAACATGTCAAGTGACAATACACAACTTAATAGCTCAACTACTGGTCCAATAGCAACTACAATTATTGAGAAATTGAATACTGAACTTCCAAATATCGAACATTTTGAAATATATAATGACTCTTATAAACACTCTGGGCATCATGGCATTAGTGAGTCCAGTAATAGAACTGAGTCACACTTTAGATTGGTTATAGTGAGCGATATTTTTGAAAAATTGTCGCAGCCAAAGAGACACAGACTTATATATAAAATATTACAAGATGAGTTGAATGGTTCGGTTCATGCATTACAATTGAAAACTAAAACACCAGAAGAATATAATAAATAGCATATAATCGATTTATTTATTTATTTATTTATTTTTTTATTATTATTATTTTTTTTATTTAATCGTTTATGAAACAATATTTAGTGATTTTCTTGATCAGATTTTAAAAATTCTTGATAAGCTTCTAAACTTAACAAATCTTGATTTTCAGCTAGACTTTCCAACGAATCAACTTGGACTTTAGTTAACCAACCTTTACCAAGTGGATCTTCATTAATAAATTGTGGAGAATCGTTTAAAGCTTCGTTAGGTTCTAAAACTTCACCGTTAACAGGAGAATAAACATCACTGGCACTTTTGACACTTTCTATGGAACCAAAAGATTCACCTAATTCCAAAGCAGAACCTTGTTCTGGTAATTCAATGTATGTGGCATCACCTAAAGCATCAGCAGCGTATTTTGTGATACCAATGAAGGCCACTCCATCTTTATGAGCGGCAATCCATTCATGTTGGTTGGTGTACTTAATAATGGAAGGACCTTCACTAGAATAGGTAAATGGTAATTCTGTTTTTGTCAAAGCGTTAGTAGAATTGAACCTAATAGTGCTTAATCTTAAAGTCCTAGTAAAAGTGCTTGAACTGAGAATGGTGGATTGTCTTAAAGTTCTAGATAAAAACATTTTTTTTTATTTTTTTTTTTTTTAGTGATAAATATATATAATGTATATATTTAGATACTTATATTCAGGGGAGGTTTGCCAGAGGGGAGGGAATGTTAGATGGGTGATTCTTTTCATTTCTTACAAGAAAAAAGAAAAAAAAAAAAAAAAAAAAGTTATTATAAGAATAATGTATATTGGAATCATTTATATATATATATATACAAATATATGTTTAATTATAACTAAGTTTATTAATTGATGCTAAACAGATAACATAGCTAATGATTTTAAAATAAGAGGAAAAAAAAAAAAAAAAAGGTTGGAAGACAAACAAATAAAAAGAAGTTAATTATTGATAATATTTTTGACCTCTTTTGCTATGATTTGACTTCTTTTGTCTTTTTTTCTTTTTTCTTTTTTTCTTTTTGAATTCGTTTTTGCACGTGGTTTGGATGTGTGGGTGTGGTCGTAAATGTGTGTGGGTGTGTGGGTGTGTGGGTGTATGTGTCAAAAAAATAAAATTGAAAAAGAAAAGAAAAGAAATTAAAAAAAAAAGAAATTAAAAAAAGAAAAAAAAAAAAAAACAATACAAAACAACGCAAATAAACCACAATTAATTTTTTTTTTTTTTTTTTTTTTTAATTATTCCCTCTTACTATCTAACTGTTTTTTTTTTTTTTCTTTCTCGAGAATTATTTACACTTTGATATCCCAATCCATTACATTTAAAAATCTTTACATAAAAAACTATTTAAAGAAAAGAAATCAATATATATATATATGTATATATGTATATGTATATGTATATATATAACAGAATATAAGAAACGGTTGCCTTCATTATAACCAAGATTATTACCCTACTCAGCTTTCATTCCAATAATAAATAAAACTCTATGCCGAACAATAACAACAACGCAATGCATTTATATCACGTTTCCGGTGCTTCCACTGCCAACAACTTTTTTCAAATTCAACGTATAATAGAAAAATACTTTGAAAACAACAAAAGTGAAAATAACATTTCCACCGAGACTCTTCCATTTCTCAAGCATTTCAATAATATTGTAGATTTGGTTACTTTTATATATAAAAAAAGATTGGAAAACGATTTGAGTTATGAAAAACACACAACTTTAATTATTTATGATGTTGACCAGCCCAAAGGCAACGATACAGAGACAAATGATCTAAACTCTTTAAATTTCCACGATTTTAAACTATTGTTTGATAATTTTTTTGGTGTTTTACAATTTAGTGTGGTCCAATACCATTCCATCCTTGATAATAATTACCAACTTTTAAATGACTTCATACACAGTGACTTAAGCATTTACAAGCCTATTTTATCCAATAGATTAAATAGAATAGATCATTGGTGCTATACTAAAGACACCAAAAATTCGTATGGATGTACTAATTGTATCTATTCAATGTACAATCATTTGCTTAAGTCCATGGAAATATCCAATGACACCACACCTGCTTCTTTGAAATTACAGAAAATCTACCAACTAATTTACACTAACATAAATTTCAAGGAAGTTTTATTAAACCTCTTTTTTAATAAGACCAGAAATTCTACCAATTTGCTAAACGATTTGACTTCGAAAGTAAATACGTGGGACTTTAATGCTTTGGCTTACACCTTAAAAGAATTAGTTGTAATAAGTTATATATTGTTGGCCGATGTAATGAGTTCAAATGGATTATTGAGTGATAATGGCAATAGCAGCAACAGATTGTTGGGTTTCATTTTCATTACCGAATCTTTGTATCATCAAGGCAACAAGTTCCATAACTTTAAACACGGTGTGGATGTTTTACAGGCAACCTATTGGTTATGCAAATGCTTGAACAATTTTATTACACCAATTGATAAGCTATTGGTTTGTATTTCTGCTATAGGACATGATGTTGGACATCCAGGCACTAATAATATGCTACTAAACGATAAAATTTGTCCCATCTCTAAAGAGTTTTACCACAATAACAGTGTTTTGGAAAATTTCCACTCAGAGATATATATCAAATTAATAAATATTTCACAAGTCTTAAACAACAAAAATCTGTTATCTCAACTGGAGAGCGATGATTTGATTCAAAAAATCATCTTGGCGACAGATATGGCCAAGCATGGAGACTTTGTTAAATACATTGATTGCTCACAAAAGGAAACCAATTCCTCTATTTTGAAAGAATTGATCATTAAGGCAGCTGATATTTCTAACGTTACTAGGCCTTTGTGTGTATCTGTCAAATGGGGTGTGTTAATTGTTTATGAATTTAACGAATGCAACAAATTGAAAGAAAACAATGATAATAAAGATATTAAAACAACACAACTTGATGAAAATAAACGCCAGAAACGTGAAGATTATGATACGGAATTCATTATGCCATCCAGTGTGGAAGAATGTGTGCAAAAATATCCTGGGTTGCCTGCAGGGCAATTGTTTTTCATTAACACTTTTGCATTGGAATTATTTGAGAAATTGAGTGACAAGTTTGAAAATGAATTACATTTCTTGTTAGAAAATATATTATCAAATAAAAGATATTGGGAATCACGTACATGATTAGCAGCACCTGAGATGCAAAATGAGAGACAAAAAAATAAAATAAAAAAAGCATAAAAAATAATACCGTTGAATCTATAATTTTTCTTTTTTTTTTTTTTTTTTTTCCATGGTGAAACATGGCATTTTAATTATCTATTGTATTAATTTCTAAATTTTTATTTTTTTAAAATGCTTTTTTCATCAATAATCTTAAAAATTTTGAAAAATATTTTTCAAACTTTGATATCTAGATATTATAAACAGATATAAAATTGAATAGCTTATACTATTATAAATTACTTATTTTTATTTCTATATGTTCGTGCTTTTACTATTTTATGTCGATACTATACATGTTGTAGTTTAAAGCGTGGTTTTTAATTCAAAATAAAAAAAAAAAACATTCATTTAATCTTTTATTTATTTGTTTGTTTTTTTGTTTATTTATTCAGGTTTATACAGTGTAGCATCTTAACGTTATGTTGTATACATTTTGATATTTCACCAATATTAATTGCTGAAAAACAAAAAAATGAAAAAAGAAAAAAGAAAAAAGAAAAAAGAAAAAAGAAAAAAAAAAACCCCCTTGTTATTTTGTCTGTTATTGTATTAACCCTTGTTCTTTATATTCTTTGACAATGTTAAATGCTTTTAATAACTTTCTACGTGCGCCTAAGGCAGTGACACCGATAGTCTCTAACTGAGGATCATCATAGTATATTAATTCTTGCCATGGGACGTCTTTTAAGACATCTGTATATTTATGTAATCTTAATGATTTTAACCATGCGGGGAAATTATTCAACAGTTTTAAATCAGTTAATAATACTGGGTCCATAGAGTTATTTGCAGGTATGGTAAAATTTTCAGTATTAGTATTAGTGTTAGTGGCATTATTACTTGTTGCGGTAGTTTGAACTGTAGCATTATTTGAAATCATATTATGATTTTTATGACTAATTTTGTTACCGCCACCATGATTCTTATAGTTGCCATTTACACTGGTATAATTATGATACTGGCCATTGTGATAATGTTGGTTGTTAGCGTTAGTGTTGTTACCTGTATAGTATGAAGTGTTACTATTATTATCATTCGCACTTAAATATTTAATTCCATTATACTTTTTGTAATTACTATTACTACCGTTGCTGCCCATGATACGCATAGAATATTTATTCATATTAGAATTGTTGTTAACTGTTGTGTTATTTAAAACATTATTAGTAACAGTAGTTTTTACATTTGTATCATTGTTTGTTTTATTACCTTCATTATTATCATGAGTTAAAGTATTCCCATCATTACCATTTGTATCACCAGAAGCAACCACATTTTTAAAAGTCTCCTTTCTATATGGATCAGCGCTCTTGGGTCTGGGGCTTAACATATATTCATATATCGAAGGTTGTGGGCTCGAAATTCTGTTTGGAATAGCTAGATTGTTGTTATTACTATAGTCCTGTCGATTCAATAAGTACGTTTTGTTCGCATCTTCTTCCAAATTATGCGATTCATGCACTTGATCGTCATTGACATTACTCCCGGTAACGATAACAGAATCTAAATAACCTCCAGCGTTATTGCAGTTCCCACCACCGGTTGCAGGGGCAGACAGCGTTGACTCTAGTGGTGAAAATCCATTTAAAACCTCATCCATAGTATTCATTACCATATTAGCTTGCTGTTGCTGAGGAATTGGTGAAGCAACTGGAGATGGCGAAATGTATCCGCTATTAATCAAGCTATCCAACTTCCATTTAGTGTATTGTAAAACCTCCTCTCTCAAGGATGATAATAAATTGTCCATCACAGTATTTTGCTGAGACACAGTTAATTCATTGAGCCAATATACTAATTGATTCACGTCTTGTGTGAAATTAACCATATTATTGCAGTCCAAGGTAAATCCAGTATTATTGTTGATATTCTCAACATTTTTATTACTCAATTTTTCTGGTACATTCATAGCAGTAAAGTTAATTGGAGTAGGGGAATCCAAACCATATGAATCTAAATAATTTGATGCAGCAGAACCAGAATTTATGACTGGAATCGGTGAATTTTCTCCTTTAATGGTATTGCTTAATTTAGGGGATAGTAGTACTGCGCCTGGGTATGCTCTAGGTGATAGTTGCCTTTTCGGTGAGGTAGGGGTCATATCACTTTGGTATGTACAATGTTTTCAAGCAATAAGATAGAGTTTACGTTTCGAGGATAAGATTCGAATGGAAAGGGGAGAAAAAAGGAAAAAAAAGAAAAGGGAAAAAAGAAAAAGGAAAAAGGAAAAAGGAAAAAGGAAAAAGGAAAATGCAAAATACAAAGTACAGAATACAAAATACAAAATACAAAATACAAAATTAAAAAAATACAAAGAAATGAAAAAAAGGACAACAAACTTGTAATTAGTTAATAAAAACTGGTTAAAATAACATCTTTATAATCGCTTACAACCAAGCTTGTTTTATATAACAAAAAATTCAACTAGAAAGTCAGCACGAGGTTGAAATTAAGGGATTGAAAATCAAAAAGAATATTTTTTTTTTTTTTCCTTTTGTTTGATTTTACTCGCATAAATATTTACCAAACGATTAATCCACAATGCCGAAAACACACCATCATAAAAATACGGACTACTCTAATCCAAGTCGTTTGTAATTTTCTACGTAAATTTAAAAGTATACTAAATCAAATCAAATTAAATTAACTTATATTATATTATATTATATTACACTAAACTAAAGCAAATTAAAAATCTCATTAATAAAACTTCTTGATAATACTTTCACATTGTTCTTTGAGGTCTGGGTGTTGCCCCATTAAATCTTTCAAAAATTCATGTATTAATGATTTTAAAGGTGGTCTAAACATTATCAAAAATTTTAAACTTTGAAACCCCAACTGACTTCTTGATGGATCTTTGCATAAACTCTTGATATGCTGTAAATGTGTATTGTCCAAAGAAGGTAGCTCACTGATCAATCTAATAAACTGTCTTCTGTGTGTATTATCTATAAATGGAATTAAACCATCAAAAATCTTATTACTCCATTTGCTATAATAATCAGGAACTTGAATTTTGTCTTTTGATTGCGAACGCAACTGTATACCAAACCATTCCTCATTCATCCATTCTACAACTACATCTATCCTGTTCGCAAAATCTTGGATAAAATACTCGTACAATTTGTTTCTAATAACGTTGGCAAAATCGTCTTCTTTCTCTGTTAAGCCTCTACTAGATAGCCTACTTAGTATAGTTATCCAAGATCCCTTATGATTCCATTGAGATAGTCTGGTGCTATTGTTACTAACCACGTTGTTATTCGCCGTATCGCTAGTATCATCTTTAGATAATTCTATGATATTATCCACTATATCGCCCACATGCTCTATCTTTTCCTTTTTAGTCAAATATTGGCTGTTTCTGTTAACATCATCTATCTTTTCCCTTTTCAAAGGTACATCCGGCGTATAATCGTCATCTTCGTCATCTTCATCAGCATCTTCTTTTTTCTCTACCTCTTGCTTAGGATGTGTTCCTTTGGCGACTAGGTGATTATTTTTCTTGGATTCCTTCTTTTTTGGTCCATCTTCTTGCTCCCACTTTCTTTTATTGTTGATATTGGTACTAGTAGTATTAATATTAACAGCAGAATTTAATGAAATGTATTCTGTAGTTTTCTGAGCATAAACTGTAGCCAAATCCGTTAAGCGTTGTACTATTTTAGAGCTATTGTTTTTATTTGATATAACATCAGTACTTAATTTAATTAACATTCCTTTAGATAAACATGATAGATCAAAGGCGTACCCATGTTTTTTCAATCCAATTGAATTATACAATCCGACTAAACTATCTTCAGATATTGGAATTATGTTACCAGTAACATCGCTATTAACGTTACTTTCAGATTTAAGAAAATCTCTCAATCTCAACAAATATATGTATTCTTTACTTTTGGCATATTTTGACACGATTTTTGTGGGCAATTTGTTTTTTTCAAATTGACTTGAATCAAAGTTTAAAATACCTTTACTTTTGGTTTCCTCACCAATAACATTTAAAGTTGCAGCAATTTTACTCAATTTTGAGTATAACGTACCATTAGCTAGGCTTTTGGTTAATATACCATTTCTAATGACAAAATTAACAAAATTCTTGTAGCTCCTTTCAATAAATCTCTTGCTCAGTCTGAACTGCAAGGCCGATTCATCCAATTGTTGGTATTTAAGATCAATATTAAACTTTAAAATGCTATTGAAAATTCTAATACAACTCTGCGGTCTTTGCTGCATAATGAAAACTAAACAATTTAATATAGCTTGGAAAACTGGAGTATTTAACATAATTTCATCGTCAACTAAATAATTTAATAGAATATCCAAAAATTTTCTACCTAACATTTCAATGGTTTGTTTGGGTTGAATAACTGGGTGGTTATTGGGAATTGCACCTATCGAACAACCTTTCCCGTTGGTGTGAACAACAATAATCTTGCTAAAATACCTAACTATATTACATTTGAGACGCACATCCCTACTATGAAACTTAAACGGGTTCAACAACTCATCATAATTTTTACTGATGTTTATAATATTGTTTACATGTATCCTAGTGTTTGTTAAATTATTCCAAGTTTCTAATAAGAGTTTTTGGAATCCAGTTAATAAGTCCCAAATTTGACTATTAGAAGTCTTAGCTACCAAATCAAATAACCCTTCATAGGTGTATGCAATGACAACAGTAACATCAGATAAACAATACAACAGTTTATCATTGTAATTGGTACTGTTGTTATAATTACGGCACACAGTTATTAATGTATTTAAATGTTTAGAAACTATAAATGGCTTTTCGGTATCTTTAATTGATGAATGATATAAAACATCAACAAACAATGAAGTACCAAATTTAAATAAGTCTATATTATCATCGGTATTGTTGGAATTTGATTCAAATCCTAAAGTACTATTAACAGTGTTGGTATTTGCAGAAGAAATTAGCTGAAAAGTGGTATCTAAAACCTGAACAAGAGCTAATTCTGGATTACTAGAGGTTAAAGCCAATTCTCTTGCTTTTTGTAATTGGTTGACAGGCATAACAATCGATAAAAAGTTTTTTTTTTTTTTGGAAAAGATTTTTTTTAATTATTGTTATTATTATTTTTTATTATTTTTTTAATTTCTATTGCGTGATTAATCGAATGATATATAATGACCTCCAAAAAAAGGTTCAACGAAATGGTTCTTGTCAATTCAAGGCATAAATGCTTTAAGAGATGCAATGGCGTAAAGTTGTGTACAGATTGAAAATTATATAAGAATCAAAACAACTATTAAATATTTTTGTCCATAAACAAGCAAAAAAAAATTAAAAAAAAAAAAAAAAAAAAAAAAAAAAAATAATTGTACTGACTGGATGTTTAACCGGGTAAACCAAGTATAGTATATCTTATACTGATTATCACCATTTCTTTTTTTTTTTTATCTGCGCAGATTTTACAACAATCTCATCTATTTAACTACAATGACAGTGTAAATGCAATCTATTTTCATTGTTAAACCCATTCAACCTTTTCCGTTGCTGTGATTTAAGTTGGTATTTAATAATGTCACAAGTTACTACACACACATATATATACTACTTTGGAAATGTCCTGGGTACTATATCAATCAAAAAGTCATACATATCACTTTTTTGTAAAGCTTCGGCCACATCTTGCTTCTGTAAAGTCCGTCTCTTATCACCATCTGCAACGCACCAAGCTCTCACAGTCAACTCTGTTATGAAAATTTCACAAGCTTGTGAAAAAAGTATAGGTGTTTCAGCACTTATCATCTTAACATTTTCATCTGTTTTCATAACTTTTTTAATCCTTGCCAGTGGTAACGAATGTGATTTAAAATCATTCTTAATATTTGTATATGGTTCATTAGTGCTTTCTATTTGATTGATCAGCTGCTGCCAAAAGTCAATTAGTAAATCTCTATATTTACCTTCTAGCCCTTGTGCTACATTCCTAAACACATCTTCTTCATCTTCAACAAGAATTTCTTCTTCTTCTTCTTCTTCTTCCTCTTCAGCTTTTCCTTTTTCTCCTTCCGTTTTCCTCTCTCCTTTGTCAAAAGTGTTTTGGTTATAATTCTCCATTCCCCCTTGTATTGGGTACGAGGCTTGTATATTGTTGTCTGTAGCTGATGATGAGATATTTTGTATTAGAGATTCATGTAAATTTAGAGTATTATTATCGTTGACATTATCTTGTATTGTGGTATCTATATTATTAGTGGTAGTACTATTTGCTGGTAAATTATTTATTTCAGTAGCTTCTACACCTGAGTTGACTCTTATAAGATGAGCATTGTTAATATTATCCATTATTGAGTATATTTTTCTTTTCTTTTATTGATAAAGAGTTATTCTTTCCTTTCCTTTTGGGTGGTGGGGGGATAGTGTTTTTTTCTTTTTGTTTTTTTTTTTAAAAAGTTGATTTGAAATAAAGTTGTTTATAATCTAAATTACTATCCTTTGTAGTTAATATTAATTTTGAAAATGAATGTGAACATTTGTTAAAAGATTGTTTGTTACTAAATGTTATCGTTAAAAGTGATGTTAAATTTATTATTATTTTTATTTTTTTTTTTTTTTTTTTTTAGTTATTTTTTAAAATTACATCTATTTATATAACTCTTACATTTCATTTTCCAAGCATTCTTGCCTTTTTATATATTATTATGTTCTTTTGTTCATTTCCTTGATAATAGCAACTGAACCATTTACTAAATATAACAACAATAGATCTATATATATATTGTGTTAATTCTTTTTTCCTACTCCACACTAATGAAACCATTTCAAAGTTTCAGTACAACTATAAATGAAGTACTTCCCCCTTTAAATCCAGAAACACATAAAAATAGCAATCATAATAATAATAATAATAATAATAATAATAGTACGAATAGTAAAACTAATGACACTCATAATACTAAGACACCTGTGAATACAGTATCAGCATCCACCACTTTACCTGGTACTCCAAACAATGACTCGTCAATCATAGATCATTATTATGAGGAGCCAGAAAACTACTTGGAAGTCGAGGTTATTGATCCCAAAACACACTACGATCCTAAGGATCCAAGAACACCATTATATACAGATTATGAAATTATATGTCGGACAAATTTACCTTCTTTCAAGAAAAAACTTGCTAAAGTACGTAGAAGATATAGTGATTTTGAATACTTTAGAAAAACGTTAATAAAAGAATTAGCTCTTAGCAGTGCTACATCTAAAGCTGCTTCTAAAATAGTCGTTCCACATTTACCTGGAAAAATATTATTTAGCAATAGGTTTAGTATGGATTGTATTGAGAATAGAAGACAAGATTTACAAGACTGGTTGGGTGTAGTTGCTGGACACCCATTGTTACAGAGCGGTAGTAAAGTATTGACTAGATTTATTGAAGAAGATACATTTGTAGGTTGAAAAGTAGACGAAACTTAAATAGAGCAAAGTTTTTTTTTTTTTTTTTTTTTTTTTTTTAATATCTCTAAAATTTTATATCCTTTTTAATGTTCAATAATTACTACTATTTATGCATCCTTGCTCTATATTAAATTAAGGTGTTGTTCTGAGCCATTGTTATAAAACCCAGTACCTAAACATTATTTTATGTTAATAAATAAGGTGAGATTGGTATTTAAACGGGAAGGGAACCCCATCATGTTAAGTTGAATGAATTTTATTCTTTCTTGTGTATATTTTTTACCTTTTTTTCTTTTTTTTATTCTAGCATGCGCTGTAAATCACAATATTATTTTGAATAAATTACTTTATAAGCCTTGCCAATTTTGCAAATTTATTCCAAAAAAAAAAAAAAAAAATAAAACAAAAAAAAATTTTTTTTTTTTTCTTGCTTAAAAAATTTCCTTTCTCTTTTTTTTTTTTTTATCTATCTTAACGTATATTTATTATCACATAAAACATTTTCAAAAATATTTATAATTGAGCATCAAAAATAAAAAATAAACCAATAAAACGTCAACAACAAATAAAAAAAAAAAAAGGAAATGAAAAGCAAATTAACTTTATTGGACGTATTTAATAAAACTGAAGAAGATGTTCGTTTGAGAACTAGGTCGGGAGGATTAATAACACTAGGTTGTTTATTTACTGTATTCCTATTATTGTATAGTGAATGGAAGCAATTTAATACAATTACTACCCATCCAAGCTTGGTGGTTGATAGAGATCGCAATTTAAAATTAGATATAAATTTGGATGTAACCTTTCCTCATATGCCATGTGAATTATTGAGTTTAGATATCATGGATGATTCTGGTGAAGTTCAGTTAGATTTATTGTCTTCAATTTTTGCTAAAACCCGATTAGATTCTGATGGTAATATTTTGGATAAAGAAGTTCCATTTGATACTACCGATGACACTAAAGAATTAGTACCGGAAGATTATTGTGGTCCTTGTTATGGTGCCCGGGACCAAAATAATAACGATAATTTACCCAAGGAACAAAAAGTTTGTTGTCAGACTTGTGATCAAGTTAAAGAAGCATATGTTAATGCAGGCTGGGCCTTTTATGATGGCCGTGATATCGAACAATGTGAAAAAGAAGGATATGTTAAAAGAGTTGAAGAGACTATCAATGAAGGCTGTCGAATCCAAGGTACCGCTAAATTGAACAGAATTCAAGGTAATCTCCATTTTGCTCCAGGGAAGCCATACAAAAATCCAATTAATGGTAACGGTCACTTTCATGATGTTTCCTTGTACAATAAGTTTCCTAATTTAAATTTCAACCATATCATTCATGAATTAAGTTTTGGACCAAAGAATACTAAAAATGACCAAGTTTTATCCAGACCTTTGAATGGACATGAAGAAATACATATGGACAACGCACACAATATTCATTATTCCTATTTCACTAAGATTGTGCCAACTAGATTTGAATATATTGATGGTACAAAATTGGAAACTACACAGTACAGTGCCACAATGCACGAAAGACCAGTTGAAGGGGGTAGAGACGAAGATCACCCTAATACTGTTCATAGCAGGGGCGGTATTCCAAGTTTATTTGTATTTTTTGAGATGGGACCATTAAAAGTTATTAACAAGGAAGAGTTTAAAATGACCTGGGCTTCTTTTATTTTGAACTGCATTACCTCGATTGGTGGTGTTTTAGCTGTTGGTACAGTTGTTGATAAAATGACATATAAAGCTGCACAATATATAAGACAAAAAAAAGATTTGTGAATAATAATAATAATAATACTAATAATAATTTTATATGTAAATTTGTTTTATATTTTTAAAAGAGAAACTATTCTATGTGTGTATATTTCCTAATATGGTAATAATATCCTAAACCGGTAATTGGGAGGATGTTTGTAGTAATGGGAGTAGAAATTAAGTTTGTTTTGTTTTGTTATATTTAAATTGATTATTTCTGCAGTTTTTCTGTGTAAATCACGAGAGGAAACGAAGCGAAATGAAATGAAACGAAACGAAACGAAACGAAACGAAACGAAACGAAAAGAATATGGAAATTACGTTATGTTTGAAACGGTAAAAAAACAAAATAAAAATGGAAAGTTGTTTATGCTAAAAATAATTTTTTGTCTTTTATTATCATTACTGCCATATATATCCAAATTATTTGTTTTCTCTTCTTTCTTGCCCATATTACTTCAACAACAAAGATATCCTTTATATTACCGCCACCTCAAAAATATCAATTATTAAATAGTCCATAAAAAAAATAAAAAAAAAAAAAAAAAAAAGAAAACAGTCCAATCTATACCAATTTTCTAATGAACCTTCTAAATAATACCCATAGTACAATATCGTTACCCTCTTTTGAGATGAATAATACTTCTCAACTATTAAATAAAAGGGTTACTGAAAAAGATTCATTATACTATATTTGTTTAATAGTTAAAAAAAGATTAGAGCAGCTACCTCTGCTAAAACCATATCTAAACTTAGCATATTCCACCGCAGAACTACTTTGCGAGCGTCAAGCATTGTTGTTGGCTCAAAGGAAACAACAACTCCATCAGAGTTATGATTCTATTACACTCATTTCATCATCCAATTCTAGTTTCCTACAATCTCCTGGTAATAGAATAAGCTCTGTCTCAAGTATATCTATGGATTCAATGGATAGTGAAAAAATAAGCACCACTTCTTCAAATGAAGGTGCTTTTGTTATGAGAAGTTCATCGCACAGTTCTAGCAGCAATCTTTCAAGTAACAAAAATGATCTATTGACCTTTTCAATAGGTATTTTGCCCATCACCACAGATTGTGATCCGGTCACCCAATTATCTAATTTGTTCCAACAAGGATCCCCGTTATGTATTATATTCAATGCAGTTAAACCACAACATAAATTAACTGTTGTTTCAAGCGATGATATAAAAGTTTGTAAAAAATCCATATATGATTTTATATGTGCTTGCAAAATGTATTTGACTTTGACTGATGAAGAATTGTTCACCATATCTGATATTTTTAGCAATTCCACAGAGAAATTGATCAAAATACTTGATGTTATAAAGACCTTGTTGGATTCAGCGCCATCTATCTTCCCCTCAAGTTCAGCAATAACGTACACCGCTAGTATAGCCAATTCTAACACAGATCATGGCAAAATTGTGCGCGAGTTTTTAGAAACTGAAAGGAAATACGTTTATGATTTAGAGATTCTTTATAATTTCAGCAAACAATTGGTGGACTATAACATAATAAATACGGAAGAGTTATATATGTTATTTCCCAACTTACATGAAGTTATCGAATTCCAAAGAAGATTTTTGATATCTTTAGAAGTCAATGCACAGGTAGAAAATGAAATGCAAAGAATTGGGTCTATATTTGTGCATTCTCAAAACTTTTTTAAATTATATGAGCCATGGTCTATTGGGCAAACTGCGGCAATTGATTATATTGCCTCCTTGCCGAGCTTCAACGCTAATGCATCACATTTAATCATAAAAAATAAATTGGAATTACAATCTTTTCTTTTAAAACCAGTCCAAAGACTATGCAAATATCCATTGTTATTAAAACAATTATTGCAAACCACACCTATAGAGTCTCCTAATTACAAAGAAATGGAACTGGCTGTGGATATTTCAAAAAGTGTGGCCAAAAATATTAATGAGAATCAAAGAAGAACGGAAAACCACGAAGTTGTCAAAGAACTATATGGTCGTGTTAACAATTGGAAAGGATATCATATTTCCAAATTCGGTGAATTATTATTTTACGATAAAGTTAAAATATCTTCTGGGGGAGATATTTCTGACTCAGATAGGGAATTCGAAGTTTTCTTGTTTGAAAAAATTATAGTTTTGTTTAGTGAATCAGGTCATTATGTTGGAAGTGATGGGCTTAGTGGCGGAAGCAGTGGGTTGGGATCTGCTGGTAATAGTTTAAAAAAAACTGCTAGCAGCTCTTTAATTTTAAAAAAGAAATTATCAAATACCGTACCAACATTGACCAATGGTAAAAAAACCAAACTAGATCTAAGAGGTAGAATTATGATTATCAATATAAATAAAGTTACTCCAATAGGAAATCACAATTTAAACATCACATGGGAATCACCAAAAGAGCAGGGTAACTTTGTTCTGAAATTTAGAAATGAAGAAACCAGAGATAATTGGAACCAATGTTTGCAGGATTTATGTAAACTTTATCGAGCTGAGTTTGGGACGGCTGACACTGGTTCTCGTCAGAATAGTTTTATTCAAAGTTTTTCTAATATCAATATTAATAATAATAGTAATAATAATAATAATAATAATAATAATAATCATAATCATAATAATCATACTAGTATTAGTAGTGGTGCTGCGAGCATTAGTAGTGCTACTGGTAATAATAGTAGTTCGGCTAATATTGTAAATAACAACAATATTAATGGGAGCTTATCTTCAAGATCAAGCGCATATTCTAACTTAAAGAATTCATCAGCATCAGGTCGTAATCAGCACTATAATAGTATGTCTTCCTTAAATGGGTTTCAGGTAGGTACAGGCACAAATAATTCCAATAGTAGTACTATTAATGTAAATAATTCTAATGGGCTACAAACACGACTATCTTCGTCTGGATCGTCAAATCGTCATATTTCTGATGTTTTACCTAAGAACAGCACCAATTCATCATCAGCTACATTAAGTAACTTTGAGCATGAGTTGAAATTAATAACCGAAAATAATAACAATAATAATGATATAGGATACAAAAATTCAATTCCTGATAATGCAATAATGTGCAGAATCTCGTTTAATGAAGATGCTAAAGTCACAATTATGATACCTAAGAATGTTCCATTCGATACACTATTCAAAACAATTCAAAGAAAGGTTTCACATATTGGTAATATGAAAAAAATTAAGTATCAAGATGAAGATGGTGACTTTGTAAATATGCAAAGTGAAGATGATTGGGAAGTTGCAAAGGAAATGTTGGATGATAATAATGAATATACGTTGAACGTTACAGCTTATACTTAGATAAACGATGTAAATTAATATTATAGATATGTATTGAAACTTAATATATATGTGTGTGTATGTATATGTATGTATATATATATTCCATTCATTATTTAGTTTTATATTCGATTGCATAATTATTGCTATTTTATTTTATATAAGGCATACTGCATATAATAGTGGTTGTTACGTTATCTTACAGGTTAAATTAATAAACCGATTGTGGGTACTATGCGTAAAAATTATACAAGTATGTCGAATATGTTTGTTTTCACTTTGGTAATCAATTCTTTTTTTTTTTTCTTTTTCCTTTTCTTTTTCTTTTTCACTAGTAGTTAATCAAATTACCAGAACAAGTGAGAGGAACAGTTAATTTGAGAAACAAACATACCGTAAGCGTAATTTAGGACTAGTCGTAGTAATTACAGGTTCGGATTATGGTAATTAATTTCCTATTCTTATTTGTATTATCCGTATTGTCAGTTCTGCTTTAACTTAATTAGTGGTGTGGTATTAGTCATCTTTTAACTATTCCCATATTATCCAAAAAAAACAGCAATATTGGTTCTATAGTGTAGTGGTTATCACTTTCGGTTTTGATCCGAACAACCCCGGTTCGAGTCCGGGTAGGACCTTTTTTAGCTTTTTGCTTTTTTTATTATTCTTGTATTTTTTTGCTGGAAATAAACGTCATATGACTTGAGAGAGAAAGGGAGAAAAAAAGAAGTCGAAAATTAGCTAAATTTAATTATTTTCAAGTAATTTTTTTTTTTTTTTTTTATTTTTTTATTTTTTGAAATAAAGTACCCATCATAGTGAGAAGTTTGACTTTTACACATCGAATATCAAAGTTATATATTGTTCTTAGAAATACAAAAAAATACAAAAAAACAATAATTACATATATGCCCTAAATCAAACTTCCCTTAATTTTTTCCATATCCTTAGGACTATATTGGTGGCATCATCATCAAATGTTTCATAAAGCTCTTTTTCTAAAAATTTTAAATTTCTATATTCCAATATATGATCAAGAACAAATTCCACTAATTCCTCCTCGTAACAACCTAAGTATTCATTAATTATTTCGTCGATAAATTTCTCGTTTTTAAAAATTTGTATCTTTAGTTTTAACTCCTCTTCAGTAAATGGTAGTAGGCCATTGGGTACAACATTAGTAGCGTTAGGACCAGATCCTTCTGTTGTTTTATCCGACTTCATATTCAACTTAATCTTTGGTATACTCTTGGAAGTGCTTGCATTGTTGATTTCTGGTTCTTTATTGCTAATAGTCGGACCATTAATGTGTGTTGCTTCGAGCTCGCTGTTTGACATGAAATCATGTTCCGTTCTATTGGCGTTAGGATACAAAGCTCTGTCCTTATCATCCATTAATATTTCATTTTCCCTGTAACTTCTATTATGGTCGTAATACAAATCTTGTGTAGAGTATAATAATGCCTTCAAATTTAAACTTCTTTCCTTTGCCAAATAAGAATCGTAATGTTCCAATTTATCTATTGAACGCGAATAATCTTGATATCTATAATAAACATCCTTATAAAATTTATTATTCAACAAATCCTCAAATTGTTTATCTTGCATTCCTTTAATGGAGTCTAATCTATTTTTTTCCAAGATATAATCTTTTTCATCCATATCCTCAAAAATGGTGTATTCATCATCGTACTTGTCCTCTTCATCCTGATCCTCATTACCACTCTCAATACCATGAAATTTTGTGGAATTTTTTTTTATCTTTTCAAATACCTCCTGTAAATGCTGTTTCTGCTCTTTATCTTCTAAAAGAGTTTGTTTCATTATTTTTTCTTTTTCAATTGTATAAACTCTTGTTCTGAATCGTACAATATCTTTACATAATGGTTCTAATAAACTTTGGGGCAAATCACTTAGTTTGTTTAAATCCACATGATACGTAATGTTTGAATCGTTTGTGACCTTATTTAAATTTGCATCTTTAACCAGCTGTTTCCGTTTAAATACTGATTTAAGGTCCTCAATGATTTTATTATCAATAGAGAGTTTTTGTTCCTCTTTGTTAATATCGATGCTATCTAAAAACCTCTGGACATTTTCATCATAATGGAAATGGCAACCATCTAGTTTAGATATTTTGGTCTTAATTAGATAGAATGTTTTTTTATAATCTTCATTAGATATTTTATCAGATATTCTAAAGTATAAAATAATTTTATCAACGACTTCTATATAAGTCCAACAACTTAGCACTGTGTCATTTCTACCGATTAACTTAGTCAAAAATCTTTGATAAGTCATTAAAAACCCATTATTTTTGGCTTGTTTGCTGAAAATATTTGGCAAGTTTGAAATGCATAAAGTATGAATTTGTTGTTCTAAAGAAGCAGGTTGGAAACTTTTCAAATCTAGGTATTTAAATTTTCTAGGATCTTCTGCTGCAAATTTTTCATTTTGTTGTTTTTCTTTATTAGCAGTTTGCGAAAGCGTATTTTTCTGACTTTCAGTTGAAGTTAAATCATTATTAGAGTTATTATTACCATTTTTGATTTTATTAGGAATATTATTGTGATGTCCATTCTTTTTATTTGAATTAAGTAGTTTATTATCAAGGATTTGTTTAAATTTATTTATATCATTTGATAAAATGGGTATATATCCTAGTTTGGGTGTTTTAGACTTCCAATTTTTTTCCCTTAGTGTATATAATGTTGGTGAAACGTATAAGAACGTTTGCATGTTTGAAATATTTATAAGTTGGACTATCTATTTTTTGCTTTCACTCTTTTTTTATGTTATATATATATATATATGTGTGTGTGTGTGTTACCAGTTGTTTTAATATCGAATACTAATTTTTATCAGTGCATAGTAAAAAAAAAAAAAAAAAAAAAAAAAAAAAAAAAACAAAACTTCGTTTTTATCAATCTGTAGGTTAAATTGTAGTCAAGTCCGATGAACTCGGATATAAAAGATATCAGGAGAACTTAAACAGACATTTCTCTGAATTATAAGGCTCAAAAAAGCGGATAAATAATTTTAAATAAATAACTTTAAATAAATAACTTTAATAAATAACTTTAATAAATAACTTTAAATAAATAATTTTAATAAATAATCAGGCAAAGAAAAATCCAAAAATATATATAATTAAGAAAAAAAAAAAATTAAAACTTCCGTCCTAAGTTATAGTATATTTTGGACCATCACCGCCCTCTGGGACTTCCCAGTTTATATCTTGTGTAGGTACTTTAATATCACAAGTTTTACAATGAATACAATTTTGCGAATTAATTTGAAACTTAACCCCTATTGGTGATTCCGGATCTTCTACATATTCATAAACACCAGCTGGGCAAAACTTTTGCTCAATACCTTTATACTTTGGATATGAAATTTCAGCGTGTTTTTGTAAATCTTGATCTGGGACCCTTAAGTGACATCTTTCATCTTCCGCATGGTAAGTACCTGTTCTAGACACAGAAGTTGCTATGTCAAAAGAAATTTTGCCATCTGGCTTTGGATAATTGATAGGGGAATATTCTTTAGCAAGCTTGGTAATTTTACCATCCCCTCCTTTATGAAAATGAAAAGTCCATGGAGTTCTACCCTTTAATATCAAAGCATCCAAACCTGAGTAACACATACCTAAGTAGCAACCTATACCTGTGTTGAATGAGGGCCTAATGTTCCGAACTTCATACAATTCCTTATAAATCCACGAATTTTTGAACGCGCTTTCATAGCTTGTCAATGTAATGGTTGGTTCATTATCTAAAGAATAAATAACTTCCTCGCTAGCTGCAGAATTATCTACCTCTTCTTCAACTTCCTCGCTAGCTGCAGAATTATCTACCTCTTCTTCAACTTCCTCGTCCTCTGTTTTCAATTGAGGCAATTTAGAGATTACCTTATAAATCTCTTCGGCAGCTAACATACCACTTTTTATAGCCGTATGAGTACCTTTAATTTTAGGAACATTCATGAAACCGGCTGAAGCCCCAACTAATAATCCACCTGGGAAATATAATTTTGGCACAGCTTGGAACCCACCTTCGTTCAAGGCACGGGCACCATATGCGATGCATTTCCCACCTTCCAAAACACTTTTATAATACGAGTGCTGTTTCATTTTTTGAAACTCTTTATATGGTGAAACATATGGGTTTTTATAATCCAAACCAACAACTAAACCAACAGCCACTAAATTTTCACCAAAATGGTACATGAAACCACCACCGTAAACATCATTAGTTAACGGATAGCCCATAGTGTGAGCAATAAACCCCTTTTTGAATTTTTCCGGCGAAACTTCCCATACTTCTTTGACACCTAAACCATAGGATTGTTGATCACACTTGGATCTTAAACCAAATTTCTTGATGGCTTGTTTTGTTAGAGAGCCATGACAACCCTCAGCCAAGACAACTTGTCTAGCATGAAATTCCATCCCCCTTTCAAATGAATCCTTTGGTTCCCCATTTTTTCCAATACCCATATCCCTAGTGGCTACACCAATAACCTTTTCACCGGATTTATCGTATATTAATTCACTGACAGAAATTCCAGGATAGGTCTCCACACCTAATTCTTCAGCTTTTTCACTTAAATATTTGGTAACTTGGCTCAATGATGCAATGAAATTTTTACCTTTATTGACCATTTGAGGTGGTTCAGGGACAGGTATACTTGCGCCAAAACTATCTAATAGGTATCTTAGTTGTTCGTGTTGGACTTTGGTTACCAAATGTTCAGGCAATGGGATCCCAGTAGCATTATTATTCGCTTCTTCAGGAAATAGCTCTTTTAAGGCCTTAGGTTCCAAAATAACACCACTTACAGAATGACCACCAAAGTCACTAGCTTTTTCTAAAACAACAACTCTTAACTTTTGAGTTTCAGCATCCAATTGTTTCAATTTTATAGCAGTAGCTAATCCAGCTGGACCACCACCAACAATACAAACATCCACTAGATCAACAGCTCTTTCCTCTATTAAAAGTTCCTGTTGTTCCGGTGTTAACTTGTTGAACGGTGTTTCGCTAGATTTGGATAAATATGATTTGGTACTAAAGGTTTTTACACCATTTTTGATACCAATTGAACTAATGGCATGGTGTGATTCTTTGTTTAAACAATTTAAAGTACAAGAGGTCAATGCTCTATAAAAAGGCGTACTTTTGTTTGTTTTTAACAAGGTTTTAATATATTTTATTTGAGTTCGTTGTTTATTTTTCAAAGTTCTGAGTATCATGATCTATGCAACGCACTTTTCTAAGTTGAAACCGTTTTTTTTTTTTTTTTTCTTTTTTTTTTTTTTTATTTATTGTGGATTCAGAAAGCGAAGTATATCTCAATTTTTAAAAAAAAAAAAAAAAAATAAAAAGTTGTAAAAACAGAAGAAAAAGAAAAAAAGTAGTTGTAAGATATCGGTATTTCTTATATAGAAAGGATTTAATTTAAATTTTTATTTTTTTTTTTTTTTTTTTGGAATCCCCTTTGAAAAAACAATTGTGTGAAAAATTAAAA
Organism: Saccharomycodes ludwigii; assembly: GCF_020623625.1. NCBI lineage: Eukaryota > Fungi > Ascomycota > Saccharomycetes > Saccharomycodales > Saccharomycodaceae > Saccharomycodes > Saccharomycodes ludwigii. Next base: position 656,535 of record NC_060203.1, read on the forward strand.
TAAAATAAGAAGGTAAAAATGAATGATTAGTCCAAAATAAACTACCCGCATTATAAGAAAATAACGTTTTTTCTTGAATGACTGAATGACTATTCCTCTATATGGAAAATAACATGATCATGATCATTTCTATATTGATTAAAAACAATAGTACATACAACGCTAAAATTTGTACAGAGTCGTTTATCTAACTGTAATTTTCGACTTCTTTTTTTCTCCCTTTCTCTCTCAAGTCATATGACGTTTATTTCCAGCAAAAAAATACAAGAATAATAAAAAAAGCAAAAAGCTAAAAAAGGTCCTACCCGGACTCGAACCGGGGTTGTTCGGATCAAAACCGAAAGTGATAACCACTACACTATAGAACCAATATTGATGTTTTCTCCTAAAATGTGCATACTTTCACTCACTTTTTTTTGATTTAACCAATTACTAGTGAAAATGAAAATAAAAAAAAAAAAAAAAAAAAAAAAAAAAGGAAAAAACTCTTTTCTAAAATGTATCTAGTTCATATACAATAAACTTAATTTGGTTGCTGAGTTGGTGACAAGAAAGATAAACAAAAGTAGTTTCAAAAAAATAAAAACAATAAAACACAAAACTTAAGTTATACAATAAAACATATCAGGGGAAAATATACATACATATATATTATAAAAAAAAAAAAAAAAAAAAAAAAAAAAAAGCCATTATATATATCCTAGTCAAATAAATCATCTAATTCATCCAGTGAAACGTTTTCAGGTTGAATAATATCTTCATTTAAAAACCCATCTCTTACAATCTGCAACCATTTGGAACAAACAGGATCTGGAGTAGTTGCTTTTGAAGAAAACGAGTTAAATCCCGTAAGGGAACCATTAGAAGTAGAAGTAGTGGAGGCCGAAGCAGAGTTAAAAACATCAGTATTATTGGAGGTAGAAGGAGAGCGGGGGAAAGTAGTAGGAACCTTATCTTTTTCGCTGTTCTTGTGAATGTTTAAACGTGAAATAGTGAAAGAATTCTCTGTTGTAACAACAGGACTTTGCGAGACAACTGCTTTCTGAATAGCTGCAATAGTAGCCGCAATTTTTGGTGAATTAATTGCACTGTTGCCGCTTATATTACCATTGTTATTATTCATATTAATATTATAATAAGTTAAGCCCCCTCTTGTCAATCTTGGAGCTGCCGCAGCAGCAGTAACGTATTTTCCTGGGCTACTATTATCAGATCTTGCACAAATTGCTGATGAAGTTTTGCCTAATAATTTAACAGATTTCAAACTTGATTTATCAGTTAATTGATTAATAGAGGATCTTTTATCACCTAAGACACCATCCATGTAATCAAATTCATCATTATTATCTCCTTCACCGTCCTCTAAAACACTGCTAGTATTTTTATCATTACTACCATCTACAGTTTTCTTATCACTCTTAATAACGTTATATCCATCAACATTATCAGCATTATCATCATCATCGTCAATCAGAGCGTGTGGGATATTAAACGAATCTAACGGCAAGTTGGAAAACTTGTTACCAATTCCGAGACTAAATCTACTAACGCCATTAGGCAAAGAAAAACTACTACTTTTAGCGCCGACCAGTGGATACAGATCTTTAGATTCAGTAACGCTCAAAGAACGCACAAACTTGCCAGAATTTTTAGAATCGACCAAGGTAGATTGAGCGGCCAACGATAAGCCATTTTCTAGGCTTGAGGCTGGTTGAGAAGCCATTTCCCTTTTGGCTTGCCTAATTATACTGTTACTGTTTTTAGTCTTTGTGGATTGTTTTTTAACAGAGGACATAGAAGTGGTATCATTTTCATCGTCACTATTTTTAGCAGGTTTTGAATCTACAATTCCTTCAGCATTAGTGATGTCTTTGGTATTAGCATTCTTAGTAGCTGATTTATTTTTCTTGTTTTCATTACCCTTTTTGCTGCCGGTATCACTAAAATTTTTACCAGTAAAACTGTTAGAGTTACCTTGCTCTGCGCTTTGTTGCTGCTGCTGTTGTTGTAATTGTAATTGGAGTTGTTCCTCTTGAAACTTCTTTGATAATGCACGTGCGTGTTTTTGGTAATCTGGAGCTAAAATACCACGATAAATGTAAACCATTCTTCTTGGAGAAGTATCTGCCCATTCTCTGGATAATGCATAAAACAATGTCTTTTCCCCCTTTTCTTCTTTTTTCACGTAGGCGTTTAATTTAGCTGATATTAGATTTGACAATTTGGTAGATAATTGAGACATTGCAGGGTGTCTTTCTGATAAATGATCGCACATTTGTTTAACGGTCATGCCCTTTTCTTCAAAGTCATAATCATGTAAAATAACAAACACTTGATACAACACGTCATCCTCCATTGGTGGAGAATCCTTTTTTGGTCTGGGTTTTTCACCAGTAACAGGGATATTTTTGGAAATATCAGAAATAGGTGCTGGTTGTTTTGTACTAGTTTTCTTTTTAGGTTTGACATCTGCCGATATTAATCCCTTTGGGGATGGAGTATTTGAAGTGAGTGTGTCAGAAGTTCTGGTAATAGTTGTGGTGGCCGCATTCTTTGTGATTGGAGTAACCAAACTCGTAGTCGCATCAAAAACAGGAGAATTAGAGTTGTGAATAACCACATTTTCCGTAGAACTTGTTGGAATTCCCAGAGGTAAAGAATTTGCTAAGGCCATGTTTTCAAAACGATAAAAAAAAAAAAAAAAAAGTTACCTATTGTTAATTTTCTATATATATATTTTTATTTTTTTTTTTTTTTTTTTTGTCCTTTTGGATTTGTTGGAATGATTAACTAAAACCTCCAACGGTAGAATAATATAATATTAAATTTACAGTACTCTTAAAAAAGAAAAATAGATATATTTTCCTTCTCTTTCTTCAATTTTGTATTGATAATATTATTTTGAACCTTAAATGGTTCTATTTGGTATGTATGCTTATCCAAAAGGATATTTGATTATTTTTTTTTTTTTTTTTTTAATCTAAAATCAAGTACAGAAGTAAAAGTACATTAAACAAGAATGATTATGGAGAGTACATTATAATGCACGACTTAAATACTAAAACAAATAGAATAACAAAGTGAGTCAGTAATTCACTGAAAAGGAACCCGAGTCAAAAAAAAAAAAAAAAAAAGAATGAAATAACCTGGCAGTTTAATCCGATAAAGATGGTAAAAGTATAATTAACATTAACCGGAAACATCAGATATAAATAGAAGTTAAACCCAGAAATAATAAATGTAAATTTTTCAAGAGGTAAGAATTATTATTTTTAAAACCTAAAAAAAAAAGAAAAAGAAAAAAATTGGTGATAAGGGTTATTAATATAAATAGGATGACTAAGAGCTCGTAACAAAAGGAAAAGGGAAAAAAAATAAAATAAAATAAATAAATAAATAAAAGCTGGCGCGTCACCAGGTTTATTTTTACATTTTCCGCTAAAAAAAAAATAATCGCGCAATCTTAGAAAATTAAAATCTATCAGGCAAAAAAAGCAGGGTAGTCTATATTATTATCATTTTTTTTGTTTAAAAGAAAATCTTACATTTTCGTGGAAATAAAAAATTTTTAAAAATACCTAAAGGAGATTTTTGTTTTACTTTCTGCCTAAAAATAATAAAAAAAAAAAAAAAAAAAAAAAATTAAGTAATAACTTTTTCTTTACAAAAAATGAATTTCTATAATTCAGTCTTAATAAATGCAAGTACAACTACAAACAATTTCATTTTTTCTTTCTTTAGTTGATGTGGGTATCAGTAAAAACACAGATTTTAATACAACCGCCATTCTTATTGAAGTCTTTCCTCTTATGTTGACTTTACACAATAAAGCACATCTTAGACCTTACAAAAATTTTCATATATTTGTAAAAAAAAAAAAAAAAAAAAAAAAAAAAAAAAATCGAAAAAAATTCAAAACAGCAACACCCATACATTGGTCACAACTAAATTTGCACTTGCCCTATAAAAGGGTAGTATATAAAAGATTATATTAAAGAGCAAAAAGCAACAATTATTTGTTGACATGTTTATTATACCATTCCAAGGAAGCTTTAGTTCTTTCAAAATCGTGCCTTAAATCATCACTATATAAAGTAGCCTGAGTAGCTGGTTCTGATGAAGATATGTTTGGGGGGAAAAACCAATAATTAACAGCTATGTGAATATCACCAAAAGAAGTAACTTCGTGAAACCACCCTGTTGGTAAATATAATAATTCTCCAGGTTTTAAAGTAACCTCTATTTTGTTACAACTAAAAAATTTGGGCCAATATACTAAGCCCGTCTTTAACAATTGTTGACGTGTTTTATTATTATGTATTTCATCCAGGTGTAGCATTACAGGTGGAATTTTAGAAAAGGATGGGGGATCTAAATTCTTGTTTTCGTTATTCCTATTATTATCCAAATAGCAGGCAGCATCTTCTCTAATAGATCCATCCGAATTCAAATTGTTCCAAGTTGGTGCATTTTTATTGTTTTCGTAATTAATAATACCACTTGAATAAATTTCCTTTATATCGCCAACGGTGTACATATTTGTAGCATCTTTGGGAGAGTATAAGGTAAATCTTTTTCGACCTTCAATAGCTATATATATATTATCAGCATGATCATGGTGCAAACCAGAACTAATACCTGTACCAGGGACATGTTTTCCTAACCCCGATCTGCTGTTAAACAACTCGGTATTTAGATATTTGTCAAAAAAGTCATCGCTCAATCCCGCTTCGTTATTATTTTTGGATTTAGACCTGGTGCTACCCATCCATAAATTAATTTGTTGTGGAATTAGCATTGGTGTAATAAATTCCAAATTCAAAGGAATATATTTATCCGTTTTATTATCATTGCATAACTTGGTTAGTGGGCGTTGGTACAGCTCTTCTACTCTGGTTAAACACTCGTCAGGAGTCAATGGGCCATCTTTCAAAAAGATGCCAATTTCTTCTTTTTCCTCTTTTTCTTCTTTTTCTTTTTCTTCTTCTTCTTCTTCTTCTTCTTCTTCAGCAGCAGCTTCTATTTCTTCAAAATCATCATGTAAATCATTTAGATTAAAAGATCCTGCATCTGAACCCTGTGGAAATAATACATCCTCTTCTTCAGTTTCCTCATAGTCACTATATTCTTCCTCCTTTTCTTCTTTCATTTCTTTCTTTAGAAGTAAATCTGGATCGTCCTCAAGATATTGGGTAGTTAAATATAATGATTCATCCGTATCACCGGTTACTTTATGATAAAAGTCGCTGAATGACATTTTTAATCTCCTTTCTCCACTACCAAATCCACCAGCAACAGCTTTTTCAACCTGTAGCAAAGGTTCATCGCAATTGTATTCATCAGTATTTCCAGTTAAGGTTTCCAAAATATTATTAATTTGTAGCATGTTAATGATTTTTTTAAGGTCTTCCTCCGCCTTGTATTTGGTAGTAGTGTCACTATCTAATATAATCTTGGCTGGTTTCCTTTTCTTAATAAAATTGTCATAAAACCATTCCGGTGATTTGATATCGTTCTTAAAACTTAACTCTTCAATCAAAGTTTTTGGATGAACTTCTGGTGTATATCCATTATAATAATTTTTTACATCATTTTTATTACTATTATTCGACTTGAATTTTTTATTTGAAATTACTGAGGTACCATCTCCCATGTTAGACATTTAAGTTCTTCAATTTATTATTTTTAACTCTCTTAAGGAATATGTTATTTTGTTTTAATTGTTTAATTTTTTAATTTTTTAATTTTTTTTTTTTTTTACTTAATAAATTATATAGATAGTAAACACAAAAAGTATCATTTTGTACGGTATGTGTAAGTTTTATAAAGTTTATACTTTTTGGTCTATATCCGTTGTTTCCTTTTTTCACCTAAAAAAAAATATATATATATATATATTTATAACGTGATAATGACGTAATACATGTAGTGGGCTAGGTATTGAATTATAAACAATAAAAAATAATATAAATATATATAAAAGACCGTATATCAAAGGTAAATTATTTGGCACAAAAAAAAAAAAAACGCGTCGCATTATGATTATATTAAAAAAAAAAAAATAAATAAACAATCGCGAACTTTTTTTTTTTTTTTTTTTTTTGGATCAAAGTAGCATAAAAAAAAAAAAAAAAAAAAAAAAAAATTACCCGCCTGGTAAATCTTTCCCATTAAAAACTACTAAACGAACTGATCTTTTAAATATAGTTGAGTATGAAAAATCAATATTAGCTAAAGTGGATGTTTATTTTCTTTTTATCTTGTTTTTTCTTTTTTTTTTTTTTTTTAAATTAGAGTAAAATATAATGCAGATACATCGGGATCATCAAATAAAAATAATTTTTATAAATAGAAAAGGTGATATTAATGGAAAAGAAAATAGAAATAACGACTAGTAATATAGTTATATCACATACCTAAATTGGTCTCTTATTATCTAAATATGAATGATATTAACACTAAGGTATTAAAGGAAAAAAAAATCAACGACTAAATTTCATACGTAAAAATATATATATACACTTTGTTTTTTTTTTTTTTTACTCATCTTCAAACACTAGTATCATTGCTACTAATATCTTCCTTATTATGTAAACCATTATGCAAAACATTAAATAGCTGTCTTCTAACCTTGTTACTATTATAAACAGCTTTAATAGTAGTCTCATTATTAATATCATTACTATGTTCTTCTTTATCAGCGTCATTACCAGCATTGTCCTCATATTGGTATCTACTTCTCTTTCTAATTCCAAGTTGGTCCTTACGTCTATTATCCATGCCTTTCTTACCATTGTTTTCTAAAATATCAATTGGAGTACAAGGAGTAGGGGGTGCGTGGGTAATAACACTCTTAGTGTTTTTAATTATGGTAGAACCAGAAACTGCGTCAGTAGTGATATTGCTATCACTACTATCTGTATTATGCGAAGGAGTGTTAGTACTAGTGGTACTTGGTGTATTAGTGGCAGCAACAGCAGCAGCCTTAACATTATAGCAACTCTTATACGATTGTATATATGAAAACAAAGCCAACAAGAAAATAGGAGTTTGGGATTTATCTTCAGGGAAATACTTTAATTTAAAACTATAGGGCAACCCACCTTCCCCATCATCTTGATCAGCTTCATCGCTGGTAAGAAAAATATCAATTAGTTTTAATGCAATATCATCTATTTTATAGTATTCAATATTTGGAATATTAAAACTATTATATGTGTAGTAATTAAGGGAAATACTGGTTAATGCAACAGCAGAATATGCAATAGATGAAATAGAATAATTAAAAATCAATTCGGGATGAAAACATGCTAATTCGCACAACATTTGTGAACCATACTTACAATTATTTAAAAATTGAAAATTAACTCCAGAAGAAGATCCCGTATCGGCATCGTTGCTAGTACCATTGTCCATATTGGTTCTTAGCAAAATATCAATAAAATAATCGTGTGTTGGAATGTTGCTTATATTCCATTTCAAACACTTTAATATTTCAATTTCCATGTCTATAAACATTTTGTTACTGAAAACCTTACCTGTTAAATGATGCATAGTTTTCATATTTAGGGACCTATATTTTTTATCTAAATACTTGCTAGCAATCCATAATGCAATTATACCAATCAATTGGAATCTCCGTTTATCTAATTTTTTTCCATTATTAGTACTACCAAGTGTTTTGGTGTTGTTGTTAAATGCAGTGAACCTATCTATGATATTAAAAGCTAAAATCAAAGTAGGTGTCGATAATATTAATCTTGTGTGGCAACACATGACAAAGTCCAAAACCAACTTCCTCAATTGAATGAATTCATGTGACAATTCTATTTTCTTCTTCTTCTTGATGGTGACACCAATATTATTACCATTATTATCCAGGGAAGGAGTAGAAAAAGAAGTAGTAGCAGCAAACATTGTGTCTTGTTTCATTAGATATGTTAATATATCCAACGAATATTCTTGGCATGTTTGTTCATGAGCATTAACTTCCATTTGTATCAATGGTGCATTATTTTTGTATTTCAACTTGTAAACATGTCTTCTCTGCATTTCCATCATACGATGAAATCTCTCAGCCTGTGTATAAAAATCAGCATCTTCTTTGTCGTTACTTTGGCTGATATTGGTTTTGCTTGACATTATCCAGAAGAAGACTGTGACACCTTTTCTTTATTACCTTTGGTCCTTTTTTTTTTTTTTTTTGTGATTAGCAAAAAACTAGACCAATTAGCTTTTATAATTACGGTTGTTGTTGAGAATATATGATGGTTATATATATATATATGTGTGTGTATGTATGTATTTATGTATAATAAGAAAAATCAAAAGCTAAAAAAAAAAAAAAGATATGTGAAAATGCAATTAAGTCTGTAAAAGATTTATTTAAAACCAACCGATTTACTTTAATTCAGTCCCACCAAAAAGGCAAAAAAAAAAAAAAAAAAAAAAAAATGTATGTATGTAAATCTAGAGATAATAGCAACAGTAATAAAAGCAACAAAAAAAGAAAAAGCAATATTATTATCATTAATAGTAGTAGTAGTACTACTGCTGTTATTACCACTGCTTTTACTACCAATAGTAATAATAATAATATCCACCAACAATTTTGTATGGCTTCTTTTTTTTTATTTTTTTTTATTTTTTTTTTATTTTTTTTTTTATTTTTTTCAATTTTTCCTTCTTTTTGAATAATATTAAATTGATCACCATTTTTTTTATTAGGTCATTTTTTTTTTTTTTTTGTTTTTACCTTTTTGGGTATAATTTGACCATGGAGGGCGTGGTGTGCAGACTTTTTGAAATTGCACATATTACACCCACACACCACCACACCTAAATTATTTCCCGCCTCTGTTTTTTTCTATCACTTTTCTCTTTCTCTCCCTTCTTCTCCATTCCCCCCCCCCCCTTTTGAAAAAGAAAAACTGTAGACAGAAATTATCAAATATTGTTGCTATTTGTATTTGATACAGTTGGCTGCTACTGAAAATTACAGCAAATTAGAATTATTGTTTTCGTTTCCACCATATTGCCCCTTACTCAACTCCTTTTAACTATTTATAGACTGTCTTCTTGTATTATATATCATATTAATAGTAATAATCGTAGTACTAACAGTGATTGCAACAGTAGTAACTAAAAATATATTCTTTCCCCTTCTAAAAAATCACTGGGTCTCTCAATACGCGGATATCATAACAAGCTTTTATTAGTTATCAAAATATTACCTTATCGGTTCTATTACTATACGCTGATCCTAAAGCCAAAAAAAATAAAATAAAATAAAATAAAATAAAATAAAATAAAATACTTGCAATCTTTTTCTCGGCTTTAATTATATACACATAACATCCGAACAGATGTTTATATCATTCTCGGATAAAACACACACACAATATATATAAATATTTTATTTTTATTTTTATTCTTATTCCTATTTTTTTTTTTAACGAAAACTGAAAAAAAATTTTTTTTTTTTTTTTTTTTTTTGGTCAAAAGTTAAAACAATTCTAATTCGTTTGTACTAGGTAACTTTGGTACAGAATGAAATCATATTAAAGCATATTAAGAATAGAAAAAAATCAAGATATCAGCAACCCAATCAGGATGAAACACTTTTTTGCCAGTAGCTCTATTGGATCTGCTGTTACAACTACAAAAACAACAACACTATTATTTAAGCGTCTTCAATCAACAACAACTTTACCCAACACTACCAACAATGCTACTAAACCCCCAGGTTTAAGCATCAGATTAGCCAACTTGATTGAAAATAATTTGAAGGAAAACAAATCAAGCTCTGAAATTTTTAATAATTTAAATACCGAAGTAGATGCTAACATGAGACCAGGCTATAAAATTTATAAATCTGCTCCATTAACTCAAGCTTTAAAAAACTTGTTAAAAAAATCAGAAAATGATTCTAAAATAGAAAACATACAAAATTCCTCAATTTTGCCCCCCTCGCCATATGAGATTTTAACTAAATTAATTAATTTAGATATTGCCTCTCCAGTTCATTTCGAATTAGTTATGGCCGATCTCCTAAAAAACCATCATTCCTATAAAGACGTTTTATCTTTATGGGTCTTATTTATCCAAAACTTTGATGCAACAAGTGGTTCCAGTAGAACACTTTCAGGTGGTAAGAGATCCTCTTTTACCTTGAATAATATTAGGAGCTATGTTGCCATTGCATATTTAGGTACCTGTATTGAAAATAATAGTAGCACTCCAAGTTATGAAATCTTGTCTAAGATTTTACAAGTTTCTGAAAACAATGGCAGTAGTGATATACCATTTGCTTTGATACATAGATTTATTGTCAATGATGCAGTTATCGTTAACGATCCAAATCTTGTTGAACAGTTCACATCGTTGTTCCAAGAATTGTACAACAGCTACATTGAATCACACATTGTAAATAAAAATACTGGCAAGTTTGATGCTTCTTTCTTATCTAATTCCAACAGGGTCTCCGATTTAAGGCAAATAATTGAACTTTACAATGATAAAACCAACAAATATCCACAAATTTATCAATCTTTGATGGTTGCATTAACCGATTTAAATTATGCACCAGAGGCCATTAAATTATATAACAACCACAAAGATTCTAAAGACTGTAAAAGAGCTTTATTATATGCTGTTAGTGAGTTAAATGCCCCAAATAAAGTCAAGTACGATAGGTTACAAGCTTTATGGAACACGCTATTTGTTTTACCCACTACTAAGGATAGTGGCAATGTTTTAGAAGCTGAAGATTATAAATGGATGTTGAAAAGTTTGTACAAATGCAAAAATTTCAAAAATTTTAACAACTTCTGGTTTAATGATGTGCCCAAAGATTTTAAGGATAAATATATTAGTTTACAAGCCGTTTATTATGAGTGCACTCCACTATACTCAGATCCAAAAGTTTTAACTAATGCTGTTTCATTTTTAAAAAAGAATTTTAACAAAAATACTGAACAAGATTTAACCTCGTTACTTGTTAAAGTTTTAAATGAGTTGCTAGTTGCTAAGGATTTTATAAATTATGATTCTTTAATAGCTATCTCTAATCCTATTTTGCTCAACAAAAATTATGATTTCTTAGCCAGCAAATTACACAGTTATTTGGTTAGGGATCAGAAATCTGGTTCTAAGATCGAAATTGAGGATCTGTTGCTTAAATTCCCGTTAGAAGAAAATTTCTATAAAGTTGTGGAAAGCTTAACCAAAGTTACCCAAGACCCTAAGGTTATTGAAAAATTAGTGAGCATTATCATGTCACATAAATTGGAATTAAAGTCGCAATATCAAGAAATTATAGCGACTATCATTAAATTTTATTTCCGCAACAATTCCTTTGAAAAAAGTGAGGATATTTTTAAGGAAAGTTTCCAACAAATTTTAGCGCATGATAAATCGACTAGAAGAGTTGTTGAAGATATCCGTCTTTTAGTTGATTCAATGATTAGTGGGTTTACTGAAAAACTAATTAGTACAAAGGACAACAGTTTTTTTAATAAACTAAATGTTTATTTTGAAGTTTTTAACGCATCTGCTATCAAATTGAATGAAATCAGCAGAGTACCATTAATGGAAACTATCTTATCCAACCGTGCCATGAACAGGTTGATCCATGCAATTGCTTTATCCAATGGCAAATTAACTGAAAGTGAATCACAAATCGTTGACAAATTTTTGCTCTATTATGAAAAGCACAAAAAATTTTACAGGATTAACGTTAAAGATTCAATTAAATTGAATTTGAACTGATCAATATATTAATTACAATTTTAAATGTGATATTCCGCTGAAGCATTAGGAGAAATTTCATAAAGTTAGAACCAAGTGTATAGTTATATATATATATATTTACATGTAGATAGTATCATTATATAATATTATATGATGATAATAATAATAGTAAAAAAAAAAAAAAAAAAAAGGTCCCTATTAATGTTCAAAAAGTAATTTTTTTTTTTTTTTTTTTTTTTCTTCTAAAGTCGATATAACTATTTTTTATCACTGCTATTGTTGTCAAAGAATTTGTTCAACACAGGTTGGGTGAACTCCAAAAACCTATCTTTACAACTTTCAAAATCATCCAAAGCTGGTCTACAGTTGACATAAAAAGTGGGATTCCCATCTTCTTCGTCAGGACCATCATAGAAATCAATAACGTATCTAACTTTTTTATACCCAGGTACGTCCGAACTAGCACTTTCCGCATTAATAGTTGGATCAGGTCTTAAAACAGTCCAATCGTGTCTATCAAATGGTGGAAATGGACTATAAGAATTAGGAAACAATTTACTTAAAAATAGTTGCCACCTAGCCATAGGGCTCAGGTCATTTGGTCTGCCAGTAAATTTCAATAATTTAATAGGTTTTCCATCACTTGGTTGTGGATGATACGTATTCTCCCAGTGTAAAACTTCTTTCCAGCATCCTTCATTAAGGAAGTTATGAATATCAACCATACTTTCTACGGCATCTTCTGGAATTTCTTCACCTGTAATTGGATCAATTTTGCCCTTTCTTACCATGGCATTATACATTTGTTGGGGTGATGGATATTCCCACAATGATCCATCATTTTTAGGGATAGAACTTAGTGTACGATCTTTGGGTAAATCTAATTTTTGGTTTGGTAATTTTTCATCTGGTAAATAAGCTGGTATGTTATTTAACGGATTTAGCGCAGAGGATGAATCCATCACCGAAGATCCATGAGCCAAAACGGGACAACCTTCTACTCTATTTACGTTATTAATTGTAGGAGTAGTGGTGGTATTGCTAGCGTGCATGACTGGACAGCTGGATATATTGTTATCGGCGATGCTAGCAGCAGTAGCATTATTATTTAATTTCTTATTAGTTGTCGAAGTAGCATCAGCCCAAAACCAACCCATAGTTCCTGATTTTGTTGATAAGTTTATTTATTTGTTTATTTGTTTGTCTATTAATATTTATAGCTTCGATAGACAAGTATATATATATATATATATATTATTTGAGAAGGTATAAAGTCTATTTATTTCTGTTAGTTGTATAATGGTCACATTTTATGGTTTAATGTTTTGTTTGTTTGTTTGTTTTTTTTTTTTTTTTTTCAAAATAAATTAAATGAAATTAAAAGAAATTGTATTTTTATCCGTTGATTATTCGGCATTGATGTTTATCGGTTATATAAGATGTATATATCAATATGCCACCTGTACATCCAATATATATTAATTCCTGGTATGATTTTTCATTTTTCTTTTTCGTTTTTTTTTTTTTTATTTTTGCCACCTAAATAAATCACACATCGCATATTATATTTAAAGTGGGGGCAGAGGCAATTGAAATTCTTTAATTCTTTTTTTTTATTTTTTTTCTTTTGTTTTTAGTATAGAATTAAACCTGCTACCATTAAAATGGTTCCTTTTTTTGTTTTATCCCTAACATAGTAAAAATAAATAAATGAACAAATAAATTAATAGAAGCAAAAAAAAAAAAAAAAAAAAAAAAAAAAAAAGAGTTGCTTGCATACAAAACGGGGGATCATAAATACTATAACTAAAATATATTACTAGTAGTGTAACAAAAAAGAGGTCGTATATTGATAAAAACAACTAGAATAAATAGAATATATATATATATATACAACTCATGGATTCTTTAAGAACGGGAATAGAGTCTAATTCAGCATCATCTAATCAGCAACAACAACATGTTATCCAGTATAACCAAAGCACTAACAACAATGTCCTGACCGGCAATATATCTGAATCTACTCTAGCAAAGCAAAAATTAATACAGTATGTTTCAAAAGAGTTAAATAACGATACAGTCATTAGACTATCCCATCTTGATCTAAATTTTCTACCTGAAGAAGCTGTCGACCTGATTATTAATAATCCAACACAGGTGGATAAATTGTACATGCAAAAAAACCTGCTATCCACTTTACCCTTAAATTTCAATAAATTAATGCATCTAAGATTGCTAGATTTAAAGGAAAATAAATTCACCACCATTCCAGCCAAAAGTCTGCCCCCAAGTTTAGAGATTTTGGATATTTCGTTTAATAGAATTGATGACCTACCCAAATATTTGCACAAATATTTACCCAATTTGAAATATTTAAACTTGAAAGAAAATAATATAAAAAATGTTAATATATTACAACCGTTGATTTCCTTGGAAAAATTAAGAATTTTAGAGTTAGATGATGATAAGGAACAAGATCTTGAACTTGTTAAAGAAATGGAGCTTTATCCCGAAGACACTGTAAAAGCATTAAAAAAATATTTTGAGAAGCAGCAGCAACAACAACAACAACAACAACAGTCCCAATTAACCAAGGCTTCTAGGAGAATGGGTATTGTTTACAATGATGATCCGAATAGTAGTGATAGTAGCACACCTATATCTAGTCGTTCCAAACAACTTCAGTCAACAGCAATAAATACGAATTCAAATGAAAATTTTTTGGATAACCATTCTAAATATAATGATTATTTTAAAAGACTTTCTGTATTACCTGAAGAAGTTAATGAAAATTACTTAAATAGTAGTAGTGAGGATATTTCTCTAGATGAATCGGACGGATTGATAAGTTATAACCAACAAGAAAGTACTAGTGTTACCACAAGTGCCAGTAGTATGAAATATTCAAAATTACATAAGTCACCTCATCATTTTCATAATAAACACCATAATCACCTTTCCAATCATGTTACTAACCCTTCACCTCTAAACCACCATGAGCATTATTACCAAAATACTCATCACAATGTAAGTGAAAAACATATTTCACGAAATAATTCGGGGACTGTTGTAGGTACTTCTTCATTTCCTCATGTGATTAATAAAAATTCTGAAAAAAAAGATACCAATAATAATAATACTGCCAATGTTGTCACAGGAGTCGCTGGAAATAGTTCTAACGTAAACACTACTAGTATTCAACATAAATCCATTTCATCATTGTTACCAACAAGTTCAACTTCCACACCAAATTTATTGTTGCATAATAACCTAGCGATGGTCAATAATAATAATGGTACTAGTACTAATAGTCCACACCATTCTCACCATAATAATAACGTCTATCAATCACAGTCCACACGCCCTGCTAATGATGCCTCTTTAATGCCACAGCTCCATAATACTATCTCAGCATCCGGTTCTTCCCTTAACACGTTAGCTTCGACAACAAATTATAATATTAAGCGTAAACCATACAAGAAATTAGATGTTTTCAACACTATGGTAAACGACGGTATTTCAGCAGCGGCAGCTACTACTATCGATACCACCACCACTAACAGTAGCAATTCAAGTGTTAATATACTCAGTAGTACGCTTCCACCTAATACTCCCAATCATTTATCCAAAGGCAATACTGCACCCAGTAACATTAATATTACAAGTAAAAAGCTTCCCAAGTTAACCACTGGAGAAATTAAGAACATCAAATATGAAAGATTGGTTTTAGGCTGTAGAAAGCTACTATTTACCTTTACCGAATGTCAGCAAACTATAAGAAGGATAACCTCATTTGCTAAGGATAAAACTGTCGCTATGAATGTGGTATCGTTATTATATGGTGTTCGTTCTCACATTGATAATTTAGTGGAAGTTTTAGAAATTGCAGAAACGCATTTTGATGCGGTTCATCCAAGCGTTTTAATTCAGAGTTGTACTGTTATTATTCCAATTTTTAAGCAGATATTTCATTTATTATCAAATAATTTCAACTCTTTTTTCCAAAGTAATGATATCTGTTTTATACGGATGTTCTATGCAATTATTTTGTGTGCTTATACTGAAATGTATAATGCTTATAATTTGGTGTGCACCACAAGTAAAGAACGTCAGCAAAGTTTTTCAAGGAGATCAGCTGCCAATAATGCCAGTGTCAATAATAATAATAATTATCATACTGGTATAGTTAATTCCAGTGCCAATGACAACAAACACTTGATGGAAAGACCACAGCGAAATGTTAGTCAAAGAAAAGCTTCTTTAACTCAAGGATCCATGCCCCAACAATCGCAATTGCAACAGCAGCAATTTATCAAAAGAGGTTTAAGGTCAAGTAGTATTTCCAGTGTTATAAATGCTAACCCCTCAAATAACATTGCTGCTACCAATACCAGTAATACTCCCTCCACAAATAATGTTAATAGCATTCCATTATCCGTTACACGCACTAATAATTCCACATCGTCTGTTAGTAGTACTGCATCAGTCGCGTCCCTAAATATAGCGACAGCAACCAATTTCAATAATTCTCTTCCATCTTTATCTACTGTAGGCAACAATAATGCCAATATCACTGTCACTAATCCTTCTAATGATAGTTCTACTATATCCATGCCAAATAATAGCAACACTAGTAGTACCACTAACGTAATTAATAATCCCACCGGTTTGTTTACTGTACCTCCATCGCTGTCTCATAAAGGTTCCTCGACTTCTCAGCTTGGTGTTAGAAGCAGAAGTAACACTCTGCAACAAAGATATACCCCACCTAAGCTGTCTACTACTCCGATCACTAATGTTATGATTAATAGCAACACTCACGGTTCCAATAATATTGGCAATAATAGTGCTAATACTTCAACCTCTATCATTGCTGATGCTTCTCCTTCGTCCTCAATGCAAAAAAACATGGCTGTCGAAAGTAATAGTAATAATAATAGTAGTGGTAGTAGTAGTAGTAGTAGTAGTAGCAGCAATAGTAATAATAATAATAATATTACAATTGATAGTGCTAATGACAATATTGTTAACGCTAAAAATACTGACACTGAAGATACAGAACAAGAGCAATATACTACGGGTGTTAACAATAATGAAGCTGAGATTGATTTACAATTGTATAAAATTTTGCAATCTGTTATATCAATGACTAATATTGTCCATTCACAATTGAACACGGCAATTTCTAAAGCAGCTATGGAACATGCAAAACAACAATCGGGTGGTAAAAATACAGATTTAGGAACTAATTCTAACACGTCATTTTCTGGTTTGGCCTCTAAGCTTAAGGTATTAACATCCACGTGTGTTGGATGTATGGAACTAAGTGCAAACTTAAAAAATAGACTAGCGGTCCTACTGGATGTTGGTAATGGTCTCGAACAGGATAAGGAGCTGTTGAGTGCTGGAGAGAAAAGAAAAACATGGGAAATTATCAATATGTTTTTGAAAAGCATTATTTCATTATTGGCTAATGCGAAAAGTATTATGAAAGATATTCCTGAACTGGACAATTTAAGACCTAATTTAGCTAATTTGGCCAAAATAACTAAGGAAGTCACCGTTATTTTAGACTGTAGCTCATATAAAACGGTAGGTAATAAAAGCAATACAAATGGTAGTGTAAATAATGACTCTTCTCAGTGTCAATGGACTATCGGAAACACGCCTATATCTACCCCCTCTTTGGCTAGTAGTAACACAGTGAATCCTTTTGATCAATTATACTGAAAAATTACTAAATTTAAGGTTCTATTCTATTTTAATTTTTTTTTTTCAATAAAAAATAAACATACACAATTATATAGATGTTCAAAGACTGTAGATGATAATCAATATTCTTTTTTTTTTTTTTTTTTTTTTTTTTTTTTTTTTAGGATTAAAAAAAAATAGCTTGTCAAGTAATCAACTCTTATCTAATGTCTCTTCATATATTTTACTCAATTCATAATGATAGCCATGTATTTTACAATCTTGAAAAAATTGAAATAGCTGGACTCTGCTTCTTTCACATATACTGGTACACCTTATCAGTTCAGTAGTGTTCATAAAAGCTCCACTGCAAATATTATTATCATGAGTAGTTCTTGATTCATTTATTATTGTGAAACTTAGAACCTTATCCATGATAAAAAATATCATGAAAATATATTTTATACTATCGATATCGTCATCAGTAATAGGAAATTTTCCCACATAATCAATTAAGTCATCGGCAATCTTTAATAATATATTACATTGTCCCATATTTTGTGCTTTCCCCACAATTAACTCATTATTGTAATTATCATCACCACTGCTGTTACTAGTACTGTCTAAAGACAATAAATCTTCTGTATTTTTACAGTTATTATCAATACTATACCATACAAAATCAATAATTCTTTTCAAATCCTTTAAAAGTGGAACAATACCAGTATATCCATTTTCTGGATTTAAACCCCTGCTTTGTACATATTTCCTTTGTATTTTCATCAATTGTTCCTCACAGTAAGCTAGAAATTTAGTTTCCTGGCTAGCACTCAACCTTCTACTAGTATCGTATGTGATGTCAGTATGGTATGATAATGATTTATCAAGATTATTAAACGATAAATTTGGTTTGAAAGTATCAACGTGATCATAGAATTTATCATTTTGTTGTTGAGCATCATCAGTCTCTTGGGGACTCGTATTCATGGCGTCATATTGAAGTTGGCTATTTTTTTCTTGTGTTGTAGGCTCATCATCAATATCCAAATCCATTAAATCTTTTGAATCTAGTTCGGGTAATTCAGGAGTAGCTACACCAGACTCTGCTCTTGGTGTAGCTGGTTTTTCGTTGTATATATTATCCATATTCGCTAGTCCAATTTCGAAGAGGTGATGTGTGTTTTTATTTGTTATTATTTTCCAATTTTTCTCATTTTCTTTTTTTTTTTTTTTTTTTTTTTGGGAAAGAAAAGGGGAAGTGGAAATAAGGGGAAATTCCATCACAAAAAAAAAAAAAAAGAAAAAATAAAATAAAAAAAAAAGAGTAACTAAGATTTTGATAAAAACAGCTAGTAGCAAAGGTACATTGTTCCAGGGAACTGTCTTAAAATATAACTAAATCTAATGAATTAATTGAATTTATTTAAAATTAAATATTTTATTGTCTTAGAAATTATTCTTAAAAGGTGAAGCCAAATGTTCTATTCTACAAAGCATGTTTTCTTCACTGTTCTAAAGTAAAATGGTTTTTTTTTTTTTACCATTCGTACAGAATACAGAAATAATGATAAATTAGAAATCTCTGAAAAGACAGAATTCCCATAATGAGGAAACTTCTAAAGTTGTGGAACTTGTCTAACAAGAAAATTGTCATAAGAAAAGATGTCTGGAGGGCAATTATCAAATGCTAGAAAAAAAATACTGCGAGTTACAGATAGAAAAAGAATGAAAATATATTATATACAATGAGATGATTAGAAAACAAATTGTAAATATAAAAAACAGAACTATTCCATCTGTCTTCATATATAAATAGTAAAGTATCAAACATGTCTACTAACCCTGCTTCACTGTATATACTCTCTGTGACAGAAAACACCACAACAGTTCCGCTTCTATGGCCAAGTTGGTAAGGCGCCACACTAGTAATGTGGAGATCATCAGTTCGACTCTGGTTGGAAGCATTAATTTTTTTTTTTTCCAATTTGAAAAATTGTTTGTGACAGAAGAAAATTTTAGCCGCCAGTGACTATTATTAATATATGTTTGTATGTTTTAAAGCTAATTTCTGTTTTTTTTTTTTTTTTTTTTTTTAAAAAATACAAATAGAAAGAAAGAAGAAATATACCGAAAAATAACAAACTCTGAAAAATGATATTAGGTTATCTTTCAATTTATCAAAAAGATTGCAATACTCAAAAATTCACTAAAAGTGTGTCCCCCATATTTAAAAACAAACAACTAAAGATTGGAAGAAATGCAGATATGTGTGATATAGTTATTAGTAATCCTGTTGTGTCTAATTTGCATTGTAAAGTATGGGGAGTTAAATTTGATGAACAAAGCGTTCCCAATGTTTATTTACAAGATGTTTCTTTGAATGGTACTATAATTTATGAAAAAGATAAAAAAACCGCATTCTTAATCAATAAATATCAATTTATTATGTTAAAAAACAACGATGAAAGTCAATATATTAGTTTTCCCAAGTTGAAAAACTCCACTTATTTAAAATTTCATAGCTTAAAGGAATACAGGAATGATAAATTAATTGGTGCTTCGCTGGATTTGTTTTTCGAAAACTTGCAGATTGAACAAAATATTGATGCCAATTGGAAAATTGTTCCCCAAATTGTAGGCAGTGGCACTTTTGGTTTAGTTATGATTTGTGAAAGGACTAATTCAAAAAGGGAAGAGAAACTTTTTTGTGCTGTTAAAATTGTCAAGCACAAACAAAATATCAAAATATCAAAGGAATCGCAAATTCTTTTGAATTTAAAACACCCAAATATCATTAATATTTTTTCTACAAAAACAGATGAATATGGTAATATTTACTTATTTCAAGATTTGATATGTGGGGGCGACCTTTTCTCTTATTTAGCCAAAGGCAATTGTTTAACTCCATTGCCTGAAGACGAAAGTCTAATTATAGTTTATCAAATATTAATGGCCCTAAAGTATTTACATTCTAAGGGAGTAGTACATAGGGATTTGAAATTGGACAATATTTTGTTAAGGACTCCTGAACCGTGTACTAAAATTGTGTTAGCCGATTTTGGAATCGCTAAAGATATAGAAAATATCAGAACAAACAGATTGCATACCGTAGTTGGGACACCTGAATATTGTGCGCCAGAGGTTGGGTTTAGAGCTAGCAGGTCTTTGTATAAGCAAGTTAGTAGGGCTACCACGAAAAGCATTGTGGATGAGATTGGTTACAATTACAAGTGTGATTTATGGTCATTAGGAGTTGTTACACACATTATTTTGACTGGGATTTCACCCTTTTATGGTGATGGAACAGAGATGTGTATTATTGAAAACGTGAAAAGCGGTAAATTAAACTTTTCCTTAGCACAATGGTCTGTTGTTAGTGTACATGCTAAAAATTTTGTTTCAAAATTATTGAATGTAAATATTGAAGAAAGATTGACCAGTCAGCAAGCTTTAACACATTTATGGATTAGTAAGCATAGAGTATATTTAGAAGAAATTTATAAATTTAAGATTCTAGCTGAAGAATAGATCATTACTATTATTGTTGTTGTTGTTAGAAAAATGCCAGGTTGTGACATTTACTATTCACTTTTTTTTTCTTTTTTTTTTTTTTTTTTTTTCAATATGCTTTGATATTAAAATCAAAATTGAGTCCTTTGCAGAAAAAATTTTATTAGTGTATCTTTTTTTTTTATTGATATATGTTATACCTGTGCTTTCTCTTTCTTTCTTTTTTTCTTTCCTCTTCTCACCTTGAAAGTAGGTCCTCTATATCAAAATAATTGTATAAAATGCACTTTTGTATAGCGGGTATTTAAATATGGTATCGTGCTTCAATCTTTGATAAAAAAAAAAAAAAAAAAAAAAAAAAAAAAAAGAGGTCCGTAGTTTATACATGTCCGGATAAAGTCTAAAACCTGATTGCATATATATTTTTTTTTTTTTTTTTTTTGATACAAACTTCAAAGATATTCAACAATTTTTCAGTGGTTCTGTCCTAATAACATTAACAATAATGATAATACATACCCATAATCCAAACTAAACGAAAAAGAAAAAAAAAAAAAAAAAAAAAAAAGAAAAAAAAAAAATGAAATCTTCTCAAGCAATCTTACAATATAAGACCGTAATTGGTGAAATTGTAAGCAAAGAATTATCAAATTTACCAGGTTCTGCTGCTTCCCTAGAGTCTCCTTTAGATGTATTCAAAACACCGTACTACAAATACTCCAAAAACAAAAACAAAACAACAATAGATGATGGTGATGTAATATTACGTCGATGTTTATCACCAGTTAATGAAAAGGTAATAGTTGTTCCTTATCTAGTTAACGAATTAAAGTTTTTAGGTAATAATCGCAATTATAAAACATGTTTTGCAATATTAGAAAGAATTCATAATATGAGTTATGTTTGGCAAATAGATTTATCTAAAAGACATAAATTTATCCAATCTACCAAAACTGTGTCTTACTTATCCAAAAATAGACAACAACTAATGGAAAGTATGCCTTATGAAATATTAAACGAATACATAAGTATAATATATTCTAAGGTATGTAATTACTCTGCTTCTAAAACCGAAATACATAGATTAAGCGAGTTAGTATTAGATATTTTGAATAAAGGTCGATTTTATCAAGATTCCAATAAAAAAATGATGATTCCTCTTAGAATATGGAAAAAATGTTGCAACATAATTACACGCACCGGCAGTATATATTTTGTAGACAGATTTTTACAAATAAGTTCAAGCAATGATCCCATTTTAAAGGATTTTGCAGCGATGGATTTACAATTAACTACTAAACAATATGAGCCTTTTATAAATATGTTTGTCGAAAAATATTCCGATTTGGAAAAACATGAACTTAAGCCATACAAAGAAATTTTTTCCAAAATGTATTTGAAAGCACTTTTGTTGATTTTAAATACGAGAGGATATGAGATGGAGTGTTGTAAGATGTATGGACTGGCAAGAAAGTATTGTGCCCATGATTTAAAATTGGATATACTAAATAAGACTGAAAAGGTTGGGTTCTTAAGCCTGGGGCTATTGGTTAAAGATGATATTTCACGAGACTTAATTGATTTAAAGGACTTTCAATTGACCTTTGATCAGTATCTAAAAGCTTTTGTTACTAATAATATAGATTTTACTAGTGCCATTACTAAAAACTACACACAAGATTTAGATTTTTTGACGATGACAATCACTTTACCTGATGGAATAGTAGAATTCAAGGAATATGTTGATTATTGTTTTAAAATAATTGACGGGAGGGACAAATTAAAACCATTAGTGATTCATCACCTTTTAAAATTTTCAGCGGAAAACTATAGGTTAAGTGGAGTTCTAGACATTTTGACACAAATTTTGAAAGTGTCCCATTACCAATTGAAAGATTTACTTGACGTTACAAATTTTTTACAAAACGATAGAGATGCAATTTTTTCAATTTTTCAAGCTTTGGCTAGAAGCACCTCGGGTAAAATCACTGGATATCTTATATACAAAACATTTGATGAATTGAACCTTGCTAGAAAATTTACTGTAGAAGATTATTATTGTTTGATTAAATCATGCTTATGTGGTGACGAGCATCTTTCCAGCTACTTTTATATATATGAACTAGTCAAGAACTGGGGGCATACGTTTTTACAGGTGGATAAGCTTGATAACGAAGTAAGTTGGAAGTTTCCCGCGGCAATTCAAAACAATTTAATAAACAAGATTATTGTGAAAAAGTACAATGATTTAGAGATACTCGGGATTTTGGGGTCGATTGGGAAGTGGTACATTAATAACTACGAAGAACAGGGGGGTAAAGTTTCACCAATACCGGAAACACTTTTAAAGGAACTACATGATTTCCCCCAAAAGATATCTGCAGGTAATATCACTAAATGGACCATGTTAAACAAAAGTATAATTACAGAGAAAGCAGTTCATTATAAAGTTAATCAGGATTATGTTAATGCTAAAAAGTTTAAAAATCTAATTCTTCTAGGAGGGAAGCAGAATAAGAAATAATTGTGTTGCTATTTAATTTGTGAACTATGTCGTGTCTTTCCAAGTCCAAAAATATCAAAATTAAATTTTGGATGATACATTGTTTTATTGAGCCACCATTAGCGTTGGCAACCTGCTGCAACATCTGTAGTAGTTTTTCAATAACCATTTTAGTAAGCTTTGGTTCACAGCCGCTGTTTATGGCCAGTAATGTGCATGCATGAATAATTTGTTTTTTAATTTGGGGATTATTTCTCAAAGTTAGTTGAATATTATAAAATCTAGCAAAAACACCTTGGTAATTAAACTTCTCTCCAGGTAGGTCAATATCAATTCCACTTTCTAAAATTCTTTCCCAAAATTTCAACAATGTTGAAACAACTTTGGAGATAGGTCTTTCACTGGGACTCCCCATAAGATTATAAGGTTGTGACCAATCTTTTATATACTGGCCTGTTGGAATAATTCTAATTAACTCATTACAGGTTTCCAGTTTTTGGTTTATATCTAGATCAGTGTAGTAAAATTCAAGAAAAGAGTCAATGGAGTCTTTAATTTGCATATCCGTAGAATGAAGTGCGCCGCCGCTAAAGCAGTAACCCTTCCAAAAACTTCTTTTTATTTCTCTGTCAGTAAAAGTGGCCTTTTGGAATTTTAACAAGTTGTAATTTGTAGTAATATTATTACCAACGTACTGCGCATCCATAGCTAATAATTTGAGTAACACATTTAAACTTTCCAATCTAAGTGATTCTAAGGGTTCCACAGATATCCTTAAAAGTTTGCTTACTACAGAAGTGTACATCTCTGTAGACTCTTCAATCAATTTCTGGAAAAGTGGTATATGAGCCGAAATTGATCTAACTGCGCTGGTTCTAACCAACCGGCCAACATCACCCTTGGTGGTTAAAGTGTAGTCGTCTAAAGAATCTATGATCGCTTCAATGGCGAATGAACTATTTTCTGTTGATAAGCAGTATGTGGATAGTGATTCAATAAATCTACTCTTGGATTCTGAATTTGAGTTTTTAATTATATCTAAAAATTTTGCAGCATTCAAGGAAATAGATGGTAATAAACTGAAGCATAGTTGATTATTAAATCTCAAATATTTCATGAAGGACTCCCAAAATTTAGTATAATCATTGCTGCTTATGAAATTATTTTCGTTTTCCATATGTTTGATAATTTGTGGGAGTATTTTTAGGAATTCCTTTCCACTACTTTCGTCATTGGCAATATCACTAAAATATTTTAAACTTTTGATAATAACAGTGGTCATCTCAGAATTTAGTCTCGCGATGAATGACGATAAATATTTTAGCCAAGCCGTATAATAGAATGTGGTCTTGGCTGTTTTCGAATTACTAAATTCCTTATGGGTTATTCCATCAAAGATAAAAGTACATTTTTCATCGGGTAATAAAGGTTTGATGGTGGATATAAAATATAAATGCTGAAACTTGTTACTGGAATTCGATTCAAAGTTTGTAATATTCTCCTGTATAATACTAGTAAGACGATGTTGAGCATTATTCGATGTTGACAATAAGATTGAAATCAGTGTTGACGATGATTTAACAATTTGGTAATCATAATTGATGCCGATGTTATAGTTAATAATCCAGTCAATAAGCTCTTCAAGATACATGTCAAGTCTGTAGCACTCTTTTTCCACCACCGATAGAATATTGCTGATGTTTGAATGTTCATCTTCATGTATAAAGTTTGATTTTAAGTTCAATACTGGCAACTGAATTATTTGGACTATATCATCTTGTTTTAAAATTGTGGTGGAGTGTCTACCCAATAATTCTTGCAGAGCTGCCATAGCACCTCTTCTAATGTTCAAATCCACATCGAACATTGCACAACATAGCAACTTGGAAAATATTAGTTTTTGTAACGATATAGGTAGTTTATTGCTCCTTGAAATGGACCAACATAAAAAATTGGTCGCGTCTCTAATTTTACGGCCTTCGATATTATAATTCATTCCCAAATTTTGAAATTTTATACATTTGTCAATAATTTTAGCTAGGCGAAGTTCGTTATCATCACTAGTCACGATTTGTGGGAATTTTTGGCTTCTTATGAACTCTGCGATAAGTAAGAGATTCAAGTGTAATTCATCATGGGTAATGTTTACTTCAGTTAATATTTTAGAAATTATTATTTGAATAAGCTCATTACATACATCAGCATAAGTCCCTTCAGTGTCAATATCCTGGATGGGTATTAAACATTTAACTATCATCCTAGCGTATTTAAACCTTAGTTCTGTATAAAGTAGAACACATTGTTGAAATGTTTCGTCTAAACATAAGTTCAATAAGGATTCGAATGATTCGAAATCTTGAAAAAATTCAACATAAAACTTACCTATCTTTGGTAGAGTTTTTAAAAGTGTGGCAATGTAGGTTTGTGAGGTATTTTGTGTAGTGGCTTGTAGTATCCACGATTTTATATTTTCTAAAGCTAAAAAATCATGGAAGGAAGCAGGTATTACAAAGGACGACAAAGTTAGTTTCTGGCGTAAGTAATAATTTATTGTTAACAAATCCAGGTTATTTTTTTCTCGAATGAATAAATTATCATTTGATGACAGTAGATGTGCTTTTATCAATGATATTATGGGCTGTACTAAAAGAATTCCACCTGTGCGAGAATAAGTTGATTCACAATTTTTTATGGTAGAATAAACATTGGAATCATTTGGTAGTTTAAATGGGGATTGAACTAGCAATAATAAGCATGACAAAAGATAATAAATAAGCATCCAATTGTGATTAGAGGGAGTATGACCTGAGTTGAATAGCTCATTTAATTGTGATAATATAGGAGTTAATAAATAAATGTTGTCACTTAGGTGAAAATAGGTTTTTTTAAAACCACATACTTTCGAAAACTGATAATATATTTGAGCTATTTGATTGTTAGTAGTAGTGTTATGATTGGATACTTCCCCATAATGAAATTTTTCGACTAGTGGAGGGATCAATTCATTCAAATATTTTTCAAGATAATACGGATCTTGTTGGAAAAGGTCTATGGACTTTAGTGTGTTTTGAAACTTTGAGTGATTCAGACCAATATTAGTATCAATGTTGCAGTTAACGTAGGTTCTGATATGCTTTAGATGTGATTCTAAATTCATTTTTTTTTTTTTTTGTTTCCTGGCGTTTGATTATTTGTTGTTTAACGATGTGATTGGGTTACAATTTAGTTAGAGTGAGCGGGGAATGGGGCAGTATTTATTTCTTATTGAATGAATGTAGTTAATTTAGGTGTATCGTTTAAAGTGATATATTTGTATATTTTTTTTTATTTTTTTTGAAACAGATGATTCGGAGTATGTTATTTCGGACATTTAAATGATCGGTATTTTTGTTTTTCATTAATGAAAGATTAAATAATAGCACAGCCTTGCACGATTAAACCTTGAGCTGCGTAACAAAGAAAAGATAAGAGATTAACACCCCCCCGCAAAGAGAAATATTTTATATTTTCACATGCTAAAAAAATAATAAATTATTTTCTATTACAAAATAGCAATAAGTTTGATAAAGCTGTTAAGTGGGTAATAATATATATATATATACCTTGTCTTATTCTTTTAGGTGCCATTTGTACCACCCCATAAATTTTACTAATCTACCTTTTTTTTTTTTTTTATTTCAAATAAACCAATATACACCAATTTTAAATTGCTCCCCATTCAAACATAAAAATTATAATAAAATAAGTTTATTACTATTTACCATACATCAGAACTCAAAAGGGATATTTACATAACTATCTTGCGTGTTTAATACCTTTATTACTATTACTATTTGATATAGACTAATAGAAATGACTCTCGATCATAATCCCAACAAAAATATACATTTGGTTGTTCTAGTTCACGGATTATGGGGTAATGTTAATCATATGAATTATTTGGCCACTGAACTTGAATCTTATTTCAAGCTTGTAGAGGGGGAAAAAGCATCCCACAGGAACGAAGAACTTTTAATTTATAAAGCATCTAACAACGAAGGTTATAAAACCTACGACGGTATTGATGTCTGTGGTTTAAGGGTTGCTAACGAAATTAAAAATATTGTAAACGGCACTGTTGGTAAAGTTACCAAGTTCTCTATAATTGGTTATTCGTTAGGCGGTCTAATTTGTAGATTTGCAATTGGTCTTTTATATAAAGACCACTTTTTCGAAGATAATGACATAGACTTGATTAATTTTACTACTTTTTGTTCCCCACATGTAGGTGTATTGGCACCTGGTACGAATGTAGCAGTGTCCTTTTTCAACACTTTGGTTCCTATAGTCTTGGGTAACAGTGGCAAACAAATCTTTTTGAAGGATAAAATGTCATTATCTGGTTCCATGCCATTGGTTTATGTTATGAGTATGAAGAATTCTGTTTTTTACAAAGCTTTACAGAAATTTAAATACAGGTCTCTGTATGCCAATGTTATTAACGATAAGAGGACGGCCTGGTGGACTTCTGGTATCTCTAAAAATGACCCATTCTTTGACTTAAATGAAAGAAGTGACATTGCAAAATTCCAATACATTAAAGGCTATAACCCTATTATTATAGATGCTGAAGCACCAATTAATGTATCAGATGCTGTCAATGATAGTGATATTAGTGCTACCAACGTGCAAGTGGATGATGAGATATTGACTGAATTTTATTTTATCGACTATTGGGCAAGTAAATTGACTAAATGGGTCACCGTTTTGTTAAATTTATTAATATTGGCACCATTGTGGCTGGTTTGGTTTTTCGTCTATGGAACGCTGGAGGCTTTTAAGTCAACTATAAGGGTAACTCTAGTGGTAAACAAATATTCCCAATATATCGTGGAGAACCTTTTGGAGGAAAATGATACTTTGGCAATTGTCACTAACCCTATTAACGATAAGATTGTAGGTGACGAATACAGCAGTGATGAAGATGAAGAAGAAAACACCTTGTGTGCCTGTACCTCTAGATCAACTATGGCAAGTGCACTAAGTTCAACGGACATCCAAACTAATATTGAAAATTCATTAACTGATAAAACTGATACCTTACTTGACAGTGTGTTTGAAGCTATTGAAAGGAAAAATACGGTCACTGGTTTGATTGTTCCAAATAAAACAGATTTTAAAATATCTATTAAAAGCTTAGAGTTACTGTCTATTGATGAGATCATAGAAAAAAGAAAATTAAACAAGTATGGGGCTTGTTTATTAGAGAATTTCCGTTTAAACATCTCTAAAATGCAACTGGAAATCATTGAAAACTTGAATGACTTGGAATGGAAGAAATTCCCCGTTTTTATTAGAAATACTAAAAGTTCGCATGCCTGTGCCATTGTTCGTCATGATGATCCTGATTTTGAAGAGGGTGAATGTGTGGTAAGACACTGGGTGAGTGAAGTGTTCAAACTGGACTGAAAAAAAAAAAAAAAAAAAAAAAAAAAGGAAGCATTTATATATATATATATATATATATATATATATATGTATATACTATTTATGTAAAGTCTCGTTTAATCCTATTACCTAATTTATCTATAAAATCATCATCATTCACAATAAATGGACTGGATTTTACTCTTGTATAAATATTGATTAATTTGTCAAAATATTCAATTACTTTCTCACTTGGAGTTTTAGTAGAAGTGCCGAGAACAAATTTTAATCCTATTTGTTTGATCAATCTGGCATATACTGTGCAATTTTCCAATTCGAAAAGTCTGATTATGTAACTTCCATTATGGTGTATTATCGATGTGTTGCTATCCATAATGTTGTTCCCAGATGGTGATGCTTGTAAAAGTGGGTCAAATAGCATTGAATCAAAATAGTCCAAAGCCATATTTGCAAAGGTGTTATACTTTAAATCATTATTTTGCGCAATTTCTGTAGGATCTTTATTATCGGTGGTTAAGCTGCTTATATTTTCAATGGCTAATGGTTTATTGTTTGGATTTATAATAGATACAAATTGTAAGGGCATTTTTTTACGATTAATGTTTTTTTGGAACGCTTTATATTTATATTTGTATGTATATGTTATTATGATATAGTAGAATGTTCTTTTCTTTGCTTTTCTTTTCTTTTAAAAATATACATGCACTACAATGATTTACGTGGGGGTGTGTGAAGCATATATTATATTTGGTTTCCAAAGCAAATAAATTGGCAAACCACTCAGATTTTTCATACCAAAAATAAATAAAAAAAAAATAAAAAAAAAATAAAATAAAAAATGAAAAATGGTAAAACATATGGTTTCACTATGCGCTCATATACACACAAAATAAGCATTCATTTATTTATCTATTTATATATAAACATTTAACCAAAACGAAAAGTACACACAAATATTATATGTTAACACCCTGTGTATTATAACGACCAAACTATTCTTGATAATCTCGACCATAAAAAAAAAAAAAAAAAAAATTTTACCCCAAACGCTCTTATTTCGTTCACCTATAAAAAGGTCTTAGGATACTCTAACGCAATCGAATTAGCAGCCTGTCTACCAAAAACAACACATTCCAACAAACTAGAACCACCCAATCTATTAGCACCGTGAACACCCCCAGACACTTCACCGGCTGCATATAGTCCTTGTAATAAAACATCGCCGGTTTTTGAAGATAAAACTTGCGATTTTTCATTAATTTCAGCGCCACCCATCGTAAAGTGAACTACTGGCGTAACTTCTCCAACATAAATTACAGTAGAACCATCAACTCTGTTATCAAAAGTATTGATTCTCACAGAACGACCAAATACATCAGGTTTGGTTAAATCAGAGTATTCGGATAAAGTTCTAATAATATTTTCTTTTAACTCTGGGTTCTGGTTTGAAACAAATTCATCAATAGTAGTTTTCTTAATTAATTTTTTGAAAAGATAAAAATTCATATTGTTTGTATAATTTTCATAAACCTTTTCGCTCATTACCAAATACGAAATACCGTCATCAAGCTGTTCTTGGATATCTTTTGTGACTTCATCCCTAGTTTTCAACTCATTAGTAAATCTCAAACCAGTTTTAGGATTTAATAAAATCCCACCTAATCCTCTCAAAGCCTCTGCAGCTAAAAACTTCCAATTGCTCTCTCTATCAGTTGGATCAATAAACCCAGTAGGATGAACCTGGACTTGATTCATATCAATCATCTTAGCGCCTAACTTCTCCAAGATGGTCTGGCCATCACCAGTAGTCCCATCAGAGTTGGTGGTTGGCAATTTAACCAATTCTGGTGTATATTTTTTCAACATTTCTTTACTATACCCAAACCCACCACTACAAAATACAACATGGTTTGTTTTAATAGTCTTGACAGAACCCTCTGAATCTGAGTATTTAACACCTGTAATTTTGTTAGTTGCATATTCAATGTCAATCACTTTACTCTTCATTTTTATTTCTACCATCTCATTGTTGTATTGTTCCAATTTTTTGGATAACGCATTCACAATTTCAAACCCTGGTGGTAATTTGCCAGAAGACCTGTGTGTTCTTGGCTTAGAATGCCCGCCCAACTGAGATAATAAATCCAACTTTAATTTGAATTCGTTTTGCAACCAGCTAATGGCATTGCTGCTATCTGCAGTCAATTTGTCCATTAAATTAGGACATCCCAACCCTTTAGCGGAATGCACAGTATCATTAAAAAATAAGTTTGGAGAATCGCCTTGGATCCCTAGCAGCTCTTGTGTTTTAGATGGTGTACCATTTATACCACTACTAGCTTTAATTGAATTCCCACCTATCTTTTCTGCTTTGTCAATTAAAATCACTGGAATGTTATACTTTGAAACTAATTGGTTGCAAGTGCTTAACCCTGCTAAGCCCGAGCCTATAACTACTACTGGATACTTTGGTACTGACATGTTCATATTCTTCCTGACTATTGTAAAGATGATTATAAAAAAAAAAGTTATCAAATATAGTTTTTTATTAACGAAGAACATTTAAATGGGGGGGAGAGAGAGAGAAAGAGAGAGAAAAAAAGAATTAGGGTAAAATGGGGATAAAATGAGAATTGAAAAGTCTCTGTTTTATATATATATATATTTAAAAATAAAAGTCTAAATTCTTAAATATATGGATATATATATACTATATAAACTCACCCAATTTTTTTTTTTTTTTTTTTTCTTTTTCGTAAATAAAAATTATCCCTCGTTTGTAAAAGGGATGTGGCTTCGTGTAAATATATATAATTTTTTTGATACTTTTTATTTTCTTTTATATAAAAAAAAAAAAAAAAAAAATAGTTTTATATTATGGGAAAATAAAATAAAAATGTTGATCGCCACACATTCCCTAGTAGGTTTTACTAAATTACAATCATAATTCAGTTACTTTACAACTCCAATTAGTGCCTTCTAATAAAGGTAACGAAGCACCTAAACACCATCCCAATTCGTTATTAGCAATTGTTTTGGCTGTTCTTAATTCCCTTTGAGATGGTATGTCATAGCCAGTGTGTAACAAGGATACTTGAAATGATAAATCTAAACACCAGTTAGGTTCCTTTTTTAATTCGGAGACACTTCCTTCAATACCACTGAAAACACTCTTCCAAACTTCTTCACCATTACAAACCATTCTAGCTAAATCGTTCAATTCTTGTAAAGTGAAACTTAATGGCATCCCCAATGGACTAGTACGATCATAGAAATATGAAAAAATATATAGGTCATTGGATTCTTTAAAAGTGCGGACCAATGATGGTTGATGTACACCATTAAATGAGCATGGTGGAACTTCACACTTAGCATCTTTGTTCAAAATTTTATCGGCTAAATATCTACATTGTGGGCCCGCAGGAGTGGATGGACCAGTAAATGTAACGGTATAGCTGCTTTCATCATCTAATGTGACCTTAACATCTTCTACAGTAACCCCTGGTGGCAAGCATGGTGAAGTAACCTTACTATTAGAACTGGTAATATCTCCATTTTTGAGAGCATTTTCCACCAACAAAGAGTTGATCTTCTTTCTGCCTTCTTTTAAACCATAACCCAAATGGCTAAATTGGTATAATGTATATTTTTCACCACCAAAATCTAGTTCGTACTTGTGTTCTCCGTCAACCATCTTTTCATTTGGGTTTTTGAAAGTTGGTTCAAAAACAATCTGTGTAGATCCACCACCCAAGTCGAAAACAGCGGCTGTAGGTAATCTTTCCCCAGCCCCGATATTTCCCAGCAAAAAGTTTGTAGTAATCCAGGCATAAATACCTTCTTCATCACCGCCCATCACAGCAACACCGTCTTCAGATTCAACGACCGGAAATGGATAATCATTTTCCAAATGGTTTCTAACTTCATCCAAGATTTTTCCGCTCATTTCTTCACCTAGTAATCTTAATCCAGCAGTGGCTTTAACTGCAACTGGAGAACACCCTCTTTGGTCGGCGGGAACAGTTTCCATAGCTAGATCTAATAACAAATCTAGGGATTTGGCTGCACCAATAGCATCTGATTCATAACTAGATAATCCCGGCTCCAGCATTTTAAAAGTTTCATGAATTAAAGTTGGTGGAGAAGTACAGACATCAAATTCGTAGATATGAACTCTGGAACCTGTTGAACCAGCATCTATCATTATAACATACTGGTGTTTTTTGTTACACGATGATTGTTCCTTTTCTGGTATTACACTTAACTTTAAGTCCTCGTTGTCGTATGAGGAAGGTGCTGGCGCAGTGGTATCTTGACTTACCACATCGGTTGGGAAATCTACTTTTTGAGTCGTTTGAACAATATGTGGATTTGACGTTCTGATCAACAAAATGACCATAATTAAAGCCACCGCACCAATAAGGAATCGGTAGGTTCTAACGAAAGACATAACTATTAGCTTTTTTTTTTCTTATTTTATTATTATATTATTTTTATTGTTATTCAGATATATATATATATGTAAGACCAAATAAATAAACAAAAATTAGTTATGAAGTGAAAGATTGGGGGGAAAATAGAGCAAAGAATTAAAAATAAACGAAAAAAGAATAAAGATGAAATAAAAACAAGATAAAAACTTGTTTTTTTTTTTTTTTTTTTTTTTTTTTTCTTTTTTTTTTTTGTCATAGCTTTCTTAGAAAATGCTGAATAAAAAAAAATATGTATTTTTCCTTTTCTTTTTTACAATATAAAAAAAAAAAAAAAAAAAAAAAAGGTAAAAACTCTTAGAGCAACAATGAGTAGGAACGTCGATAAAGCTAACTCTGTTTTGGCACGTATTCAGGAACTTCAGGCAGAGGAAAACTCTAATTATAAAAATTATTCTCGCTACAAAAGACCAAAATCCCCATACAAAATTCAGAGCTTACAAGAATGTTACAACTGGAGAAGAGAAATCAATAGAGATCTTGATCAAGTGTATACCAAATTATTCGATCTTTCCATTAACAGTACACAAATCAAAGAACTCGTCGCTAAGTATAATGTTTTATTACAAGAACTTAAACTTTGGGATAAGCACATAGTCAAGGACTTGCATGGACAACCAAGCAGGAGAAAATATAATAATAAAAAAGTGCTGAGGTTCGAGGGGCAAATATATGTCGGTAGAGGTCTAGAGTTGATTAAAGACAAGATGCTGCCAAAAAATGGGCCAGATAATAACACGAATCAAAAACTTTTTCGTAAAAAAATACGCGTTGACAACCGATATTATAATTTCAAAGATATGAAGCACGATATATTCAGCCAGCCTGTCCCGAAAACTCCCCAATTTAGTATTCCTACTAGGCAAGACATAGAATCATGGTTAGTTGAAAAACGTAAAGGTAAGCTAAAGGCAATTATATACGAAAATTCTACATAGGTGATTCCTCTTTAAAAGACCATATATTATTTTGAGGTGCCAATAATGGCGAATCTCTTGGTAATGGTGATCCAGGAGGAGAAGTTGGCTGCGGTAGGCTCTCTCTCGGTAACCAGTAATGGGGAGCTTCTTGCTGCGTCGGATTCAGGATAGACAATAAACTGTTCGAAGGAATGTTGCCGTTGCTGTTTTTTTCCGCAGAAAATGCTGAAGATAAACTAGTCATTGACGTCTTATTTGTCAGTTTTAGTCGGGCATTGGAATTCCAATAGTTATCCAACTGGTCCGTGGTAAACTTATCTGTGTCCAAATTGATAGTATTATCCGCAATAATATTGTTAACACCGCTAATTAAATGGCTAATTTCTTCTTCTTCTGGTGGTGCCTGGGATTGTGGATCTGGTGATCCCTCTTCCCAAAAATGATTGCTATACCCACTGTTGTACGGTTGAGCCATTAAACTCTCTCTTAATTTTCTGTTTGTTGCGTCAACTATCTGCCAATCGTTTTCTAGCTTTTGCAGCTCTACATTTAATTCCTTCAGTTGATTGTTCCATTGTTGTGCTGTTTGTAAATTACTATTATTCTCATAAACAATTTTGTCGTACACCGCAAATTTTTTGTTTTTCAAAATCTGCAATCCCGGTTCAATAATTTCACCGTTTCTATAGTACTCTTTGCAAAAACCTATAACATCAAAGTCTTCCTCATCATCATTTGTACTTTCTATATTTTTATTCTCATTATGTAACTCGGCAACGCTGGATTCCAAGTCCTGAATGTGGAGATCCAATTCAATAATCTCCTTTTCGATCGCATCCTTGTGAGACTTGTGATCAACTGCCAGTTGCTCTTCGATTTGGGGACATTCATCTAGTATTTTGTCCAACGATGCAATCTTCCCCTTGAGTGTTGTCGTGCTGTTGTCCAGTTTTTGGGTTTTACTCGTTAATTTTTCCATTTGTAAATCTAATTTCAACTTTTCGCTTTCCAAATTTTTGATTCGCAACTTTATTTGTTTTTTGTTTTCTTGCTCCTTGTTATATTCCACTTTTTGTTCGCTGATTTTTAATAGAAACTCCTGTTCTTCAAGTTTAAAGTTCTTCAATAAGTCTGTTTTATTTTGTAAAACCTTGTGCAAATCGTCCTGGCTGGCAGTTAAGATTTTTTTCAATTCGTCAATGGAAAAAGAGCTTAATTTTTCCAGAGATGTGAGTTCGCTATATCCCTTTGTGTTGGAGAAATCACCATTGGGTTGAAGTGTCCAGTGAAACATAGATGAGCTCTTAGGCTTATCTCCTAGGCTTATAATCAAAGATAAGGGCTGGTTCCTAAAGCCCTGTTTGTTAACACTTACCAAATCAATTTTATAATGCATGTTTTTGTTCAAATTTTTCAACGAACAACTAGTGTATAAACTTTGCGAAAGATTTAAAAATTCGCCAATCTTAACATTGTTTACGTACAGTATATAATGTGATATGATATCAAACGGTTCATTCTCCCATCTAATTAAAATACTATCTTTTGTTATAAGGTCCAATGCAATTTTAGTGGCATGGGGAATTTCTACATCGTTTAAATTAGAAAGTATTCTTGATATGGGTATTGTCCAAAATTTAAACAATCGGTATACTAGCCATAGCAAAGCAATAAAGGTGATGCAAAAGTTAAAATCTGTAGGCATACCTAAGGCAAAGAAATCTTGGGTATTTGTTCTAAGTTGAATAATTCGGCTGAATCATTAGAAAAGATAAACATTATATGTTACAAAAAGAGAAAAAAAAAGAATTAGAATTAGGAAAAATAATTTTCTACAGTAATTTTTTTTTTTGTTAATTTTTTTTTTTTTTGTTGAAATATAAACCATTCCACACGAAGTATTTCTTTTTAAAATAAAGCTTTTTTTTTTTTTTTTTTTTTTCTTTTTTCAACTTTCAAGAAGCATATAAAAAATCAGAAGTTTGTACAATATATGTGATATCAATAAAATAAATAATAACTTTATCGTTTGGTTAAAAAGTGTATATGTATTACAATGTACATAGAAGCACTAACGACAATATTATGAATAAACTTGAATTGAACCTTAGTGAAAACAATTTCGTCTACTTTTTCAGCACTAAAAAATATGGTTGTAAAGATTAAAAGATAGTGTTCACATGTAAGACCCACGGCTACTTACACTACCATCTAAGAAGATTTTATATGAAAGGTATGCGCAGCACTTTGTGTTTGGTGCAGTAAAAAATAGTAAGAAAATTACTTACTATAAGTTCTTGACAAAAGCGGGGCATAGTTACAGAAACAAATATGGCTACGGGGAGATTTAGTATTTCTACACCAAATACAGAAATTATTCCATTATCACTTTTCCCATTGGGACTGCAGCCCACACGAAAGCAATTGCTTCAAATGTGGGAGATATGCAAAGATAAAAACAAGATTAAAGCGTCTTTTCAAAGGCATGTGGGCCAAAAACATAAAGAATTGAAAAGACGTAAAATGTGCACAAATGACAAAAAAAAAAAATATATATATATACACTAAAAATCGAGTATTATACTCAAAAATAAAAAGAAAAAAAAAGACAACCTTTTATAGAATTGACCAGATTAAAAACATTTGTCCATAAGATTTTTAATTTAACCTCCATGACACGGGAGCTTTTTCATATACCGACAAAGAAAATGAATAAATCTTTCTTTTTAAAAAAAAATCATTACACATGAATAAATAAACGAATAAATACAATGATAAATAACTCAGGAAAAAACTACACTCAATGGGCTAGAACCATTTTCCATTTACAAAAATTACCCTTTCGGTTCTAGAATTACCCAATGTTCCTTCTCACCTCACCTCTACATGATCCTTATTTAGTAGCATCCTTCAAATAAGCTAATAAATCAGCTCTATCCTTTTCTTTCTTAAGACCTGCAAAGGACATTTTGTTACCTTTAATATATTTCTTTGGATTAGTTAACCAAGCATCTAAAGTTGTTTCATCCCAGGTGACAGCCTTCTTGGACACAACGTCAGAGTAGGAGAAACCAGGATGAGTACCGGAAACACGACCGAAAACACCATGCAAATTTGGACCGACCTTGTTAGCACCACCCTCTTCGACGGTGTGGCATTGTAGACATCTAGTTTTGAATAAAGTAGCACCTTTCTTAGCAGAAGCCATGATTGTTTATTGTTTGTTGTTTGTTATTTGTTGTTTGTTGTCTGTAGTTAATAATTTTTTTTTTTTGTTCAAGAAAGAATAAAGCATGAAGGAAAGAGAAAAGATGGGAGGTTTATATATGAAAAAGTATTAAATGAAAAAATCTCGATCGTTTTTTTTTTTGTTTTTTTTTTTTTTTTTTTTTTTTATTTTCATTTTTCATTTTTCATTTTCTTTTCGGTTGTGATTTTTTAAAAAAAAAAAAGTGGTTTGGTTGTGCGTGGATATAGTGAAGAGTAACCCCCATATCTTTCATAACTCGCATTTATCGGTTTACGGATAATGCGCCGTTAGGAGGAAAAGGGGATGGTAAAAATGATTGGTTGGAACTATCGAATCTTCCCTGCCCGGGCTTTTCTTTGTTTGTTTTTTTTTTTTTTTTTTTTTTCTATTGTGCGAGGGATAAATAGGATGATGTGGCGAAAACAATTGTATTTATACATGTATACATATATTATAACGCTTACGTAACACGCGGGAAAAAAAGGAAAACAAAAACAATATTAATTATACACATTATTGACGTTCAGAAAACAAAACATTGGCGGCAATTTCCTCATTCTTGTCACATGCGAAATAGACTTGAATAACCAAGGATCTTTCAAAACCTAACTCACATAGCCTACCGATGGCAATCTCATCTTCTGATGATAGTTCTACGCCCGGAAAATTACTTGGTGCTTCTTCTGAATGTAAATCTAAATCTTCACCGCCAGCAGCTTCTTCCTCTGTGTCTGGCAAGTTACCACCTAAGCCATCCAACAACATACCCAAAAATAATTCTGGGTTGGATTGGATTTGCTGAGTTAATTCAGGATATCTAGTGCTCATGTTTTCTAAAAATGGGGCTAGCGCCTCTGGATCACCGTTAACAATTTGCCTTAGTTGCATTATATCTTGTACGTTCAAACTAATAGTGCCCGGGGTACCACCTGGAGCGCGATCATGCGGAACACTGCCTTCAACTGCAGCGGCAGCTTGTGCAAACAAGTCATCTTGGTTAGCGGCCTCTGTATTAACCGCTCCTGTATTAGCTGTGGGGGCAGATGAGCTAGTAGAGTTTTGCATCTGCTGCCTCAAAGTGGCAAGGGGAACACCCATCATAAGAATTTCGACCGCGGCATCCGGATTATAATTGGATGCCTCTAGAGCAGTTTCAGCTTCTTCCCTAGTAAAACCTAGTTCTAAAACTCTTTGGATCAATTCTTCTAGATTTTCTGGAGCAGGCTGCTGAACTGGTTGAGAAGGCAATGGTGGTAATGAGGACTGTTGATGAGTTTCTTCCTGTTGTACTGAGCTACTGGTGTTTTCTTGGCTTTGTACAGGGCCATCGCCTTCTTTAGTAATGGGATCTATAACTTTTTTGGAAACCTTCTTTTTAGATATCATAAAGATTACCTGATCATTATTATTTAACTTACTGCCCTCTATAGTTTTGGAATCTTGTAGAACTTTGCCGCTAAAAATTAGCTTAATTTGATCAATATCACAGTCATGCGATTTAGACAATTTTTCCTTAACTTGGGAAATGGTTTCTTGTGGGGACACTTCTAAAGCGGTTTTATTTTTTTTGAAGTCCTTAAAATTGAGAGTAATAGATCCCATGGTGATTTATTCTATGGTTGTTGTTGTTGTTTTTTAATGGTTTTCTCTTTTGCTTTGACAATGGTTTTGTCTGAAGATACATAGATAGGTTTAAAAAGTATGTATCGAAATTTCTTTTTTTTTTTCTTTTTCTTTTTTTTTCTTTTTTTTTTTTTTTTTTGCCACCAAAACATAGTTTTGTCATTTTATACGATTATTTAAAAAATGATTGTTTACTTTTGAGTAATATATATTTAATTTTAGCTAAAAAAGGAATGGATGTATGAACTATAAATATTTAAAACAATAGATAAACATTTTTGTTTAAGATGGCAATGTTATATGTTTTTCTACTCGACATGGAAATAATATTAGGCATACTATAACGACCATCGATCAAATCTAAAAAAAAATATAAGAAAGAATACAGTTTGGATATAGTGGATTACATCTTTCTATCAATATAAAATCTCCTCCCCCCAGCTTATAATAGAAAATGATTACCTTCTGTTTGATATATTTAAAAAAGTAAAAGCATGGAAGAAGCTTAAGTTTAGTTAAGGCAATGAACAATAAGGTTCTGTAACTATATAGCAATGTACAACAAAGAAACACATCTTATTATAAATATTGTTATTTATTGGGATTCCGGAATTACTTGCTTGTTTATAAACTTTCCAAGGGAAAAAAATCACAAAAAAATTACTGGGCACTAATATCACATGTAACTTCAGTGGATTTCTTTTTTTATATCGTTAACGATATCCATTATTACTTTGAGAGCTATTTTTTTTTTTTTTTTTTAAAATCTTTTTGAGCAAACACGGCAGCAATATCTTTTTGTTTTTGCAAAAGTAAGAAGAATGAAGTCAACTTCTTTTTTTTTTCTCTTTTTTATAACAAATGATTTTTTTGAGCCCAGATAATCACATTGAGCAGATGCGCAGAAGGCAAGCACAGAAAATATACGAATATGGCCGATAATTGCGGGTGCAAAAAAATAGGAAGACCACACTCTTTGTACGTATTATCTATAGTACAAAATCACTGGTCAGTGTCATGCTAAGAAAAAAAAAAAAATACGTGGATGAAAGGAGTAAAAGAATACGGAGGATAAAAAGAGCCAACTCTTAACATTAAAAATATAAAAAGAGAAGTCAACTTCTTTACATATGTATATATATATTTTTTTTTTTTTTTTTTTTTTATTTTTATATCATAAAAAAAAAGGTATCACCAAATTTTTGAGCAGCTATATGATACATAGAAGAGCATATGATAACAATAACGATCATATATATATACATATATATATGAAATTATAAATCCTTAATTTTTATTTTTTAATTTTTTTTCTTTCATTCTACTATTTCCCCTTGAGTTTTAAAATAACGATTGATTTTATTAATCTTCCAGGAAAGATAACTACCCTCGTAATGATTATTAGGGGAGGAAAATGCAGCACCCTATAAGAGGCTTTTAATTTTTCTTTTTTTTCTTTTTTAAATGTTCCAAATTATATCAAGAAAGTTTATCATTAGATATGATATACATGTTTGTTAGAAAATCTCAATTAAATTCAAAGAAATTATGCAATGCTGGGTAATACAAATGAATCACTTCTATTTTTTTTTTTTTTTTTTTTTTTTTTTTTTTTTTTAAGTATCTTTCCCTCTCCCATCATCAATGGCATATGAACCCACTATGAAACAAAAAAAAATAGACAAGCATGATGTAAATCTATTTAGAACTTCACAGTTTTTTTTAGCTATTAAAGAAAAAAAAAAAAAACGAAAATATTTCGCTAAGGACAGTTATCATTAGTACTTATTAATTGTTTTTATTGGTGCGGAACTAATACTCATGTAGTTTTCAACCGACGAAAAAAAAAAAAAAAAAAAACACGCGGAATTAACCCAATATGGAAATTATTATTTTTTTTTTTACTTCCGGATTTCCCAATTGGGAGGTATCCGTTGCGGCAAATACAAAATGGAAAATGAATTAGAGAAAATATTTTTTTTTTTGAATGATGTTTAATTACGTTGAGAATTCCTTCACGATATTACCATATTCTGGGACATTTTAGGACATTTATAATACATTACTATTATGCCTTTTTCTTCGAAAGTAGAATACTAAAAATAGCTTAGAATCAAATACACATTTTTTAGGGCTTTTTTTTTCTTTTTTCTTCTTTTAAAGAAACAAATATCACACGATCACACGAGCCTGAGAGAAACTTCCATCAGCCATAATTCAAGAGCTAAAATTATTACAAAATCTAAAGAATTTATTCAAAGGAAAAGAAACAGGTTAAATTATTATTGATCGTATACAATTGTACGAGGAGATAATACATTAAAACAATGAATTCCTTGTCTATGTACCAATATCTCAACTCAAGTACTTCATATACATAAAAGAGTATACATGTTGGAGAAAAAAAAACTTCTCACTAACCCCTTCCCACTGGGTGTCTATACACACACAGCCGTTATTATTATCGTCATCCAAACATTTAGGTCGATATTCTGATCACCGTTGTCCCACTTTATGCTGGGTAGAAGAAACATCATCTATTGAATTCCGAGTTATTCATACAAAATATATAGAGGAAACGCCGAATTGGGCAGGTCAGAAATGCTTTCCTATCTAGCCGAATTCTGTTCCCTCTATAAAAAAAAATAAACCCACAAGTTGTCTAATTTATTCTACAATGCCACGATATTAAATTTGGTTTTGTAAATGGTGTAAACCACACACACATAAAAACAAGAGAAAATTGAAACCTTAATACTTAAAGGTTTTGATATTTTCCTTGTCATTGGTGGACTCACTTCTATAAATTTGAGTAGGACCTTGATGGTTGTAAGGGTGCTCCTTGGCATACTCAAAAGTTTCTTTGATAGCCTTTTTAACATTTTCCAAAGTTTCTCTTGAGATTTGATAATGGAAGGAAACTCTGCCACCCATAAGTTTGACATTGTACTTCAAACCCTTCTTAACCAAGACGTCTGGGTTGATGGAAGCCTTTTGTAAATCCAAAAAGACGAAATTGGAATCCACAGGACTTTCCACTGGAACACCCAATTGTTTACAGTATAAATCTAATTCGTGAGCCAATTCGTGGGAATACTTTAATTTCTTTTCCCAACCTGGTTGAATGGCAACCAATGCCATCTTGCAAATACCACCACTCTGTCTAATACCACCACCTTGTTGTTTTCTGAAATGAGTAGCCTTTTTGATGAACTTAGGCTCCCCAACTAAAATACTACCAATTGGAGCACCCATACTTTTACTCAAACAAATTGAGATAGAGTCGAAAATCTTACCGTAGACTTGGGGATCGACTTGAGAAACAACGGCGGCGTTCCAAATTCTAGCACCGTCACAATGCAACCTCAAATCGTGTTCGTCACAAAATTGTCTGATTTTCATTAGTTCATCTAATGGAGTGACAATACCATGCAATGTGTTTTCTAGAGAAATAACCCTAGTTGGAGCAGCATGGATATCGCCATCATCGGGAATATACCATTTTTCGATATCTTCAACGGTCAAATAATTACCGTTATTGGGAATGACCGGAGTAACCATAGTTTGACTTAAAATAGCTAAACCAGCGGCTTCATGCGTGTACACATGGGTTCTATAGTCACACAAAATACTATATGGTGGCTGCATCAAATGGGTCCTGATACCAATTTGGTTGGATAAGGTCCCACTGACACAGAATAAACCAGCTTCTTTACCAAACATAGCGGCAACTTTGGATTCTAATGCACAAGTGTCAACGTCTTCATTGTAAACTGCATCACCAACACTTGAAGTCATTGCGGCTTCAAACATTTCTTTGGTTGGTGTAGTAAAAGTGTCACTACGTAAATCGTTGGAGGCAGATGTATAAGGTTGAACAGTCATAGTTTGTTATTGTTGTTGTTATGTGTAATGTACTAAGTTAATTAGTTCTTGATGGAGTTGTATTTAATGTAAACGTTCTAAAGAAAAAGAGGGGGAAGAAAAAAAAAAAAAAGAAAAAAGAAAAAAGTTAGTAATTACAATTTTACAGGCAAAACATTTTTTTTTTCGAGAAAAATTGAAAAATTTGAAGATTTCTTATATACTTTTTTTTTTTTTGTTTTTCTTTTTGTCTCTTCCATTTTCATTATTAATATGAATTTATTTGTCATTGAAAATATCCATAAAAAGCAAAAAAGAAAAAAGAAAAAAAATTTAGAGACTTTTTTTTTTTTTAATTACTCACAATTTTTATTCTATTTGTTTCCGATTTTCTTTAGGACAATTTTTTTTTTCTTTGCCTTGGAAGTTGAAAAAGGAAAAAAAAACAAAAAAAAAAACAAAAAAAAAAAAGGTTTTTAGGTTAAATTCTTCAAGTATGGAAATAAAAGCGTGTTTTAATATATTTTAATATTAATGCCCAACGTAAATCAAATAATATTTCTTTCTTTTAATTTTATATTATTACATACAAGCAACAATTAAAGATACCGCAATGTGTATATAAAACATCGATGCTTAGTTTTCTGTTTGTATCGAAAAATAAAATAAAATAAAATAAAATAAAATAAAAAATTTGCCTTATGGATAATAATCAAAAATTCATTTCTTGGAATATAAAGATAGAAAAGTTTACACTAAAGAATGAAAGGCACTTTGACACTTCAGACACTTTTGTAAAGCTTATACATTGACTCGCGATTTTTTGATTATAAATAAATCCAAAACTTGTATCATAATTCGCTCTCCTAGTAATAATACTTGATTAGCTTCGCTTTATTTTTATTTATTTATCAGTTTTTCATCATAACTCTAAAAAATCTCGGACTGTATGAGTTGTATCTTATACAATAATAAGAATAACACTTTAATTTATTTCTGAACTAACCATCCCCCCCTTTTTCAAATCGACCTTCTTTTCAAAAAAAAAACAAAAAAAAAAACACCAAATATTATTTTCTCTCTCTCAAACGATGGACAAACAAGATATTTTAAGATCAGTGGCTAGCGAAAACCAACAACACCTATCACAACATCCTGTAAAGGCATCTACTTGGAAAAAACCAAGCTCCAGGAGACACAAAGCATGTAGGCAAATATTAAGTGACGAATGGAAAAGAATTAATAATACTAACAACGATGCTGGCTCAGAATCTACTAAACATGAGCTTACATATTTTAATTTAGAAGCCCCACCTAGCATATATCCTAATAAGAAATACTGCGATATAACTGGATTAAAGGGTCATTATAAGAGCCCAGGTACAAACTTAAGGTTTTATAATAGTGAAGTATATGCCGCAGTTATAAAACCAATGATTCCTGGCGTTGATCAACAATATTTAAAATTAAGAGGTGCAGATGTTGTATTAAAATAAATAAAAAAAAAAGTTAAATAATTGTACAAAATATGTAACCAACATACAAAAAAAAAGAAAAAAAAAAAAAAAAAAAAAATTTTTTTTTTC
Source organism: Saccharomycodes ludwigii (assembly GCF_020623625.1). Taxonomy (NCBI): domain Eukaryota; kingdom Fungi; phylum Ascomycota; class Saccharomycetes; order Saccharomycodales; family Saccharomycodaceae; genus Saccharomycodes; species Saccharomycodes ludwigii. The sequence continues at coordinate 701,150 of NC_060203.1, forward strand.
AAACTTCATCTGGGTTGAAATCTGCTTTTAATTTAGCATCTTCACCAAGAATTTCTGGAACAAAAACAGGAGCTTCTTCATTATTAGCATCCTTACTATTGCTTTCAGTGGCTAAATTTTCTTCATCTTGTTCATAATCTTCATCAGTGTCACTCCAATCGACAAACACGTTTCTACCCAATTTATTAGGATCAACGTTCTTTAAGACTTGCATTCTATCTTCAGACCACTTATCCCTAACATCTTCAAAACCGATTTCCCAAATTTTATCGTAAAATTCTCTGATTTTAGATTCTTCCAGTCTCTTTTGTTCTTCTTCAGCCAACCATTCCATATGCTTTAAATCATCACTACTTGGCTCATATATATGCCAAACAACATAGTTCGGCAAGCCAACGACATTATATTTCATTCTGCGGCTCAATTTGCCAAATGCTTCCGTTTCAGCATGTTTTTCGAACGAAAAAGCCGGGAAATGAGAGCCTGCCCTGAAAACTCTAGCTTTACTCAAGATACTGACACCTCCGATACCATCTAATTCCATCTCCACTTCTGGATCACCACTTGGATCCCTCATGTAGGCTAAATGAGGTCTCCATGTAGCATATTCAGGATAACCTTCCACAATCACCGCATCGTCACTCAAAGTATTGGCTAGTTGGATACCACCACCACTCTCCTTCCAACTGTTTAAGTCATATGGCTGTATATGACCTAGCCATTCCGGTAGGGGCCTCCACACATTAGGTACGATAATATCTTTGTCGTGATGCATTAAATCTTCCATAATTGTGTCGGGTATAACCTCAACGTCAACATCTCTCCAATATACCCATGAATGATATGGTTTTAAGGCAACAGAGCCTAACCAGTTTCTTGCTCTGGCCATTAGTTTTCTTCTTGGGCCTTGTGCAGCAAAACCATGCCTGTCGCTAAAACTTTGGCCAATGATTTGACCAAAATCTTTTTCGAATATTTCTATGTTACCGAATATTTTCGTTTTATCTTTATTGCTCTGTAAACTTTTTAAATTGTCCAACAAAACACCCATAGTATCATCTTTGGAATCACTGACTAAAAAAGTCAAGTCAATCCAATTGTGAGGATAGGTCATATTATTTAGCAGACGGAAAAACCTTGGTAAATGTTCAGCTGCATCTCTTAGTGGAACACAAAAGACAATACGGTCACCCATTTGCCAACCATTTTTATTCCCTTTATAATTTTGCAAGTCGTAGTATTCTACACCTGGAGTGTTTTTAAAATCGGGTGTATAAATCCTAGTCGAGGTATTAACTAGTATGATTCTTACTAATAACAGTAGGGAAAATATGCTTCCTAATATGCTGATTAAACTGATTGATGAGTTGGTGGTCCTTTTTTGTGTATTGGGATTCCCTGAAAGCAATTTGAAAATGGACTTGCACATAGCCTATGTATGTTGTTGTTTTTGTTGTTGCTGTTATGCTCTATTTTATTATTATTATTATTTTCTATCTTTTTTTTTTTATTATTATTATTGAAATAGATAAAAATATGAGAAATGAGTGTACTTATGTTGTTTTTGTTTTCTGCGGGAGGGGGTGGTTTTTTTTTTTTTTTTTTTTTTATTCGTTCGAAATTTAAAAACTGAAATTGAAGAAAAAAAAATTTTTATTTTTATTTTTACTTTTATTTTTATTTTTATTTTTATTTTAATTTTTATTTTTATTTATAATATGTATTATTACTGTGAGTTTTTATTAAAATACGCAAAACCAACTTCACAAAATAATACATAATACGTAATACATTATTATTATTATTATTATTATTATTTTGTTTTCTTTTTTAAGTTTGTTTAGAAAAAGGATATGCCTAGTTTCCGTATATAGTGATACAGAAATTTATCGCTCTGAAAAAGATATGTATATATTGTGGTGTGTGGGTGCAGTGTATATACATAAAACAAGTGCCTTATTTACTACCGCTATCCCCCCGCACATCTTTTTGATTTCACGTACAATATTTCTTTATTTTGTGTTATTTTGGTCAAGAGGTGTTTCAGAAAGCCTTGCAGGGCATAAATAATAATTTCCTACCGTTACTACTACTAGCACCATTACTTGGGTTTTTTTTTCCTTTTTCTTTTTCATTTTGTACACGAACATAAAAAACATTGCAGAGAAATTATCTTGTTTTAACGTTGACAAAAAGTAGTCCAGAAAAAAAAAAAGAAAGAAAGAAAATTTTTTTTTTTTTTTCTTCTTTTAATGGACGACAAAAATAAAAATAATGTTTTTATTAACATTTTTCCAAAGCTCAACATTATATAAATATAACAATGAAAATATTTTAATTTAAAAAGGAAAAATCTTTTCTTTCTATTTCGTCTTTAATGTTTTCCTTTCCCTTTTTTTGTTGTTTTTTTCCTCTTGAATATTCGATAATGCTAACAAATTTGCCATCTTTGATCTTTTTTCTTTTTTTTTTTTCTTTTCTTTTTCTTTCCCTCTTTTTCTTTCTAATTTCTTTTTCATTTTCACATTCAATTTTTCTTTCCCTTTCTAATTAGTATATAAGCAATTTCCTCTTTTTCTCTTTTTTTAATTCTTTTTTTTTTTTTCCCACTTCCAGGTTCTTTCTTTTTCTCTTTCATATTCTAATTTACTCTTTATAGCTTCTTTGATAACATAAAAAAAGAAAAACAACAACGAAATAATTAACAATTAAACAAATACACAAAGATGGCTGAAGAAGAACATAACTTTGAAGTTGCCGATGCCGGTTCCTCCTTAACTTACCCAATGCAATGTTCTGCTTTGAGAAAGAACGGTTTCGTTGTTATCAAGGGTAGACCATGTAAGATTGTTGATATGTCTACTTCCAAAACCGGTAAGCATGGTCACGCTAAAGTCCATTTGGTTGCCTTGGATATCTTTACTAATAAGAAATTAGAAGATTTATCTCCATCTACTCACAACATGGAAGTTCCATTTGTCAAAAGAACTGAATACCAATTGTTGGATATCGATGACGATTTCTTATCTTTGATGACCATGGAAGGTGAAACCAAAGATGATGTTCGTGCCCCAGAAGGTGAATTAGGTGAACAATTGCAAGCTGCTTTCGATGAAGGTAAGGACTTGAATGTCACTATCATTAGTGCTATGGACGAAGAAGCTTGTATTTCTTTCAAGGAAGCTCCAAAAACTGATTAAAGCAGGAAAAGAAAAAAACATAGCTTTTTTTTTCGTTTTTCCAAATTTTTTGTTTATTACTGTTATATATTATATAATATATCCTATTTAAAGATCTCTTTTTCAATTTGTATTTTTTTTAAAAGAAGATATTTCATTTAATAATATTATTATTATGCTTTTTGTAATGCAAGGTTCTTGTTATGTGTTGACATAATTTTAATGACCTATCTTTTTTTTTTCTTGCCTCCCCTTCCCCCTTCCCCCCTCCTTAGGACAAGATTATCTTTGTTTCTTTCCCGCAAACACATTTTATCCGTTCTTGTTTTATTTTCCGTTGGGTACGGATGTTGCTATATTAATATATTGATTATGTAAGGCAAAGGTGTGTACATTTCGGATAACTAGCTAATCTTTAGAAATTCGAGAAAAAAAAAAAAAAAAAAAAATTTTTTTTCTTTATTTGTTTTTATTTTACTTTTTGAATCTTATATTTTTGCTACATATATTTTTGAGCTTTTTTTAAAATCTCTACCTACCATACAAAATTATAGCTGTCACAAAAATTATATATTATGGAAACCCTGAAATCGTTATATTTATTAAATTTAAAAAGCCCTAATATTTTATAAACGTGGTGCTGCAAAGAGTAATATCATTTCCTAAAATAGAAATCCAATTGTATAAAACGCGTAAAATTTTTTTTTTTTTTTTTTTCTTTTTTCTTTTTTCTAAAAATAATTCCTTCATAGATCGTAATCTCAATAATTTCCCTCCTTTTTAAGATCCTTGAACTAATTTTACTTAAAAACCTCTTTGTGTTTTATAATTTACTCAAGGAAACTAGAATTCAGTATTTCTATAAGATAAACAAAAAAAAAAAAAAAAAAAAAAAAACACATCAAAATTCTAATTAAAATGAGTGCCATTACTGCTCCTCTTCCTTCTGTCCCACCTGCGTCCACTTTTGATCCAGCTCTAATTACAGGAGATGCTTTATTTAACGACAGAGTTCGTAGATTCCAAGAGTTTTTTGATATCTATTCTGAATACAAAGATAAAATTAAAAGTATCCAACTATACAACGAAAACAACAATGATAATCTTCTAGAAGATGACGACCATTATATGGTTGACGATGATATCGGGGGCGGCAAGAAAAAGTCTTACAATAATGATTTTGAACCTTTGCCCTTGAGGATCACGATTTCCACGGATGAGTTGTTACAATTTGATCCTGCCATATGGAATGGCGTGTTAAACGAACCTTGTGAATATATCCCGGCATTGGAACAAGCGGTTACTAATATAGCTTCGCTTGTATCAGAAGTTGGTTCTTCAAACTTTCAAGAAGCTTTAAGTTGGTCCGTTTCTTTCAGAGGTGCCTTTGGAGCAAACAGCATTACTCCGCGTACTTTAAATGCATACTATTTAAACAAATTGATCTCAATTCAAGGGATTATTACCAAAACTTCGCTAATTAGGCCAAAATTAACCAAATCAGTCCACTACGCCCCCGAAGCTTCACGTTTCTATTATAGAAATTACAAAGATTCTACCTCTTCTTTAACAACACAGATTTCATCAGCCGTTACAGGATATAGCACTGCCCCCATATATCCCACCGAGGATGACGAGGGCAATAAATTGATCACTGAATATGGATGGAGTGAGTATAATGATCACCAAAGGCTAACCATCCAAGAAATGCCTGAGCTATCACCTCCTGGACAGTTACCCCGCCATTGTGAAATTATTGTTGATAACGATTTGGTTGATACTTGTAAACCTGGTGACAGGGTCTGTATTATTGGTGTGTACAAGAGTACTGGTGGCGGTGGGTTACAGGACAAAAAGGGGCTTGTTGGTCTAACTGGTTTTCAAACTTTTATCTTGGCAAATACTGTCTATCAATTACATGCCAGATCTACGGGTGTTTCCTCTGTGGAAATTCTAAACGATATAGACATTCAAAATATCGTTAAAATGGGGAAAAGAAAAGATATTTTTGCATTACTATCACAATCGTTAGCACCTTCGATATATGGCCATGATATGATTAAAAAAGCAGTTTTATTAATGCTACTAGGTGGTGTGGAGAAAAATTTACCCAACGGCTCTCATTTAAGAGGTGATATTAATATCTTAATGGTTGGTGATCCAAGTACGGCAAAATCCCAGATCCTAAGATTTGTTTTAAACACAGCACCATTAGCAATCGCCACAACGGGTAGAGGCTCCTCGGGTGTTGGGTTGACTGCTGCTGTTACTACTGACAAGGAAACTGGTGAGAGAAAATTGGAAGCCGGTGCTATGGTTTTGGCTGACCGTGGAATTGTTTGTATTGATGAATTTGACAAAATGAACGAAGTTGACCGTGTTGCTATTCATGAAGTTATGGAACAACAAACTGTTACGATTGCCAAAGCTGGAATACACACAACTTTGAATGCTAGGTGTAGTGTTATTGCCGCAGCCAATCCCATCATGGGTCAATACAATATCAACAGAGATCCTCATCACAACATCGCTCTACCGGATTCCTTGCTATCTCGTTTTGACTTACTATTTGTTGTTACTGATGACATCAACGATATTAGGGATAGACATATTAGCGAACATGTTTTAAGAACGCATAGGTATATACCACCGGGCTATTTGGAGGGCGAACCTGTAAGAGAACATTTGAATTTAACGTTGGCTTTGGGTGATAGCCAAGTTGATGGTGGCGATGATAGCAATGAAGATGAGGATGTTGAAGACGGGAAAATTTTTGAAAAATTTAACCCCCTTTTGCATGCAGGTGCTAAATTGGCAATTAATAAAGGTGACCACAACGGTAGTGATATACCATTAATTGTGACGATTAAGTTTTTGAGAAAATACATTCAATATGCAAAGGAAAGAGTTGTGCCACAGTTGTCTCAAGAAGCAACAGACGTCATCGTTAAAACATATAGTGATTTGAGAAATGATATAAATGGTACCTCTAACACCAAAGGTTTACCTATCACAGCAAGAACATTAGAAACTTTGATTAGGTTATCGTCTGCACATGCAAAAGTTAGACTATCTAAGACTGTTGAAAAAAGAGATGCGTTAATTGCATGTCAATTGTTAAGATTTGCGCTATTGGGTGAAGAACAGGACGGAGAGGATATTGAAGACAGCACTTCTCCTTATAAAAAGAGCGCCGATGAAGGCTCACCAAAGAAAAAGCCAAAACCTTCAATCAAAAGTAATTCTAAAGATGTCGAGGAGAATGACTTGACTAGTTCCGTTGCTAAGCGTGATTTATTTGTGTCATCACCTTCGACTCGTCTGTACCCAGATGAGAACGATATTGAAACCAGGCTATCCAAAGGATTAACTTTATCTCCAAAAGCCAAGGAGCAATTAACAGAAAGAAACATTTTATCCCCGAGAAAGAACATCAATGTCCAAGAAGGTGCTTTTTCTGCCAATGCCTCCCCATTGAAAAGAAGAGGCCCGGAAGATAATGAATCAGAAAACGAAACGTCAACTGATCATATTTCCTCCGAAAGATTACACATTTTTAGTGAAATATTTGTCAAGTTAATTGCTACTGATATTTTGCAAGATGGTTGTCCCCGCGAAAAATTGTTTAGTATTGTTAACAAAGAAATTGAAGCAAGTCCATTCACCCCACAAGAATTTAATGCATGTATAAAATATTTCATTGAAAAAGGTAATATAATGGAAGCTGAAGATGATGTGATTTTTGTTGTTTAGGTTCGTTGTAACTTATATATATATATATATATATGTTTCTTAGATAGAAAGTGTAATTTTTCGATGAAAAAAAAAAACTTTGTTTTTAGCGACGCACGAAAGAGAAAAAGACAGTTGTACCTTACGTTAAATGGTAAAACCGCCGCCTTTTTCTTTTTTTCTTTTTTTTTATTTTCATTTTCAGTGAAGGAAAATTATATGTATATATATATTTTTTTTTTTTTATTTTTCTTTTTTTTTCTTTCTTTATACTTCTCTGATCTATTTTTTTTCCCTCTTTCTTTTTTAATATATATATATATATATATATATATATAATTTTTTTTTCGTAAATAAAAAAAGCGGCATACTTAATCACATTTATATATTAAAACTAACCAATACAATACAATACAATATAAATATACCTAAGACCACCAACCATGCCTGGTATAGTCGAGAGTCCTCTAGTTAAGGATTCCAAATTGTTAACTCCAAAACCAGTATTTTCACGACCATATGTCTTTCCCTTTTTACCATTATACGCCACCTTTTTCCAAATTTACACTAGCCAATATGATAAGTATATTGGTGGATCTGAATGGACCTTTGTTTATTTTGGTGCCTTGGTTTCATTGAATTTACTAGTGCGTTTGTTACCAGCTTGGAATAAATCTATTGAAGTTTTATTCAATTATGTCACTGCCAGAAGCATTCAAGATGCTTCTCATATATACATCAAACCCACACCAAATAATGGGAGTAGCGATATTGTTAAAATTGAAAAGCTGACCGAAGGTGGCGTCTTGCAAACCTTTTTCCAATTCCAAAAGAAAAGATTTTTATTAGACAATGGTGTTTTCAAATCACCACAGTTTTTGATCGATGAACCTGTCCAATTGAAAGTTTTCCAAAACAACAAGGGTAATACCGGCGATTTAGTCCATATCAAAAGAATATATGGTGAAAACAAGTTTGATATTCCAGTTCCGACTTTTGTTGAATTATTCAAAGAGCACGCAATTGCGCCATTTTTTGTTTTTCAAATTTTCTGTATTGCCTTGTGGTTATTTGATGACTTATGGTACTATTCATTGTTAAACTTATTTATGGTTGTCATGATGGAAGCTGCAAATGTTTTCCAAAGACTAACCACTTTAAAGGAATTTAGAACCATGGGTGTTAAACCATATGCAATCAACGTATTGAGAAATGGAAAATGGGTTCAGCTACAGACCGATCAATTGTTACCAAATGATTTGGTTTCCATTACAAGATCTGATGATGATGTTGCTATTCCTTGCGATTTGCTTTTAATTAGTGGTTCGTGCATTGTCAATGAGGCAATGTTAAGTGGCGAATCCACCCCATTAATCAAAGAATCTATTCAATTACGCCCAGGCGATGATTATTTGGACCTCAAAGGAGTCGATAAAAATAGCGTTTTGCATGGTGGTACCAAATGTTTGCAAGTTACCCCCCCAGAAAAATGCCATGTTGCTAAGCCTCCAGATGGCGGGTGTTTGGCTGTTGTTACTAAAACCGGGTTTGAAACATCACAAGGATCCTTAGTTCGTGTCATGTTGTTTTCTGCTGAAAGGGTTTCTGCGAATAATACCGAAGCTTTTATGTTTATTTTATTTTTGTTGAATTTTGCTATTGCTGCTTCCTGGTATGTTTGGGTAGAAGGTACTAAAATGGGCAGAATACAATCCAAATTGATTTTAGATTGTATTTTAATTGTGACCTCTGTTGTTCCACCGGAATTACCAATGGAATTGACTATGGCTGTTAACTCTTCGTTGGGCGCATTGTCCAAATTTTATGTTTATTGTACTGAACCTTTTAGAATTCCATTAGCTGGTAGAATTGATGTTTGTTGTTTTGATAAGACTGGTACTTTAACTGGAGAGGATTTGGTTTTTGAAGGTTTAGCTGGCTTGAATAAAGATGACGATCGTCATCTACATCCGGCTGAAGATGCTTCCTTGTCTACAGCTTTGACAATTGGCTCTTGTCATGCATTAGTTAAATTAGAAGACGGCGAAATTGTTGGTGATCCAATGGAGAAGGCCACGTTGCAAGCCTGTGGCTGGAAAGTTGACAGCAAAAACTTTGTTTCGCACTCCAAACATGGCAAAGTTGAGGTTTTACGCCGTTTCCAATTTTCTTCGAGCTTGAAAAGATCATCATCCATTGCTGTGCATAAGGGTAAGTTGTACGTTTCAGTAAAAGGTGCCCCGGAAACCATTCGTTCCAGATTAGTTGAGCTTCCATCGAACTACGATGCCGTTTACAAATCCTTTACTCGTTCTGGTTCAAGAGTTTTGGCTTTGGCTTCGAAGGAATTATCGTACAATTTATTGAAAAAGGTTAATGATTTGAAACGTGAAGATATGGAAACAGGTTTAAAATTTGAAGGGTTTTTGATTTTCCATTGTCCATTAAAGGATGATGCTATTGAAACTATTAAAATGTTGAATGAATCTTCGCATCGTTGTATTATGATTACCGGTGATAATCCCTTGACTGCAGTGCATGTTGCAAACGAAGTTAAGATTGTAGAGAGAGCTACTTTGATTTTGGATCAACCTGGCGATGGAACTTTGCATAAATTGGTGTTTCGTAGCGTTGATGAAAGTATTGTCAAACCATTTAATCCAGAAGAAGATGATATTGATTCAACTGAAATTTTTGGTAAATATGATTTGGCAGTTACGGGCCATGCGTTGAAATTAATGGAAACTCATAAGCAAATTAAGGATTTGATCAAGCATACCTGGGTTTACGCACGTGTATCGCCATCTCAAAAGGAGTATCTATTGAACACATACAAAGACATGGGATATAATACCTTGATGTGTGGTGATGGGACTAATGATGTTGGTGCTTTGAAACAGGCACACGTTGGTATTGCATTGTTGAACGGTACCGAGGAAGGATTGAAGAAATTACAAGAACAGCGCAAGATTGAAAAAATGCAAGATGTGTATGGGAAACAGTGCGATTTGTTTACCAGATGGGGCAAACCAGTTCCACCCGTTCCTCAACCAATTGCTCATTTGTATCCACCAGGCCCAAATAATCCTAACTATTTGAAAGCTTTAGAAAGTAGAGGCACGCCAATAACGGAAGAGATTAGACAGGCTGTGGCTAAAGCCATGACCGAAAAGCCTCAAGCTATAACTTCAGGGGCTGGTGCTAAAAAGAACGCTAGTGGATCTGAGGTTGCTGACATGTTATTGGGGACTATAAGCCAGGCTGGCGACGATGAAGATGCCCCAAGTTTGAAATTAGGGGATGCTTCTTGTGCTGCTCCGTTTACTTCCAAATTAGCCAATGTTTCTGCGGTTACCAATGTTGTGAGACAAGGAAGATGTGCATTGATCAACACTATCCAGATGTATAAGATTTTGGCATTGAATTGTTTGATTAGTGCTTATTCTTTGAGTGTGATTTATATGTCTGGTGTTAAATTTGGAGATGGTCAATCCACTGTCTCTGGGCTATTATTGAGTGTTTGTTTCCTAAGTATCTCTAGGGGGAAGCCAAATGAAAAGTTGTCTAAACAAAGACCACAAGCTGGTATTTTTAATGCTTATATCATGGGATCGATTTTATCACAATTTGCTGTTCATATTTTTACATTGATTTATCTAACTAAAGCAGTTTATGTTTTGGAACCTAGGGAGCCACAAATTGATTTGGAAAAGAAATTTGAACCAAGTTTATTGAATACTGCTATTTTTTTGATTCAATTGGTTCAACAAGTTTCCACCTTTGCGGTTAATTATCAAGGTGAGCCATTTAGAGAGAATATCAGAAACAATAAGGGGATGTACTATGGGTTGATTGGTGTCGCTGGTTTAGCCCTAGCTAGTGCTACTGAATTTATGCCTGAATTGAATGAAGCTATGAAATTTGTACCAATGGACAGTGCGTTTAAATTTAAGTTGACCTCAATTTTATTGATAGATTTCTTTGGTAGTTATCTAAGTGAATTATTTTTCAAATATTTATTTATGGATGATAAACCTGCGGATATTGCACATCAATGATTACTGCGTATGAAAATATATTGTAAGGTGTACTCTCCAATCCATATATATATATATATATATGTATGTATTTATATGTTTATATATATTTACATTTGTTTATAATACTAGTTTTTTATCAATTAATTGTTTATCTAGTTTGTGCCAACGATATACTTTTAAAATCTGCTTGTTATTAGAAGATGGATTCCCGTTTATTATAATTTCCTTAATTATGTTTTTGGAAACCAATTCATCTAATACAGCCCTTATTTCATCCTCATTGATTCTACTATAACCCAAAGAGTCAATTACTAAACTTATTAAATATGTTATTGTATAAGGCTGTTGCGGTTTCAAGCTAATTAATATATGCAAAATTTGTTTACATTTTGTTAATAATAATTTCTTTTCATTTTCTAATCTTCTATTCAATTCATAATCCAGTCTGGCAATTTTTTCCAATTCCTTCCTTTTAATATTGCTAACCAATGTATCACTAGTAAGACTATTATCAGAATCGAAAATACCTTTGTTATTGGCATTATGTTTCATCATTTTAAAATTCATTGAAGTAATGGAGTTGCAAAGATAAGCTGAGGCGCCAGTACTAAAACCATTTTTTTTCCTTTTCATTGGTCTATTGCTATCATCGTTACCACTGTTACTGTAATTGCGAAACCGTTTGTTTATAACAAATTCGGGTATGGTTACAATTTCCAAAGTGTGATGGGGCAAGCATTTATCTGATTGATGTTGTTGAGAAGACTGTTGGTGGTTAATAAAACATTCAAATTTTTCATTGAATATAGCTAGTCTAAATTTAGGGTTTGACAAATTTGCAACCCCATTGATATCAATCAAAATATCGCCAGTATCATCATTAATATAAACTTGGTTATTATAAACCTCATTCCAAAGATACAACAGTTGCTTTAAATAAATAACATATTTTGTTGCTTCTTTATCATTTTTGGTGAATTTAGGTAATATTGACACATTAAAATTGATTAGTAATGATGATTTTGAGGTGGAACTAAATTTCTCAAATAATAACATTGAATCTAATTTTTTCAAAAAAATTGATAACTGCTGTTTTTGATCTGCAAATTGTGTGGCGGTATAAAATAAAGGGTAGGCACTGGCCACGTAGTAGGGTGCTATTTTATACAAATAATTCAGATATTTGGAGTTATAATGATTGGTATCATTTTGCAAGATCAATTCGCTTGATAATGATAATTTTATTACATGTGATTTAACTCTATATTTAAACGGTGTAGTGTTATTATTGATGCTATCAATTTTAAAATATGAGGTGTTTATGTGAACAAAAATACAATCTGGCTTATTTATGCTAACCCATCTTCCATTCATTATATTTTCACATTGTATATCGACAGCTTGTGGGATTAGAGTAAAAAAACTCCAGAGATAATTATAATCAATTTGATACGCGTGATCTGACTTTTGAGACAAATTTTCAAAATATCTTTGTAATTGGATGCTTTGAATGGATGTATTGGTGATAAGGTTACTGGTTCTATTGTCTTTACCACATTGATATGCCGATGCCGATGCCAATACTTTATTTGAACATAACTTATAAAAATATTGTGCCAATTTATTCAATTTACAAAACAAATCATATAAATGAGGATGATCTTTTAAAAACAAACAAGGATCACTAGTATTATTGTTAAATACCCAGTTTTCAATAACATATGTATTATCTGGGTTTTGTGTTTGAAAAAATTGATGGTTCTTCGTATTACTCGTTAGAGCATCGCTGTTTCTAATACTGGGGGGGTTTTGCCGTGTCAATTTTAATACATCGTCTTCAATGGTTTCTTGATTAGCGTAATTTTGCAATAGGAAACAATTGGAATAGTTCAATACTTTGTCTATTATCGGTATTAATTGATCTTCGTGCTCTATCAAATTCAAGTCAATTATAGGAATAGTCATGGTTTCGTCTTTCTAGGTTATGGTTTTTTTTCTTCTTCCACCTCCTAAATGAGGTATGATATGGTATGGTAAAAATATTTTATTATATATGTCAGTGATTTAATTTAATTTTGGACATTAAAATACAGAGATAATCTTGTATATATTAACATTATGTAAGTTAATATGGAAAGAAATTCTGCATAGCGCATCATTTTTCTCTTTTTTGTCATGAAATCTATTTTACTACTCTTAGCCCTATATCATGATTTACGAAATATAATAATATAAGATTATCACACAGTTACACAGCTTAGGGCACGCAAGCAGACTGAGGAATGTATGTCGGGTAAGATAAAGGCCGAATTCGGCTTTACTTTTATGGACATTGAGTGTTTTTTGTAGTTAAGCCCCCGTCCCCCGTCCCCCGTCCCCCGTCCCCCGTCCCCGCACAGAAGCTTAGGTATTTATTAGAACTAAGCCGGGTAAACAAGGATTGGATTGTTATAGAACATAGTAGAATCTTATGGAATGGAAAGAAGAAAAAAGGGAAAGAAAGAAAGAAAATAAAAAATATGTGTAATAATTACTACTGTTTCAAATATTTTATTTACTATATAAAGCAGTTTCCGGATTGCAATATAAAATGCGAAAAGTTGAAAAAAATAAGAATGGAAAATTATTTAAATGCAATTTGATTTCCTTTTCACTTTGTTTTATTTTCTCCCCCTTTTCTTCTTTCTTAATCCTCGTGACAATATCGTCATATTTCTTTTCTTTCTTTTCTTTTTCATCCTATTCAGAATCCTTTTACTCAATTTTTTCTAACACTTTAATACTATTAAATTCTTTTAACGAGAAAAAAAATAAAACAAACAAAACACACAAAACAAGCACTAATATACATATACAATAATAATGTTGTCTGCTCGTAGTAACGTTTTACGTCAAATTTCTCGTCGTTTCAATTCTAACAAGGTCCAAGGTGCGGTCATTGGTATCGACTTGGGTACCACAAACTCTGCTGTTGCTATCATGGAGGGTAAGGTTCCAAAGATTATCGAAAATGCTGAAGGTTCCAGAACAACTCCATCTGTTGTTGCTTTTACCAAGGAGGGTGAAAGACTAGTTGGTATTCCAGCCAAGCGTCAAGCTGTTGTCAACCCAGAAAATACTTTGTTTGCCACCAAGCGTTTGATTGGTAGAAGATTCGATGACGCAGAAGTTCAAAGAGATATTAAACAAGTTCCATACAAGATTGTCAAGCACTCTAATGGTGATGCTTGGGTTGAAGCCAGAGGAAAAACTTATTCTCCAGCTCAAATTGGTGGGTTTGTCTTAAATAAAATGAAAGAGACTGCTGAAAGTTATTTGGGTAAGCCAGTTAAGAATGCTGTTGTTACAGTTCCTGCTTATTTCAACGATTCTCAAAGACAAGCTACCAAGGATGCTGGTCAAATTGTTGGTTTAAACGTTTTGAGAGTTGTTAACGAACCAACCGCTGCTGCTTTGGCCTACGGTTTAGAAAAGACTGAGGCCAAAATTATTGCTGTTTTTGATTTGGGTGGTGGTACTTTTGATATTTCCATTTTGGATATCGACAATGGTGTTTTTGAAGTCAAGTCTACCAACGGTGATACCCATTTGGGTGGTGAGGATTTCGATATTACCTTGTTGAGAGATATTGTTGCAAAATTCAAGGATGAATCAGGTATTGATTTGGAAAATGACAGAATGGCTATCCAAAGAATCAGAGAGGCTGCTGAAAAAGCCAAGATTGAATTATCTTCTACTGTTTCCACTGAAATCAATTTGCCATTTATTACCGCTGATGCTTCAGGTCCAAAGCATATCAACATGAAATTCTCCAGAGCTCAATTTGAAACCTTGACTGAACCATTAATTAAGAGAACTGTTGAGCCATGTAAGAAGGCTTTGAAGGATGCTGGTATCGCCACTTCAGATGTCGGTGAAGTTATTCTGGTTGGTGGTATGTCTAGAATGCCAAAGGTTGTTGAAACTGTTAAGCAAATTTTTGGTAAGGAACCATCCAAGAGTGTTAATCCAGACGAAGCTGTTGCCATGGGTGCTGCTATCCAAGGTGCTGTTTTGGCCGGTGAAGTCA
Organism: Saccharomycodes ludwigii; assembly: GCF_020623625.1. NCBI lineage: Eukaryota > Fungi > Ascomycota > Saccharomycetes > Saccharomycodales > Saccharomycodaceae > Saccharomycodes > Saccharomycodes ludwigii. Next base: position 716,170 of record NC_060203.1, read on the forward strand.
CAGATGTCTTGTTATTGGATGTCACTCCATTATCCTTGGGTATTGAAACTTTGGGTGGTGTTTTCACCAGATTGATTCCAAGAAACACTACCATTCCAAGTAAGAAATCTCAAATTTTCTCTACTGCAGCATCTGGCCAAACTTCTGTTGAAATTAGAGTTTTCCAAGGTGAACGTGAATTGGTTAGAGACAACAAATTGATTGGTAACTTTACATTATCAGGGATCCCACCTGCTCCAAAGGGTGTTCCACAAATTGAAGTCACTTTTGACATTGATGCTGATGGTATTATTAATGTTTCTGCTAGAGACAAAGCTAGTAATAAGGATGCTTCTATCACTGTTGCTGGTTCCTCTGGTTTGAGCGAATCTGAAATTGAACAGATGGTTAACGATGCCGAAAAATTCAAGAGCCAAGATGAGGCTAAAAAGAGTGCTATTGAAAATGCGAACAAAGCTGATCAATTATGTAACGATACCGAAGCTTCTTTGAAAGAATTTGAAGCTAAGGTTGATAAGGCTGAGGCCCAAAAGGTTAAGGATCAAATTACTGCCTTGAGGGAGTTTGTTGCCAGAGCTCAAGCTGGTGAAGAAGTTAAGGCTGAAGAATTGAAGACCAAGACTGAGGAATTACAAAACGCCTCTATGAAGTTATTTGAACAAATCTACAAGAACAATCAAGGCGGTGAGGCTAAACCAAACCCAGAAGAGAAGAAATGATGGATGGGGAGAAGTGACTAGTGGAGATGAAGAATAGTTTTTTTTATTTATTTTTTTTTTTTTTTTTCATCATACATATAATATAGTTTTATACTGTAAATAGTAATACATTTATAATAAAGTAATATAGTTAATACTAGTATAGTAGTATAATTTTTAGAAATGAAAAAATTTTTTCAAGTTTTTTTCATTTATTTATTTATTTATTTATTTAATTTTTTTTTTAAGGTTAAAAACATAGTTTCACGTATAAAGTGATTTCTAAACAATATTATTAACAAATGTGTTGGGGCATACGCCCACCGTATGAAATGCGAACTCGCTGCAAGACCATTTTGCAAGTGAGATAATAAAACAAATATTAATAATATCAGAAATACAATTACATACATAGCATCAAGCGTATGTCACGATAAGAGTATTACATAGATTTTCAACCACAACCATATGGGACAATCGGGAATACCAATGATAATAATATAGGTATATTGTAGATCACGAGACATGTAGTGATGAGGGAAACTGTAATTCGTCAACCACTAAATAGATAATAATATGGCTCAAAAAAAAAAAAAACAAACTGAAACGACCTCAAAGAAGAAAACAATATATCAATGATAATAATTGATTAAGTTCGATCATTGAGAAAAACCAGAAATGTATGTAAAGGATTGATTTCCAACTTTTCACAAGGTATTATTTTTTCAGGTAAATCATTATCCTTATATAACTGATAGTTTAGCTCATATAGAAAGGGAAAGAATAACGAAAACAATAAGGACAAACAGTCCAATTAAATGTATATCAAGAATATATCTACGTTTATATATATACGTATATGCTCGAACACCTCGAACACAAATTAGAACGTAAATCCTTGTAATAATGAATAAAGAATTTAATACACGGATTTCAGTATAACAAAGTAACGCTACGACTCCGGGTAACAACCCAGACAGCGAACTGTTTTAACAAAAAAAATAAAACCATCTTCGCAATGACAACAACAACAACAAAGGAGTTTATATAACCGTAAAGTACACCAACACAAGGATAGGGAAACAACTTTGTCTATGAACTAAACAGGAAAGAAAAAAAATAAAGAGAAAAAAATAAGTAAAAAAAGAATTAAAAAAGAAAAGGAGAGAAATATGAGCATAAGCATAAGTCCTTTAACTAAGATAATATCATTAAGTGCGATATTAGCATTAGGATTTCTACTGGTGATTTTAAGTTGCGCTTTGTATTCAAACTATTACCCCTTATTTGATATATCGTTATTTTTAATAGCACCACTACCTAAATTGATATTAAACAATGCAATTGGTGCCCATAACAACAACAGTGATTTCCTAAGTGGTACAAACGGCGGCGAAGGTGATGATAGCTTTTATTATAATACCAAATACTTCAATGGTGTTAGAGATACTGGTGATTTTTTGACTAGTTGGTTCTTGATTCTAGGTATTGGATTACCTGTCGTTTTTCACCATTGTAATATTATTAACAAATGGAGTATGTTTATGTGTATTAGTGGTGGGTTGATAATTTACACTTCCATTGTTACATTTAGTATTTTCTTTAATAGCAAGAGAAGTGGAGATGGATGGGATGACGACGATGAAGGTGGCTATGGATATGGTTATTGAGTATTGTCTTTTGAACTAATGGGCGATTTTTTTTAACAAACATTAACCCAACACTTACTATTATTATTCAGCTACTCATCCACCATACTATATACTATTTTTATTTTTATTTTTATTTTTGTTTTTATCTTTATTTTTATTTTTCAAAAAGAAAAATATCAATAAAAACACAAACACAAAGATCCATATCAAGAAAGAAAGGATATTTATTATATTATAGTATAAAGTGAATCACAAATATATATATATATATATATATATATCTTAACATGCTGTTATATAACATCTACGAAATAGTCTATTAGATTTTCTTTATTATCATAATGATCTTTTGATTCGATAATCTTCAGTTCCATTTCAGCCATTATTTTGGCGTCACCGCCAATCTTAGCAGCACCCTCACCTCCCTGTTGATCTAGTAACGTTTTAATGTACTGTGATCTGTTTTCTATTGTGGTTTGCAATACTTTTTGTATGACATTAAGCACGTAGTTAATACTCTTAATAAAATCTTTAACTAACATATCTGCAGTAGCATTTTGATACTTCAATTTCCACATTCGATCAAGCAGGATTGCTGAAAACAAATCTCCAACTCCCGTAAAATATGAATTTATCTTAGGAACCTGGAATTTGTATAATTTACCATTATTATTCCTAATGCTAGCAATGCATGTTATTTTATTTTTATCATCTTCTTTATGATTATTATTATAGGTAGTGGTACTGGTTATTACAATGATTGGTACCTTTTGGTGTAGAGTTACAATTAATGATCTTAAGTCGTCTGTAGTATTTAACACTTTACCCTCCGTATTGGTTAATAATTGTAATTCGAACTGATTTGGCGTGATAATATCAACATATCCTGATAACACATATTTCTGGTATGTTGGAATTACATTAGGATCAACGTATATATGCCCATCATCACCCATGACAGGATCTAACAGCCACAAGGGACGGATGGTGCTACTGTTAGACTTTGTATTTTTTTTATAATTCAAAATATTATCACATATTACTTCTACTGAATCCTTATTTGGTAAATACCCCGTTAAAAATGAATTGTATTTAAAGTTTTGTAGGAGATGGTTTGTGATTTTTAACAATTCATCTACCGGTGTGATATCTCCGACAACTTTGCCATAACCTGTATGGTTACTGAATTGAACTGTATTTAGGCAATCTACATCCCAGCCCAAACATTGTAAAGGGAATGCAGCAGCTTTGTTACCAACGTAACCATGAACAACATGGGATTGAGTAGATAACAGTGTGGGCATTATTATGGAGTTATTTTCTGAGTTTTTTTTTTTTTATTTTTATTTTTGTTTTTCTGTTTTTTATTTTAGTTTTTATTTTATATACAGTATATTTAAAGCGGCCAAGTAATGAACAAGAGTATATTAGGAACGATAAAATTTTCACATTTATTAATTTATATAAAAGTCTGAATAATTTTTCTATAAAATAAACAGTTACAGTAAAGCTTAAAAATATAATGAAAATCTATACAACAGTTGATACGCCTATTCGTCTTTTATTAGTCATTTAATTTTAATTTTTTTTTTTATTCTTTTCCTTTTTGATTCGTATCTATTTTCTTTCGAGGTTCTAAAAAAAAATTCAAAAGTTTTTCTAAATTTTTATTATTATTTTTTTTTTTTTTTTTTTTTTTTTTTTTTCAGATAAGAACTTTTTTTTTTTTTTTTCCACTGCTTAAACAGCAAGCTCACTAAAACGAAGAGGGAATTTTATTCAGAAAAGAACGAAGCAATCAATAACGATGTAAATACAAAATATTAAAATACTGACGAAAAAAAAAAATGGAATGAATAAATAAATAAATAAATAAATAAATAAATAAGCTTTTAAAAAAAAATCATGAATAAAAATTATCGATATTTTACAATTAATTACATTCAATTACTTAACAACTATATTAAAGCTCAAAATTTATTTTACTACCGTCCCCACCAACCGAATTGTCTTTTCTGGTCTTGATCGTTTTAATTTTACTTCTCTTCTCATGCGTTATCTTCTCAACCACATCTATATCATCGTAGCTATGTCTATACTCATTATCAATATCACTGTCCGTATCATTCTTATTGAGAGTAACACTTTCATCATTTGTTTCAACAATAGCACAGCCATCGTCTGCATCCGTTCCTTTGCCTATTATAAAATCTGGTGATGATGATAAAGATGACGATGTTGAATCGGAAGAAGTCGAATCTGACCTACTTAGTAAATGCTCATTCTTATTTCCGTCTTTACTTGTTATTTTTTTATTCTCAACGTGTAACAAATCACACGAAGAAGCCCTGTTTTCACTATCAGTACATAACTTTTTTGCCATCTCCAACTTCTTTTGCTTTTCATATCTATATTTATTCTTATCACTTAGCATGTTACTAAATGATTTTTGCTGTTCCCTAACATTCCAGTTCAAAGTTCTACTTATGGAATCAATGAAATCCGTATTTTTTGATTCGATAGTGGGGAAACTGTGAGGAGAAGCGCTGATTATCACATAGTCACCATTTTGTAACTCTACCCTATTTTTACCATCAAATGCAGCCCATGCAGTAGATCTAGAATCGTATGGAACTTTCACCTTTAAAACCATACTATCAGGTAGAATAATGGGTCTAAAACTTAGAGTGTGCGGACAGATTGGTGTAACAGCAATAGCATTGACACTGGGGTAAACTAATGAGCCACCAGCACTCAAAGAATATGCAGTAGATCCGGTCGGTGTTGCTATTATCAAACCATCAGCCTGTGCAACGGTTAATAATGATTTATCCCCATACAATTCCAAATTAGAAATGAATGGGCTTGGCCCCCTATCAATGGTTAGTTCATTCAAAACTTGCCGTTCAAAGTCCTTATAATGATGACCATCACCGTTCTTTCTGTAAACTGTACATGATAACCTCATTCTTAATTTTGTTTTAATTTTGCGTCCCCTATCTAGGACCCTATGTACAGTTTTTCTGTAATTTTCAAACTTAAAATTGGTTAAAAATCCTAAAGATCCTAAGGCAAACGACATTACTGGTGGAACATTCTTTTGAAACAAACTAGAAACATATAAAACAGTTCCATCACCACCCAAGGTGATCACCAGATCATATAAATCTTCGCCCTGATCCTCGGTCTCGTTACTGTTACTTCGACTCAACTCGTATCTGTTCCAATACTTTAGGTTATTTTTTGCACTACGACAGCTATTATTGGTATTACCACTACTGCCACTGCTCGAATTATTATTTATGTTATCAACGTTGGAAATACATTCCTTTTCAATCTCCTTTAAATCAAACTTAGGATTGTTTGCAAATAAGACATCTTCAACGTAAATTATAATGTGTGGATAATGTTTTAGTATGTATTCTACTAAATCCCTAGTTAAATAAATCAAAGAATCATCATAATGTTTGGTGACAATCAACAAATGTTCTACATTGATTATAAATTTCGTGTTGGAAATCCCTTTACTTAATAACCTTACACCGTGAGCTGTTTCTGCTAGTTGAGCATGTGACTTGGCTCTTTTATGACAACATTTTAACAAGTTATCGTTACAATCAGTTTCATTATTATTAGTAATAATATTATTATTCTTAGCACTGCTATTACCGTCATTACTACTAATAATATTGTTATTATTATTATTATTATTATTGTTTTTGTTGTTTTTGTTGCCAACCATCATAGAGTCAGCAAAAAATGATGCAGCAGCACCACCACCATTTATGGAATTACGGTTGTATAGCAAGTTACGATGTGATACAGTGTTAGATTTTTCTTTACACTCGGCAATATTAGATATTGAAGAAGAGGATAATCTTTTAATCATTTCTTGCGCACATATAATTGAATTACTAGTATTTAATATAATATCGTCATTATTTTCATCGCAGTCTTCTTCTTCCCTCCTATTACTGTTTTCAAGATAGACACCTCCATCCATCTTAGCTGTTCCTTTCATTCTTAATTACCCTTTAAGATATTTCTGCGATGGTTCTAGAACATGATAGTATACATACGTTGTAAAACAGAGAAAAAGAAAAAGAAAAAGAAAAAAAAAAAAAAAAAAAAGAAAAAGAAAAAGAAAAGGGATCTTGTGTGGTAAAATATATATATATATATATATATATATTATCAATCAGTAGTTTTCAATTCAATTTTTTATTTTATTTTCCAAAATAACCAACAAACAAAAAAAGGGGGGTGATTATAAATGAACGAGCCGAAGGGGCCGGAAGCGGACCAGGAAAGTTTTGTAATTTGGAATCAAACAAAAAAACAAAAAAAAAATTTGGGTCAATCCCGAAAAAAGTTGAGTCAATACCGAAAATCATCGGAAAATAGCTGAAAAAAAAAAAACTCGGTCAAGCACGTGAGAACAAAAAAATGACAATGGAAATACTGATCAAACTTGAAGTAAGTTTGGTCCCATCTTTCTTCTTTTGTATTACATAATTAAAAAAAAGAAAAGAAAAAAAAAAAAAAAAAAAAAACACGAAATGCTAACATTATGAGTAATACAAAGCCAAGCACCAACAGTGATATAATGATGACAATAGACAAATATATTTATGATACCTTAATATCAAGTACCAGTAGTACAAAAACTACAATTAATATACATGATATAAGCGAACAATTTATTATAACACCAAATAAGGCTAAATTAGAATTGTACAAATATTATCTCAATACCACCACCATTAATAACAATAATCATGGATTAACCTTTAATATTATGAAAGTTTTCACTACTAATACCAACAATGGGATTAATACTAATAACAACTATCATTTCCAATTGGTCGACGAGGGTAGTGTACTCGCTGATGAAGACCCATTAAATTGTAAAGATATAGTTGATGTATTTATATATTCTGTGGAGAAAAAAGGTGACGTTTCTGCCAAGAGTGTAAGAAACATGGGTTCTTTGGAAACAGTTAGTGATCTATATACAAATGTTTTACAAATCAAACATGATTTAATGCTATCCAAAGAGGAAAATGAAAGCAAAGAAAAAATAGACAAAGACACTAAAAACTCAACCTTTGTACCCAATCCGGATGTTAGTTCTGAGGCTATTGGTACGGGAAACTCTACAACTACTGATGTCGTTGATTCCACGCCTACCGTTGCTAAGACTACAGCCAAAAAATCTAGGTTTATGGGTTTAAGATCCATTGAGATATTAGAAAGAAGAAGAAAAGAACAAAAATTAAAAGAGGAAGAAAGATTAATTAAAGTGAATGAAAAAAGGAACAAAGAACGGAAGAATATAAGTGACAAAGGCAACCAAAATGATGATGATGATGATGATGATTCTTTTAAAAAAAAGGAGGAACTGGCAAAGTTACAGAATTTATTTGATGATGAGGAAGATAAGGACAATGAAATGAGAGAAAATGCCAAGGAGGAAGAAGAAGAATGTACAGGCGACAAAACGGGCAAGAAAAATAATGGTATAAATGGCAAAGAGTTGAAAAAAGAGGAAAATATACTCACCACTGATAACAATACTAACAAGATGCCATTGGATGAGCTGGAAATGTTATTAGATACAACAAATGACGACAATTCTTTAATAGAATTGAAACAAACAGAAGATTTGCCCGATAAAAATAATAATATTAATAACACTTATGTAGATGAAGAGGGTTATATAGTTACTAAAAGATCAAAAACCACACCTTTGTCTACTAGTGGTGGTAAAAATACTGAAAGTAATAGACCTATAAAACGAAGGTCAGTCACACAGCCCACTAGAAATACCAATGTTGATGAAGTGGATACTACAACTGTTCAGAAGAACAAGAAGAGGAAGAAGGAAAAGAATAGCAGTAACAATGGTAATAATATCATGAGTTTTTTTGGGAAAAGAAAACAAAATACTGTTAAGAAATAAGCTTTATTTGTGTGTGTGTGATTTTCTTAAAAAATATATGTATATACCGTATATAATGATGTACAATGTGAATACATTTACCCGGATATTATTTGAAGATTTGGATGTATGGGTGTAAAATCAGTTTCAAAAAAAAATAAAAAAAAAAAATAAAATAAAAAAAAAAATAAATAAATTTGTACAGTAATTATTTTTCTATTGGTGAGAAAACGACGTAGAACACGAAGTAGAACGCACTTTTTCACAGAAGGGAAATCGCTTTATTTTTATTTTCTTTTTTTTCCACTTTTTTCTTTCCCCTCCGAAAAAGGAGAGTGAAATAAAAATGACACAGAACAGCACGTACAACTAACTATTTTAAATTTAAATTTGGCTGCAAAAAAGAAAAAAATTTTTTTGCTGCCTTTTTTTTTTTTTTTTTTTTTTTTTTTTTTTGGATTATTTTTTTTAATTTTCTTTTTTCTTTAAACAGTTATAAACTCAAAGCAACTTTCTTTTTCTTTTTGTTTAATACACTACACAAAAATATAGGAAAAAAGAGAGAAAGAAAAAAAAAAAAAGAAAAAAAGAAAAGCTTACAAAGAAAGCAAAAATATAATAAAATATAACGATAATAATGAGTGATTTATGGTATGTTAATAATTCTTTAACGGTGTCTTATTCACCTTAAAAAGCCGATGATGATGATATATGCGAATAAGGAATGGTCCAGCATTAATATGTAGTCATTTCTCTGGTGCTAAATTTTAATGATTTTGTGCTTGAAAACAATATAAGGATACAATGCTAGAAAAAGATGAGCCATCTGAAGAAAATTATTTTTTGTGAGAGACGATCACCAGCAAGATGAATTAAGTCCCGAAGAAGTACACAATATATATATATATAAAAGTTATCAGTTGGCTTGAAAAAAAGGAAAAAGAATTCAAATTAAAGCCGCAACACCATGAAAAAAAGAGAGTAGGTCATTTTGGCTAATAAAGAACAAATTAACCCATCAGCTTTGTGTGCCAAGCTCCTACGGGATAATTTATACATTATATTGACAAAATGCCAGAAATGAGAAAAGTCGAGATAAAAAAAAAATGAAAGACCTTATAGTTCCTTTATTTTTGTTTGATAACAGTGATATTATATCATAAAACCATTTAGTTCTAATTGGCATATCAGCTAAATTGCATTATCACGTTGAGAGAGTTTTTTCCTTTTTTTTTCTTTTTTTTTTTGTTTACAGACAAAATTGAAATAACTAGAGAAGCATCTACTCTTATTTTACACAACCTATTTTACTAACTTTTTTTTTTTTTTTTTTCCCACTATTATCATTATTATTATTGTACTCAATCTAGTTACAATATTAATATCATATAAACAGAAAAAAGAAAATTTTTTTATTTTTGATAGTCCAGTTTATGCTCCATTTTTCGGTGCCATGGGTTGCGCCGCTGCCATCATCTTCACCTCTTTCGGTGCTGCTTATGGTACTGCTAAGAGTGGTGTTGGTATTTGTGTTACTTGTGTTTTAAGACCAGATTTATTATTTAAGAACATTGTTCCAGTTATTATGGCTGGTATTATCGCTATTTATGGTTTAGTTGTTTCTGTCTTGGTCTGTTATTCTTTGGGTCAAAAACAAGCTTTGTATACTGGTTTTATTCAATTGGGTGCTGGTTTAAGTGTTGGTTTAAGTGGATTAGCTGCTGGGTTTGCCATTGGTATTGTTGGTGATGCTGGTGTTAGAGGTAATTCTCAACAACCTAGATTATTCGTTGGTATGATTTTGATTTTAATTTTTGCCGAAGTTTTGGGTTTATATGGTTTAATTGTTGCCTTGTTGTTAAACTCTAGAGCCACACAAGATGTTGTTTGTTGAATAGATTTTGTGATTAAGGGGGCAAGAGACTTTTTTTTTTTTTTTAATCAAAGAAAAAAAAAGAAAACCAAAGAAAAAAAAAACAGAAAAAAAAAACAAAAAAAAAAAGAATTTTATTATATACTATTATTATCATTAAAATATATCATACTATTTGAAAATATATAGATCTCTTACACTAGTTATTATTTTTATACATAAAGTGATGACCTTCTGCAAAAAACTGTATTCAATAATTTTTTCAATTCGATTAGAAATCCGCGTCTGTCGGGAAACTCATTTTGAATTTCAATGAAAAAAGTGTGTCCATCATCTTTTGCGTTGCAGTCTTCTTTAATATCTTGAATAGTTTTTATCAATCGTAACAGTAGAGGAACGTCTACATTTTTCATACCACCACTCCTGTTACTTGTTAAATATGGCCAAATAAACTTGTATAATATCATTACTTTGCAATCTTGATTTAAGTATTTGAACTCCAACAATGTACAAACAGCGCTGACAAGCTTAGAAAATTTTCCAGTATCATTAAAAGCATAACATTTTAATAATACCGCATATGGTGATAAGCTTTGTTTTAAAATCTTAGGTAAAACAACATCAGTGTTGTTATCTTCCTGCTTCTTAATCACCTCATCAACCAGTAGTAAATTACTGCGAATACTAGCATTCCCACAGCCACTCAATTTATCTCTGACTAGTGCCAAACTATACGCCGTTATTTTCTTTTCGACATAACTAACACTTTTAAAATCCTTAGTGGTTTCTATAACTTTACTCAAATATAATAACCCTTCCAGTAAATTTTTCTCCTCGGTTATCATTTTCATAGCCAATCTCTCATAAAGTTTAGAAAGCGTATTAGGCAATTTCCATTTAGCAGCAACGGTTAAACAATATTCAAAATCATCATTGTTAATAATGGGGTAATGCAATAATAACTCACTAATTGTTTCCCTTATATATGGATGATACCCTGAAACATTTAATATACCAAAGGAAATGGAAAACAACCTCTTGTACAATACACAATCGTTGTTATCACCAGCTAATATAATACTTGTTGATGTAGGTGTTACGATTTTCAAGCTCAATTGATATAACATATAGGAAGCTAAACTTGGCTTAAAAACATCACTGGTGCCAACAACATCAACGGGTGTTGGTATCAAACCACGACTTTCAAGTAAACCGGCAATGAATGCTGCTGTTGGCTGATTTAAGGATTCCAATACAGGCAATATGTTCAATAACCTGTTGCACAATACATCAACACAACAATCCTCCCAGATACCAGTGGTGCTCTTATTCTGCAATGAAATCTGTAAATATTCTGGTAATAATTTCATAGTTGGTATATAAAAGAAAAATAACCCACTCAAACATTCATACCATTTATCGCTCAATGTAGCAATCTCATGTTTGGATCCATTTAGCACATACACTAATTTATTAAACCAGTATTGTTGCAATTCCTTGTCACCTGTATCTCTAGAATCAGAACCGGTACTATTCACCATCGTGGTTAGTTCAGCAGTATAGTTTTTCCATTCACGGAAATGTTGTTCATTATCAAATGGATAATTTTCTAATAGTTGGATGATAGCTTCATAATGCTGTTCATTATTAATATATTTACACGCGGTGGTATCTCTCCAAGTGATTAAAAGGTTAATTGCTTGCTTGAACAACCCTCTTAAAACAAATCGAATGACTAGTTTATAAAAAATTTCAACGTTATCAACAGAATTTGCCATAAAATTTTCCACGTCATTTATGTCGGGTTCTCCGTCGCATTTGTTGACCCATTCTTTTAAATTGCTAAAAAAATTGGAGTCCAAATATTCATCTGGACCGTTTTTGATGCAATAAAATTGAAATGTTTTCAAACAATTAACTATATTCAAAAGTTCTTGCAAAGATATAACAACGGCGCTATCATGTTGTTGTTGTTGTTTCTTATTTAGATATATATCTAACTCATTGGACAAATCTTCAAAGCATAAATCAACAAGTTCAAAATGTTCAACAACTTCTTGTTTATTAATTATACCATAGGTAGTTAGCTTACCTGAATCGTGTCTATGTTCCGGAGTTAGATCGTAATATAATTCGAATAATTTGGAAATGTAATCCACATCAACCACGTCTGAAATAATAACATTGTTGGTTGTCATCGTATTACTACCACTGGTATCATTTAAACCTTCTTCTAGTTGTGTATCCCAAAAATATAAAGGTGGACTAGTGTCTTTATTTTTGTTAAAATAACTCACGCCAGATTCACATATTGGATTGAATTTAAATTTTTTGTAAACACCGTTGAAACTCTGGGAAACTAAAGAATTGGTGGCATTAACAGTATTATCTATCATTCCGTCTTCATAATTGTTTTGATTTTTGTTTTCTATATCATTTAAGAAATCTAATGCAGTTGTACTCAGTAGCAGGTTCTTTGTTGATTTCATGGCATCATTCATATTAGTTGTATTTGTACCAGAATTCATTTCGTTATTGTATACCAATGTACTTTTGGCTTTTTTTTTTTGTAGACTTTTTAATTTGCAGTTCAATAATTAAAATAAACTATTTTACAAAAAAAAAAAAAAAAAAAAAAAAAGAAAAACAAAAAGGAAATCTAAAAATGAAGAAACATTTAAAAATATTTGTTTTTTCTTTTTCTTTTTTCTTTTTTCTTTTTTTTTCCATTAGGCCAATGTCTCGGATGTTACAGAAGTTCGGACAATATATATTTTCATCGTTTCTTTTTTTCTTTTTCTTTTCGCTTTTTTTTTTTCTTTTCCTTTTCATTCCAAACAAAAATGTTCTTTTTTAGACAATAAGAATTTTTTTTTTTTTGACTCAATGACATCTATAATAAAAAAAAAAAAAAAAAAAGAAATTAATAAAAATATAAAGGGCCCAAGTTTCAATCCATTATGAATGAAGATCTTCCTAAAACTAGTCAGGGGATTAGTAGACTATTGAGATCCAAAACCATTGAGATTGATGAGCTTGTGTCAATTATTAACAGTAATGTTTTCCAAAATGAAATATATTTCCCTAATAAATATTTATTTGTTTTAGAATTAATTATTGATAGGTGGAACGATGACAAAAATAGTGCCTTTAAAAAAACCCCAATGATCTGGGAATCCTTTAATAAATTCTGGCTTTATGCTTTTTACAGTAAAGGTAATATTAATACCAACAATAAAATGGTAAAGCTATTTAACAAGTTGAAAATCTTTAACATTTTCACAAATTTTTTCAGTCTTATCGAAAATAATAAAGATGATCATGATTACAATGATAATGATAATACACCATTATTAGCAGCTGTGGATGATTTTTTATCAACAATGTTAAAATCATCAATCACATTTGATATGACACCAGATCAATGTTTCAAGTTGTTAACGCAAGCCATTGTCAGTCTCAACACACCAAACAATACAAACTTGTCAATATTACCAAAGTTATTAAAATTAATGGATTTTAACTCAAAAGCTGAACAAAATAGATTTGCCATTTATTTATCCAAAAACTTTTATGTTTTTAACGAATATCTACTTTATATCGAGCGGCACACAAAGGGTGATAATATCACTGATAATTTGATTTACAATATGCTTTGTGATTTTGTCTTTAATAGTGAATTTAGTCACAAATTAATCGAAAATTTACTGAACGATAATAATAAAATAAATGGAATTGCCATTACCCAAAATACCACCTCAATTTTTTTCCGTTTAATCATTGAGCAACAACCTAAGTTTACCCAACCCGTTTTTTCTAAAATCACCTCAGTTTACCCTAATGTAGCTACTAAGTTTTTAAAAACCTTGATTGGTTTTACTCGTAAGAAATTATTATCACAAGATTTGTTAAACAATTTATTTCAGCAAAATATCAATAGGATCACTGAGTGTTGGGATTTAATTGATTTGCTGTTGCAGTTGGATATTGAAGTCGGAATTTCTAACACAATGAAAATTTTTGAAGTTTTAGAAAAAAATGGGAGTGGTGTCAATGAATCAAATGGTATCACAATTTGGAAACGTTTAATACAATGCCATGTCAATGCTAGAGAATTTAATCTTTTTATTTTAGATAAATGGATTGTATATTTAGAAAAAGAAAGGAACTTCGAATCTATATTTTTCACTTCAACACACTACACAAGTATAATTGAGTCGGAAGTAAAAACTTTATCAGCAAGCCAACTGTCAGATATACTAGAAAAGGTGAGCAATGCTGCATCTTTTGACGTCAGATATAGTAACAAGTTATTGACTTTTATTATCAGGGGGTTAAACAATCCCATTAGTGGTGATATTATTATGAAAACACCTCAATTATCCTCGAAGTTACATATGTTGATTGGTAGTCAATATACCGGCAGTAATAATGATATCGAACTCACTTATTATTTGTTAGAAGTGTATTATAGTAATTTTGATGCTGTCAATGATTTAAATTTTTTAAACAAATTGTTTGATAAAATTATTAGCAGCGGTAAGCACAACGAAATATATTTTTATACCTTGTTTAAATTACAAGAATTGTTCGAAATTGAAAATTTCAATAAATTAGTAATTGTCCCATTCACAAGTTATATCAAACATAGAAAAAACACCTTTCAAAGTTTTGAACAACTTTTCACACGTTGGAGTTCTTTAATTAACTCTATGTTTAATAAATCACAATTGAACGATTTAATTGCTATTCTTGTTAATGACTACCCCGATATTTTGTTAAATATTGCTTCAAACGCACAGATAAAAGATGATTTTTTTGAAGAAAATGAAATTATATATAATATCATTACTCAATCGACACAAAAAATTGTAACTGACAACAACATCAACAACATCACCAAATATATCGAGTTTATTAGCATGGTTCCATTGGAGTGTATCTATAAAAACACACGTGTGGAATTGATCAATTTTATGACTAGCAAATTTGTACAAAGCAATAATAATGATAATACTTTGTTGAAGAATACCATTTGTTATTTATTGCATAAAAATCCCACTTTTAAAACACATATTGAATCCGATTTTGGAAAATTGTTGGAAACGATTTCCATAAATAGTGACTCTAATTTTGGTATTGATTGTAGTATTTTTAGTATTGGGTGGAATAATTATTTAATTCAACATAAAGAACATATGTCCTTCATAAATAAAGCGTTAATTTATCTCATCGATGGTATCGACACAAACGATTTGTGTTTATACGGATCATTAGTTGTTTTACAAAAATCAAAGGAACTTGAAATCAAAAATAAGGAATATTGTGATAATATTAAGCTATTGAGAAATGAATTTTTGAGAAAAACCATTGCTTTAGTGAAAAAAGTTGAACAAAACCGTGTTTCCTGGTGCATAAACTCCATTTACGCTGTTATTAAGAACACCACTAGCAACTACGATTACAAATCATTATTATTAGAATTTTTTGATAAAGAAAGTGAGAATGGTTTTACCTCTACTATCAATGATTTGATTGCTGCTTACCAGCCCAGTGTCATTATTGATATATTTAAATTATATTCTTTAATTTGTCCCGCAGAAAATTATACTATTTTTTTTGCCCACTTCCTTGCTTTAACTAACTCGTCAGGTGTTGATATGCCAGAGGATTCTTTTGTCGAGCCACTGACTGATTTTATTGTTTCTAAACTTACTTCCAAGCCTGATATTTTTATTAAAGCATTTAAGGAAACTGCTATTGATAATTTGTATCCAAATAATGAATATTTAGGTAGCATATTACAAATTTACCAAATTTTTCTAGCACATTTAGTCAAAAATGCTGAAATAGTTGGAATATTTAAAAAGTCAATAAGCAATCTAATTTTAATTACACATAATGATGCTAGTTATTCTAATACCAGAAAAATTATAATGATCATATCTAATTTAAAAAAATTACTGAACTTATCCCCATGGCTATTTGATCAATACTGTATTGAAAAATTGTTTCCATTGTGCGTGAAAATTTTAACAGTTACCTATGATAATGCTTTAATACATACCTCTATTGAAGCTACCACATTACTTTTCTCGTCGGTTTTAAATTTCCATAGATATAAATTGAGCAATCGTCATAATCTCGTTAATCAGATTATGTGTTTTTATTTAGAAATCTTGAGCGGGAAAAATAATCTATGGGTTAACAAAACGGATGCGATGTGCGTTTCCAGATTAATTATGAATTATTGTGAACCAAATATATCCTTTAATTCTAATAATAATAATAATAATAATAATAATGGATTAAATTCTAAATTTACAATAATTAAAAACAATTTGAGACGTAATTTATATCCCATTTTATTAACTTATATTTACCTTTGCGTTAATAAACCATGGAAAGATGTTGTTAGGCAAGAATTGATTAAAGCTGTATACACAGTGTTTGATGTTTTATCTCATGATGAATTGACCATGATTAACGCTAATTTAGATTATTCTGGTAAAGCTTATTTTAAAAATCTTTATGAAGATTATAAAGTTTCAGGGAAATGGAAGGATGATTAAAAACGTCATTATATATATCTAAGTTAAATTATTTAAGGAAAAAAAAAAATTGAACAAATGAAAGTAGAGTGTAATATATAATTATACATTTAAAAAACTGTTATTTTATTTTGATGTAAATTTTGAAATAAAACTCCATAAACATTCATCCCATTTATGGTTAAATTGATACAATGGTCCATGTTTTTCTCTATATCTCCCTCTTTCAAATCTCAATAAATCTTTTTTTGAAATTAAACCTTGGAAATCACCCATTTCGTCCTCTATGATGACATTTTTGGGTCCAACTTTTTGAAAAATACTATGAATTAAATCCAGTGGTGAATTGTTTTTAGCAATCACCGGTAATTTATTCATCAATAATTCTTGGTTGGATGACTCTAAAACATCATGTTCATCAACTTCGTTATTGGTAAATGAATCGTAGTTCATTGTGGTAGTTTTAAAATTGATAATTTCAGCATCATTAGTATTATCCTCACCACGTTTAATAAAAATAAAAGTTTCCAATCTTTCCTTGGTAACTAAACCAATACATTTATTGTTGTTATCAACCACAGGAAATTCTTTTATTTTATCGTGAGAATGTTCCTGTACGATTGCACATATTTGCCCAAAAGCAACAGTTTCTGGGAAATAAATTAGATTTTTCTCAGGATTCAAAATATCCATGCATTTATAGTCGATAATGCTATTATCGATATCTTCTTCAAGTAATGGGAATCCGTTAAAAACAATCATTTGTTCAGCAATTCCCATATGCGTGCCATAAGAAACAAAAATCATCCTGGTAACAGCAACTACAATCATGGTTGGGATAATATAGAAAAATGCACCAGTCAATTCAAACATAATAACAACTACCGCTAACGTTAAGTGGGTGATTCCGCTTAAAGATGCAGCAGCTCCCAAGAAAGCATAAGTGCCTGGAGTAATCACACCCGGCCCGGTGATGAACTTTTCTACGAGTAAACTCACAAACCTGCCAAAAGTAGCACCAACCGCCATTGAGGGAACGAATATACCGCAAGGAACCTTACAGCCATAAGAAACAACGATCAACAATGCCCGAACAACGGTGGCAAACAGTAAACTTAATACCAGCTGAATGAATTTGCCATTGCTTGAAGATCCAACGTTACAAAGTTCATGGTTCCAACTCGGATCTTCGGTGGCACATTCATGGAATAAAATTTCCATTCCTTCAGCCATATCTAATTTTAAAAATTCGTTAAAGTAGGAAATCAATGCAGTTATGCTAGTCAATATTATAACTTCTTGGATAGCATAGTTCTTGTGGTTAAGCAAGGGGAATTTCCCCGATAAATACTTATTTCTAAAGGAAACAAAATGAACATTTAATTTTGTGACAACGTTGCCATATATTCCACCAAATACGCCCAATAAAATGAAAATGGGTACCTCGCCAAGATGCCAATCTCTGTCATAGGTAATTTCAAACTGTACAATCTTACCATTTTGGAAAGGGTTGATGATTTTTAAAGTGGTGGTACTAATTAAAGCTACATAATAGGATTTCCACAATGTCGAAATATTATAATCTGTATTGGTGGCAATGTCTTCCAAGGCAAAGATTACTCCACCAATTGGAGAACCAAATGCTACAGCAACACCACCAGCACTACCGGCAATCATATATTCTGTTAGTTCAGGGAAATTTAGCATGGAAAACTTTTCATTCACAAGGAAAAAGTTAGCAATGATAAACCCACAACAGGTTGCATAGTGGACAGAGGGACCTTCCTTTCCTATACTTAGACCGGATGCAATTGCCAAGGGCAAAGCAACGCTCTTTATGATCAAAGTAGTTAGATTGAAAAAATCAATATTATATAAAAATCCAGAAACACTGACTTTGATTTCAGAAATACCTGATCCGGCAGCCAATGGAGCCAGATACTTGACTAAAATAGCACTTAAAGTACCAAAAAGAATGCTTAATGTAACGAAAATAGGGAATTCTATTGGAAATTTGGAATAGTTTGTCCATGCACCATTTTCTATACATTTTGTGGTACTTTCAAACTCACTACAACAAAAGGACTGGTTTAATAACCAATTAGTGGTGCATCGTCCTGTCTTCCAGTTCACCAAACTCTCTGTGAAAATTTGTAAAAAACCTGCAATACAACCAATAGTTAGTGCAATGAAAGTTAAAGTAAGGAAAGTACTAGCCTTTTGATAAAAAATATATTTGAAAAATCTAACAACAAAATTTCTCCTAAAGGTGAAATTTGTGGAAGTAGCAGTGGTAGCTTGATGGTTACTTATGGTGTTGAAGCCATTATTTAAATACTGAGATTTCTTTAATTTGTTTCTTCTTTCATCTATCCAATCAATTGTAATAAAGTTATCGAATCCTGAAGTTTCTGGTATTGTTATATCAGTAGGGACAGCATGTTGACTGTTATTTGTCGTTGATTCAGATGGTATATCTTCATTAAAAAAATGATCACTGTTGTCAATATTTTCTTGAATAATATCATCGTTTTGATGATGAGTGATATTCATTATAAATGAGTAGTCAATGCCTCGAATATATATATATATATATATTTTAGTTCTGGATGTAAAGATACATACGTGTATATGCAATTGATATGATAATTACAAACTTGGAATAGAAAAGCATGATAAAAGTGGGGAAATGCGGTAAATATTTAAATATATATTATATATCGATAATTTTTTCTTTTTTTTTTTTTTTTTTTTTGAACAAAGTTTTCTCGGATAGTTTTTGAGATGGGGGTGTATTCCGATAGTGTATGATAGGCCTATTCGGCTTTTTGATTTATTTTATTTGATAACCGAAACGCGAAAAGTCAAAAAAAAAAAAGAAATAAAAATGGCTGTACTTTGCCATTCTGGCTGCGTGCTCCCCCTCTTTCAGAAAGATGGTAAGAATGTAACGTGGATAGAAAACACAGCCTTTCCTGACTTTAATTTTAAATCTGAATCTAAAAATAAACAATTATTAGTTTTACTTTGCTTTAACTTTTGAAAT
Source organism: Saccharomycodes ludwigii (assembly GCF_020623625.1). NCBI lineage: Eukaryota > Fungi > Ascomycota > Saccharomycetes > Saccharomycodales > Saccharomycodaceae > Saccharomycodes > Saccharomycodes ludwigii. The sequence goes on from NC_060203.1 coordinate 735,931, forward strand.
GAATTTGATTCAAAGATAAACAGCAGATTCCACCAAGCCACTTTCTTCTATCTTTTCCACTGATTAAGGCCATTGTTTTATATATATATATTTGTTTTTTTGCTGAACTTTTATTTCTTTTAATTATCTCAAACACTTTTCTATTGTTTTAATAAAGGCGTATTTTTATTACATTCGAATTCATTTGAAACACAAAAATAGATCATAACCTTCTATTTATATCCTTCTTTTTCTTATGACTCCCATATAATTTATTGCTAACAGATTAAAAATCATATTCAAATTTAAGGAAAAGAAATTAAGAAAAGAAATTAAAAAAAAAAAAAAATATACGGTCTAATATATAAAAACTTAAAACTACTATTTATCATTTATCCTCCTTTTTTTCCCTAAGGAATAAAAAATTGTAACGAAAAATAACTAGAAAAAGAGGTTAAATCAAAAGACCTCAAAAATAAATAGCTCTACAACATATATCAATGTCAAATAATAAAAAACTAATATCATTCTCAACTATACTTATAGGCTTCCAGTTTGCATCCTTAGCTGCACTAATCATAGCATGTGTCACTGCTCCTGTGTTCAAACAAATTGGTTTAAGTTCATATAACGGTATCCATTATGGTGTTTTTGGTTATTGTGATGATACTTCTACATGTACTAAAGCTTCTGCTAATTACCATCCGTCTGAAGTAACCTCCAGTAGTTCAAATTGGAAGCTAGATGATTATGCAAGAAGTACTTTGGGAGAATTATTAATTGTGGTTCCAATTAGCGCAGGTGTTCTTTTTATCGCCATGGTTTCTAACATTATATCTACTGTGTTCTCCTTCAAAGCTAACGGAACTTCAAGTCTAATCATTTTTATTATTAATTTGATTTTATCATTTTTGGGTTTTGCGGGTTCAGCCTTCAGCTGCATTGTTTGCTTCCTTTTATTTTATCCCAATGTTACTTGGTGTTCGTGGATTTTAATTCCTTCTGCAGTTTTAGCGTTATTGAGTTTACCTTTAACCTTTTTCATTTACTACAATAATAATGAAGACCAAGAGGAGGAAACTGCCAGCACAAAAGATGGAGATGATTATAGTAGTGCTAATCCTGTTGTTAATAATACCCACGCATTTTCCACCCTTAATAATAACAAAAGCGGTAATTTACTTAAACAAGCAACTAATTTTGTCGAAGAAACCAAGACCGTCACAGATGACGATGATGATAGTAGAGATGCTGGTACTGGATATGCTAGCCAATATTACAACAGGGCTGGTAAAAGTCACAGTACATTAGATATAGGATTAAGTTCTAGTGCCACTAGTAACTATAGATCCTATGAGAATCCATATCTACGGACTCCTCAAAATAGTAATAACAATAATCTAGCTCAAACTAATACTTTGGGCACTGAAAGTGAAGCAAGCAGTGGCTCCTACACGACAGAAAAAAAATTTATGAAGGATGTACACGCTACAGAAAAGGAAGACGAATATGATGATATTCATTCTCTAAATAATAACAATAAGCAAGAATATTTATCGATGATTAACCGTAATGGTTCTATAAGAACTAATAATGATCGTGTTAACAATGATAGATATGCCAAAGCTTCTCTTTCTTCACCGACAGAGGCTTATGAAGCATCAGAATCGTCATCCAAATACAGTACCATTCCATGCAACAGTAACAAGGCATATGATCCTAGAAATAATTATTTGGATCCATTAAGTAAAATACCTAGCAAACCAGAAACATTTTCCACCCAAATATTGAGACCAAATTCTATATTAGAACGTAATACTGCCGGTGTTGGTAATTATACTGGCAAAAGAAGTACTGGTGATCCAATTCCTAGTTTGCCGTTCGATATCAAGCCAGCTAATACTGCTTCCGCTGCTTTGGACAATAGTAAATTTGGCCACGATGGTTCTTATGGTATTAACTCTGCTAATTCATCTGCTAACAATCATGGTGGTCAAGTTCCATTAGGTTTAACTGCTGACCATAATAACAATAGTGTTATTGGTGGTGATAGCAGTAATAATAACTCTACAAACGATGGTCTAAGCGATCCGGGCTCATATTTCACTTCTGTATCTCAAAGAGGTGTGAATCCAGAATATTATCGCAGAAAAGTACAACATGGATTAACTGCCAATAATAATTATCAACAGAGTCAACCACCACAGCCTTATCCTTCTTCAGCAATAAACAACGGAAACCCATACGTTAATAGTTCATTTGGCTACACTGCTCCCCCTTCATCCCAACAGGGTTATTTTATGCCTCCAGGGCAACAGCAGCAGGGTCTACAGCAAATTGGTAGCGCACCCTTGCCACAACAACATATGATGATGGGATACCAACAAAGTGCGCCACCTTTCCAAGGTTATTATTATATGCCTCAGCAACAAAAGCAACAAGTTGATACTTCACAATTCTTGATTGCACATAATCCAGATTTCGCTATTGGTGGTATTAAGCCTAATAGAATGGGTATTAACACTACAGCTGCAGTTAGCGGGAAAAGATTTCAACAATCACATTATACACCTGGGTATAAGAGAAAATATGGCAATAAAAATGAACATACAACAAACATGATATTGAACGGTGGTGGTAAAGTTTCTGCAAATAAGGCTGGAGCCAATGGTAATTATCCAATAGTAGGGTTTAGGTGAAATAAAATGAGGATCACTTAAAATGTTAATCAGATTTTTGTGGAAATTCGGTAGAATAGTAGTGTACTAGAGGTCTATATATTTCTGCTTCCTTTTTCTTTTTTTTTTTTTTTTTTTGTTCTGGAGTTACTATATTTGGATGGTATTACTACTTGAATCACATAAAATGGGTAGTTTGTTTTACTTAGGTTTATTAAATAGGCAACTTTTTTCTTAAGAACTTTTTCATCGGGTTAGAATACTGTTTTATTGTTGGATTATCAACCACTAACTGTTACTATTGTATCTAGCGGCATTTTTCATGTATATCCAAATGGATATTTTTTTTTTTTTTTTTTTTTTTTTTTTTTTGTTTCTTTTTGCACTGAAACGATATTTAGTAGATAACAGGTATCATATTAACGCTTTATACAAATTTAGACCCAGAGGACGTATCCATGATTGAATATTACATCCATTAACGTTGTTTTAAAATAAAACAAAAAATATTAAAATATTGGTGACATTATGTACATTTATATTACCGTTTATTATAGGACTTTTTTCTTTAATTTTTTTTAAAAAAAAAAAAAATACATATTATATATATATAATATCTGTTACTTGTTTTCAGTATATATTTATTCTAGTACAACTCTTGTGGTGATAACTGTTCTTGTTCCTGTGTTTGTTCTTGCACTTGCTGTGGCTGTTCCACTATAAACTCCTTGTGTTTTTCTACAACAGTTTTTGATGATGAACCAGGTCTTAACATGATAAAGAAAAATAAACACAACACAAGTAAAATTAAAAGAAAAACAACTTTACATTTACCCTCTTTTTTTTGGTACACTGTAGCGGTATTTAATTCTTTTTGTGCATGTACTAAGTTAGAGGCCGTCATTTCCAAATTGTAATCGATTCTATCAATAACCGTTCCCTGGTCTATAATTAGCTGTTGCAATTCTTTAAATATACTACTTACTTCTAAAACCCCCTTAGCCAATTGTGTAATTTCTTCATCACGTTGTTGTAAATATTTGGTAGAAAAATTTGAAGTATGGTGCAATAATTGTCCTCGTTGTTGCTGCTCTTCTTGCTCAAGTAATAGTAAATCATCATCATTATCGTCAATGTCTAAAAGTGTATTGCTTTCTTCATTGTGGCTAGAACTCTTATCGCTGGCTGTAGGTAATGGTTTAAAATCATCATTATTTAAAAATTTTAAATAATTATTTTGCAATAATCTAAATTTTGTGCTTTTTATTTGAATTTTTCTAGCATATGCTTTCCCTAAATTAACTAAAATTATTGTAATACCATTATTATTATTATTATTATTATGAACACTCCCGGATTCGTTTTCTTGAGATAATAATTGCACACTCTGAGAACAAATTTGTAAATACTTTATAATCTGGAAGTTTAACTCCTCAATTTGATCAATATCAGAAGTTCTATCTTGAAACCCTGGTAGCATAACTTTCTTATAAAGTCTTAATAGCCTATTGTCGATCAAATCATCAATGGTATTTAGTTTTTCGTCAATTGGCTTTAGAATATTCTCAGTAATCATCGTAAGTTGTTCATTACTTGGCGAAGATAAAGTTGAGCTGTCTTGTTTTAACGAGTCAACTACATCTAGCATGGGAATACCTTCTTCTTTTGCTGTTGTATTAGTACTATCAGGTAAATTAGTGGGAATATTAAACCTAGGAAATGTTCTTCTATATGATAAGTATAAGTTAGTTCTGTCTCTAAACATTTGTTACTGCTCTTCTTTTTCCTTTTTTTTCTCCAGTAGTAAAAGTTGTTATCGTTGAATGAGTATAAAACAAAAACAGTTAAACATTGTAAGTTGCGTAGAGAATGAGATTACTGATTAAAACAACAGCCCGCTTTTTTAAATTAAATTTCTAAAATACAAAAAAAAAAAAAATGATTGTACAATATAAACACTGTTAAATTATAACTATATAACATATTAATTATAACTTAGTATAAAAACGTAACAGAAAATAAAAAACTAAGTTAAATTTTACAAAACAAAAGATATTAGTCAATTGAAAACATGATTATATTTGTATTTCAAACCAACACTACTAAGAGAATTCCCGCCTCAATTATTAATTGATAATGTGATTCCATTTTATTTCACTTTATAAAGTATACTACTTGCAATATCAAATATTCCTTTAAAAAAACAGACTATCAAATCCCTTCTTAAGAAATCATCTTAAATTTATGCATTTAGTTAATAATAAAGAATGCCTAGCATCTTATCAGGCTAGGAAAGGAAATGTGAAATGTGATAAACTCACTCGTTGTCATTTTTCTTTTTTAAAGATATGGTATTATTGAGCAAATTCACGTTGGAAGAAATCGCTAATAGTTGTAACGATTTATCCATTTTGCACTCATTTAGCTGATGATGTGACAGATATCAAAACCAAGTATAACGGATGTTTCTTTTTTACATTGTATTTCTTTATTTACAAGATCATTTTTTGGTTTAACTTTAAAGAGAGAGAAAAGAAGGCCAGAAAACAAAGATTATCAAGATAATATTGGAGGTGATGAAAGGGAAGAATATGAGAGCGTTGATCATGAAATATTAGCAAATGGTGAAGTGGAATGTACTTTTGATGATGAAGAATGTGATAAAGATGGTATTTTAGATGTTTTAAACAAAGTAAATATGCACCACACTTATTTTAAAAGATCATCTAAACATACTCGCATGTTTCGAAATATTGTTCTACAAAAATTAAAGAGGGAGGTATTACCTAAAGAGTGGATATCCATGTTTGATGGAATTCATTACATGATGCCTTAAGTGGAGCCCTTGGATTAGAGCAGATTTTAATACTCTCAGAATGTAAAGCGATCGGTATTAAGGCTGATGCTTTTACAGAAAAAGATTTTCAGATTATGAAGTAATTACTTAAAATAACCAGTATATTGCAAAACTTAGTTTTATTTTATTCTCAAAATGAACCTCATTATCCTCTGGTTGTGGTTTCGCTCATGAATTTGCTAAATTTTTTACATAGTAGTTGGGAGAAAGATTTCAAATTACACACTTGCCAAGAGTTATAAATTTATTGATTTAAAATTTGGTAATTTCGGCAATGAACCAGAAATAATTATAAAATTACTAAGCAAATGTTTTAAGATCGACGAAAGAGATAAAAATAAATTTAGACTTACAAAAACATGCCTCTATTTTTAATGGTACTACTGATAGTTATATTTCTGATATATATGGTGTGCAGAAGTAATACTTGCTAAGGTAAAAAATCAGAATTTCCTTCTAAAGACTTTTTTTTTAAAAGGTTTTTTCTTCATCTTATGAGTTTCTTATTTATTTTTAATAACTAAATATCAACTTAATTTATAAATCGTTAACTATTCTGACTTATATAAGTTTATCAACTACAATAATAATAATAATAATAATAAATTTTAATTGTTAAAAAAGACGAACTATAAAAAAAAAAAGGAAAAGAAAGAAAAAAGGCTCTTAATAAAACAAAAAATAATAATAACGAAAATATCCAAATAAAATGAAATCGAAGAAAACGTGCATGTTTTTAAACGCAAAAACTAAAATAAATTGAAAAATAAAACAAATAAAGTAAAGAACATCTTGAAAGTAGATATTCTGTTTGAAACAGCACCAGCTTGATAAATAGAAATTAATCCACTAGATGCTGGTTGAGATTGAATACTTTGAACCTCAATAGCAGCTGTGCTAGAAATAGTTTCTGATTGAATAGTGGTGGTAATAACTTTGCCACCAGATGTAGTCTTGGTAACAACATTGTTGGAATTACCAGAGTTGCCACTGCCACTCTTGGTAACAGTGGTGTAAACAGAACCAGAAGAAATAGTGTCAACATATTCACTAGCATTGCCTGGAGAACCTGATCCGTTTTCATTATTATTGTTTGGAACAATAGTAGATGTAATAACAGATGTGATAGTACTACCGGAAGTAGTGAATACACTAGTCTTGGTAACAGTAACTGGTGTATTAGCAGTCTCAGAATTACCAGATCCACCGTTGTTGTTGTTATTTGGAACAATAGTGGATGTGATAGTAGCAGTAATGATACTACCAGATGTGGTAAACACACTAGTCTTAGTAACAGTAACTGGTGTATTAGAAGTTTCGGAATTACCAGATCCACCGTTGTTGTTGTTGTTTGGAACAATAGTGGATGTAATAACAGATGTGATAGTACTACCGGAAGTAGTGAATACACTAGTCTTAGTAACAATAACTGGTGTATTACCAGTTTCAGAACTACTAGATCCACCGTTGTTGTTGTTGTTATTTGGAACAATAGTGGATGTGATAGTAGCAGTAATGGTACTACCAGATGTAGTGAATACACTAGTCTTAGTAACAGTAACTGGTGTATTGGAAGTCTCAGAACTAACAGAATAAACTTCGGAATCGGAATTGTTAGAACCACCATTATTGTTGTTGTTATTGTTTGGAACAGTGGTGGTAGTAGCATCGCATGTGACAATAGTCGAGGTTATAGTTCTGCCAGATGTAACAATCACAGTAGTTCTTGTAACACTAGAAGGCAATCCAGGTGTCTCAGTAGTTGGATTAACTGGAGAAACAGTTTCAGAAGTGGAGGTAGTACCTGGAGCTGAATTAGTAAAGGTTTCTGATGTGGATCTACCTTCACTTGGGTTTGTAGATGTCTGAGTGTTAATAGTACCTGGAAGAGTAGTAAATGGTAAATATTTAGAACTAGTAGTGTTGAAATAACCAAATCCTGGTGTTTCAACGTAAATGATAGTGGAAGTGGTAGACAATCCATTAGAGCCAGTAACAGTAAAAATGTCAGTGGAATACGTCGAAGTGTAAGCACCACCCCAAGATGTGAATGTAGTACTAATGTCATGGTTGGTTGGTGTTTCAACAGTGTAAATGGTAGATGTAGTTGGTTTACCATCAGTACCAGTAGTAGTGAAAATTGAAGTACCAATAGTAGAAATGTATGTACCAGTCCATGGTGTGTAGGTAGTAGTAACACCTTGATTTTCTGGAGTTTCAACAGTGTAGATGGTGGAAGTGGTTGGTTTGCCATCCGTACCAGTAGTGGTGAATACACTAGTACCAATAGTAGATGTATATGTACCGGTCCATGGTGTGTAGGTGGTACTATCTGGAACCATTGGTGTTTCAACTATGTAGATTGTAGAAGTAGTTGGTTTGCCATCCGTACCGGTAGTGGTGAATACACTAGTACCAATAGTAGATGTATATGTACCGGTCCATGGTGTGTAGGTGGTACTATCTGGAACCACTGGGGTCTCAACTGTGTAAATGGTAGAAGTGGTTGGTTTACCATCTGTACCGGTAGTAGTGAGTACACTAGTACCAATAGTAGATGTATATGTACCAGTCCATGGTGTGTAGGTGGTACTATCTGGAACCATTGGTGTTTCAACTGTGTAAATGGTAGAAGTGGTTGGTTTGCCATCCGTACCGGTAGTGGTGAGTACACTAGTACCAATAGTAGATGTATATGTACCAGTCCATGGTGTGTAGGTGGTACTATCTGGAACCATTGGTGTTTCAACTGTGTAAATGGTAGAAGTGGTTGGTTTACCATCTGTACCGGTAGTAGTGAGTACACTAGTACCAATAGTAGATGTATATGTACCAGTCCATGGTGTGTAGGTGGTACTATCTGGAACCATTGGTGTTTCAACTGTGTAAATGGTAGAAGTGGTTGGTTTGCCATCCGTACCGGTAGTGGTGAATACACTAGTACCAATAGTAGATGTATATGTACCGGTCCATGGCGTATATGTAGTACTAACATCGTTGCTAGTTGGTGTCTCAACTGTGTAGATCGTAGATGTGGTTGGAATACCGTCTGATCCAATACTAGTAGTTACACTAGTACCAATGGTAGAAGTAAATGCACCAGTCCATGGCGTATATGTAGTACTAACATCGTTGCTAGTTGGTGTCTCAACTGTGTAGATCGTAGATGTGGTTGGAATACCGTCTGATCCAATACTAGTAGTTACACTAGTACCAATAGTAGAAGTAAATGCACCAGTCCATGGCGTATATGTAGTACTAACATCGTTGCTAGTTGGTGTCTCAACTGTGTAGATCGTAGATGTGGTTGGAATACCGTCTGATCCAATACTAGTAGTTACACTAGTACCAATAGTAGAAGTAAATGCACCAGTCCATGGTGTGTATGTAGTGCTAGCAGCATCAACTTCTGGAGTTTCAACTGTGTAGATAGTAGATGTGGTTGGAATACCGTCTGATCCAATACTAGTGGTAACACTAGTACCAATAGTAGAAGTAAATGCACCAGTCCATGGCGTATATGTAGTACTAACATCGTTGCTAGTTGGTGTCTCAACTGTGTAGATCGTAGATGTGGTTGGAATACCGTCTGATCCAATACTAGTGGTAACACTAGTACCAATAGTAGAAGTAAATGCACCAGTCCATGGCGTATATGTAGTACTAACATCGTTGCTAGTTGGTGTCTCAACTGTGTAGATAGTAGATGTGGTTGGAATACCGTCTGATCCAATACTAGTGGTAACACTAGTACCAATAGTAGAAGTAAATGCACCGGTCCATGGCGTATAAGTAGTAGACTCATCATTTGGGGTTTCTACATATATAACGGTCGAAGTAATTGAAACACCATCTGATCTAGTGGTAGTAAATAAGCTGGTGGCATATGTAGAGGTAAAAGAACCAGTCCACTTTTTGGTTGTGGTAGAGACAACCTGAGGTGTTTCTACTATAACATTGATTATTTCTTTTGTTGTTGATGATATAGTAATTGGTTGAACAGTAGTTTTTGTAGTCGTATAAGATTGTCCCCAAGGAACTGTTGTGGTTACAGTAGTTGCGTTACAAACTTCCTCGGCATCTGGGAGAGTATAAACAGTATTGTTCCAATAATTGGTATAATTTCCATTTGGATCAGTGTATCCAAAGGTTAACCCACCAGCCCACTGTCTATTAGTATGAAATAGCCTAATCGGATAATATACACCTGCAACGAGGTCTATCACCAAGTTATTAACGCCTGTAGGACCAGATGAAGACCAGATAGAGTTTATTTGATATGATTTTAGATATTCTGATGAGTCACTTGCCATACAACAATCGTAGGCAGTTCCACCACCAATAGAGACAATTGCTAAATCATCAACATAACCTATTGTGAATTTATAGCTGCCAGATATTGTTGGAAGAAAATAGCCAGTAGCAACAAATGTCCAATTAGTTAAATAAACAGGTTGATCATAATTGTATCCAGATGGTAATTGTCCCTTTACAGCTTGAAGAGATTGAGAGCTTGGTAGATTAAATGTATAATCAAAAGAAATTGCACCATTAGTTTCTCCAAATTGACCCTGTTCTAAGTAACCACCATTGTAATATGCTGGAGTTGCATAAGTTGTCAAATCTGGAGATCCACGATTAGTAGCATCATTATATGATAACCAATGATAGTTGTAAAACTTGACATTGAAACCAACCGTTTTTTTTGATATAGCATCTAAACTTGGTAAACACCCACCAATTGTACCAAGATTCTCAGTGCCTTCTGCCGAAACATTGCCTATGAACGAGAAATTAAGGATAATCTGAAGTGTTAAATGGTAGGTAGTAAAATACCTTAAAAATCTACAAAAATAACCATTCATGAGTTTTTTTTTCCCCATGATTGTTTTATTTTTCTTTGCTTTTGTTTTTTTTCCTTTTTTTCTTGTTTGAACAATTCATTAAATTTTGAACATTTTATATCTTATATATATATGATTAATTTTTTTTTTACCATTTATCTCAACATTTTTTTTTTTTTTTCAATTGGAAGTGCAACAAAGATATTTGGTTATAAAATAAGGTTAAAATAGAGTATATTGAGTTCAATAGCATATGTATAGGAGTATTGCATTTGAATTTAAGATATCAGGAACAAAAACAATGGGATATTATAAGAATAAAAAAAATTGTGGAATGACGGTAAACATTAACCCAAAACGCATAGTAAAAAAAAAGGTATTACTTTATGATAGCAACATATTATGTTGGTCAAGGTTGATACCTTTAGTGTTAATATTGTTATTGGTGGGTAGTTTATATGAGATACAATTGATAAATGTTAAAAATGGTGCCAGAAAAAGTAAGTGAAAAACTCCAATGGGGAATATTTGCATAAAATATCACCAAAATATTAACTTGTTTTATAATTTTTAATTTTATTTACGAACTTTTCACAAATCTCAATATATAATAAAATGATAACTGTTTATAGTTTATCTCTTACATGATGCAAATAGGGATTTTCTTTTTTTTTTTTTTTCCTTGTAGTAAATGTTGTCAAAATATGCGTGTAGAATAGATATAAAATAACCTTTACCAAGAAAAAGTTAATGTTTGGTTATATTTTGTGTTTTCCTTTTGAAAACTTTCGGCTTCTTTGCAGCACTTTTCTTTCTTTGAATGGCTTTCCGAATTTGCTGTTAAAACGTAGCAGAGAGTATAATTTTATTTTTTTTATTGGGCAAACAATTGATCTGGATAATTAACATAAAGTTTTTCAACTATGTAATAGAATTACTGTGTTTTTTTCTTTTGATAAATGAATAAATAGATAAAAGTGAAGGTATGGTTATTTTCCTTTGGTTATTTTTCTTTGGTTATATGACCTTTTTTTTTATTTTATTGTGTAATTGTTTTCTTTGTTTATTTTCTGAATTAAAAAAATTCATTTAATTTTGTTTTATTTACTCGGTTAAACAACTTTTGTTAATCTTGGTATAATAAACAAAAATTTTTGGATTATAAATTTACAATTAATGGCAACCGTGCAACGTTACTATGTTATTCTTTTCTTCAAAGTAAAAAAAAAAAAAAAAGAAAAAGAAAAAGAAAAAACACATTTTGATTTTGCCCAGGATCGAACTGGGGACGTTCTGCGTGTTAAGCAGATGCCATAACCAACTAGACCACAAAACCAGAAATATTGCTCATATCGTAAGCGTAACTCAACCCTAGTCGCAATAATTACGAATTTGAACTTGGTAATTAATTTCTTATTTTATCTAAGATTTTATATTATGACATAGTCTGTCGTTATATGAAATACAAGCCGCAAGCTTATTAAAAAAGAAAAATGTTTTGGTTTAGATAAATTTAGTTTTTCCAATATACGCGAAGATAATTCGCAACTGTTAAAATACATCATTAAATACGACTGTTGTCAGCTGAGTTAGATTGTTCTTCTTATAAGAATTAAGCAATTGGACAACCTGATATTTTTAAGACATTAACTTAAATTATGTTAAAAATTTCATTCTACAAATTATTGGGAAGAAAAAAAAAAAAAAAAAAATAGCAAGAGTTTATAGTATTCTTATTTCAGTTTCACACATTTTTATTTTTACAATTAGTATTATTGAAATAATATTCTGACGAAAAAGAGGGAGAAATCAAATAATATATATACAACACCAAGAAACTACCAAATATATGACATCATGAATAATAAAATTGGTTCTATTCCTTCCCTTGATGGTAACCAAGTTAATGTTATTAATTCTAATGCTAGCAACGAAGATAACTCCCATATATTATCCCCTTCTAGTTCCTCAGCCGCAGTACCTAATATGAAATACTACAAGACCATAATAATAGGACCCAAGAAATCGGGGAAAAGCTCATATTTGTGTAAATTAACTACTACAATTTTCCAAGAGACTTATTATCCTACAAATATAGAAAGTTTCAACACTTTTAATGTAACAATTGATCCTAATGATATTATATTACAACAGAATGAATATAAAGAATTCAATAATTCTGTAACATATGTTAATGATCCAATATATTTTGATGTTTTGGATACATCAGGCATTTCATTGAAGCAGTTTGAAGAACAGGCTAGCGGAGGTAGTGGTAATAATAATAATAATAACGACAACAATAATAATATTAATGCCAATGGTAGAGCTAATCCAATAATGTCCAGTCAATTTCGATTATGTTTAGATTATGAGTTTTGGATAAAGAATCAACTTTTAGGGTGTTTTATCATGTTCGATGTTACCAATTTAAGCGATATAAAATTAACGTATGAGCACATCTTACCATTATTATTCAATAAGATCGGAAAATCTAATGCAGATCAAAATTACAGTAAGCTTTGTTGTATTATAATTGGTAACAAAACTGATTTAAAAATCGACTCGACATGTAAAAAATGGGTCGATAGAATTAAAAAAGACTTTGTTAATAAATACAAATATTGCAATTATGTAGAGTTTAGTTGTAAAGAAGACAATTTAAGTATTTTACAACTACCGCTGCTGGAATTAAGCAAAATAATCGAGATTAGGAAACAGGAAACTATAACTAGCAATCAAAAAGATAAAATTAAGAAATATAAAGATGCGCGATCTAAAGGGGAATGCATAATCCAATAACTTATTTATATAAAGTATATGTTTGATTATGTAAAAAAAAATACATATATGTAAAAATAAATAAGTAAACAAAAAAAAGAAAAAGAAAAAAAAAAAGCAAAAAAAAAGTTACCAGCATGTGTAACCACCATCAATAATCATATTTTCACCAGTGGTATAAGTACTTGCATTATCACTCAATAAATACAACATAGCACCAACAAATTCCTTGGGTTCTGCCATTCTACCGAGAGGAATTCTACTAGTCCATTCCTTTTGTAAAGCAGCACCTTCAGCAGACTGAGATATGACTTTTTTTGTTAAATCGGTTGCAATATATCCTGGAGAAATACAGTTAATTCTAATGCCGTACTTAGCCCACTCACAGGCTAAAGATTTGACCATATGAATGACACCGGCTTTACTCATATTATAAGCCACTTGTGGCTGAGGTGTATTTACAATCAATCCACTCATGCTGCCAATAAAAACGAAGGATACCTTGCCTTTAAAATTAGGCAACGCTAAAGCGTCAACAACAACTTTATCATCTATGTTATTCTTGGTTTCATCCACTTTTGTAGAAATGGACAATCTTCTTCTATTCTTGGGAATGTTTTGAGAAGTCAAGTGTAAATTGGTCAAAGCCTGTGCAAAATATAATGATCCCATTAAATTGACTTTAACCAGATACTCAGCTTTCACTGGGTCATATTGCTCAGCGGGAATGTTATTACAAAACCCAGCAGTATGAACCAATTTGAATGGTATTGTACCGTCATGTTCAGATGTGATTTTGCTAACAATTTCATTGACTTCGTTGCTATTGGAAACATCACATTCCCAGATAGAAATTTTAACGGGGTTGCTATTTTTTGGAGTGATATTATTTTGTTTAATGAACGAATTTAGTTTATCACGAACATCTTTTAATTTCAATAGATCCAAATCAACCAAGGCCAATGATGAGCCTTGCAACAACAAAGCTTGGCATAAAGTATGTGCCAACCCACCAGAACCACCAGTAACTACAGTTACATAGTCATCCAATCTAAAATTGGGGACAATATTGTCAACATTGGGTAGTATTTGCTCTGTCGGTGTGGCCGACTGGACAATGGGTTGGGGAGCATTTGTTTTAGTAGTGAAAGAATCTTTAGAGGAACTGTTGGAATTGATGGTCATTTTTTTTTTTTTTTTTTTTTTTTTTTTTTTTGTGGAATGAATAGGTTACGTTATATATATTAGTGTATATGATTGTTGTATTGGTACTATAATAATATTAGAAACAGAATTCAAGCAACAATAGACTAATTCAATATTAACTCGTTACAATTCAGTTAAAATTTATTGTACTTATATATTAAAATCTTTACTCTGGCCCCTTATTTAAAATGAACTTATAAGATTTAGTTATAATTATAAAAATGGTACACAAATAGAATGGAATAAAAGAAAAAGAAAAAGAAAAAGAAAAAAGAAAAAAAAGATATATAGTTAAGAATAACGTCATTGTGGTTGATAATGCTTTATTCATTCATTCATTCTTTCTTTCTTTCACCACTCCCCCCTCCCCTTTTTTTCTTTCTTTTATTCTTTACTTATTCTTACAATACGTAATACTTCAATACGATAAATGAATATATATATATATATAATAAACAAGTAATATACACTTAGCGATTGCTTTTATGTTTTAGCTGAAGTTTGGTATTTCTTATTACTTATTGCTATTGGTAATAATGTTTTTGTCACACGCCGCACAAAATTAAAATAAAATAAAATAAAAGTATGTGCATTACGTAATAAGTGAAATATTAAAACAATTATTATTTTATGTACCGAAAGATAGATCAAGGCTACTGGCATTTTCCGATATTTTTGTAATTATTAACATTAAAAAGAAAAAAGAAAAAAGAAAAATTGTTGTTATTTGTTTATTTATTTCCTGTTTAAATATAACAACTTTATTATATTTTATTATTTGGATTACACACTAATCTTGATAAATGTTGTTCTAATAGGATAATATCATATATATATAAATAATGAAAAAGAAAGAAAAATACATAAATACATATGTTAAATGTCAGGTGATAAAGGCATATAAGATTACTGTTTGTGGTGATAATGAATTATTAAAAGAAGATCCTAGCTATTTATTTTAGTTGGCACGAGGAAAGCAGCCTTTATAAATCTCGCGAAAAAAAAATTATTCTATTATTAAACTCTCCTTTTTATTTTCTTTTCTTTTCTTTTATTTTATCTTCTTTTATTCTTTTTTAAATTAAATCCTGAATATAATGATAAAAATTTAAAAAAAGAAAAATATTTTCATTATCATTTATAGTACCCAACAAATATATACATTAAAACCTTAATAATAATAATAGTAATAATATTAACAGAGACATATATAAAGGGGAAAAGTTATGTCAAACGCCAGCAATAATATAGATCGTGCGATAGGTGATGATTTAACTTTGGATATACAACAAGACTTCAATAATAATACCGGTATCATCGATGACGATATAGATGATGATTTAGCCTTGGAAAATGATGACTTCATGAATAGCAATAATGCTAATCACAGCGTTACTAATGAACATGTTCCACAAGTAAATCATCCCATCTTATCCAAAATAAATAACCTATTTTCCAATATAAATTCCATCGCATTTAATTCTAGCAGGGAAGGGGGTAGCCATGGCAATATTTTGGATAACAGGAGGAAAAATGTACGTAAAAGCACCAAAAGATTATTTGACAGAATTCATAACACCGACAGTACTCACGACCATGACGCCGAGGGTGGAATTGAATTGTACAATTTAAATGGTGACAAAAATGACAATTCTTTTGACATGGACTTTGGTGGTGATGATGAAGAAGATCCTGATTCATTTGCCGATGAAGCGCATTTCCGCAATGTATTGTATAGAAACAGAAGGAAGAAGAAGTTATTAAAAATAGGACTTTACTTAGGCACCACTATTTTATTATCAACGATTTTTCTATTATTAATTTTATCTATAACTAAAAATCCTAATGGATTGTACACCCATAAAAGTAACAATTTAAATGATGAACCTACTTCCACGGATGACTCTAAAGAAGGAGATGGGAAAGGTGGAGTGAATGACGATGAAAACGATGATGATATAGCCTTTTTCAATAAATACAACAAACTAGATCCGCATAAACTATATTCTAATGGTACTTTGGAAATGTATCCATTAACAATTTTTTTATCGATCAGTGGGATGAATCCAATTTACATTAATAAATGGGACACACCGATTTTGCATGGGCTGTACACTGGTAGAAATATAAATGATATTTTAACGGACTACTACTTTTCAGAAGATGAACAGATTGATGATAGTGGTAACACAGAACGTTCCTTTGTCGAGAAGAGAGATGACAATATCAATTGGTGTGGTGTTTCTACTCCATACATGATTCCATCCTTCCCATCTTTAACATATCCTAATCAATGGACGTTGCTTACTGGTTTATACCCTAATGAACATGGAATAGTTAATGATGAATTTTACTACAATCCGAAAATATTATTGCCAGCACACAGCAGCAACTTGAACAAAAATAAAAACAAAAAATCTGGTAAGAAATGGGTTAACTTTAATGGGTATGATACTAAGAACGAAAACAATTATTACCCTGAATTGTGGAAGGGCGAAAGTGTATGGAATACAGTTCAGAAACTATATTATGACGTTAACAATGGCTATGGGTTTAAAGTTGCCGTTGATAGTGGATGGCCGGGTGCTACAGTGGTTCATAATTTTAGCATTAACAACTTTATAGTTGATATTGATCAAAATGCTAAAAAAACTTTGAATTCTAATGTTACCGAGCCATATTACTTAGATACTTCTAAAGATACCGATGAAAAACTAAATAATATTTTCAAATATATTGATGGAAATCATGATCCATTACAAAGACCAGGACTAATTTTGAGTTATGTATCTGACTTAGAAAATTTACTCCACCAAATTGGTGTTCCCACTTTTAAAGAACGGGAACAAAATACAAAGATATATGATGCATTTGTGAATAAGTTGGGTGAAATTGATTATTTTGTTGGTGAAATTATTGAAAATATAATGTTGAGAAATCTATCTCATATTGTAAACTTGGTGATAGTGAGTGATCATGGCATGAGTTCTATACCTAAAATTGTACATAAGGTAGTTAACACTGGTGAAGATATTACTGGTATAACCACCGATAATGAATCCAGAGTTTTATACTGGAATGACTTATTTCGGACTAAGGAAGATAAGAAATATTTAAAGTTAATTGAAAACGTTTCTGGATACCCACATCTGGCTATTAGAGTGGTTGATGATGACGATGACGACGACGACGACGACGATGATGCTGATGCTGGTGCTGATTCAGAGGATACAAAAAATAACATAGAAGATAGCGACAATAGGCCTGAAGAACATCATGCTACGAAAAATGAAAAAAAACAGGCCAATTTGTATAAGGTGTATTCATTTTTAAAGAAAAAATTTGAGAGTGATACTACTGATCCATTCTTGTCTTCACATTTCCATGTTTACCAAAGGGAAAATATCCACGAATTTGAACTGAGTAAATATCTGGGTAATGGCGCTGATTCTGATGCAAGTAGCAGTACCACAAACAACAACAATGATGACAGAATTGCTCGACTATGGATTATAGCTGATCCAGGATATTACATTTCATCAGACAAAAACATTGGTAACAAATACTGGAATGATAAAAATAAAATTACAAAGAATTTGAAGAGTAATGAGTTTGGTTGTTCCGGGTACGACTATCATTCGATTGATATGAGATCATTATTTGTGGGATATGGTCCGTATTTTGAAAAATATAATCATCATCGTGATGTTACTGGTGCTGACGTACGAAGTAATATAAGATACTTGAAACCATTTAAAAATGTGGAAATTTATGAATTATTATGTCATATGATAGGAGTCTCTAAGCCTAGTCCTAATAATGCTACATTTAAATACCCATTAAGAAATTATATCAATAAAAACAATATTTGGATTAATAACGATAATATTACGAGTTCAGTTTATGATGTGGATGAATTTGAGTATATACTAGATATATTCCCTGATAGTTCGTATTTGGAGTTATGGTATGATTATCACAATGATTTAGGTGAGGATGATAATACCGAGGAGGAAATGGCTGAGCAACAACAAGAGGGAGAGGGAGACTGGGAAGAAGGATGGGAAAGTGACCAAGAGGAGGAAGGATGGGAAGGAGGCGAAGAAGAGGGAGAAGAGGGAGAAGAGGGAGAAGAGGGAGAAGAGGGAGAAGAGGGAGAAGAAGAAGGGAAACAAGAAGATCAGGAAGAAAACAATTCTGTAGAAGAACCACAACAAGATAGTGACGATGATGACACCGACAAATTATCGACATCTTTTAGTTTACCTAATATAAATAGCATACTCGGAGAATTAAGCGATTCAGTCAGTGATATATTTCAAGATGCATGGAACCATACCCAGAAAACATGGGATGAATTAGTTGAAGAAGCAGAAGGATTAATTGGTGAGTGAGTGAATATTTATATAATTTTAAAGTTGCTGTGTATTAATAATAAGTAAAGACAGTCATTATTACAATATATTTTTTGTTTAGTTTTAATTTTTTTTTTATGCAGAAGGTTGTAATATATTTTTAAGGGTGAGATAAATTTTTTTTTTTAAAAAAAAAATAAAAAAATAAAATAACACCAAAACACAATTTTTTTTAATTTTTTTTTAATTTTTTTTTTTAAATTTTTTTTTATTGTTTACTATTTGCAAGATAATTTATAATCTCTTTTAGCTATCTTTTTAAGTTTATCACTCCGATCTTAAGATTTATTGATAAAAGTAAATAAATATATACACCTTAAAAGAAAGAAAGAAAGAAAAAAAAAAAATTAGAAAGATCAAACTTAAAATACAAAATGCCCCATAAACTAAGTGTTATCAAAGCTAAAGAGTTAAGTGAGTTAACACATGATTTCTTCAATTCATGGAAGAAAAAAGAAATCAAAGTAGTAATGGAAAGAGTTGGATTGACTGTAACAAGCAAAATGACAAAATTTACAATGATTGAAGAGTTGGAGGGATTTTTTAATAAAAATGTAATAATCTCCTCATTTGATATGGAAAATTACTTGTCTAAGCATGGGGTTGAAAACCATAGAAATAAAAAAACTTTGAATAAGAGGAACCATCGGGAAGCATACGACAATGCAATTAAAAGCGAGGAGGAAGATGATGCTATTATTTTCAATTTATATGAGTATTTTCAGTTGAAACAAAGATTGATTTATGGCGAGGATAAAATAGGTATGAATGATATAATTAAGGTAGATGAAGAAGAAGAACAAAAAGAAGAAGAACAAGAAGAGGAGGAGGAAGAACAAGAAGAGGAGGAGGAAGAACAAGAAGAGGAGGAGGAAGAACAAGAAGAGGAGGAGGAAGAACAAGAAGAGGAGGAGGAAGAACAAGAAGAGGAGGAGGAAGAACTAGTGGAGGAAGATCAAGTTAAGGAAGAACAAGTAGAGGAAGAACTAGTAGAGGAAGAACTAGTAGAGGAAGAACTAGTAGAGGAAGAAAAAGTAGAGGAAGAACAAGTGAAGGAAGAACAAGTAGAGGAAGAACTAGTAGAGGAAGAAAAAGTAGAGGAAGAACAAGTGAAGGAAGAACAAGTAGAGGAAGAACAAAAACAAGATGGAAAACAAGAGGGATTTGTGGAAGAATTCAAAGAAAACGAACTTATTTCAAGTCAAAATCAAACGGACAACAGTAATGAAGAGGCTTGCGATTTACTGATCACATCATATGAGGATTATCAAGATTTAAAACAAAATCAAGAAAAAAGCCTCATACCAAATAAGAAAAAGAATTACATTGTGAAATTCTTTAATAACTTAAATTTCTGTAACACTAGTCAAGGAGAGTCAAAAGCAAATGATGATAATGTGGTTGATTTTGAGTTTAAATTTGAAGAATGGTGGAATGATATTCAATCGAAAGTAAAAGATAGTAATAATAGCATAAGAGATTACCTATCTACATTAAGTACGGTTGAATTAATATTCACAATTATAGAATATGTTGTTTTAATTTCAAAATTACCCAAGCTTGACAATGGTGACAATAATAATACTTCAAACAAGGAGATTATTTTGTTTGATTTGGCGAATTATACTGTAATCAGTGTACTGCTACCTATGCTAATCAGTTATTACGTTAATTTTATACGTTTTGACATTGAACTATTGAATTCAAGAGACCCATTGATCTACCATATTAGCAAAATACTAATTTTTTTGGTTTTGAATAAATATAGTAAACACATTGTTTGGAATTGTAATTCTTGTAGGTTCAATATTTTCAAATATGGAGATATGAGTATTTTTGATGAAGATGTTTTACAAGTTAGTGTTGTTGGTAGTTTGAGTTGTTGTTTATTATGTTTATATTTGTTTTAGTTGTTACTTGTATCAGTATGAATTATATTTTTGTATATGTATTTCTATTAACATTGTTATTATTATTGAAATAAAAAAGCCCTAATATGGAAAGAACAAGGCAAGAGTGTTTGCCCGGGTAAAAGTTGGGCACGTGCAGAAGACAAGATTAAAAACAACTGAAGCGGAGAGTTTTTTCTTTAAAAAGAAACAGAGCGCGGTATACGAGGATATCCACTGCGTATAATTTTTTGATTTTATTTTTGAGAAATAGAGGTTGTTTTCGCCCTTTGTATTTTGTTATCAAAAACATTGCAAATTAAAAATGCGCGTTGTTTGTTTGTTTGTTTGTTTGTTTGTTTGTTTTCGTTCTTTTTTATTCCGAGTTATTTTTGTTTTTATTAAGCATATTAAAAATAAAAAATAAAAAATAAAAAATAAAAAATAAATTCCCTCACTCCACGACAACAGAAAACAGCGTGGCAGAAAACCCATCTCCCGTGCTAACCGTCCATCCATCGCCCCTATTTTGTTTGTTTCCCTTGCAAATAGCCCGCACAAGCTTTTACTTATAAAGTGGTGGTAAATAACAAACTAAAAATAATATCACGAAAAGTTTGCTTGTTTTATTTTTATCTTTTTATTTGAATGCATTTTATAAATTTAAATTCTTTTTCATCATATATATAAAAATACCATCTTTTCACTTATTTATTTTTTTTTTCTCTCTTTTTTTTTTTTTCTTTCTTTTTCCTCCCAGTTCATTTTTACCTTTCCAATTTCTACCTCTTCTGTCTCAAGGCTTAAATCTTTCCTTTCTGTTTCTTAATTAGTCAGATCTTCTTTATCATTAATCACTCTGTCTGTAGATCATCAGAAAAAGAAAAAAAAATAAAAAACCAAAACATACATAAATCACATAGAAATGCAATTGTTACCAGGTGGTGTTATTTTAGTTTTCGTTTTAGTCGGGTTGGCTGGTATTACCATCGTTTTGACCATTGCTTACAACAAATATAAGGCTAGAAAAGCTGCTTTAGACAGATTTTAAAAAAAAAATAATAATATCTAAATGACTACGCTGCTATTTGTTTATTTATCCAGGGGCTAATATTTGAGAAGTTGAAACGAAAGATTAATTAAAAAAATATTTTGGGATAATTTTTTTTTTTTTTAATTTTTTGTTTTGCTTTTCGAATTTTAGTTTTTGCTTTGATTTTAATTTTAATTTTTGTTTTTTTGTTTTTATTTTTTGTCTTAACTTTAATCAATTAATTTTCAATTGTTTTTTTCCTAATATTTTCCTATTTGGATTTTTTTTTGTTTAATCGTTTAATACCAATCGTTAATAATAATAATAATAATAATAATTTAAGAAAACAGACATCAAATAGAAATATTTCTTTTTTTATGTTTGGAGGTATTTGTTTTGCTGTTATCTCTACCATGGGGGGTTATTTTGAAAAACAGGACTAATGCTATGCGTTTTGGCATGTTTTGTCATGTTTTTAATTTGCTATTGTGTGTGAAGCGAATTAAAACAAAATCATGTAAGATGTGTCCATTTTCGTACTGGCTATTTTTTTCACCTGCCTCCTGTACATTTTTTGGTAATAGTGCAATTGATACTTTTTTTAATTTTAATTTTAATTTTTAATAAAAAAAAGAAAGAAAGAAAAGAGAAAACGAAGCTGTGTGTGCTATTTTTTTTATTTCTGAATTTTAATATTTTTTTTCTAATTTTTTTAATTAATATATAATATAATGTATATATTTTTGTGTGTGTTAATGTGCTAATTCTTTTTTTCTGCTTTTTTAAAATTTTCTTTTTTTTTCTACAATGGAGGTCCATTTAGGATTAGCTTAAATCTAGTTGCTATTCTTGTATGTATGGGTTTGGAATCATTGACTGGAGGGGGAGGGTTAGATTTTATTCTTTGCTTTCCAGGTAATTGTCGATGTCATCCAACAATTGAAGAGTGTTTTCACCACTAGCTGCCCGCTTTAGCAAATCAGAAGTATATTCCAATTGTAACTCGATTAGGTCTTGGTATATTGTATTATTAGTGGGTGTATCTGCAGTAATATTGATACCAGCTGTTGCATTAATATGCTTACATATTTCTTTTAGTATTTTTAATTTGGTAGGTTTTATAATATCATTGTTTAATTCTAATATCTGTTTTTCTATGTCAGTTATTCTCACACTTGTGGGTGTGTGTGATGTAGCAATAGTCATTTCTATGAAAGGAGTTTGAGAGAGTGTGATTATAAAAGGTAACTAGTTAGAACGGTCGTCCAATTGTAAACGTTGTTTAGTTAGGAAGATTGTCTGGTTAGAAAGATTGTCTGGTTAGAAAGATTGTCTGGTTAGAAAGATTGCCTAATTATAAAAGTTCTCTGGTCATAAAAACTCATTATGTTTATTTACCCGGAATATTTTTATAAACAAACATCCCTTCCCATTGCAATAAAAAAAAAAAATAGCCAAGTTAATAGTTTAATCCAACATTAAAAGATTCTCTCGTCAATGATAAACCACCAACAATGACCTTCAACATAGATAAAGAGCTTATAACGTTGCCTATCCATCAAAATACTATCAAAGAATATAATGAACAGTTAAGGTATCCACCTTCTATGTTTAATAACAATTACAACATCGATTTTAAAACTCAAACTAAACAGCTTTTGGAGACATATATAGATTGTTACATTGCTGGGATTGTCGATTTAGCTAATTCTACATCCAAAATAAATAAACTGGGAGGAAATTATATAAAATATCTACATATTCAATACGCTAATAATACAGTCCTAAAGAATAAGCTAGAACAGTTTAAAACAGATTACAAAAACATATCAAAAGATATAAGTACTGATAATCTTACTCTAGATTATATAGTTAATGATGAAAACTACTACTTTAGCCAACTTTTAAATAATATTGTGAGCACAGAAGGCAGTTCCACTTCAACCGACACTGATTTCAATAATTATTGTAAAAATTTAAATGATCCATTATTAAAGGTGTTTAAATGTCTACCATTACTACTAAAAGACCCAATGTGTGTTTTACCAGATGACGAGGAAAACAATATCAACAACAATGATGACGATGATGTGAAGGTTGCTGGCGGTACTATTGAATTAACTTGTCCAATCACTTGTAGACCTTATGCTTATCCAATGATTAGCAGAAAGTGCAATCATGTCTTTGATAAAGATGGTTTAACCAATTACTTCCAAAGTAATGAGGATGGAAATCAAATCAAATGTCCTCAAGGAGCATGCAAAGCTTATTTAACCATGAGTGATTTTATTAAGGATGATATTATGGATCTAAGATGCAAAATCTATAAGAATATCTCGAAGAAGAACAAACTCAATAAGAACAATGACAATATAAACGATGTTATTTTGTAGAGAGTGTTATATATATTTATACTTGATAAACAACATAAATAACTTTTTTTCTTGAAAATTGTTATGTTACCAAAAATTATAGAACCAAAGAAAATTTTTTTTTTCTATATTTTTTTTTTTTTTTTTTTTTTTTTTTTTTTTTTTTTTTTTCCTATATTTTAATTTTTTTTGCAAGATAAATAATACCAAAAGAGAGACCTAGACATACAAAGATGCCAACGTTAACTACCATTAAAAACTTGTTTGTTCAAGCCAAAAATATATCAAAACCAACAATATTAAATAACACGCAGGTTAATGGGTGGGTTAAATCTGTTAGAAACTTGAAACATATAACTTTTGTAGATATTTCTGATGGTACAACTTCGTCCAATTTAAAAATAGTTATTCCTAAACTACAAAACATCAGTCCATTGAAAATGGGTGAAAGTGTAAAAATTATAAATCCAGAATTAATACCTACTGCAAATAAAAGAGAACAACTATTTGAAGTCAAGATCCATAATGGTGGTAGCGATAGCAATGACAATAATCTCAGCCAATTGATTAAATTAGGCTCCATTGATCCAGCTACGTATCCATTACAAAAAAAACAATTAGGTTTAAACTACTTGAGAAATACTGCACCTCAATACAAGTTTAAAACGGACTACCTAAGTAGTATGATGAGATTCAGATCTTTTATTGAACTCCAAATATTCAAAACCATGGATGAGATGGGCTATATTAAAGTATCCCCTCCCATAATAACCGGCTCTGACTGCGAGGGTGCTGGTGAATTATTTGAACTGCTGCCAAGAGGTTACTTTAAAAAGACCAGCGCCCCTATCAGTCAAGGAACGCCGGCTCTCAGCAATTCGTACTTGACTGTCTCTACGCAATTACATTTAGAAGTTCTCGCCCAATCTTTAAGCAGTGTTTATACCTTGACACCGTGCTTTAGGGCCGAAAAATCAGATACTAATAGACATTTGAGTGAGTTTTGGATGATGGAGTTAGAAACTTGTTTTATTGAAGACATTCACGAGCTATGCGGTATCACCCAATCGATTTTGAAAGAAGTTATTAAAAATTGCATTCCCCACTATGAAGAATTATTACCAAACATGAAGCCATTGGATATTGATGGAGGTAGTACAAAAATGGACAAAAAAAAAATTCTTGATTCATGGGAAAATTTAGTTAAGAATAAGTGGCCTATTGTAACATATACTGAAGTTATTAACATTTTGAATAGGAAAATTAAAGAGTCCAAAGTCCAATTTTTTAAATATAATAATGGCAAGGAGGTGCAATGGGGCGATGATATACATAGCGAATATGAAAAATGGTTGGCCGGCGAGTATTTTGCATCTCCAGTATTCGTAATTGACTACCCCAAAAATATCAAAGCATTTTACATGAAACAAAACACCCCTGATAATAAAACAGTTTCTTGTTTTGATTTATTGGTCCCTGAGATCGGAGAGATTGTTGGTGGCTCAATGAGAGAGGATAGATATGATGTACTATTGAAGGAGATGGAGGCAAGGGGTATGTCGTCTAATAGTGATCCTAGTTTAAAATGGTACTTAGATTTAAGAATGAACGGCACTGTTCCTCATGGTGGTTTTGGTTTAGGTATAGAAAGATTTGTAACTTATTTATTTGGTGGTCACAATAACATTAAGGATGCTATTCCATTCTACAGAGTAGCCAACGGTCCAATTGATATTTAATTTAATTTAATTCATTTTTTTTTCTTTTTACAGAATTATTATTAGTAAGAGCCGATTAGATATGTGCTTTGAAGTGGAGTAGGGAAAAAATCAATTAAATGAGTCACAATTCATTTTCACACATTTTTTTTCCACCTTTTTTTAAATTTTAATTTTAGTTTTAGTTTTAATTTTAATTTTAATTTTAATTTTAAGGAAAAGATGACGAGCCGGAAACAAGCTTTCCTCTTCCTTTCTCCTTCTCTCCCCCTCAAAAAGAAAAAAAAAAACAAAAAAACAAAAAAAAAAAAACCACACATATATAATGTACATACAAATGGAAACTTTTATTTTTTTTTATTTTTTTTATTTATTTTGAATTTTGGCAAGCTTGTAAATATAATCACTACACAATCAATCGATTTCTATACACTGTCATATATAACAGTAGGTAAGTAATAACAATAATAAATAATAATGAATGATAACAATATCTGTGAACAAATTACGCAAAATTTAATTAAATATGATGTTACTGTGGTTTTTGGTATTGTTGGTATCCCTATTGTGGAACTAGCCAATCATTTTATCAACTCCAAAAAAATCAAATTTATTCCTTTTAGAAATGAACAGGCCGCTTCGTATGCAGCTTCATGCTATTCTTATTTGATGAGTAATAGCAGCAAAAGTAAAATATGTGGCTTGCTAGTTGTTGGCGGACCAGGTATTATCCACGCATTAAGCGGTGTATTTAATTCTATTGAAAATAAATGGCCATTATTGGTTATGGCCGGTAGCTTAGAGGCTTCAAGTTTATATAAGGCTGGCGGCAGTGGATTTCAAGAGTTAGATCAGGTTAATTTATTAAGTAATTTCCATATCAATTTCACTGGTAGATTAGATACTAATATTCCTAATTGTCCTGATAGGGTATTTCATAAAGCCATAAATGGTTGTATTCAGTCCAATAATGTTTCTTACATAGATATTCCGGGGAATTTAATATCTAATAACAATGGTACTAATAATAATACCTCTATTAATACAACTTCTAGTAGCAAATACAACATAACTTCTTTAAAAATTAGACCGGATCCAAATGCTATCAAACTAATTGCTTCGACTATTATAAGAAAAAGCAAAATGAACTTGCTATTGGTGGTTGGTAAAGGCGCTGTTAATTCATCTGCAGCAATAAGAAAATTTGTTAATAAGTACCAGATACCGTTTTTGCCGACTCCAATGGCAAAGGGGATAATAGAGGACTCTAATCCGTTGAACGTTTCTTCTGCAAGATCGGCAAGTTTGCAAAAAGCAGAGTTGGTTATTGTTTTGGGTGCTAGATTAAATTGGATCTTACATTTTGGTGAATCACCCAAGTGGAATGATAATGTACAATTTATTCAGGCCGATAGGGATCCAAAAAGTTTAGAATTTTCCAATGACACCAATAAATACGTTGGCTGTTTGGGCGATATTGATTTATTTGTTAATGATTTAATGGCTAGTTTGGATCTTGAAATTGCCACCAACAATACTTTAAAATTAAATAACTTGATTCAACTAGTCAAAAAACAAATCGAATGGAATGTTGAAAAATTAAAATTAAAAGAGTCAAAACCAGGTTACCAAAATTTGCTGACCTATAACCAAGTTTATTCAAACATCAGAAGCCACTTAATTGATTCAGAAACCATTATTGTGGCCGAAGGGGCCAATACTATGGACATTGCAAGAATCTCATTTCCAACAGATTATCCTAAGAGAAGGTTAGACGCGGCAACTACCGCTACAATGGGCTGTGGATTACCGTATGCTATAACTGCTAAATTAACTAACCCAGACAAATTAATACTATGTATTCAAGGTGATTCTGCATTTGGTTTTTCTGGAATGGAGTTAGAAACTGCTCATAGATGTAACTTACCAATTATTGTTATCGTAATGAACAACAGCGGGATATATCATGGGTATATTAAAAATAAAAATGAGACCGGAAACCTTTGTCCTTCTACTGCTCTAAGCAAAAATTGTAGGTACGATTTAGTGGCACGTGGTTTAGGTTTTAAAGGGTACTTGGTACATGATTTAAGAGAACTAAATGAAGCTTTTATCAAAGCTGTTAAAGACTATAAAGAAAATGGAGTGGGTAGTTTATTAAATGTTATCATAGAGCCTGGAAAACAAGGGAAATTAGAGTTTGGTTGGCAAGGTAAAAACGGAACAAACACTGCCGCTAGAGCCAAATTATGATCTTTGTGATTTTATGTATTATATTATTTAGTGTATTTAATCAACAAAAAAAAAAAAAAAAAAAAGACCCCTCCTCCCGATATTGTATTGCTTTCCAAAGTTTTTTTTTTTTTTATTATTTAAAGATTACGCTTAAAATGACTTTTTATGTTCAAAATTAGTCAAAGGGAACAAGGAAAAAGGAAAAAGGAATAGGAATGAAGGATTTAAATGTGATTATGTGATTAATCCGAACTGTCCGTCAAGCGAAATAATTTAAATAATTTTTTGTTTTCGGTTTCTACACAGTAGTTTTCACTGCCCAAAGGAAATTTCCTATATTAAGTTCCCTCGCTTAATGTCTGGCACCAGCATGATAGTATTTCTCCCCTCAATCAATCAACTTTTCCCGATTTGGTCTAACATGAAAGCATATGTCAAGAATTTATATATTATTGACTTTACGGTCTCTTTTTTATATTTAGAGTTTTTTTCTTAAAAGTGAAAAAAAAAAAAAAAAAAAAAAAAAAAAAAAAAAAAAATTAATACTATTAATATTATACCCTACTCTATAAAAAAACCATTAATGAAGAAAAAGTCATAAATATAAAACCAATATTACCATTGCCATACATATAATTAAATGCATTATTTTTCGAGCTGGCTTTAATAGTACTAGAACTACCACTATTACTGCTAGTAGAATCTTGCTCATCATTAAACCCACCGTCTACGTTTCCCGTAACAACACTACTGGTACTAGTACTTACAGTAGAACTTTTGTTTATTGATGGTAACGAAGATATAGTGGATGTTGAAGTTGAATTTTTAATGGTGGTGGTGGTTTGTGTCACATAATAAACATTGTTAGTTTCTACTCTACTAGAAAAAGAAGATGATGTCGTATTTGTTGGGTTGTTACTTATTAACAAAGTACCCAAAAGTGAATCACTTGGAAGAATGGTATTCTGAATAACGCTCTTAACAGAAAACTCAGTACTAGCAGTGGTATTATATGCATTTTTTGTTCCTGTTGTTAAGGATATACCTGTGGACGTATGTGTGTCAATGCTTACATCTATAACCAATGAATCTGATGGGATAATCATGGTATTATCATCTAAAGCGGATGACTCCGAATATAATGCTGATGTAAATAAAGAATGTTTGCTAATGAAAGTTGCATTAGTAACCATTATAGCGAATAAAAATAAATATAAATTCTTGAAAAAAACCATGATTGTTAAGATTTCTTTGTATATATGTGTGTATGTTTATTTTTATTCTTTTATTCCTACCATTGTATTGATTCAACAGGATAAGATCAAAATTTGACGAAATAATTTCACAGAATATTTCATTCACCAACTAACAATTCTGCTTTTATATATAAGTTTAGTAGCATGTTGTATTTTTTCCTTTTATTTAAAAAAAAAAAAAAAAAAAAAATGAAGTTGGAGATGTTTTAAATAGATTCAGTCGAAAAATACAACGTAAAATGTGTTGATTTGAAAAAAAAAAAAAAAAAAAAATTAATTTGTTTGAGAATTAAATTGTAATATTCTTTTTTGACTTAAGTGTCTAGATCTTTGTTTTATTAGTTTAAATAATAATAAAAATAATAATAGAATAATACTAAAAGTGCTGTTAAAAAAAAGAAAAAAACTTAAAACATCCACTTTTAAAAGTAAAAACAAAACGAAAAAAAAATAGAAGAATGCAATTCATGGAATTAAGACACTTTGACAATAGTTTTAGATTAATTTAAAACTTAACTTTTTTTTTTTTTCATGTTTTGAAATGTGCTATTTTTGTATATTGGTCTGAAAAAGATATTGGTGCAGTAAAATACAAAATGTATACGTCATATTTTATTTTTTTTTCCTGATCTGAAATGTTTTCCTAATTTTTTCGGGTATTTTTTTTCGTGGTTTTTTATTTGAAACATTCAATAACAAAAAAAAAATAATACGGCAATACTATATCATGTTCGAAATATTTATTCCAAGACATTTCCGTGCCTCGAAGATATTTCATCTGTAACAATTATATTTAAAATATATAAACAGACATGGATTTTTTAAATTTATTTTCTTGATTTATGCTTTATGAGCTGAAATTATACATGTATATTGTGTTTTTAGCACCAAGCAATTCGATAACATAACCTTTGAAACATTAAGGACTTGATAATATTTTTTTTTTTCAACAACAGCCAAAAAAAAAAACATTGGTTTGAATTTTACTAAAATAATATTACAAAAGTTGCCAACTTTAAGATAAACCACTACAAGACATAAAGTTTGTGTATCATAAACCCTCTCCACTCCCCCCCTCTTACAAAACATCGATGAGCAACTATTACATAATTAAAAAAAATATTTGAGAAACCACAGATAAATATTCAAAATAAAACATTTTGTTTGTTTTTCCAAAAAAAAAGCATTTTATACGGAATGTCAGATTAAATCATTTTCGTTTTGGGTAAAAAAGGTGTAAAGTACCCGGATACATATGCGGCTATGGAATATAAAATAGATATATATATATATATATATATAACGCACAAAATTAAAAATTATCACTCATTCAAGAAGTTTTGTGTGTGTGTGTAAAGTAGTAAATCTTAAGGACTAGGGCTTATTCTCACCCGCTTTGTTGTTTTAGTGATAATCAGGAATATATTCTAGAATAAGTCCGATATTATTTAATACTGTTAAATGAAATAATGTAATATAAGAAATAGCTTGTTTTTGTTGTTGTTGTTGTTGTTGTTGTTGTTGTTGTTGTTGTTGTTGTTGTTGTTGTTGTATAGGATGAGGATAAAGGGAGTGAAAAGAACAGGAGGATAGAAAAGAAGTATGATGAGACATTAAGAATATTTTATATTAAATACTAGTATAACATTTTTCCTTTTCTTTTTCTTTTTAGGGGACACTTGATTTCCCAATATAGCATTGTAATTTATTTATTGCTAAGAAAACGTTGTAATAAAAAGGAAAAAGCAAGAAAAAAATAACGTTACGAGAATTCATTTTATAAGGGGCAAGAAAAGGAAAAAAAAAAGGGGGTGGCGCGCATGTAATCTATGCATATGAATATATATTTATATATTTAACCGCCCAGATACTACTACTATATAAATACTCCCCACAAACACACTCAAAAAAGAGAGAAAAAAAAAAAAGAAGATACATTTTCCATCTCATCTCATCTCATCTCATCTCATCTCATCATCTTTCATATTTGTTTCCTCATTTGCGATTTTTACTTTCTATCCAAAGCATGACAATACTTAAAAAAATAAAATAAATAAAAAAATAAATAAATAAATGAATAAATAGATAAATAAATAAATAAAAATAAAGTTTTATGCTTTAATTGTCAAGGATTAGACAGAAAGGATTAGATAGAAAGAAAAAAGATAGAAAAAAAAAATAGCAAAAGGTACAACTAAATAGGTAAAACATATATATATATACATTACTCAATATAGAAAACTTTCACATAAAAAGAAAATAATTAAAACTATAGGGGAAAACAGCAAAACCTCACATAAGGAAAAAACAAAAAAAAAAAAAAAAATTATAGAATATAGAAGGAAAATAGCAAATATATATACATATAAATAGAAGTAGGAATTACGAGTAAGCTTATTAGTTTTGTGGAAGGGTGTATAAAAGTAAGAAAGTTTTGGTGTCTTTTATTTTTTCTAAATATTTGCTATCTCCTTATTTTTTTTTATCTTTTAACTCCTCACACAGAAATAAACGTTATATTATTATACCGAGTAAAATAAAATAAAATAAAATAAAATAAAATAAAATAAAATAAAATAAAATAAAATAAAATAAAATAAAATAAAATAAAATAAAATAAAATAAAATAAAATAAAATAAAATAAAACATTAATACATATATCTGAAAACAAAGCACTATCTGTTCTACTGCTGCGATACTATTGAACTCTATTTTATTATACTACTTAATGTTCTCCACACCGAAGAGCGCAGTGTTTAAGACATTTATTTCTTCTTCTCCCACTTTCAATAGTAACAATAATGGTAAGGATAAAAACTCTAACGATGCTGTTACTACCAATACTACTTCTAATGAAACTAACGCTTTGACTACCGTCGATGCCCATGACCTGACCAACGGTAAAATAATGGCTTCCACCCAGTCAAATAAAGGCCAGACCAATAATGTTACAAGACTACCCAGCATTACTGAATTATTCTCGAGCAGTATTAGTAACAGACACACTGTGGACCCACAGATATCTCCCTTAAGTCCAACATCTGTTCGTTTTAGAACACCAAATTACTCTTTGGATAATACAAATCCACAACGATACGTAACTTTTAATACATACAGCAGTGTTTGCGACGATGATGATTATCAGAAAAATAACCATAATAATTCGAAATCTAGCAATTTTTTACATTTTAACAGATCTCCACAGCCTACTAGTAATATTTCCACCCACTACAACCCCACTAAACCAACAATAACAACAACTACTACTACTACTACTAGTAGTAGTAATAACAGCAATAACAGTAGCCCACAAAAAAGAAATTCTTTGGACAAGTTATGCACGGCTATTCAAGCTGTTGAACAGGGCGAACCTTGTTCTAAAGATAATATTACTATTACTAATACTAGGAACAACTCAGTAAATTATTCTCGATCTTACTCTATCGACAACCTTATGGATATTAGTGATAAAAGTTTTATGGAAGATAAAAGTGACTATAGCAAATGTAAAGAAACTTTGAGCAATTTGAATAATTTTGTAGTACAATTACAAAATTATAATAAGAAATGGGATACTATTTTGAGCAGTGATAGCAATAATAACAACAGTGACAATGACAATTTTAATAAATATTTGAACATTCAAGATATTCACCATGCTCTTGAACTAAATGCAGCTTATAGAGCCAATTTACAGGTACTAATGAACATCAAAAAGAAAAACTTAAAAGTTTATCCAGATTCAGATTTAAATATGGCTTCCTCTTTAACATCATCATCATTATCATCGTCATCGTCATCCTCCTCTTCTAACACTACTTCGGTCACTAATTCTTTTAGTGCTACTCAGCAACTGCAACCACCACAACAGTTGAATCTACCGCTAAACTTACAACCACTACCGTTACCACAATTGTCCAACAAAGATGAAAAACCTATTTTGAATGGTGCTGGAAGTTTTATATATCCATTGGCTAACCGGAACAGTATTGCTAATGTTGCTACCCTTACCGAAAATAAAAATAACAACAATACTAACACCAATAACGATGGTATTAGTGGCGGTGGTACTGCTAGATCAACTTTTATCAATGCTCCCACCCACAGAAAAACTATATCTGATCCCTCTAGTATGAATTATCATCACAACAACATTAATACTAAAAGAAGCTTAGTTAATAATCATTACGGGACACATATGGTCACTCTTTCTAATATTTTAGCCATCCCAGCTAATTCAGAAGAGTTACCACATTCTTTTGGTACTACAAATACCACAGCAACCAGCAATAACATTATACGGGGGAAAAAAAGAAGTCATATTAAAAGTAAGAGTATGACGATGCCCAAATCTACCTATAATAGTAGTATTCCAACCAAGAGAAATAATAGTATTATTCCCTCCTATTCGAATATAGGCATTAAAAAAACTAAGTCAGCAGATGGGAAAAAAGCAAACGATCCCAGTAAGACAAACAATAGTAGTGATATGAAATGTTTGCACTGTGGTCAAAATGATACACCAGAGTGGAGAAGAGGTCCATATGGTAATAGATCGTTGTGTAATGCATGTGGGTTATTCTATGGAAAATTGATTAGGAAATTTGGCTTTAATGATTCCAATTTATTAATGCATTATAGAAGATCTAAAAATGCTGATGATAGAAGGGTCCCTAAAGCTGTTGAGGTTCCAGAAAAATTTATTGCAGAGTATAATAGGAACTTGGAATAATCACATTTTACAACTCCAGAATACGAACACACACACACACACACATATATATATATATGTTTATGGTTATTTACATTTAGTTTCGAGATAAAATGCTCTTTATAGCCCTAAACATTAAGAGTCAAAATGTTTAGACAATTTCCCGTAGAATAATCTACAAGTATTACCCCAAGGTTTATTACCATTTGGTCCTTTTTTTGTTAATCTAGTGTATAATTTTACTGAGAGCATAAGAATTACATGCCAATATTGATATATCCTCATATTGGGTTTAATTTTCACACTTTTAAACCCGTCCCTATTTTCTGTATTGAAATGGGAAGGAACAATATTATTACTACGGTAGTTTTTAGTTTAACTCTGTTATTTTTGTGATTATAACATAGCACTACCTTTATTTATTCCCAAATTGTATTATTATTTGTATTATGATTTGATATTTTACCAGTTAGTTTATTTTATTTCATTTTTTCCTAAGCGATTAATTAATAACTAATTACCTTTTTCGTTTGTTTTATTGCCTGTAATAGACTCTATACTAATGACCTTATTATCACATTATAATTTATAGAAATATATATATATATATATATATGTTGTTATTATTTATTATTTAGCAAATTCAAATAGGTTTTGTTTTATGCTTTCTAAATTTTTTTAGCTTATCTTTATTATCTTGGAGACAAGTAAAACAACGATGCTAATTTGGATGGATTCATAATTATATTTGGTTTGTTATATTTGGTTTGGAATTCTTTTTTGATGCGACATTATATGGGGCTGGCTATGACCATGAGGACAAGAGATGAAAGTATAAGAGGTAACTTATAAAGTCAATATTTCTGGTTTTGTGGTCTAGTTGGTTATGGCATCTGCTTAACACGCAGAACGTCCCCAGTTCGATCCTGGGCAAAATCAGTGAATTATGGTTAATAGGGCTAATTAGCTTTGTTGGCCAGTTTAATTTTTTTTAGAAAATTATTTAATTTCAACGAAATTAATAAAAAAAAATTTTTTTCGTGGAAAAAAAAAAAAAATTAAAGAAAATGGACATATATTTACATATATTTGTTTTTTATTTTTTATTTTTTAATTTTTTTTTTTTTTTTCCTGCTTTTTCCTTTCTGTTAACAACAACAAGTGCAAAAGAAAATTTAATCGCTACTTTTTTTTCTTTTTTTTTTGCTTGTATTATGAGGATTGTTAAAAGAAAAAAAAAAAAAAAACTAATGTATGAACAAAAGAGAATTATTTAAGCATATAAAAGAAACTGAATAAAGTCTAAAATGTCACAATTTTCTGGGTTTGGTGTGAAAGTAGAATTACAAGACGGTAAGATAATAACTGGTAAAATTAACAAATGTACGAGTAAATCTTTAATATTGAATGATGTTAAATTCAGTGACGGTGGAACTAGTGCTATTTTTAAAGTCAAGTCATCTAGATTGAAGGATTTAAGCGTCATAAGTGTTCCACCAAAGAAAAAATACAATAACAATACTAATAATATAAACATTGACGATAATACTGGTAGTACGAACCTTAATGGTAACCAAAGAGTTTACTTTAATACGCTTGAGAATTCTTCTCAAAATAATAGGGAGTTATGGGGTGATGACGATGTTCAGAAAATTAAAGAATCCTCTGACTTTGATTTTGCTAGTAATTTAGCCATGTTTAATAAAAAAAGTGTTTTTGAACAATTGAAACAAAAGGATCAGATAGATCCGTCGAAAAGGTTAGTCAGCTTTAATAAAAAGGGAATCGATGATATAAATGGAAATGGTATGAAAGCTACTAATGTCAACAATAATAAAATTAATTATGAAAATCATGAAATGGTTTTAGCTGACACTAAAAATGATTATTGGGATAGTATAGATTCAATGAAAAATCATGAAAATGGAGATATTTCTGGTAAAACAAATAGCGATCCTCGTGATAATACCACAGGTGTTACTGCGACTCATGATAGCAGCGTTAACGATAAAAATTATGATAGTACTAATAGTACTGCCACTACTAATAGTAATAATGTTGATTATACTGGTAATTTTTCACCAATTACCAAATCTATTAATATTACTCATTTATTAAAAAGAGGCAATACGGCTACTACTACTATTACTACTCATGAAAATCACAATGATAGTAGTAATGAAAATGATGTTAATGCTACTACTACTACTACCACCACTGCCATCACCAATACTAACAATGATAATAATAATAATAATAATAATAATAACAATGACGATATTGGTACTGGTACTGGTAAGAATGATGCCAGTAATTATAATAAAACCACCAGTGCTACTACACAGGACGTTTTAGAGCAAATTCAAAAGGTTTTGAGTAATGTACCACCCAGTGACATCAATAGTATTAGCACTAAAAGCAGAAGGGGTTCTAGTTATAATAGCAACACCATAAACTGTACATCTCCTCTTTTATCAATATCTAAATGTTTCCAAGAAACAAGGAGTAAAGAGTATATCCCAACCTCGACACCTTTGCAATTATTAGAAATAGACAGATTAGCTAGTGATGAATACAACTTTTCGTATAGTCTACAAGTGGAACACGTTGCCATTCATTTATCAACTTTTATCAAAAAAAGAAAGTTGGGTGGAAATGTTAGATTAAATAAAAAAAATAACAATGCCCCGCCATTAGTAGTTATTCTGTGCAGCATGGATTCCAAGTGTAGTATCCAAGCCATTGCTATAGGTAGAACATTGTGCCAAACAAAACATGTAAGGGTGTTGACATGTATGTATAGTGGTACTAACAGTGATGTTACAACAAATGGTGGTAGCAGAAACTCGAATGGCAGTAACTTGTATGAATTAGAAATGAACAAGCAGTTGGAACTATACAAAAAATGTGGGGGTAAAATTGTTGGAAACACGACTACCCTAGAAAATGTATTATCTAAGTTGAATTCCCCTGTAGAATTAATTATTGACGGTATCCAAGGTTATGATTGCAATTTAGAGGATTTGGTACAAGGTACTGATTATAACGATCTAATAGAAATGATTGATTGGTGTAATAGTAAGACTGCTGCAAGTACGGTTAACCATGAACACCAATGTGAATGTTGGTCTTTGGAATTGCCTAGCGGTGTTGATCCCAACACTGGTGATTGTAATTTTATTACGACTGTTATTCCAAATACGGTAGTATCTTTAGGATTACCATTATCTGTATTATTAAATGATAATTTAAGTGACAAAGACAACAATAGTAGCAACAAGACTTATTATTTGGTTGATATGGGCATACCTTCTGGTGTTTTCAACCTAAAGAACACATTACGTAAATTTGTTGTTATGGAAGAAGTGTTTGCGGTAGACGGTGTTGTACAAATAATGGTACCACCTGCTTTGTATTCTTCTTTTGGTTAAGGTGGTAGTAGTATGTATGATTAGCATGGTTAATAGATGAATTATTTGGGATTATTATTTTTGATTACATTTTTATAGTTAATAATGATAATAGACTTAGTTCGTAGAGAGAGAGAGGGAGAGAGATAGGACATAAAAGGCCCTGTGCAGTTCTTGCTGAACAAACCTCGTAACGGAAAGTGAAAGTTTAGGATTACCCAGCCATTTTTCACCTTCTTACCCTGCTCGTGGTGAAGTAAGACTGCGGGCAGAAGGGCATATCGCTTTTTCTTTTTTCCTTTTTCTTTTTTCCTTTTTCTTTTTTCTCTTTAAAATTTGCTGGGTAGAAGCTGGCAATCCTTAAAAAAAAACAAAATAATAATAATAAAAATGAAAACAACAATAGTATAATTTTCTTTTACTGGGTTTCTTTCTTCCTTGTCGCTTAATCTTATATTAATTACTCTCCTTACCAAATAGAAATCCTTTTTTTTATTTTTTTTATTTTTTTTATTTTCTTCTTCTGAACTAACAAAAACGCAACCACTCCTCTTTAAAACTTATCAACAATTTTATCAGCAATTAAAATAAAAAGTAGTCACAACATACTTCAAAAGATAAATACTCTATTATCATAGGAAAATATATACACATAGGACAAAAAAAAAAAATTAAAAAAAAAAATTAAAAAAACATAATAAAGAAAAAAAGACTCACAGTTTAAATTAAAATAACAATATCAAAAACAAAAACAGAAAGAAAAAAAAAAACAACAACGACAAACAAACAAACAAACTAACTAACAAACAAACATACACATACTCACTATGGGCGCATGTTTAAGCTGTTGCGTTTCTTCGCATTCCTCTAATGAAGATTCTTCAACTAATGATAATAATGGTACTCCAAACAATAATAACGTTCTATCTATTGCTGATAACGAACGTGAAGCAGTTTCCTCATTATTGCAATACTTGGAGGATAAAGACAGATACGATTTTTATGAAGGTGGACCGCTAAAGGCACTAACCACCTTGGTCTATTCAGATAATATCAATTTGCAAAGAAGTGCAGCCTTAGCGTTTGCAGAAATTACTGAAAAATACATACGTGCTGTTTCCCGCGAGGTTTTGGAGCCTATTTTAATTCTATTACAAAACAATGACACACAAATCCAAATTGCTGCCTGTGCTGCGTTGGGCAACTTGGCTGTCAACAATGAAAACAAAGTGTTGATTGTAGAAATGGGTGGGTTAGAACCATTAATAAAACAAATGATGAGTCCTGACGTTGAAGTACAATGTAATGCCGTTGGTTGCATAACTAATTTAGCTACCCAGGATGATAACAAAGCTAAAATTGCAAAATCTGGTGCATTGGTCCCCTTAACCCACTTAGCAAAATCCAAAAATATCAGAGTACAAAGGAATGCCACCGGTGCATTATTAAATATGACTCATTCTGGTGAAAACAGAAAAGAATTAGTTGATGCTGGTGCTGTGCCTGTTTTAGTTTCATTGCTATCTTCAAAGGATCCCTTTTATGTTCAATACTATTGTACCACTGCGTTGTCTAACATAGCTGTCGATGAGGAAAATAGAAGGAAATTGGCTCAGACTGAACCCAAATTAGTCCCTAAATTGGTTGCCTTAATGGATTCCCCAGTTAATAGGGTTAAATGCCAAGCTACTTTAGCTCTAAGAAATTTGGCTTCCGATACAAATTACCAATTAGAAATTGTTAGAGCTGGAGGTTTACCTCATCTAGTCAAATTAATTCAAAGTGATAGTATGCCATTGGTGTTGGCTAGTGTTGCCTGTATAAGAAATATTTCTATTCATCCCATGAACGAGGGACTAATTGTGGATGCTGGTTTTATGAAGCCATTGGTGAAGTTATTGGATTACGACAATTCCGAAGAAATTCAGTGCCATGCCGTTTCTACTTTAAGGAACTTGGCGGCATCTTCAGAAAAGAATAGAATTGGCTTTTTCGAATGCGGTGCAGTTGACAAAATTAAGAAAATGGCTCTGAATTGTCCGCTAAGCGTTCAAAGTGAGATTTCCGCTTGCTTTGCCATATTAGCTTTGGACGAAAGTTCCAAGTTGAAATTGATCGATAGTGATATAATTGAGGTTTTAATCCCCATGACTTTTTCAAGCAATACAGAAGTTTCCGGCAATGCAGCGGCTGCCTTGGCTAATTTATGTTCCAGAATGGGTGATTATACAAAAGTTATTAATGCATGGAACGAGCCACAAGATGGTATTTCTGGGTTTTTCCTGAGGTTTTTACAAAGTGAATATCCAACCTTTGAACACATTGCTCTTTGGACCATTTTGCAACTACTAGAAAGCCATGATCCCACTTTAACTTCGTATATTAAGAGGAATAAGGATATAGTGGATAGTATAAAGAAATTGGCAGAAATTAACTATGAAAGCGCGCAAAGGGCTTCTATTTCACCTTCATCCGATAGCAACAAGAATAAAAGCAATAACAACACCACCATTAATAGTAATAGTGGCGGTGAACAATATGACGATGCTAGTTTAGAATTATACAATATTACACAACAAATAATGCAATTTTTGCAATAACAATAATATTATTGCTAATAATAAAATACAACTTAAACCCATTTGGGAGAATGAATAACCATAGATTCTAATTTATTATTATCATTATATTGTTATCACTTGTTACAATATATTTCACTTTATTTTGCATTGTTGGTATGTGTATGCGCATCATTATATTTCTTTGGAGTAAGAATGTTTCACTGTTATTGCTATACAGTTCAAGTGAGCAGCGGGGTATATTTATTTTTTTTTTTTTCAAAAAAAAAAGAAAGGTAAGAAAAAAGAGAAAAGGAACAGTAAACTCGAAGAAGAAAGAAAGAAAGTATATTGCCTACTTGATTTTATTTTTTATTTTTTATTTTTTATTTTTTATTTTTTTTTTATTTTTATTTTTTTTTGGCGAATAACAAAACATTAAAAGTAGAAATGTCAACTTACCTTTTTTTTTTGTTCTTGTTTTTGTTTTTTGTTTTTATTATCACTTTGTTTTTATTATCATTTTGTTTTATTATCATATCAAATATATACTGTATTTTTACTACTGTTTTTCTGTGAATTATTGTTATACCTAACTGATGTTATTATCCTTATTTTTTATTTAATTTTACACATTGTCTATTCAACTAAGAAAAAAGAGGGACAAAAAAAGAAAAAAGACTAGATTAGCTTAAAAGTATATAATATCAGGAAAGCAAAAAAAAAAAAAAAAAAAAAAAAGAAAAAAATAAATATTTTAAAAGTTATTAATAATTAATTAATAGATCAATAATTCAAAAGTATACCTTAAGTTATGCTCCTTTCCTTATTTCCCCCCTTCCTCTTTTCTTAACGTTTAGTTGGAAGATGAACATATACCAAGTCTTATTATCTTAACTCAACTACAAAAATATCAAATGATCAACATTATTATTCAGACCAACGGAATTGCACAACCATCCCCCCTCTTATCACTTCCAGCAGTATATATAATAGAGCCAGGTGCCAAAAAAGGGTGATCAACTTTGATTATTTGACCTCTACCAAATAAACTTCTATCCCAACCCGATTTAATTTCCACACAATGGCCTAAACTACGCAATGCTTCAATTACATCTAAAGACATCTCATCTTCTACACTAACCAATGTTACAGGTGTAGAAACAGGGCCTGTTGAACCATTGCCTCTGTCTTTATATTTGGGATGCGGTGATAAGCAGATACGTGGTGCATCCAGAGATTCTTGTGGTGTCATTTGGAAAATAGTTAAATTTAAAAAATGTTGTAAATGGCCAGTGGGTTGCATAAACCCACCCATATTACCCAGACTATATGCCAATCTTTCTCGTTTTTCACCATTAACTATTTCCGGAATTGTAATCATCGATGGTATGATCGTATGGTATGGTCTTTTGTTTGGTTCCAAACTGTTCTTGGTTCCTTTTTTCATATTAAAATTAGATCCCCTATTCTGTAGACAAAACCCCAACCCTTCACCGATTTCACCGTCATCCAAATTACCACTAGGAATTATACCTGATCCAAAATTTGTGTAAACAGAATTAATAAATGATGTGGCATTTCCCTCGTCATCTGAACACGTAAAATATACCGTGTCACCCTGGTTAAAATCGGCATCAGGAATACCATGGGTAATCTTAGAAGAATCTAAAATCTTGTTCTTACGGAAAAGCTCACTTCTTGAAAGTAAGTAGTCCCGAGATAATAACCGGGGCAAAATATCTGCATCTTGATAAAGCGGATCAGAAACATATTCGTCTGAATCATAAAATGCTAGTTTTAAGCTTTCAATTAAAATATGCAAATAATCTGCAGAATTATGCTTCATTTGAAAAATATCAATGACACCTTCATTCTGTAATTCTCTAATGATACCTAGCGCAATTAGAGCCACTAAACCTTGACTATTTGGTGGAGTTTCCCAAAATCTATACCCGTTGAAATCTAAATAAATAGGGTCAACAAAAGTACTTTCATGATTTGATAAATCTAACAATTTCATTGCACCACCTCTTGTTTGAACTTCGTCCACAATTATTTTTGCTACTTCCCCCTTATAAAATCCATCTTTCCCCTCATTCACAATTTTCTTGAAAATTTTACCCAACGGTTTATTAATTATTAAATCTCCAGAAGTCGGCCCGGTGCTGGCGGCAATACTACCACCGTGCTTTGTAAACACTTCAATTAAATCATATCTCATATTGTTCTGTTTTTCCAATTTTTTCCAACTCTTTCTGGTTAGAAAGGATGAAATTTCACTAATTGGAAACCCATTTTCACATAAATCGATTGCTGGCTGCAAAATTTGAGCCAAGGATACTTTACCAGAACCAAATTTGTCAATTGAATCTAACCAACCTGCCACTGTGCCTGGAACAGTGATACTGTGGACAGAATCAAATGGGATACGTGTCATTTCTTTATTTCCTTCAGAAGCTTGTAAAACCCTATCTATAGTCAACTCCTTGGGAGACCTACCACTCCCATTCATACCCAATACACTCCCAGAGCTCCTATCATAATGTAAACAAAAACAATCACCACCAATTCCGGTACTCGCTGGCTCTAAAACGCATAAACAGGCAGCTACCGCAACAGATGCATCCATAGAATTACCTCCCAACTCCAAAATCTTTACACCAGCTGCTGATGCCAAGGGTTGAGTTGATGCTATCATTCCCCTTGTAGAATAGACATTTGATCTTCTACTACACGTAAAATTAATATCTGTCATTTGTATAGATAGTTGTGATATCTTTATTTATTTATTTATTTTGTTTATCGTTTTTTCTCTTTTTTTGTTATTCCTTATGGATATATAATGTCAACTACCAGTAATTTTTTTTTCCCCCACACCCCCCTTGAAGCGGCAACCAATGCGCATGATTTTATGGATTAAAAACTTGGTAACTTGAAGATAGCCATTTTTGAAGTTGGTTTATTTTCATAGTTCGCATAAGACCAGCTTCGTTTTTGGAGTCATTTTTAATTTGCTGCTGAAACTTAAATTTTTTAATCAAAAGACATAAATATAGTAATTATATATCTCACAAAAAAAAAAAATGTGTACAAAAATTGCATAAACTGTCAAAAAAAATGTCTAAAACCAATATGAGTGTCACAAATCTAGAATATAGTTCTCAATTCAAGGAAATTCTACACAAAGCAGAATTAGGCTCTCCAGCTATGTTTCATGATTTGGATAATTGCAATAACTTGCCAGAAAAAAATGGGCCCAATAACCCCTTTGTTCAAGCTTTAGTCGTTTATACTTTGATTGAATTGTATGGTGATTTGCCTAATGGCTATTTTCAAGACAAAAAAGTCACTACCTCTATCGTTAATGCAATTCTAAGAGTTTTTACTTTTCTTAGTGGACATATTATTAGAAATATTGACAAGCATTGTATTCGAGAAGCCATTAAAAAATCACATGAATATAGAAGGCTTTTCAAGTATTTTATTGATAACTGTTCATGTCTTTCCTTTAATGGAAAAAGCTTTGATCTTTCGCAAGAGTTACTGAATATTGCTAATTATACTTCAACATCTTTCCGTTCTCTTTTGGTAAATCCTAAGTATAAGTTACCTCCTTTAATTGTTAGTAAAATCAATAAGGACTTACCTCGAAACATGCAACTTAAAACAACAAAAGTTAGAATTATAAGTAATATCTTTTTAAAAAATTGTGCTTATTTAAAAGATTTTAATAACATATTAACAGTGAATACCACACAATATAATATAAATACCAGAGCCGTACATCTTAACCTTCGCACGGATAACTATTTAAACAATGATGACACTAGCGGTGGTAAAAACGTTAATAACAACTATAGCAACAACAGTAACAACTATAATAATAATAATAATAATAATAATAATAATAATAATAATAATAATAATGACATTGAAAATAATGATAGTCGTAGTGTCAGTAACAATAGTATTTCTAATAGCAATAACGATAGCAGTAAAGGCAGCAACAACAATAATAGTATGTCTAGTTTCGATATTAATAATAATAATAATTCAAGGGTTCCTTATGGTAGCAATAACCACATGCATAGTGAGAATGATAATGCAGCTTCTTTTGCTAATAGTATTGCTCCAACTGGTGTTAACCCTTTTAATAGGAACAACATTGTTTCTGGAACAACGAACTACGATAATGGGTTTAATGTTATTAGAAAAAGAAGAAGAAGCAGAAGCAGAAGCAGAAGCAGAAGCAG
This sequence comes from Saccharomycodes ludwigii, assembly GCF_020623625.1. NCBI lineage: Eukaryota > Fungi > Ascomycota > Saccharomycetes > Saccharomycodales > Saccharomycodaceae > Saccharomycodes > Saccharomycodes ludwigii. The sequence continues at coordinate 780,130 of NC_060203.1, forward strand.
AGTATGTGTTGTTGAAAAGCTTATTGCCCAAAAGGTCGAATCTTTTTTGAATAGAACAGAAGATACTGATACTTTTACTATGATTTGTACATTTTTGGAGTCTGGATTTATTAACAGATACGAATACAACTTACTGCATGATATTCTAAATGATATTGATAACCATTATAATATAATACTATGTACAATTAATAAGAAAAGAAGAAAGTTTTTTGCAACAGAGAATGATTACGCAAAAAGAGACAACGGGATCAATTTTTTACGTTCGATTGTAACTGAGTTAAAAGCTGTTTATCCAGATTTTAAGAATTTTTCAGTTTTAAATTCTCATATTAATAGGGCTAACCCAAATATAGATACCTTCAATGCATTAGAGAATACGAATGAGTATTCCCATAACACTGATGTCGATGAAAATAAAAACACAAATGAGCGGGGTTCTGAATAATTAATAAAGAATACTTCGGATATCATTCAATGCTCCTTAATAATAATCTAAATAATGGAGATAATAATGGATTCCAACAAGTAGGTAAGAAGTATGCTAGTAATATTGCTGGAAATATTATTCCCAAAAGGGATATTCCAGGAAATTCAAAGGTATCCTGTACTCATCCAAGGACTTCTGTCTCTGAAACATCTACCAAAGCTGCAAAAAAAAAATCCATTAATATGCGCTATCAATTCTAATGTAGCTACCGACTCAAACAGCTTTGAGGCTTTAAGTGATAAAAGAAGCACACTGGTTAAAACCAGATCTAAAATACAATATTCTAATAACCAGGAAATACAAATACCCTTTAATGCTAAAACAAGGGATACTAAAAAGAAAAAGGAATAATAAAATAAAATAGAATAAAGAACTGTAAAAACATAATATAGAATGGTTACATTTTGATCAAAGCATTTTTTTTTCTAAAAATTTATTTGACTAGTCGCCTAGAATTTGTCTAACATCATTTCTCAAATTTTCTATTTCAGAATCTAATCTTCAAGCAATCTCTTTTTTATTGAAATTAACCGAATTATAAATATTTTCCAAAAAATAGCCATTTTTTTTTTTTAGGCGAACTTTAAAACAAAGATTGTTAACTTCATTAGAGAGTCATAGCATCTTAATGTATTGTCTAAAAGTATATAAAATTATATATTTATAAAGTTTATCTTGTGAACTTTCCATTGCTATAATTTTTATTACATAATTTCTAGTTTAAGATAGCTTAAAAAAAATTTTTTTTTTTTTTAAGTTTTTACTTCCTTTTATAAAAAAAACCAATTTGAAGTTGTAGTAGTTTTTGACCTCAACTCCCATGAAAAAGTTTAATGCTTGAAAAAACTTAACATATACAAAATAAAAATAATATCATTATAATCATTTCGAAAAGCATTCTTTAGATAACTAATTTCCAGTATTGAAAATAATCGCTCATTGAAGTTACAACTGAAGTTATTGAAATTTGTAAACTAGGTTGAGATCCCAACTTTAACACGGTCAATCACAACTTAATCATTTTTTCTAAGATCCTTTCCAGCGGAGGTTTGGACCCAAGTTTCCAACTTTTTAATATGTAAAATAAGCACATTAGGTGGAGCTTGACAGTTTATCAATTCTATTGCTTAAAATTTATACTTCTCTCTAAATTGTGGTTGTTGCATTGTATGTCTTTTTCATAGAATGTTAATAGAGAAGCTTACAAACATGGAAGGGATTTAATTTGGTACGTTGACACAGGGTGTTTTCCTTGTTATTATTATTATTATTACAAGTCTTAACAATACATTGTGATTTATTTCCATTTGCATGCTGAGTTATCTTTGCTCGGTGACCTCCCTCCCTTTCCATTTCTCTTATCACTATCGCTGAAATAACAATTTTTCATATATTTTCAATGCCTCAAAAAACAAACTAATGTTTTGATTCTAAACCACAATATACGTATAACAATCGGTCTTTTTTAAAATAAATAAAATGTTAATATATATATATATATATATATATATATATATATATATACGTAATATTAACCAGTATTTAATATGTATATAATATATACATATATTTTAAAAGAGAAAAAAAAAAAAAAAAAAAAAAAAAAAAAAAAAAAAAAAAATTCTATTCCCAAATATCCATGTCATTAAAGTTAGCATTTCTTGCAACACCATTATCATTAACATTACCAGTGCTAGTTCTTCCATGAATTATCTCACTTAAGCCCTCGATCCCGGTGTTCTCCATGTCGATAAAATCTTCATTTACATTCCAGACACTGTTGACTTCTGACCCCTTGCGACTTTTAATACCACCTACATTGAACAGAGTTTCTTTATATTCATGATCAAAACCAACTGCCTCAACAATACTGGATGGGTTTATAATTAATCCAGTTAAATCCGCATTTTGCTTCAAAAATTCCTCAAAATCTGGCGTATAATTAATCGAGGAAGATGTTTCTTCTGATAGTATAGAAGGCGATAAAAACTGTGTATTATCCCCATTGGCAACGGCGTTAGTACTAGTTGCATTTGGCATTTCTGTAAGTGGTAAGTTGGCACTTGCCTGTAAACTATTTAAATTTGGAGTTGCTAACAAAGTAACGGGTGTTTCCTCTTTCATCTTGATATTAGGCGATAACACTGGAATCTGCGGTCTTACATTAACAGTATCCGTGAGAGGTGTTGCAGCGTTACTATTGTTGGTAATATAAGTAAGATCTGTATTTGGCAATGGCAAAGTATCATTGAACATTCTCGTTTTAGGCGTAATGACGGGCGGTTCTGAGGAGGGAATAAAAATATCAGAAGAAAGTTTACGTCTTTTTACAGGATCATTATTTCCATCAGCTACACCCTTGGATAGCGGATCTAACCCAATTTCCTCGCTTCCTCTTCTGATATCAGACGTTCTACTACTGACTGTCCTATAAGTTATTGGATTATATGCTGTTTTAATTTTTGACAACCTACCACCGGCTGAAGTATTTGCAGCTTGTATCCTAGATTTATCTTGAGGAGGTCTTCCAGCAACGTTGCCGCTGTTCAAGTTAGGTGACTTTATTGGTAAAAACCCGATAGCATCTTGATACACGGGACATCTTTTTAGTTGCTCGCCACCAGCAGATATTATTAGTGACGGAATGTTCTTAAAAAATCTAGCCATATTTGCAATACCAGGTGTCTTTATTGTGGGAAGAGTCTTATTATTGTTTCCAGCACTGCTTTCATTAGCGGTTGAGGCATTACGTGACCTTGTTTTGTTTTTCGAGGACTGCGTTTTTAACAAAGTTAAGAAAAACCCAGTCGATCTAGTCATTTTGGAAGCATACGTGTATTTTTCAGATATCTGTTTTGTCAATTTGTGAAATAACTCCATCCTACATAATAAAATATTAGCCAAATCATCACTCATCTGTAATACCTCGTTATTATCAAACAAACTGTCTCCGGCACCCGAGTTACCACTATATGGACAACCCTTTTTACCTGTATTATTTGAATTGGCAGTCTTTTCTGATGTTTCGTCTTCGCTGCCACTGGACGAATTTTCCGTTGTTGTTGTTGTTGTTATGATTGGACATTCACTTATACCAGCTAATGGACCGCATCTAGCCCTTAAAATTAAACATATCATAAATTGCAGTGCTCTATGACAAACATCTAGACAAGAAGGTGTCAATAAGACTTCCATATAGTTGAAAATGGAGCCATTCCCGCCACTTTGTGATTTGGTATTTATAAAAAAAACCAAAGAGTTTCTAAAACCATCCATAGCATAATTTAAAGAATCCTGAGCATATTTTCTGCTTAAGGGGATCGTATCGGCATCATCATTGCCCATTGGCTCATAATTAGTAAATAGTATATAACTTAACAAATAAAGCAACATTCTTATAGTTAAATGTTTCGAGAAAAAAACAGCTTTAGTCGTAGTCTCATGGGGCAAATCCAGTTTTTTACTATTACTGGTACTACTATCATCTTTTAAGCCGTCACTTGTTGAGTACAAAATTTTTTTCAACGTAGGTAGTGTATATACACTGTCATAATCATCAGGTTTGTTTACCGAGGATATGGAGGTGTTTAAAGCGGTTGCTTCCGATGTGAACAATAATCCCTTATTAATCAACGTGTTGACAATATCGTTTATGTTAGAATTGTTATCATCCTCGCCATAGGACAGTTTTTTCAAAATAGAAATTAATTCATCCAACTCAAATTTGCGAACAGAGCGGGATAATGATACATTCAATATGTGGTTCAGTACGGCAATTATGCACAAATCTATTTGGAAAAATAACGTGTAATTTTTCACAACAATTAGCTCTTTAATATCACTAACATAGTCAATTTTGGAGGCGCACGGCAATTTTGTGTCACTAAAGTCACCCAAGTTTCTCAATAACCTTGGTGCACCTAAAGATAATGACTGTTGGACATCTAACGAAACAATGAAAAACCATGTTTTTCTCCAAGTATGTTTCAACCTTTCCGTATTAGCCACAACCTCCTTGTTGAAAACAGGAGCATTGCCTGTTGAAGGTTGTTTATTTTTCTTTTTAGTGTTGCCATTAGAGTTAGAATTTTCATTTTTGTTTTTAGAGGCCGCAGGAAAGACGTCTGTGTTTAATTGAGGGAAATTATCTGGATCTCTGTGTAAACCGCAACTAAATGCCATCTGAACAATACTACTTAACAAAACTTGATGTGTTTCATTGTCGTGTCCTGTGGTCATAAAAGAACCTGAATTTTGGAAGGACTCGGAGCTTTCTGGACAGCTTATCAAATATATTTTGTAAAAAATAGCAAATTGCACAGTAGTAATATTGACGTTCTTGTTGGAAAAGCTACTAATTTCATCAAATCTAACTAAATATTTTCTGATCAAGTTGACAGCTAAGGTCGGTATTTCAAATTTCAAGATCAAGTTTTCGTCCTTGGCCTGTGAGGCTGTGAATGCAGAGTGGTTAGTTGCTAGTTTACCTAAAGCTAAATTGCTGCCGTGGAAAATCCCTAAATCTATATTACAACCGTTAGATGGTAGTGATAGCCACGTCAACCTTAAAATAATGACTAGAATCCCTAAAATACAGCAATCTAGGGGCTTATTTATCTTTATGGAAATATTATCTCCCGGTAAAGTTGGTGGTTGGATGATTTGTGCTATTTGTGATTTGAAACTTTGTTCATCCAATATTGGAATTACAGGATATAAAAATTTGAAAAATTTATTGATCAGTAGCGCAATGATTCTCTGTGGTGGTAGCAGCTTATTTAACTCTTTTATAACTTTTTCTATAATTTCTTGTTCATTATTTGCAGAATTTAAATCCAAATTCTTGTATAACGACGACGATGCAGAATTCTTACGCGAAGTGACACTGTTATTGTTAGCTGACCCAACAGAATATGAGGAATGGGAGGTTGGAGGAGGAGTGGGTGTTTTATCATGCATTATTGGACATTTTCTACTTAGGACATCAAATGACGGTAGTTCTTGGGGCTTTTTTAGTTTGGTATGATCAATAGGGCATTTATTTACTGAAGTTTTAGCAGTTTTTGCATTGTGTATAATGGGACATCTATTAGCACCAGCGTCCCCAGTGTCACTGGAAATATTCTTGTTTTTATCATGGGCTACCGGACACGTGGGTATTCCCGATGTATTAGTATTATTATCATTATTATCTTCAAATTTCTGACTAACTGGACAAGCATTGGAACCAGGTAAAAATGCATTTTTAGTAGGATGACCGACGGGACAATTACCAATGCTATTCCTTTTAATTTTGCCATTGGCGTTGTTTGTGGTCGACATTTGAATATACCATTCGTTTATCCTTTCCCTGATTGTAAATATATGCGACCATAATAGTTTCAAATAGGGATCACCTTTCATAATAGCTAACCAATGGGTGGCACCTAGATGTACAGTACCAGTGTTTTTCAAGTGCAACATATCAAACCTTTTGGTTAAATCTAATTCATCATTATCGTATTTAGAAAACAATTGTTCTTCTTGACTTAGTTTTGAATCGTCTTCCTTTTTACTGTCAGGAGTTTCTCCTTTAAGGCATTTCTTATTCTTGTCACTTAACTTTATAACGTTTTGAGAATTTGATATTGAGTTACTTGTTAAGCTTAAATCGTTGGTTATCGATTCCGGCGGTGAATTATTGTTACTATGAACTTTGTTCAACATTTCTTCCAAAGATTTTACCCTATCACGTAATTCTTTTAACTCAACGTCTTTGGATAGCTCTTTTTCTGCTTCTTCAGCCCAGCTTTGTTCCATATAATGACACAAATGGGACATGCCAGTTTTCTCACATTGTTTACAATGTGGCCTTGTTTTATCACACTTTACTTTACGTTTTCTACATATTGTACAACTTAATGGAACTCTATTTCTTTTTCTTTTAGGTGGCATTGATTATATATGTTATTGTTGATTTAATAAAGATTTTGGTAATTCTTTGTTTTTTATTTGAGTGTACTTTTTCGTAAGTGAGTTTTGAAAAAGTTTAATAGAATTATTTTCATATATTGTTGTTAAACGGGAAATTAGTGATTTCGAGCCTAAAAATATTTAAAATCTTTGCAGAGGTTAAAAGATAAAAGTTTTTTTTTTTTTTTTTTTTTTTCTTTTTCTTCTTATTTTTATTTTTCTATTCATAAATGCGATGAATCCTTCACATTTATATATAAACAACTTTTGGTTGATAAAATAATCGAAAAGTAACAAACAAAAATAAAAAAATTATTGGTGATTTTGTCGTAGTAAAACTCACAATTTCTTGTTCTCTTCCTTCTCTCTCCTCATTTTATTTTGTATGTATAATAATGGTAATAAATTGTTCATCATTTCGGGTGTTGGGGTGTGTCGTTTAGAAAATTTTATTTTCCTTCTTTTGTTGAGAATTATTATTAGCAAGCTTAACCGCAAATATCATCATGTTTTTTCTTCCTTTTCTTTTTCTTTTTCTATTGCTGAATTTATAAAATCTAATAACCATACAGTTAATCTTTTATTTAATTAATAATATCTTTCGAACCTATACGAAATACACAAAAGCAAATATATCTATTTTTTTTTTTTTTTTGTTGCGTTTTTTGTTGTGTTTTTTTTTTTTCTTCCTTTTGTTGTTGATCTTTCCGCAATTAGTAAGACACTCTGGTAATAACAATAAACACAATGAATGTCCCTCAAACAATAAATACATCTCTATTAGAAACCCATTTATTAAATTTAACCAAGGAAAAATTAATAGAATATCTAATATGTTTAGAGGATGCATTACTTAAATATAGCGAGTCTCCTTCAATTATACCCCCAAGAATTGTGGAAACAACGAAAAAAAACAAAAATACGTTGTTTTTCATGCCTGTTGTAGATGATACTTTTAGCGGCATTAAAATCTTACATAATAATTCTGCAAAAAATAGCGGATTTAACGGTTCTATACTATTAATTGATCCAAACCAGGGTTCAGTAAAATATATTTTGGAGGCTGGTGTGATCACTGGGTTTAGAACCGCTTTGGCTAGTTGTATTGGATTGTATAGGGAATACATCACTAGTTTAACAGAGAAGAAAGATACTTTTGTTATTTCAGTCTTTGGTACTGGTTCTCAAGCCTTTTGGCATATTTTACTAAGCTGCAAATTACTTCAGGATTTATGTGATAAAATAATCATCCAGGTTTTTTATAGAAATAGTAAGCTTAATTGTGAAGAGAAAATTAAGGAGATACTAAATAGTAGTGGAACTGGCAATGCTAAGATTCAGTTCGTTCACCATAAATTGGAGGATTCTTTTAAAATCCACTGCAGTGACGTTATTTTTGGATGCCTACCATCCACTGAACCAAACATATTGTACAAATATTTGGAGTCAGAAAATGATAGTATGCTATACATCTCATTAATTGGTTCTTACAAACATTTTATGAAAGAATGCGATGATCATTTGATTAATTATGTTTTAGTGGAAAGTGCCGGAAAAATTATTGTGGATTCAAAAGAGCATACGTTACTCGAAGCCGGTGAGTTAATCAATGTTAGAAAAGATCAATTGGTTGAAATAGGTCAATTGAAAACGTGTGATAAAAAAGAAATTTTGGGAAATCCTAAAAAAAGAAAAATTATTCTATGTAAAATTGTGGGATTAGCTATTATGGATGTTGCAGTATCGAAGAAAATTGTTACAGATATATAATCATTGACTTACTTTACAGTAGGCGTATCTTACAACAAGAAAACTTACGTATACACAAGCAAACAAAAAAAAAAAAAAAAAAAAAAAAAAAATATATATATATATATAAGTATACGTATATCATTATAACAAAGTTTTCAACCAAAGTGAAAAATCATACAAATTTAATTGTTTTATTCTTCTTTCGTATTGAAACCATGCTTTAAATTCTTGCCACATCCAAGTCAGAGACCATTTTTTATAGTGCTTACTTATAATTTCTTTGGCCTCCCCATAAACTGTCTTAGCACAATATTGTGTCATAATCAAGAATGTTCTTTCTGGCCCCAACGGATTCTGTAGACATTCGTCTAAATGTCTAGTTAGATCGTTGGTTTTCAAGATCAACAAAACAATTCTTGGAATGCTAGATAGTATGCTCATCAAATCAACTAAAAAACTTCCCTCAACAATTTTACTTTTCATTACATCAATTTCTTGTTGAGACCTGGGTTTGGTAATATCATAATGTAAGGCAGTGTCAATACTGCGACCCGTTATAGCGGCGGCAAAAAGCGGGAATTGCTCGTCATTAACATTGGCAAATTTTTTGGCATAGAGCTTCATTTTTTGTTGATCTTGATCCAACAAAGCTAACCAGAATTTGGCATAGTCCCTTCTTAATTGAGTTGTCGGGTATCTATACAAACCGTGGTCATACAAAATAATTTCAAAATTGTGGTATGATTGGATATCATTGATTGCTCTAATACCCAAATTACCGCCATGGGGGTCACAATGAATACCGACGTTTGGCGTGAAAATCATATTGTTAAAAATGTGAGACAAACAAGATGAAACCTCTGCCCTTGAAATATTGTGTTCGTCTAAATACTTTAGATCATCCAACCTATGGGTCCCTATATACTCCATAACCAATATTCTTTTATGCGCTTTAAAAACACTAGGAATTCTTAAAGCTGTTTGTTTAACAAAATTTTTAAAGTATTCTTGGGTTTTTATAGCATTTTGAGCTTCTTTAGTAAAATCTAATTCAACGAATATAGAATCTTGCAATTCATCACCTAGCCAGGTCAATGGGTACTCTGGAAAGACAAAATCTAACAGTTGAAAGACACTTTGCGTCAACATAACATCTAGCGGAACAAACTCTTTTAGAGATGGGTGTTGGCATTTAACAGCAACTTTTTCGTTGTTTTCTCTTAATACACCAATATGAACCTGTGCTAAAGAAGCCACGCCAATTGGTTCGGGATTGAATTCCGAAAAAACATCCTTTAAGCCTAATTTCAAATCTTGCTCAAACATATCATTGATCTGATCAATATTACTCTTAGGGCATTTATCCTGCAATGGAATCATCGTGTTTGTCCATTCAAATGGTAATAGATAAGTCATAGCACCAATGTGCTGTCCCAATTTAATATAAATACCACCGTTGGATTCTAAAGCTTGCAATGTGATTTCTGCGCATTTTTGGTGACATTTACTCAACTCTTTGTATTTTGTTTCTTCATTAGGATATGTTTTATCTAACGTTTTCTTGTAGTTGTAAAGACAACGCGCTGTAGCTTGTGTTACCACACCTATCCTTCTCAAAGTGAGAAATATATGTCTTAATAAATCATGGAATGTATCATTGATATTGTACATGGCAAAACTTAAAACACAAATAAAAATAAACAAATTTTTGAATGAGAGAAACTTTAACTTTCTATCATCTTTAAGGGAGGTCAGTGATAAAAACGGTTCGTTTGAAAATGTGTTTTTTTGCAACTTTGAATAATTTTTGGACAATAGTCTTTTATTGTTATGGATTTCTCTCTTTACCAAACCTGCGTTATTATTGTGGGATTTGATGGTCTTGACATTGTATAATCTTATTGGTATTTGTAGCGATGATAAACAGCGGTAATTATAACATGTTTTGTTCATTAACAATAGGCAATATTTTTTATGGATGGGAATTGTTGGTTTGAATATATTCATTATTGAAGAGGGAAAAGGGAAAAGAGGAAAGGAAAGAAAGCAAAGGGGGAGAGAAATGAAATTGTTATTATTGTTATTGTTTTATTTATTGAAAAGTATATGAAAAAAAGAATAGGCAGTCAATTGATAAAATATATGATTGAAGAGAGAGAGAAAGGAATAAAAAGGATGAATAAAAGAGAAAGAAAAAGGTAAAATTAAATTAAATTAGAAAAAAAAAAAAAAAAAAAAAAAAAACTTAATTTTATGTATTTCTTTTTAAAATTATATATGTGTTGTGTATAATATAGTCTAAAGTTGCATGTGAATAGTATAAATCCTTCTCATTTCCCGCCGATATTTCAAACTCAATACATTTCATTTGTTGTTAACTATGAGAAATTTCAACCAATGAAAAAAAAAAGAAAAAAAGAAAAAAAAAGCCATACATAACATCACAAACATTCTCCCGTGGGCAATCTGACTGGCCACAAATAAATAAAGAGTAGCCAAGCCCTAAAACTAATACCTTTTTTTTTTTTTTTTTTTTTTAATAACTAATTCAAAACTCAACTAAAGGTGCAGTTTCAACAAGACTATCCGCACTTTTTAATGAGTTTCTATAAGATAGATAAGAGTTCCAAAATATAGAAATTAGATTAACACTTAGCAATCTATGTTGTACGGGAACCGAATAAAAATTAATTAGTTGAAAGGCAGGCCAAACAACCCAGTTAGATTTTAAAGTTGGCCAAGTATTGTCCTTAACTTTTGATTTTATTTCTTCCCAACTTTTCAATTCCATCAATGAAAGAGTAAAAAAATAAAACGGAATTGCAATAGGAGCAAATACTAATTGATCAAATGCCACCCTAACAACAGTGTTTTGGAATTTATTTAAGTTAGGATAATTCAATTTATTCTGTAATATCTTATACCATCTATCCCCGATTGGACTAAAAATTATTGATCCATAAAACACTGCCCGTAGAGTTCTATATTTATCATATTTGTCCTTCTTTGTGAGATTTGGTGCATTTCTATCTTTAAATCCTATTTGGGCAATACAATCACCCAGCCCAAACAATATACCTGTAGTTATTGCATTTGTTATTTTGGGGTTTTCTCTTATTGAATTTGAATAAAAACTAAAAAATTTGCTCATTATTAGTTTCTTTTTTTTCTTTTTTACTATTATATATTACTACTTATTTATTTATTTATTTATTTATTCATTCCTTACGTATATATTTTATGTTCGTGGAATTTATTAAATTAGGAACGTAATTGGATTATTTAATTTTCTGATATACACATAGTTTAAATTAATAAGGAAAAAAAGCAAAAAGAAAAAAAGCTAAAAGATAAAAAAAAAAAAAAAAAAAAAAAAGTTGGCATTTATATATATATATATAAATTGTTGATTATTCGATTTAAAGCCCCTCGATTATCTTTTAAGGGTATTTGATTTATTTATAATAAATGCTGGATAAGTTGTGATCTTTTAAACATTATTGTAAAATATGCTGAAAGAATACTTAGGTTCGTAGGTTATGATATCTCACAATAGAACACAATAGAATCCAATAGAATCCTAAAAAGAGTAGCAAATTGAAATTATAACAAAAAGTTTAAAAGTAGAATTGAATTAAATTAAATCAAATCAAATCAAATCAAATCAAATTTACTTGATAACATTCCAGTATAAAGAGTAAAGTTGACAATAATACAGGCATCTGACTATAGAGAACACCTCTTAAATAATTGACTCTTAAATAATACGCCTTTTAAAAATATGCTTTCATAATCATTCCGTTTTGGCTTTTGCAGCTACTTTAGCCTTTGTTTCATACTGTATAATCTATATCAAAGTTCAACTAGTACTTGTGAAATTCAAGGTTCCATAATTGGTTCCTTGGCCCAGTTGGTTAAGGCACCGTGCTAATAACGCGGGGATCAGCAGTTCGATCCTGCTAGGAACCATACACTTTTTTTTATTTTTTTTTATTTTATTTTTGCAAACCAAGGGCATTGTACTGCCAATAATGATGTCTTTGTGAATAATGTTTGTGAATTATTTTCTTTTTCATATGAACAACTTTGAGTTAATTTAAAAAAAAAAATACATCTAGATTTAATGAAAGGACAAATTAATTTTTATACTTGTGATTTAGATAAGAAATCATTCTATAAAACTATTCGTCCTGAGTATATAAAAAGTTTAAGTGGCATTATCAAAAAGATTATCGTTGGTGAACTTATAAAAGAATTTTTTATTTGTTATTAAAAAAGATTTTAAAAGAAAATACAATCCATGTTTTACAAAATATTGTATGGAATAAATAACAAAATTTGAAAAAAAAGTAAGAAAAAAAAGTAAAAAAAAAAAAAAAAAAAAAATGGTGAATTTTAGAATGGTTAGCTGACTGTAACAAGTGACTATGCAAGTTAATCCATTGCAGAACATTATTTTACTATATAAAAAGAGCTCATGTAAAACCCTGATAACACTTTTACATAAAATACGATCCATATAACTAGTTATCCAAATCATAAAAAATAAGTAGAAAGGAATTTTCGACTTGTTCTTCTAATTTTGTTACCTATATTATCAAACAAATTATAAACTTGTAAAATAAATTTGCATCCAAAAATTTTTGAAATATACGCACCCTTACCACAATACCAAACACTGTTGACCCCATTGCGAAAAATATAATAATATGATCTGCACATAATTAAATTGGCAATTGGATTCAACAAATTCTCCTGGATGTTAGATCCACTTATGTTAAAGTATTCATCAAACCAAAAGCTATCCGCGGCATTGTCATGAGGAACGTTTAAATATTTATAATTGGCCAAATTTGATCCTCTAGAGAATGATAGTAACCCTAGGTTAATTAAGTATACTTTATGTTTGTTCGTATTTCCAATCAACAAAGACTTATACAAGCCTTTAATGATATTGGATGTTAGTATTTCTAAATTGGTATTAGAATCAATGTCATTTAATCTCAAATTGTTAGATAAGCTTGGTGTTATAAAGAAAATCTTTAATTTATGGAAATATGGAGTTATTTTCCATAATACTTTAGCTAATTCCATTAAATTTTCGTTAATCTCACTTTGAAACAATTTAGACCCATCTATATCTGATGGGTAGTAAAAAACGCTTGGGGAAAAAATTATAGATACCAAACACAAATTTTCCTTGCCAAGGGTTCTAACAAAAAGAGCCAAGTTTTCTGGTGATGAAGTTATATATTTTAACCTTTCATCTTTAATCGATGTGCTAGAATTTTCTGATTCATCCTCAGTAGCAGTAGCAGTAGTGGTAGAACAAACATAAATTATAAATCCTCTTTTATATAAGTCATAGACCTGATTCCTAGTGATTGGATCTATCATACTACCCAATACCAAAATAACTTTATTGGAGTCCTTATAATCTAAATAATAAACTTTTTTTTTGAAAACTTGCTTATTAATGGTGTGTAATAAAAGTGACGAAGTACCTAAAATACACGCTATTTTAAACAGTTTGATGCTGAAGTCACCTGGAGTGTCATCCAATATCATAGCCAACCTGTAGACATTTCTGGATATAAAATTAGAGTTTGGAATAACACCAGAAATTGAAACATCGCACATGTTACTACCATTATTGTTATGTTGTAAAGTATTTGGACTAATCGAATCTTTTACAACACTGAGACTAGGTACAAGTTTATCATGGTATACATTCTTTAATTTATCCCCTGTTTTGCAACTAATATCCTGTAATTTTTCAGTTGTCTTGTAACCAATATCTTGTAATTTTTCACTGGTTCGTATGCTTGTATCAACTATAAGTTGCGAGCCTGTATTTATTTTGTCATGTACATAATTCCAAGTATCTGAATTTGGCCACATAATTTAGTGTTCCCTCACTATTTCGACAAATGACTATTCAATTTTTATGTAATTGCTGGTTCGTGAGTGTGTATTACAGATATGAAAAGTAGAAATGAATTGGCAAACCAAGAAATATTTCTGTTATGTAAAACTTCAATGTATTTCCTCCCCTCTTTGGCTTCAAGGCAAGGTAAAATATATATATACTATTGGATGTCGTATAATATGATTATTCATAAAGGTGTATACGGCTTTCCTTATCTTTTCAATTTATTTTTTTTTTTTGGCTATGAAAAAATTTTTTTTCTTTTTTTTTTTTCTTTTTTTTTTTTCCAGTATTAAAAAGAGAGAAAGAGATGTCTTTTGCATATCTTTCTTCTTGATATTAAGAACAGATCCAATTTTTATTAAATAAAAACAAAAACTGAAAATTAAAAATAATAATACAATAAGCTAAAAAAAATTAAAATGTCTATTGAAGACTCATTTGCTGCATTATGTGTTTCTGGAAGCAATGATGCTTTATCAGTTAAATCCTTGGTTTTTAAGCCAAAAACGCCAAAAACTGCTACCCCAATTCCAATTGTTGTTGTCGCTTTACAGACCACCAATACCCCATCTCCAATTATTGCATCTGCTTCAAACACAAAAGAACCAAGGTTGGCACGTGACGAATTGTTTCAATCTATTTTCAAAGTTGAAAAAGCTCAAGATTTCCATTTGGGTAATTTACAAAATATCGAAAATGAATTTGTTGTTTTATTAGACTCTAATTTGAATGCAGTTGACGAAAAAGCTGTTTTGCAATTAACCAGCGATAAATTTATTTCAAAGGGTAAATTGTTAGAATACTTAAACCAATTTAAACCAGTTGAAGTTGATTTTTCTAAAGCCCCAGAGCCAACTACTGCTAAGAAATCTGGCAAAAAACCATCTGCTTCCTCCAATAAAACATCGAATACTTCTACTTTAGATGATGCCAAGTTGATCGGTATTACTGTTGACAAAGCCAAGGACTTTCCAGGGTGGTATCAACAAATTTTAACCAAGGGTGAAATGCTAGACTATTATGATGTTTCCGGTTGTTACATTTTAAGACCAGGTTCTTATTTTATCTGGGAACAAATTCAGCACTGGTTTGATGCTAAAATTAAATCGCTTGGTGTTCAGAACGCTTATTTCCCAATGTTTGTTTCCTCTAGGGTTTTGGAAAGAGAAAAAGATCATATTGAAGGATTTGCTCCCGAGGTTGCTTGGGTTACCAAAGCAGGTTCTTCTGAGTTGGAAGAGCCAATTGCTATTAGACCAACCAGTGAAACTGTCATGTACCCATACTATGCGAAATGGATTCAGTCCTACAGAGATTTGCCATTGAAGTTGAATCAATGGAATAGTGTTGTCAGATGGGAATTCAAGCATCCTCAACCTTTTTTAAGAACTAGAGAATTTTTGTGGCAAGAAGGTCATACTGCTCATTTAACTTCTGAAGAAGCACAAGAGGAAGTCTTACAAATTTTAGATTTTTACGAGGGCATTTACAATGAGTTATTAGCTGTTCCTGTTGTCAAAGGGAAAAAGACCGAACACGAAAAGTTTGCCGGTGGTGTTTTCACTACTACTTGTGAGGGTTATATCCCACAAACCGGTAGAGGTATCCAAGGTGCTACTTCTCACTTTTTAGGTCAAAATTTCTCCAAGATGTTTAATTTCAGTGTGGAAAACCCATTGGGTTCAGAACATCCAAAGATATTTGCTTATCAAAATTCTTGGGGTTTGAGTACCCGTGTTATTGGTGTTATGGTTATGATTCACTCTGATAACAAAGGGTTGGTTGTTCCACCAAGAGTTTCTCAGTACCAAGCTGTTATTGTTCCAGTTGGTATTACTTCTAAAACCTCTGATGAAAACCGCGCTAAAATCAACAAAACTGCCCAACATATTGAATCCAGATTGATTAAGGCAGGCATTAGAGCTACTGGTGATTATAGAGACAATTACAATCCAGGTTGGAAATTTGCCAACTGGGAATTGAAGGGTGTTCCATTAAGATTAGAATTCGGTCCAAAAGATTTGTCTGAAGGCCAAGTTACTGTAGTTAAGAGAAATGATTCCAAGAGAATGACTGTCAAATTAGATGAATTAGAAGCTAGGATCCCAGAAATCTTGGAAGACATTCATGAAGAGTTATTTGTGGCTGCTAAACAAAAATTTGATTCTCACAGAGTTATTGTCGATGAATGGAAAGATTTTGTTCATGCCTTGAACCAAAAGAATGTTATTTTATCACCATGGTGTGGTGTTGAAGAATGTGAAGAAGATATTAAGAATTCTTCTGCGCAGAAAGACGATGGCGAAGAATTTGAACAGGATGAAAAGTCTCCAAGTATGGGTGCCAAATCCTTATGTATTCCATTTGATCAGCCAGAATTGAAACCAAACCAAAAGTGTGTTAAATGTCACCGTAAGGCTGTTAATTATTGTATGTTTGGTCGTTCCTATTAGAGCAATTGTTGGTTTTTTTTTTTATTATTTGTTTGATTTAGTTAATATTGCCAAAATATATGTATGTATGTGTCTATGTATGTATGTGTGTAATGCTTAATAGGTGAAAATGATTTTGTTATGTGTTGAAATATCTTTTTCTTTGTTAAATTTTTTTTTTAAAAAAAAAATTATATTTTGTCTTTGTTTCTATTAATGGAAAAAAGAGATTGCTCTATATATATACATATGTATATATAAATACATATTATATGTTTGATTATACATCATTTGACCAGAAGGGATCTTTAACCAGGTCTTTTATAGATATCTTTTCAACAGTAATTCTATGATCAATAGCATTTTTATCA
Source organism: Saccharomycodes ludwigii (assembly GCF_020623625.1). Lineage (NCBI taxonomy): Eukaryota > Fungi > Ascomycota > Saccharomycetes > Saccharomycodales > Saccharomycodaceae > Saccharomycodes > Saccharomycodes ludwigii. The sequence goes on from NC_060203.1 coordinate 797,059, forward strand.
GACAAATAATATAGATAGTCTAGTTTTAGATCGTTGGTAATATACTTTAAGGCTTTTGAATAATTTGTACCTACCTGAGAAACACTATGAGCATCGTCGCTTAGTACAAATCTGCCACTACAATACTGCTTGACTAAATTGGCAACTTCAATATGTGGATATGGTTGAATTAAATTTTTACGTAACCCACTAGTATTTATTTCGACACAACCACCATACGAATCTATAAACTTCAAATTACGCACAATTAATTCTTTGACATCTTCCCAATATGTCATTATGTTTTGAATTTCAGATACCGGTGTACCACCACTGTACTGGTCTGTAACAACTTTGCCTGTATTAGTGTTTACTCTTAAAGTTGAAGGTAAGTATAATCTAATCAAATCAAAATGACCAACTACTAATGGTTTTATTTCAGTTAACATTTTATATTGTAAGTTATAATAATCTTTAAATAATTGTCTTAAATTATTGTTGGAGGTTTCTTTGAGAGCTTTCATCCATGATGTTGCATCAAAGTCTATAAGTACAGAATTAACATGATGACACGAACCGACCACAAATTGAATCACGTTGGAGTTCTGTTGCAAGATTCTATTGGCTAATTTGAGATGTTCCTCATCACAGCCTTCGACTTCCATGCCTATTAAAATTGAGGTTCTTATATAAGGATCAACACAAGCATTGTTTTTAATTTTTGAGGCATGTTTTAAATATTTTTCAAAATTTTCCGATAATAAAGCCAAGTCCTTATTAACATCATTGCATATGTATTCTTCCGGATACAGGTACTGTTGTGATATCCTTGGCATGTGTTCGGTTAAACAGTAGGTGTGGAAATTTAATTCATAAACGCGAGCAATAATTTCATCCAGTGGATCGCTACCATGGGCTATATAATCACCTGAGTGAGAATGATGGGAATACATATTTGATTATTGATGGGTATGTTTTGTGGCAAATGGATATCACTTTTTTTTTTTTTTTTTTTTTTTTTTTTTTTTTTTTTACCTCTTTTAGTCTATTTTCAGAACGAGGTCAAGATAGAGACTGAACGAAAAGAAAGCCTTGTTTATATTGTGCTTGTGAAAAGTTTTTATCGGAAATAAAAAAAGAACAAAATAAGTAGAATAAAATAATGGTATAATTTTATTCTTAGAACAAAGGATGATGTTTTTGTTTAAGTTTCATTTTTATCTTTCAGGGAATTGGAAATGCTTATCTAAATCTAAATACAAAGATTTACGGAATTATAACCCGTGCTGTGAATAAAGAGATAACGTTATTTAGATAGCCGAATTAATTTAAACCAAAAAAAATGAAAAGAAACTATGCAATCTTTCTTAAAAGCGCGCAATTTACTCAGAATTAAGTAGTTTTTTTTTTGTTTTTTCTTTTTTTCAATATTTCTACTTCTATTTCCCAACAAGGAAAGAAAAAAAGGATCGCGATGCGTTACTCTTTTTGAAGATCTGGTAAAGATCCTCTATTGAAAAATAAGAAATCTATAGATAAAAATAAATAAACATTAAATCTGTCTACTTGTCATATATAAAATAACCATTTCAAGTTATCCTTCCTTTTTTTCTTTTTTTCTTTTTTTTTTTTTTTTTTTTTTTCTCCCTCTCTCTGGACAGGCAACCCAAAAAGGAAACAACTATATATAAATTCTTTAGCAAAAAAGTGGTCTCAACCTTCTGCTACTTTATCTATTTTATATTACAACATCTAGATTAAAAAAAAAAAAAAAAAAAAAAAAGCTATATTATCAAATACAATGCCAAAAAACGTTGTGGTTATCGGTGCGGGTGTTAGTGGGTTAACTTCTGCTTTTTTATTGTTACAAACGTACAAACTTGATTCTTTAACTATTGTTGCCTCTGAATTACCAGGTGATACTTTTGCTCATGATTACACTTCTCCCTGGGCTGGTGCCAATTGGATGAGTTTTGCAAAATCTAGTGATCCTACCCAAATCAGAAGAGACTCTATCACCTACAAACTATTGAATGATTTGGCTGATAATGCTCCAGAAACTGGAATTAAAAAGTATACTGCCAAGTTATTTTGGAATAAAAACGTTGAGGAGACACCATGGTACATTCAGACTAGATTTGCCAATGGAATTAGATCAATTAGCGACGAAGAATTAAGATATAGAAATATGGATCCAAATGAATATGTCGGTTATGAATATCAATCTATCACTGTGACACCTGTTATCTACTGCCACTACTTAAGAAGCAGAATCGAAAAATTAGGTGGTGTTATTAAGAGAATTCCCAAGATTGAAGATTTAAAGAAGAGTTTTATTGACAACGAATTAGATTTGCCATTTGGTAAGCCGGATTTACTAGTTAATTGTAGCGGTTTGGGGTCTAAAGTGTTCTTGCAAAGCATAGAACCCGAAGAGGCCGCTAAGGTTATCCCGGTCAAAGGCCAAATAGTTGTTGTTCAAAACGATTTGCCCTTCCAATTGGTTGTAGAAAATTTGCCAGATAACGGGCCAAATGGCAAACCATATTATGGAAAGGACCAGTTTCTAAACATTTTCCCACGTGGTGATGGGTATTGTATTATTGGTGGTATCATGAAAAAGGGCGACTGGAGTAAAAAAGTTGATCCTTCATTGACTGAAAGCATTTTGAAAATGTGTGGTCAGCATGTTCCTGAGTTGGATGGTAAGTTCAAAAAATTGTATGACTACTGTGCTTTAAGACCAGGTAGAGAAGGTGGTGTTAGAGTGGAAAAGAAAAAGTATTATGATAATGATCTAACTGTTATACACAATTATGGTATTGGTGGTGCTGGCTACCAAGCTTCTTATGGTTTATCTTTAGATGTGTGTGAATTGGCATCAGATATTTTAGGCCCAAAAAGGCAAGTCTGTCCATTCAAGTTGTGAAAAAAGGAAAAAAAAAAAAAAAAAAAAAAAAAAAAAAGCCGGCAAAATTCACATTGGTCAGTTTTTTACTGTTTCTCCATATATATATTTATATATAGCAAAAGTAAGCGGCTAAATTCTATAATGTATACATTAAAAAGATTTTAATATGCATAGTTATATATATATATGTAATAAGCAGATTAAAAAAAGAAAAAAAAAAAAAAAAAAAAAAAAAAAAGGGAAAAAAAATGCATTAGACAAGCACCCTATTTCTTTAACAGTCCTATTAAACCAACAAATGAACCAGATCTGGACTTACTCAAAGGAGCAGATGATTTAGGCTTAACAAAAGGTTCTTGTTGAGTGAAGTATGCCAGCCCATGAACATCGTTACCAGGGACGTTGTCAATATTGTTAGAGAGGTGGCTATTATTGTTTTGCTGATTGCTACCACTACTATTATTACTGTTGCTGTGATTTATCGGTGTCATACCAAAGCCAAACTGTTTCGTAACTGTGTTATTTGGTTTATTTCTTAGTTTCCCAATAACAATGCCCGCTTCCGTATCCGAAAAATCGTTCTTACTCGGACTTTTACTCAAAAGCATATTGTTACGTGCTCCCGCTATTCCTCCTACAGATCCGTGCCGGCTACCATTGGCGGTTGCATTATTGTTTGTACCATTATTATCAGATGAATTCAGAATGGATAAATCCAAGAGGTCTGACCTACTACTCCTACTATACAATAATTTAGGTAGTTCCAAAGATCCAATAGTCGCAGTTGAAAATATGTGGTTGTCCTCGTGACTAGGATAGGCTGGTGGTAGATCATCTGAAAATAGAGTGGGGGTTTTCAAAGCATTATCATAGGTTGGAACTTTTGATAAATTTTTGACTTCCCATTCAAAAGAGTTTGACCTCCGCACATCAGGATCCTCGATATTTGGAATACTTGGGTTGATGCTACTAGAATTTGGCGCAGCAAATGAATTAGCCCTCGATAAGTGTCTCACGGACGGAATGTCTGTGGTACTTAGAGCAGATAAGTTCCTTAGATGTTGTAAAGCAGGATTCTGTAATGGCTCACTTGCCGTAATGCTGATGACTGGAGGAGCAGGAAATAAATTGGATGCGTTTGCAGAATCATTAATATTATCATTTTGTCCTTCCCTTTCTAGTTGCAATTGTTCTAGGCCCATTTGTAATAAATCCACATTGTCTGCATCATTCAACGGGTTGTCATTGCTATTGTTTACGGTACCATCAGAGGCAGCGCCATTATGATCCTGTGATATAGGAGTTTGTGTGCCTGATTGAACTGGTGACTCTTCGTAATTAATATCGCTCCACAGTCTGTCATAAATCCTATTTTCATAATTAGGTGGTGCCATCAAACTGTTTAATAAAACACTTGACAAGACTTGTGAACCTGAGCTTTCTAATCTACCCACGGTATCTGTATTGTTGTTCATTGAGACATTTAACGAGCTACTGTTATTATTCGTATCGCCATTGCTGGAAACATTGTTATGAACATTATTTATATCTGGTGTAATTCCTGGCGGAGGTAACAGGGTCGATAAATTTGACACACTATTTAGATTATTAGCATATTGGGTGTTTAAAAAGGAGGGTGCCGAGAAAGTACTGCCAAATATAAAATCATCATCAATATCCTCACTAGCACTCGGTCCTTTGGGGTTAATAAAGCTACTATTCTTATTGTTTCTGCTAAAATCAGACCCACCAACAGCACTTTTGAGATTAGTACTACTGGATCTATTGCTGATTGTATTAGCAATACTTCCTTCGCCACTGCTGTTGCCGCCATCCAATGCAGATGCAGACTTAACACCCAACTGTACGAATGGAGAGATGAATAACTGAATGGGTAGAGAAGCTCTTAATTCAGACATGTGGCCATCAGGATTAATTAGAGATATGGTAAACTTCAGTTTATGACGGACTTTAATGTTATTTAAAATGGTACAGTCCTGAGTACCTTTAGATAAACTTGGAGGAATATTTAGCAAAAGATCTACATCCCACCTATCCTGAAAATCATTAAAAATCAAGCCATCGTCATCATAATTCAGCCGATGCCCCAATGGATCTGACACTTTTAACTTGGTAACTATCCTTTCCTCAGTATACGGAGGACCATACGGACCACACAACGCACAATATTCAACCAATTGAATTTTGATTGGACCTAATTTTAAGCCCTTCAACAATGGAACCATAATTAAAGAAATAGGTATGGATGAACCAATAATCACGGACTTGGCTGGTGTAGAAATCGTGTATTCCACCTTATTTGGCCAAGTGTTATCAACCGCAACAGTTTCAGACAAATCTACGGAATCTGGCGATAGTGTGCGGATTATTCTTATATGTTTCTTTACTGTTATATCATTTAAAAATTTGCTTCTTTGAATAGACGCTTGTAATTTATAAACAATGGATCCATGCGGCAATCCTTCTACACTTTCAATTGTTGTACCTGGTAATATTGTAGAAAATGGGAACTCGTAGTTACCCTTTTCTAATAATTGCGGGGGAATCGATGCGACATTGTTATTATTAAAGTCAATTGGTTGAGTATTGTTGTTGCTATTATTCCGTGCCATTGATGATGCTGCGCCTGCAGATGAAGTTAAATTCTTTAAATTTGTAGATGATTTCGGTTTTATATGTTTTTTGAATAAGCCACTTGCTGAACGAATCAGCAGCGGCTCGCTACCACTACTGTTGCTGCTGTTGGTGTTGTTGTTGTTGTTGTTATCGTTTATATTGATTTGATTATTATTGTTAGAGTTGAGATTTACGGAAGAACTAGAGCTACTACGACTTAATCTATTTGTATTATTGGTGGTTGCGGTATCATATAAAGAAGTGACATCTTTCCATGAATGCTCATAAAACCGTTTATCATATTTATTTATCCTAGTAATAGAGCCACCATTAGCAGTGTTATAAGTAACGGGAATTCTTACTCTTAGCATACCATATAGCCTTAGAGACATTGATTTAACATACATTGGTTCGGTAATAGATAATACTATGGTACCAGACAATAAAACAGAAGGAGACTCTTGTGGTGATCCTGTGAATACTAATACATCGTGGTCTGCATTGTTTAATCTTATATCAAACAAAACAGGTGGTTTAGAAGACCCCTTTGGTGTAGTAAAACTTAACATACTATTTGTGTGTGTGTGTGTGTGTGTGTTATTTTATATATCGTTTTATTTATTTAGGTCACTTTGTAATTCTTGTATCTGATAGGGGGTGTGAAAATATAAAAAGAAAATATGGCTATCTTTAATTATTTTTTTTTTATCCTTTTTTGGTTTTTTTTTTTTTTTTTTCTTTTTTTTTAAAAATATATATGCATATATATAATCTAATACAAAATGGTTTATTTGAGGATTTGTTCAATTCAGTCTACTTTTCTCATATGAATAAAAGGTGAAAGTAGAATTGGATCTTTTATTTTTTATGTTGCTCAAAAGTTTAAACGATAACTCAAAAACAAAAATAAATAAAGAAATAAAGAAATAGTAAATAGTAAATAAATAAAAAAAAAAAAAAGACGCAAGGGCCAGTACTCAGTATCAGATTTTGTAATATAGGGAGTAAGGAAAAGAATTAAATAAAATACAAGATGTAAAGTAAATAAAAACACTTGAATCGCAATCTTAAAATTTGTATTTGCGGAGAATAAAAAAGAAGAGGAAAAAAAAAAGCTAAACTTTAAGTGAAATTGCTGAATGATTTATTCTTGTCAGCATTTTAATAGATAATAATTAATACAATAGTATCTGAAGAATATGTTATTATTGTTGGTTTTATAATTGCCACAAAAGCTACCGTGGAAAGCGAAAAAAAAAAAGGAGACGGAGACGGGCTAAAGAAAGCAAGTGAAAAAGAAAAAAAGGGAGTATTATAACGCACGCAGATATCAATGTACACTGTATTTGTATTTGTATTTGTATTTGTATTTGTTTTTGTTTTTGTTTTTGTTTTTGTTTTAAAATAACAAACCGATGCAAAATAACCAAATGAATAAATGAATAAATAGAGCAAACTAAATAATATCCGGGTTGTCAAAGGTAATCGTAAAGGACTTAGGATATATCTGTGTGTAATCTTACTTCCTCTATTTCAGCCCGGGTAATCATTCCATATATTTATATATATATATACATTTAATAAAGATAAGAATTACGATAATTAAGCACGTGCTTACATACTAATTAAATTAAGAAAAAAAAAAAACATCTGTACATTTTATTTTATCAATAAAAGAATCATAGTTGTTTTAAAACAAAAATCTGGGTTCTCGTTAAAGATGTTATATAAATGAAAAATTTAGCTAAAAGATTTGGTTAGAATAGTCCAAGGGGGAAAAAAAAATATATATATATATATTAATTTGTTTGTGTATACTTTTCAAATTATTTTCTGAATAAATTCTCCTGCGCATCATTCTGCAAACTCAGGTCTTAAATCAGAACGACGAGGCATTACCAATGGATGTAATTGTGCCAAGTACGTAATAGCCCACATTAAAAACATCATAGATAACGTTAGGATAAATGTACTCCTCCAAACTGTTTGGTTATTTTTAGGAGCTATAAACCAAAATATTACAGAAACAATAGATACCACTAATAATGCTATAACAACCGTGTAACTTTACATAATACATTGAAACCAGAGAAAAAAGGATAAAATATGATTTATAAATGTTAGTAAGTTGAGGGGGGAAATCACACAGATTAAGGGAATAAAAATTACAGCCAGAGACTTTTGTAACTTAATGCTAAATTAAATTCCTTGTAATTATTGTTATTGTATACATACAAACTAGCCATATTGCCTCGTTCGATATGTCTATTTATGTTTTTGTCTCTTACGGGGTGTAGAAGTAAGTATATATAATGAAACTTGTTGATGAACTAGCTAGTGCATTTGGAAAATGATTGTAAACGCTTAAAATTCTGGGAATAAACTGGTAAAAGAAAAGGGAAAAAAAAAATAAAAATATTCCTGTTGTTTTTTTTTTTAAATAAAAAAAAAAATAAAAAAAAAAAATAAAAAAAAAAATAAAAAAAAAAATGCAACCAAAAATTAAATTTGCTATGTTTGTAGCAAAAGGAATCTTTTTGATTATTTGACTAGTCTATTTTTTTTTTAGAAAAAAAAAAAAAAAAAAAAAAAGAAAAAAAGAAAAAAAAAAGGAATATTTGTGACCAAATACATTTGCAGATGATTAAACGCTAAACTTATTTTGATAAAATTAAATCTTATTCATAATTTAATTCATCAGTAAGTAGTTTTGTATAAACTTTCCAAGTATTTATCATTAAATCCAATAAATATAAATATATATATACATATATACATATATTTATAATACGATACCACACAGTAATGACAGATCAATTACAGGTGCCATACCAAGTTTTAGATTGGTTAGTTAGAGTCATACATCCAATTTATGAATCACCCAAATCGGTGTTTAATGACGTAGTGTATGCCTTAAATCAATATCAATACATTTTAAGACCCAAAACAAAAGTTTATACTGATGTCAACGGTGTATCGCAATTGCTATTATGCTTGTATGGCAAAATCGGAGTTGACAATAGTATTCCCATTATATTATGGATACCCGTGAATTATTTGAGCAATAATGGTCGTGATAACGATCCCTGGATTGTTTTGGATTTTGATATATTACCTGAAAACTATGAGATTGTTAACGAGCATCATGGCGCTGAAGCTATTTCAAACAAATATGTTAAAGGGGAAAGTGGTATAATTAACATCCCTAGCTTATCACACAATAGTAGCGTGGATATTGCCACCACCTCTCCTCTTCCAGGCACAAGGCTTTGTAATATAATAAGTGAATTATTGTACATATTTAAGGACTCCAGGGCAATAACTAATGATATGTTATCGTCAATTTCAAAAAAAACGCCCCCATTGCCAATCAAAGGCACAGCAACTTCCAATGACACTAGTACTAGAAACATCATGCCTTCTTTAAACAAGCCCACATTACCACCAAAGCAATCTTTAGATCACGACAAAAGTTATGGTCCCACAACACACACCGATGACTTTAATGAGTATTCACCACCAGCCGCAGTAAAAGTGGCACCAGTGCCTGCGATTCCGCAAAGACCTGATAAATTGACCAACTTCCAATCAGTAAAACCGAATAAAGAGGAGACACAACAGCCCATTCAAGAAATAGATTATGTGGGTATAAATACTACTGATAATGATAGCAGCGAAAAGGAACACTTGCTCAATACTTTACAAAGAATTATAAATAATTTGGGGTCAAACGATAAAATTCGACAAGAAACAGCTTTAAACGATAAAATAGCGCAAGTGAATTCAGTTATTAAAGGATTTGAAAAAGTTTACGACTTCCAAAATAGCACGTTGAAAAAATTTAATGAGAATATCCAATCTTCAAATATAGAATTGAAACAGAAAATGAATTTATTCCATGAGAGACAAAAGATTTTACAGCAAACATGTGCTAGAGTGTCACAAACACCTGTTAAAGATTTAATAGAAGAAAATGATGAACATGACTCTAAAATGATTCATTTAGTAGCAAAAGATAGAGCATTGGAAGATGCTATTTATATGTTATTTAAATTATTTAATGCGCTATGTGAAGATGGGCAACATCAATCGGAAGATATTAATGATAATATATCCTTAGAGAGTTATTTAAAAAAAACTCGTAAATTGGCTAGGGAACAATTTATGGTACGATACGAAATATATTCACAGAATATCAATAATACGGATAAGTCATAGTATAAAAGGGAAAAGGGAGAGGGGAGTGTAAAAACGCAGATGGTTTAGGCTTTTGTAATTGTAGTGGAAAAGTTTTATTATTATTATTATTATTATTATTTTTTTTTTTTTTTTGCTTTTTTATTTTTAATTGATGGTAAAATTTAATTAAAACATTTCTTCAATGTGGTGGTACAAGTTCTGTATTCCCGAGAGATCACGGGCCTTTGAGTCTTTCGGATGTTCATGAAATATCGATATTTGGAAACGAGAAAGAAAATGGGGAAAAAAAAAAACGTTTCTTTTTTTTTTCTTCTTCCAAGATTTCTAATTTTATTTACTTTCTTATTTTCATTAAAAATAAAAAAAAAAATAGAAAAAAATTTTTTTTCTTGATTATTTTTCCTTTTTTTTTTTTTCCATTTGATTTATGTTTTATATTCTTTCCTGACACATTATCCACCACTTGTTTTAATAATTCTTTTTTCTTTATTCAGGTTCTTGCACACATTATATATATCCCATTTTTAAAGAATCCATTAAGTCTCCTCCACTTTGATTAAAATAAAAAAGGATAATTAAATATTTCAATTTTTTTTGTTATTTTTTTTTTTTTTTTTTCTTCTTCTTCTTCTTTCTTTTTTTTTCTTTTAATTTACCTTTTTGACTCTGATTTTGAACAAGCACGAAGAACAATATAAGCAAAAAAATGAGTGAAGAATACGTTATTAAACCAGAAAACGTTACTCCATCTGCTGATAGCAGTAGCTGGCCGTTATTATTAAAAAATTACGATAAGTTACTAGTTAGAAGCGGACATTACACTCCTATTCCAACAGGTTCTTCTCCATTAAAAAGGGACATCAAGTCCTACATTAGCTCCGGTGTTATTAATTTAGATAAACCATCCAACCCATCTTCTCATGAAGTTGTTGCTTGGATTAAAAGAATCTTGCGTTGTGATAAAACTGGTCATTCAGGTACTTTGGATCCAAAAGTTACTGGTTGTTTGATCGTTTGTATTGATAGGGCTACTAGATTGGTTAAATCCCAACAAGGAGCCGGTAAGGAGTATGTTTGTATTGCCAGATTGCATGATGCCTTAAAAGACGAAAAGGATTTGGGTAGGGCTTTAGAAAACTTAACTGGTGCTTTGTTTCAAAGACCACCTTTAATCTCTGCTGTTAAGCGTCAGTTACGTGTTCGTACGATTTATGATTCTAACTTGATCGAATTTGACAATAAAAGAAACTTGGGTGTCTTTTGGGCCTCTTGTGAGGCTGGTACCTATATGAGAACATTGTGTGTTCACTTGGGTATGTTGCTGGGTGTTGGTGGCCATATGCAAGAATTACGTCGTGTTAGATCTGGGGCTTTGTCCGAGAATGATAATATGGTTACTTTGCATGATGTTTTGGATGCGCAATGGGTTTACGATAACACAAGAGATGAAACTTATTTGAGAAATATTATTCAGCCATTGGAAACTCTATTGCTTGGTTACAAGAGAATTGTTGTTAAGGATTCTGCTGTCAATGCTGTTTGTTACGGTGCTAAATTGATGATCCCCGGTTTATTGCGTTATGAGGACGGCATTGAATTATATGATGAAGTCGTGTTAATGACTACAAAGGGTGAAGCCATTGCTGTTGGTATTGCACAAATGTCTACTGTTGATTTGGCTACCTGTGATCATGGTGTTGTTGCTAAAGTTAAGAGGTGTATTATGGAAAGAGATTTGTACCCAAGAAGATGGGGTTTGGGTCCTGTTGCCCAAAAGAAGAAGCAGATGAAGTCTGATGGTAAGCTTGATAAATTTGGTAGAGTCAATGAAAAAACACCAGAAGATTGGAAGAAGTCCTATGTGTCCTTGGATAATGTTGACTCGCCTGTTTTAGAAACAAAGAAGGAGGAAAAGAAGGAAGAAAAGAAGACAGAAGAGAAGGAAGAAAAGAAAACAGAAGAAAAGGAAGAAAAGAAGGCAGAAAAGAAGACAGAAAAGAAGGAGGAAGAGAAGGAAGAAGGAAAGAAAGATAAAAAGGAAAAGAAGGACAAAAAAGATAAAAAGGAAAAGAAGGACAAAAAAGACAAAAAGGAAAAGAAAAGAAAAGCTGAAGATGAAAAGACCAGCGAAAAGAAGAAGAAGAAATCCAAGAAATAATTAAACTAATATATCATGTTAGCCATAATAAAACATTCTTAATGTCGGTCTGTATTTGTATATTTAATAGTTTTTGTTTTATATAAAATGTAAAAAAATGTCTAAAGTTTTTTTTTTATAGTTTTTCTTCCTCCACCTCCATATTATGCTTATGTATTAAAAAAATGCATTTTCCACTGAATCGAAATAACGTATTTTCTATCAACCAACAATATTAATACACACATACTGCTGCAACAGAAAAACTCTCAAATGAAGGCAAGAAATGAAATATAATCTACAATCCATATTTCACCGACTAGATATTAAAAAAATATATATATATTTAACATAAATAATATATTATACACAGAAAATTATATAAGACGGGGCGGGGGAGATAAATGCAGATAAGGAGCAAACTTTATAACAGTCATTAGAACTTATATCATCCATCAAATAATAAAATAATATAAAGATTTATATTTTAAATTCCTTCTTTTCCCCATTTTTTATGTCGTTATTGTCATTGTTGTTGTCGTTTCGTTTTTCAAAAAAATAAAATAAAATAAAACAAAATAAAATAAAATAAAATAAAATAAAATAAAATAAAAAAAATAAAAAAAAATCAATATACACTATGTGCTTTCATTTCTTTTTGTATGTAACAATGAGCTCTAGAAATTTTCAGAAATTGCAGTTTTTTGCTGTGGAGTTAAAGATATTGGGTAATCGATCTTATACTTCACCACCAAATCACCTCTTTGTGTTGGTGTCTTTTGCAATGGCATACCTTGGCCTGGATACCTACTAACTTCAGTTGGCTGGACAGGTTGAACTTTAGTCACTGGAAGCGTTCTACCGTCAATAGTCGGAACACTCTTAGTGAATCCTAATAAAGACTCCTTAAATGATAAAGGCATGGTGTAAATTAGATCATCACCTTCCCTTTTAAAATATTGGTGTGGTTTTTCTTGAATAACAAATTGCATTGTTTGTCTTCCTCCTGTCTGTGGGTTATAGTCACCTTCATTCTTATAAGTGATCTTGGTACCAGCCTTCCAACCACGTGCCATTTGGATATCAATTTGTTTTTTTTCTGAAGTGCCGTTAGGGCCCTTTCTGGTGATCTTGAATGATTTCTTATTACCTTGATATAAATCTTCTAAACTAACCGGTAAATTGACTTGAACAACCTTTTCTTCCGGCTTTGGAGAAGCACTTCTACCAGAATTGGCGCTAAACCCGCCAGGCATACCACCGGCAGAATGGAAATCACCACCAGGAAACCCGCCGCTAAAGCCACTCTGTTGATGTCCGCCAAATCTACTTTGTTTTTGTCCTCCAAATCCACTGGAACTAAACCCACTTGCACCACCAAATCCACCATCATCACCACCAGCGAAACCGAAGGGAGACCCACCTCCAAAGAATTGCGAGAAAATATTAAAGGCATCTTGATCAGAAAAGGCATGGGCACCACCACTACTAAAACCACCGCGACCTCCGGCACCTCCAGCACCGCCGGCACCGCCCATACCACCAAAGGCTGGACCACCATTCCTTGCAGCCTCCAAACCATAAGTATCATATATTTCTCTCTTTTGTTTATCATTTAAAATTTCATAAGCTTCTGAAATTTCTTTAAACTTTTCGGTATCACCAGTTGGTTTATCGGGATGGTATTTTAAGGCAGCTTTTCTATATCCTTTCTTCAATTCAGCATCTGACGCACTAGGAGAGACGCCTAATAAATCGTATAATTTCGTTTCTTTAACCATCTTTTCTTTTTTTTCTTTTTTTTTTTTTAACTTGTGTTTTTAACTGTTAATATTATAGGACAGATTATTTGTCGTTTTTTGTTCTATCTTTCTTTTTTTTTCTTTTTTTTTTTTTTTCCACTTGCAATTGCAAAGTTTTTACTAATTAGCACCTAAGGATTAGAAGCTTGAAATATTGTTTCATAAATAGCTTCCTTCTTTATATAGGAAACCTTGAGTTAAGAACAAGGATAAATAAAATTAATTAATTCTCTCCCTGTTAATTTGTTTTCCACCTGAATAAAAAAGAAAAAATAAATAAATAACCTCCTCCTTTTCCTGTCTTTCTCCCTTTTTTTTTTTTTTTTTTTGTTTTTTTAACTGAGTTAAAATGGAATAGAAATTTCTAGAATATTCTACAAGCTTACCAGTTTTTAATATTGTGACACCATATATTAAATGGCTTGTCCGAACTATGGAAGTAAGTGCAAGTTGTCCGTTCAATCTTTAGATCCGTCTTTTTTTTTTTTTTTTTTTTTTTTTTTTTTTTTTTTTTTTTTATTTGCCATTTATGTTTTACGAATCTTTGCAACGCATTTAAATAAATGATTTATGAAAATAAAAAATTAAGAATAGAACCTGAATAAAGTGGGTATATATGGCCATTTAAAAAAGAAAAAAAAAAAAAAGAGAGAATAATATAAAGTCATAATAACGAGAATGTCTGTTTTACTTGTATCCGCAGGATATGACCACACAATTAGATTTTGGGAAGCCTTAACAGGGGTTTGTTCGAGAACCATTCAGCACACAGATTCACAGGTTAATAGGTTGGAAATGACTTCTGATAAAAGATTTCTTGCTGCTGCTGGTAACTTACATGTCAGGTTGTATGATATTAGATCAGCAAACCCTAACCCGGTTACTTCCTTTGAAGGTCATAAAAATAACATCACTTCAATATCGTTTCACCAAGATAATAAATGGATGGTCAGTAGCAGTGAGGATGGAACTATTAAAGTTTGGGATGTTAGATCGCCATCTGTCCAAAGAAATTTTAAGCACAATTCGCCTGTTAATGAAGTGGTTATACATCCGAATCAAGGTGAATTATTATCATGCGATAGAGATGGAAACATTAAAGTCTGGGATTTGGGCGAAAATAAGTGCTCACAAGAAGTAACACCTGAAGATGATACACCTTTACAAACTCTATCGATTGCAGGTGATGGATCTCTATTGGTTGCTGGTAATAATAAGGGGAGTTGTTATGTTTGGAAAATGCCCAATTGCACGGATGCCTCGGTATTAACACCACTAACAAAATTTAGGTCGCATACAAAATATATAACAAGAGTTTTAATATCGGCAGACTCAAAGCATTTAGCCACGTGTTCTGCGGATCACACTGCCAGAATCTGGAGTATAGAGAACAATTTTGGATTAGAAACTACCTTGGACGGACATAAAAGATGGGTTTGGGATTGCGCGTTTAGTGCGGATAGCGCTTATTTACTAACGGGCAGTTCAGATCATTATGTAAGGTTATGGGACCTTTCGACAAATGAAATCGTTAGGCAATATAGTGGACACGATAAGGGTGTGGTTTGTGTTGCATTGAATGACGTATAGTGGAATTTATACTAGTATTTTTATTTTTTTTATCGCTGGCTTATTCTTACTATTGTTTATTTTTTTTTATTTATCCGAGAGTCCGGAATATACCTCTTTCTTGAAAATCACGTTTCTTTTTTTTTTTTTTTTTTTTTTTTTTTTTTTTAGTTCTGATCAGAGTTATTTTCTTTTTGCTGTTCTTATCCATCATTTTCTTCATAGATATTATCTTAAATTAAGCTTGGCTATGTCTCTTTTCCTCTTATATTTGACAATTTCTTTCTTTACTTTTTTTTTTTTCTTTCATTTATAACAAGGCTCTAATAAAAGAACATTAAGTCCTACAATACACACACACACACACACACACACACACATATATATATATATATATATATATTAAACCATGTCTGAAGAACATAAACAATTAAACAGTAATCCAGAAATTTTATTACGTAAAAGAAGAAATGCTGATAGAACTAGGTTAGAAAAGCAAGCTTTGGCTAACAAAAAACAACAATTGGCCAGGAGTAAGAAATCAGCTGGGAAAAATAAATTTATAAGAGCTGAAACCATTGTGGCAACCACTTTAGCCACCACAAGAGAAAAGGAGAGGGTTAAACGTATTTCTAAATTGGAACACAAGAAGTCTAGAAAAGAAACAGAACATATACCATCTGACAGAGATTTTATCTTGAAAATTACTGAAGTTGAACCAACTGAAGAAAATAAAGATGGCTTAATCAAGGAAAAAATTGAATATGATGGTAAGGAATGTTTATTGTTTGTTATTAGGATCAGAGGGCCTGTCGCCGTCAAAATGCCTCGTAAAGTTTTCACTATTTTAAAATTGATGCGTTTGTTGGAGTTAAATACTGGTGTTTTTGTTAAATTAACTACACAAGTTTATTCATTATTGAAATTAATATCGCCATATATTATTATTGGCAAACCTTCTTTAGCATCTATTCGTTCTTTAATTCAGAAGAGAAGTAGAATCATGTATGCAAGGGAAGGTGAAGAGCCAAAGGAAACCATCTTAAACGATAATTCTATGGTTGAAGAAAAATTAGGTGACCAAGGTATTATTTGTATCGAGGATATCATTCATGAACTATCTACATTGGGTGAATCATTTTCCAAGTGCGCCTTTTTTCTGTTACCTTTTTCCTTAAATAGAGAAGTTTCTGGGTTCGGTGCTTTGAGCAGTCTAAAAAAACTGAAATTAAGAGAAAAAAATAACAAATTATTAGAAAATTCAAACAGTTCTACCGCTCCAATAGTTGAAGTAGATATTGATGCTTTTATTTCCAGGTTGAATTAGGAAAGGCTTATGTATTTATTATCGTAGTTTGTTTGTTTGTTTGTTTGTTTGTTTGTTTGTTTGTTTGTTTGTTTGTTTTTATTTATTTTATTTTTTCCGCTTCTATATTATTATGTATATTAAGTACTTAAAATGTTAAATATAAATAAAACAAAAGTAGTTCATTGTTTGTTAAATTTTTACCTTAGTATAATCTGTTTTGGTTTTACAAAAATTTTTTTTTTTTTTCTTGATATGCTTTTTTTGTCTTGGTTTCCATATTTCTTTTTTTTTTTTTTTTAGCGAATAAAAAGGTATAAAAATAAACTATATATATATATATATATATATCTCAATAATTTTTAACCGCTATTGATATTTAAATAGTAATAAAGTAAATATAACTTGGAAGTTAAAAGGAAAATGGCTTTAAAAAATCTAGCCATTACCAAACATATAGAAAAAAAAAGAATGTACTCGTCTATGGTAGATATTGTCAAACACACTTTCCAAAATACTTTGCAAACAAAATTTTATTTCAAAAGTGGGCAAATTGAAGTTATAGACCATCCTGTGGAATTCTATAAAACTTTAAAAAACAAGATTGCACAATCGAAGGATAAAATATTCATGGCCTCTTTATACTTGGGAAAGTCCGAAGAAGAAATAATACACTGTATATCAAAGGCCCTACAGAAAAATGATGAGCTAAAAGTCTATTTCATGGTTGATGGGTTGAGAGGAACACGAGAATCACCTTCGAAATGTTCTGCCTCCTTGTTAGCTCAATTGGTTAGAGACTATGGAGACAGAGTTGATGTTAGAACCTACAAAACACCAGCGATCTTTGGATTAAAAGAATCGTTGGTTCCCAAAAGATTCAATGAGGGATTTGGATTACAACACATGAAAATTTATGGATTTGATGATGAAGTTATCTTATCGGGTGCTAACCTATCAAGAGATTATTTTACAAATAGGCAGGACAGATATTACCTTTTCAAGTTAAAACCGTTTGCTGATTACTATTTCAACCTCCACCAAATGATCAGCAAGTTGTCCTTCAAAGTACTGTATTCTACAAATGCTCAAAAATACGTTTTGGTATGGCCTGATAATAATTTGGCCAGCGACCCAAGACGAAACAAAACTAAATTTTTGGAACAGACATCTAAACTTCTACAAACTTTTTTCAAGACACCATTTGGGAATAATACTACAACTAATACTTTAAAAGTAGGAGAACAGCAAGGAACTTTATATCCCACAGTAGTTTATCCCGTTTCCCAATTTACCCCCTTATTTTCTGCGTCTATTGGAGATCAATCCACAGAAAAACCAAGTATACTAAAACTGTTAACCAGCACATTGCAAAATAGAGATGAACAGCAACTCAAACAGAAAAGCTGGGTTTTCACAGCAGGCTATTTTAATATGTTGCCTGAAATAAAACACAAATTGTTAAGTTCTAAGAGTGCTAAAGGTACAGTAATTACTGCCTCGCCACATGCAAATGGGTTCTTTGAGTCTAAAGGTGTTTCAAAATACTTGCCTGATGCATATACTTATTTATCATATAAATTCTTAAAAGAGGTTAGCAAGAAGGGATATGAAAATTCAATCTGTTTACGAGAATGGAAAAGGGGGGTGGTAAACCAGCCGTCTGGGTGGTCTTACCATGCAAAGGGCATTTGGATTACTGAGCCCGGTGAAAAAGAACCTTGCATTACTGTTGTTGGTTCGTCTAACTACACTAAGCGGGCATACAAATTTGATTTAGAGTCCAACTGTATCATAGCCACGACAGACAAAGATTTAAAAAAGCAAATGCAAGCAGAAATAGATAATATAATGCAATACACAAGTCCAGTCACTCTAAATACCTTTAAAACTGTACCTGAAAGAAAAGTAAGCAATGGTGTTAAAATTGCTACAGCCTTACTAAGTGATAAGTTATAGTTATTATTGTTATTCTTGTTATTCTTATTATTTTAATAGTTATTAAAACGAAACGTATATTACCCATTTTTGTGTTCTTCATTGAATGCAAATGATTTGAAATCACACCAAAGCAAGTTCTTTATAAATAAATAAATAAATAAAATAAAAGCTAATAGTATATTTCCCCGCCCTACCTCTCTTGTTATGGATAAAACATCCATTATTTGTAAGCATACCGTTAGCGTGTTGTATCAAATGTATCAAATTCATCAACATTTGTGGGTATTTCATGAACGATTATCCTATTGCTGGTAAAGTTACGTCTTCTCTTTAAATAAGGTGATTTGTTCAAATATAAATATTGTGCTTGGTAGAGTAGCCCCACAACGCAGAATAGATTTACAAATGAAGTTATCATAGGTTTTTGATTAAATGGAAGGGCATAAAATGGTAAACTTTTGTTTAGAGAAAAGGCAGAAAATAATGAAAATAAATTTGAAAAGAATTGCAAAACAACATATTTTGATGATAGGCCTTGAGTACACATACCTTCCCAATTTATTACTAGTTGTGGTAAAAATTTAAAAGTTGACAAAATATTTGCAAATACCCATAAATAATTTACATGTTCAATATAAAAAATACCAAACTTCCCCATATTATTATTGTTTGACAAATTTTTAATAGAACAGCAATATGTAAATATAGAAAATATTAGAATAAACAATATTGATGAAAAACAAATTTTAGACACACCTTGATGGACATGTTTGGTGAATCTATAATTGTACAATTGAATTAGAACTTTCAAAGACAGTATAAACTTAGCTATTTCAAATAAAACTAAACCATAATACAATGGCAAAACACCATTGGTACTGAAAAACTTATTTGGAATAAGAGTCTGGTTACCATTACCATCCAGTTGGCTTAATGGATAAAAAAGAGGAAACCTCTTACAGAATTGCTCTGAAACTAATTTTGAAAAACTATAATTTAAAAAGCAATAAATCAAAAGTAGTGAAATTATCATTTCTAGCATATATAAATCATCCGAAAGGCCATACACAGATCTGTGTAGACGGTTATATTTTTGTTGGTAGTTGATTGATGACAACTCAAAGCCCAGTCCCAGCAATTGGCATAAATATGGTATGGTATAGGAAGGAGCAAACATTTATATTGATAGAAATTGTTTTACGTTCTTTATTTGGTTAATAATTTTGTATCAAATATATAACGTGTATGTCATATACACACAGATATATAAAAAACAAAAATGTAGTGTATCAAAACTTTTTTTTTTTTTTTTCCTTTATTAAAACAAACACTATAAACTTTTTTTTTATTATTATTAAGTATATATTTGATTGAATTTACCCGAATTTAATATAATTGAAAAGCTAATATTTTTATTTTGTTGGCGTTTTATACTAATTTTTTTTTTTTTTTTTTTTTTTTTTTTGAAAAATTGTTTATTATTTTCAGCTTCAATTCAATTCGAAACTAAATCGCTCCCTTTCTCATTTTTGAAAATATTGTCAATGGTTCGTTACTGTAGGAAACAATTAAAAACATTCAACAAATAAATAAAAAATATCCCAAAAAAAATAATGGACACGTTGGACCCCTCTCAAGATACTCCTACTAGCAATAATCCTATTACCAAAGCACTTTACAGCTGTAAAAGGTTTTATCAAGTCAACTTGGATAACTTTACACCGTATAAACTATACAGATGGTTAACTTTAGGGGTATTGACTGTATTATTTTTTATTCGTGTTATATATTGCCAAGGTTGGTATGTTGTGTGCTACTCTTATGGTATCTTCATGTTAAATCAATTTTTATTGTTTTTAACTCCAAAGTTTGATGTATCTTTGAGAAACGATGAACAAAATGATGAATTGGAAGCTGGCGGCAATTTGGCATCTAATGATGAAGAATTTAGACCATTTATTAGAAGATTGCCTGAATTCAAGTTTTGGTATAATGGTTTCAGGGGTATTTTACTATCACTATTCTTGTCAATATTTCCAATTTTTGATATTCCGGTGTTTTGGCCAATTCTATTGATGTACTTTATTTTATTATTTATTTTCACAATGAGAAGACAGATACATCATATGATTAAGTATAAGTATGTTCCCTTGGATATTGGTAAAAAGAAATATAACTTAAAGGCTAACTCTGCTAAATAGTAAGATGGTATAGAGCAGACATCTCTATAAATATCAGTATTTGTATTACCCTGGCTAATTTTACTCTATACTAGTCTGTGCTTTATTATATATATATATATATATATATATTATTTTTCTCGGCCATTTTTATGTGTGTTAAATTTTAATTTATTCGTCAAATGGCCAATTATTTTACAAATGTAATCCTTGCCAATGGATTTAACTAATTTTTATTCTTTTATTTTCATTTTTATTTTTTACTTTTTTTTTTTTTTTTTTGCTTAAAGAAAAATGATATTAAAATTATGTTATTTGTTCCCCGTAGCTTTTATACGTATATTCAAATGTCTTGTTATTTATTTGTTTATTTATTTTGATTTTTTTTTATTTTTTTTTATTTTTTTGATTTTTTTTTTTTTTGGTTTTTCAATAATAATAATAATAAAAAAAAAAAAAACTGTTTATTTGTATATATAGTCTCTTTTCCTCTTTTTTCTTCCAGTTCTTATTTCTTTTTTTTGTTTTCCTTTTTTTTTTTCTTTCTTTATTTCCTCAGTAGTAATATCATGGTTTAATGTATGGAAGGGGGAAGAAAGAAAGTAATATAGATAATAATATCGCAAATGAAGCTTCTCAAAGAGGAAATACAGCCAGGCAAATCTTCTTGTGCAATTTTAACATTATTGCCGCAGGATAAAGAGGATTTATTCACTATCTACAATATTATTAACACTGATGACGAAGTGATCTTCAAAAAAATGGTAACTACTAAACTTGATGAGGCTAGTAAAAAAAAAAACACGGATTTGGTCAAGTTACACTTAAGAATTGTTTCATCAGAATTTGAACCCGAAAACGAATTTTTAAGATACAAGGGTA
The DNA here is from genome assembly GCF_020623625.1 of Saccharomycodes ludwigii. NCBI lineage: Eukaryota > Fungi > Ascomycota > Saccharomycetes > Saccharomycodales > Saccharomycodaceae > Saccharomycodes > Saccharomycodes ludwigii. The sequence continues at coordinate 818,603 of NC_060203.1, forward strand.
TAACCGTTGAAAACGAAAATGCAGTCACTGCCAATGTGGATATACCTATCGGTAAATACTTTAGTTTTACTATTGACTTCAAGTATCCTTTTACTTTAATTAAAGAAGACTATAACGACTATGTGTCTAAATTAATTAAAAATGCCTGTAATGTTGATCATCGTACTGAGATGGGGGCAGTTGTTCTTCAGGAAGGTATAGCTCATGTGTGTTTAATATCGCCTTTCTCGACCATGCTAAAAAATAAAATTGAATATAGTATGCCAAAGAAAAAAAGAACCACTGATTTGAAAAAATACGATGAAAAAACGAACAAGTTTTATAGAGCTATTTATGATTCAATGGTTAGACATTTTGATTTTGACAAATTAAAGGTAGTACTTTTATGTTCTCCTGGTTTTTGGGCCAAAACATTGTATGGAAATATTATCAAATATGCAGAGGCAGATAAAAATAAAGCTATTTTGACTAATAAAACTAAATTTTTGGTAGCACACTGCTCTACTGGCTATCTACAAGGCATAGACGAGGTTTTAAAGAATCCAGCTTATTCCTCCAAATTGCAGGAAGCCAAAAATTCTAAAGAAACAATAATTATGGATGAGTTCTTAGACCATCTAAATAAAGATGATTACAAAGCCTGGTATGGTCGTGATGAAATAACCAAAGCTGCTGAACTAAGTGCCATACAAACTTTATTGATTACTGACACTATTCTAAGGTCAGACGATTTACAAATAAGAAAATCTTCTTTAAAATTAATTAAAGATGTTGAAAATACTGGAGGTAGTGTTTATGTTTTTAGTTCTCTTCATAGCACAGGTGAAGAATTGGATAAATTGACAGGTTTTGCGTGTATTTTGAAATATCCAATGCCAGATTTGGATGAAGACATTGATTAATTATAAAATAGTATACATAAATAGTCTATTCTTTAATATACATGTGTAAAATTGCCTGTAAATTCAATAATACTAAGAATGTTTAATTCTAGAGTTTTACGCGAGCTAGTTTTTTGATTATTTCCGTCTATATAAAAAATACTAGTTTTTTTTAACTGGGAATCAAAGAAAAAATGAACCTAGTAAAATGAGCCTCGGACAAAATAGACAAAAAAATTTTCCTTTCTTTTTGTTTGTTTGTGTGTCAAAGAATTACAGAAATTGTCTTTTTGGAAAAACTAATCATAAGTGTTTTAGATGCCAATAATTGTTATCAAAATGCAAACAAAAAAAAAAAAAAGAATTATAATACAGCATCAGATATTTCTTTAGATTTTTTAATATCAGTATCTTCCTTGTTAATTGTTATATTTTTGTAGATTGTATTAAATATAACATCTAAAGTATGTGGAAAACAACGAACTTGTTTTATACATATTATTAACCTCATTCAATGTTTACCAAATAAGCTTATAATTGGACAAGCCAGCTGTATTTTTAAAATCTGCTTGTTCCTGAAGCTCATGCTCTACATTTTGGAAATATTTGTTTATATTACCATTATTCACGATATTAGATGACCCAAGTTTCGACCTTTTAGTACCTTTTTCTTCGTTAAATATATCAGTTAGTCGTTTATAATATGGTATAATTATCGAACCCTGTTGTTTGTTTGTTAATCCTTAGTTAATCCGATTCTATATAAAATTACACGACTTAAAAATTAAATCCATTACAATTCATCGTGATGTACAAAAGTATATTGATAGGCGTTGCAATTCCAATTTTGAGAAAGAAAAAAACCCCCCCCCACAGCAAGCCTTCTTCTATTATCAAATTTAGATACTAACGACCAAGCATCGAATAGGATAATTTAAATTTAATGTTGATAAAGTAACAATAAATATGGTTGGAGACATATAAATCGAATACTAAGTATTGTTTTAATATATAAAATGTAATGTTGACTGAAAAGCTTACATATAGTTACTCAATATTATCATAATGCTTTTGAAAACACTTTTTATTATGTACTTGAATTAAGAAAAATTTAATTAGATATTAGCCAGAACATAACTCCATTATAGTGGATTTTGTTGAGAAACTGAGTGTAGGAACACGTACTTATTGTTTATTTATCAATGCGTCATATACTAGTTTTCTTGAATATATATATATACACATGTTATTTAAGTTATACATAAGTTAAAGAGACTTTTTATATAAATTACATATAATTTAATTAATGTTGTATTATATAAGGAAAGATAATATCTAGAAGCAACCACGTATATGATGTATGGGCAGATAAAAAAGTAAATACACATCCGTACATTTATTTTTTTCAACAATATAACAGTCATAGAAGAAATATAATTAGTATTAAACCATTATTTAAGTTCGCAAAAACAACATGTTTAAATTTTCAATAAAATCGTAAATAATTTACAGGATTTATAATGTTATAAAATATATAAATTTTTAACTTTATTTTGTAAAATATTATTAATAATTATAAATTATTTTATATGATATAAATAAAAATAAATTGTTGGTAATTTTATTATTTTAAACATTTATTATACTGCGAAATTAAATTATGTGTTAATAGTAAAGATTCAACAATGTTGCATATGTTAAATTTATTGAGATATATGTTGAGAAAATAAATGTACGGGTGTGTATATTTATTTTCTATCTGCCTGTTCGTCATATGCATGGCTTGTTGAGAAAATAAATGTACGGGTGTGTATATTTATTTTCTATCTGCCTGTTCGTCATATGCATGGCTGCTTCTAAATACTATCTTTCCTTTTATAATATTATATTAATTAAGTTATACGTAATTTATATAAGAAGTCCCTTTTACATAAGCTAAAAGAGACTAAGGTGTATATTCATATTAACAGGTATATTACATAATATGAATCATTCTATTGATCGGTTAGATCAGCTATTCGCTCAACAGGTTATGAGCCCTGAGGCAATACCCGAAGTACTCTACAAATTAAAAGGAAATTCCAACTATAAAAAATGGTGTGACGAATTTACTTATATGTTAACAGCCTTTAACCCATATATTGTGAGTTTCTTGCAAACTGGTCTATTAAACATACCAGACATTAATAATGCTGATACATTTGTTACCACTAGAATGCTTACCACGGCTAGTCGAATTGCAGACATGGCCATCAGAAAATCTCTCGATGAAAATACATTAGATACATATACAGCTGCCACAAATGCTTTTCGGGGCACAAATTATTATCTAAGAACCAAGGCCGGCTGGGATAGCTTGAATGAGATGTATTCCTCCGGTACTTTGAGATCCTACTATGATGCCATGAGCAAGAAGCCTACACCTTATACCTTAACTTCTTCCATTTCGACATGTACTGAAGTTATAAATCATCTAGTCGAATTAGATGACTTGAGAATGACAAACTCAGTTTTATACCAAAGTGCCTTATTTTTAGATTATTGTCCAGCAATTGCTGATATGGTGATTGATAAGTATGGTGATTCCACAGATGTCACTGTTAATCAGATTAAATTGTATTTGACTAATAAGTCAGCAACAAGAAAGAATAAAGACAATGCCATAAATCCATTATCTTCTGCTTTTCTTTCTCAATCTTCGACCCTCAATACATCACAGAAAATCCAAAATGGTGATGCTTTTACTAAGGTCTCAGCCAAAAATCAAAGATATAACAGAGAAACAAAGTATAGGTGCAAGTTATGCGACAAAGATCATAAAACTATCAATTGTCCTGATATTGAGAAATGTAGAGAAATATTACAGAAAAATAAAAGTACCACATTTTTCTCAAATGGGAATATTGAATTGGGAAAATGTGATAATTTTGTCAAATCTGAACCTACGCGGTGTTTCGATAGCGAATGTTCTGCACATATGACTGATAATATAAGCTGGTTTACCGAACTACCATCATGTAACACAACAGTAAATGGCATTGGTGGAAAGAGATTAGTGTCAAAGGGAAAAGGATCTGTTAATATCAATGGAACCGTATTCAGGGATGTTTTATATGTACCTGATCTCCAGAACAATCTAATTTCTGCTTTATCTGCTATGGCCTATTTTGGCACCAATGATAATAAAATACCACAAAACTTTAACGCTGTAATAAAAAGTCCAAATAGTAAAGAATGGAGCACTGCGTGTCAACAGGAATTAAATTCTCTTGTCGGAAATCACACGTTTGACTGGGTTTTTCCTCCACCTGGTACTAAAATTATAGGTTCTCGTTGGGTATTTACTATTAAGGATTCTGGGTTGTACAAAGCCCGATTAGTTGCCCAAGATTTTACACAGCGTGCTGGTATTAATTACAATGAAACATTTGTTCCTGTTATTTGTTATAGCAGCGTTCGTTTGTTTCTTGCTGTTGCTGCATCTCGTGGTTTCCTAATCCACCAGATGGATGTAACCACGGCATTTCTAAATGCACCAATTGATACACCCATATATGTTCGTCCTCCTGTTGATTATCCACATGCTCCTGGCATGGTGTGGAAATTGAATAAAAGCTTATATGGTTTAAAACAAGCGCCTCTTCTTTGGAACCAAACTATAGCTGGAAAATTAGCCCATATAGGCTTTACAAAACATCCATCTGAACATGGGTTGTTTGTTTGTTGCAATAACTCCGATGAAACTTTTGTTGCACTCTATGTTGATGATTTGTTGATTGCCGGTAGTTCTTCTGCTAAGGTTTCTAAGGTCAAGCATTACTTATCCAAGTGTTTCCAGATGAAAGATCTTGGACCTGCTTCAAAATTTCTTGGTATGAACATAACGCAATCTCCACAAGGAATTTCGATCTCTCTATCTGATTATATTTCAAAATTGCTGGTTGAATTTGGACCTCCATTTAAACCCATTCATACTCCACTAGATAAACATGCCGATTTATTTTCTTCAATTGAACCTCCAACTGCTGATATCACTAGATTTCAAAGCATGGTGGGAAAACTGCTATTTGCCTCGAATACTGTGAGATATGATATTGATTTTGCTGCTTACTTTTTGTCTCGTTTTCTCAACTCGCCTACAAATGTGCATCTGAAAGCCGCAAGAAGAGTTGTCGACTATCTAATTACTACTAAAGATTTTAGCCTCACTTATAAAAAAGGTATTCCATCTCATCTAAATGTCTACGGTGATGCATCCTATGCTGATAATAAGACAGATATGCATTCTACCTGTGGATACATCACAGTTTACAGTGGTGCACCTATTACGTGGAGTTCCAAGAAAATCAAAGCAATGTGCTTATCTTCTGCTGATGCAGAATATATATCGATGAATGAGGCGTGTAAAGAAGCATATTGGTTAACTGACATATTTAATGGCTTGAACATTGAAATACCATCTATTGATTTGATGGCTGATAACAGTTCTGCAATTGCACTTGCTAAACATCCAACACAACACAACCGTACAAAACACATTAACGTAAAATATCACCACATAAGAGAAGCCGTTGAAACCAAAAAGGTAAACATTCAATTTTTAAAAACAACAGAACAACCAGCTGATATGATGACCAAACCTCTCTCAAGAGCTTTACACGAAAGATGCCGTGACACTTTTATTAATACTTAATACCATACAAAGACTATGATAACATTAAGTAAGGGAGAGTGTTGAGAAAATAAATGTACGGGCGTGTATTTATTTTCTATATACCCGTGCATCATATGCATGGTTGCTTACAGATATTATCTTTTTTTATATAACACAATATTATTTAACTACTACGTGGAGTTATAAAGGAGCTCTCTTTATATAAGCTAATGTGACCAATGTGTATATTTATATCAAGAGGTATATTACATAATATGATTTTTTTTTTTACTGTTATGTTAGATCAACTTTTTGCTCAGTGCACTTAGCATATTAAAACATATACATATAAATACCACACCACATACTTATGCTATGTATACGGTTTATAAGACCACTCCGCTCCCTATCCGGCAAGCTTAACACTACTAAGTGATGGTGATTTTCAATGTTTCAGAATGTCTTTTATAATAAAAAGGCTTTGACCTCGCCTATACCCTTTTTTTTTTTTTTTTTTTTTTTTTTTCTCCATCGTTTAAGAATTGTTTTTTATTGTTTTTGCCGCTAGTATTATTTATAAGCCAATAATATCATCTGTTGGACATATTTTTATACTCAAATTATATATTCTATATATTAGAAATATTCATTCATAGGAGGCAAAAGTAAAGTTGAGTAACCTATTTATTACGAACACTAGCATTCTCTTTCAAAGCAATCAATTGCTTGGCTCTGAAGGTTTCATAATGGATAGAAGCAGTGGTGTCAATCAAATCCTGTAAATGTGTTCTTATTAAGAATTCTCTCAAATAGATAAATTCACATTGGTTCATATCTTCAACATTAATTACCCCCCATCTTGTTTTTCTGCCTCTAACTAACTTGCCATTAATATCGACCTCCTTTTCAGAGCCAACAACAGCAAACGGGATGACACTTCTTATATTTTCGTTCAGCTCTAGTTCTTCTTGTGTCAAGTCATCATAATAATCATCAAATGGATAAATTTTAAACCTGTAGCTTTTAAATTCATGTTGGATGATCTTTCTAAAGTTATGCCTTTCCTCGATCGTTAAAGTGTCGCTCTTGGCGATTACTGGTATAACGTTGACAATTTCAGTTAATATTCTCAAAGCTGCAATATCCAACTCAGTTAAGCCTTTGCAATTTGGTTGGATAAAATACAATACTGCGTGCACTCTTGTGTCTTTTATTCTCTTTTCACGTTGAGCAGTTAATTCTTTACGTAGATATTGTGAATATTGTTCTTTAATATATTTTACTATAGGTTCCCAAGCTTTACTATTGTTGATTTGATCTCCGAACCCGGGTGTATCAATAACATTGATATTTAAACGAACTCTATCTTCAACTAAAGTATGATTGGAAACAACTATGTCTGTAGTTTTCTTGATAGGTTCTCTAGTGATATCCAACCCTGTCGAGGAATCTATTAAATGTGATGCAAATAGCGTATTGATCAAAGTACTTTTACCCAAACCAGAATGACCAACAACCATGATATTAAATTGAAATCCCTTTTTCAATAAGCGATGTTCGATTTGAGTAGTGATAGAATCAAAACCAACATATGAACTCGGTTGGATGGGTGCCATCAAAGAAGCAGGTATTGGATTATTATTGTTGTTGCTGTTATTATTGGTGGTAGTGGTGTTACTAGTTAATGAAGCTGAAGCTGACATTATTTCAACGTATCCTTTTTTGTTTTTTGTTTTTTTGTTTTTTCTTTTTTCCTTTGAACAGAAAAAGTAAAACATAGTAAACAAATCAGAGAGTTATTTTTTGACTTGCCGATTGCGTTACATATTTTTTAGTTTGTGGCTTTCCTTTCAAAAGTATATAATATTTTTTATGTATGGTTTAGTCCGAAGGCCGATAATGTTAGTTTATGGACTATTTGTTTTTTAAAGTTCGTTACAAGTGATGTTTGTGTATATATTTTCAAAACCAAAAATTACAGCTAAAAGAAGGGAAAAAAAAAAAAAATTTCTCTTTTTCTATTATCCCTATCATTGTCAATTATAACTTTCCATAAGAACTATAAACAAACTTAACATCACTATCAGCATCTCTTTTTGTTACCTGTGAGAGAGGAAAAAAGAAAGAAAGGAAAAAGAAAAGGAAGAAAAAGAGAAAATGTGTATATCTCATACTACTACTATGTGTTGTAATAATGCCATTGCTGTTTTGAAAAAACAACAACAACAACCAAGGAATTTTTTTCTTTTAGCTTTAAGATCTATATTATCACTTGGTGGTGGGGGCACTATTTCCAACAATACCATTCCCTTGGGAAAATGGGCTGAATTGGTTGGTTTTCCCGCTGTTAATAATGATACTAATTCTGAATCCGTAACAGATTTTCTAACTGATAATGGTATTTTATTGGCTGCTCCAAAAAAGAAGGTCTCCCATCAAAAGAAAAGGCAAAAGGCCATAGCACCAGCCAGAAAGCAATTGAAATTTATTCACCATCTAAATAATTGTCCAAGTTGTGGACATTACAAGAGGGCAAATACTATATGCATGTATTGCTTTGGTTCTGTCCGTCATTTGTGGAAATCATTCACAAGAAAAGAATTAAAAGAACCTATTCAAGAACAAGAATTGAGTGATTTGGATAAAAAAATTATATATCCTGGTAGGAAAGAGACCGACTATACAAAGAAATTGAAAGATAAAGATAGTTATTTAGAACGTCGTATGAGGACTTTACCTGTTGAAGGAAAGGAGTAAAGAAAACATAACTGGCAACAAATAACTTCATGTATATATAAACCTAGATAATTTTATTTTTTCCTTAAAAAAAAAAAAAAAAAAGAATGAAAAAAAAGAAAGGAAAAACCAGATCCTAAACATACTATTTACATGTAATATGATTGATTTTACTGTATTTTCTTTTGTTTTACTTTTAGTGGATTTTTAATTATCTGTATCTAACGATTAATCTATTAAATTCATTCCTATAATTAGTATCGTTAATATTTCAGGATACTTTACCAAATTATGTTAAAAAAAATTTCCTTTTTTTTTCTTTTTTTTTTCATTTTTTTTTCTTTTTTTTCATTTATTTTCCTAAAAAACTGCTAATAAATTTTTTTTTTTTTTTTCACTCCATAAAAGGTTAAAATTAAATGAATTCATTTCTCTTCTATCTTTTGCATGCGGTCTTTATCATCGTGAAGAATGGACTTCGTAAACACATAAACATAGATAAAAAATAAAATAAAATAAAATAAAAAAGGGGGATAAATATATTATTCGTTGTTTCCATTTTTTGTTTTTTATCACGTTCGTTATTAGATTTAACTTGTATTTCTAATAACCGTTATATCTATTATATTTGTAACAATATGACGGTTGTGAGAGAAGAGCAACAACGCTTTCAGAATGCGACTAGGCCCCATAATAACAACACTACCAAAAAGCCAAAGACTATCCCGTCATATCGTGTAAATGTATTTTCCACAACTTCATTTCCTCATCCATTAGGTATCAAACCATCAGGGAACTTATTGTTTAGTACTGGAGCAACAGACGGTGTTGACCAATTAAAAAATAGACAGGAACTGTTAAAGAAAAATCTGGGTAAATTATATAATTTTCCCGAAGAATTACTGATTTATTTTATTTCCAATTACATAAATGACCCCAAGACTTTGTTAAGCTTAAGCCACACCTCAAGAATATTATACGCATATACCTACGATGATGAATTGTGGAGAAGGTTATACGTTAGTGAGTATATTAAACTAGAAGCTACTGCCCCCGAGAAGGAAAGTATTAATCCATATGGCATCACCGAATGGAAAGGTTCATGGAGAAAGACTTTGTTGAAAGCCCCAGGTGGTGAAGAAGACGAGGCCTTAATTCAATGTAATGGGCTAGTATTTTCTGATTTATTGTATAGGCCTTTCCAATGTTCTCAGGTGGATTTTGCCAAAATTTTTGGTAAAATAATTAAATTTGAAATGAAACAATCTGAATTAATGACTAATTTAAATCCGGATTTTGGTATTAGTAGATTTGACGAGGAAACTTTTACGAGCTCACTTTTTTTTTCAAAATATATTAACAAACCCTTTATTTTGAAATCCAAAACACCTGGCAGATGGCCACTGAATACAACGATAGATAGCTTAAGTGCGAAATACCCCAATGTTAGATTTCGTCAAGAAGCAGTGAATTGGGATTTATCCTTTTATTCAAAGTATTTCCATAACAACAAGGACGAATCACCACTATATTTATTTGACTGCAATAGTGTCGCAATGGATACCATTAGGAAAACTTATACGCCCCCCAAGATTTTTCAATCTGATTTTTTGAAATTGTTCAACCAACAATCACACAATTGCAGACCTGATCACAGATGGTTAATTGTAGGACCTGCAGGTAGTGGATCTACATTCCATAAAGACCCCAACAACACAGCTGCCTGGAACACTGTGCTAACCGGACAAAAATTATGGGTTATGTTACCACCACATATTAAGCCTCCGGGAGTTTCTACTGATATTGATGAAAATGAAGTGACTTCACCAATTGGCATATGTGAATGGGTATTGGCAGGTTATTATAATGATTCGGTCACATTAGCTATGAGTAACACCAACCCTGGTGGTACATCAAATAACCCTACAATCAACTGTTTGATCGGAGTAACTTTTCCTGGTGAATGCATTTATGTGCCCGCTGGGTGGTGGCATACAGTTATAAATTTGACAGATTCGGTAGCATTGACTGAGAATTTTTTACCAGAACCAATCGTACCTCAAACCTTGAATTTTTTCAAAAACAAGCAAAAGCAAATATCTGGATTCCATGCTAAGGATTTCATAAAATCATTGCAAGGCTTTTTAGATGTGCACGGTTGTGATTCTGAAGCCAAGGATACCCAGAATATTATAAAACTAAAAAACTTTTTAAAGGAAAATAAGGATAGACTGGATACCAATGAAGATTGTGGGGTAGTTTCAGAATTGCAAGAGCTGGGTATTCCTCTATACGAATTTTTTGTTGAATTAATTAGAAATGATCCTACATATTGTAAATTTCTACCCCAAGCCTTAAAGGAGTTGAACAACATTGAAATACAAGAATATAATCTGAAACATGGCGGTGTAAGAAATTGTAGAGAGTCTAAACTATGGAGCGAATTAACTTCTAATGGTACTGACCGCAGTGCTAAAGAGAATAGTACTGATGATAAAAGGGCATTTTCGAGTGGATTTTCATTTAATTTTAAAGAGGAGTATGAGGACTAATTAAAGTTTTTTGATAGTGTACTATATATAATTATTTAGCAATGTTTTTTTTTTTCCCCTCTTTCTTTTCTTTCTCTCCCTTATATCAGTGCTTAAAATATTAATTTATATAATTTCTTTGTTTAATATTACATAATGGTGCAGCATTTTGTCAAACCAGTCTTTGATTTTTCTGGAGCAACGTTAACCGGAGAGTTAGGCTTCCCTTTGTCAGCCGTGGCAGAGGCATGTTTCGTTTTTGAATCTTTTTTGCTCGTTGATGTTGTTGTTGTCACTTTTGTTTCCTTCCCCTTCTCTTTTGGCTCCTGTTTAACATCAGAACTATTTGTTGTTGAATTCAACTTCAAAACTATGGCATAAAAATCACTACCTTGAGTTTTAGCCATTCTCAATTCCAAATCGCTTGGCAATCTACTACCATCATTACAAGAAATAGTACCACTTCCCCATGGAGACCCACCATGTACCTCGTTAACATTTGCCAAATCGCCAAAAGTGGTTTTATATCCCATTGGAACATAGATCAAGCCATGATGGACTAAATAACTTAAGGAATTTCTAACAGTAGTTTCTTGGCCACCGCCTGGAGAGGCAGTGCTAACAAACATACCAGCCGGTTTACCGTATAAGGCACCTTCACTCCACAAAGAGCCGGTCGCATCCCAAAATGCACTCCATTGCGATGGTACAGTACCGAACCTGGTTGGAATACCAAATAAGAACCCATCATATTTAGTTAATATGTTCACAGTGGCCACTGGTAGATCTTCGGGTGGAGCTGGTGCATGTAATTGTTGCAGAATTTCTAAAGGTAGGGTTTCTTCAATTCTGTAAATATCGGCAATACCGCCCTTATCCTGGATTCCCTTTTGAATACTCTCGGCCAATATATTGATGTGACCGTACATAGAATATGTGATAATAGCAATTTTTGGAGAGGATGTCATTGTTTGAGGGGGGGGGGGGGTGGTTTTTTTGTTATTTTATTTTTTTTTTTTTTTTCTTTGTTTCAATATATATTTTTCAAGATAATTCTCATTGTAATTATTAGACTTATAATACATATATATATATATATATTTATTTATTTATTTATTTATTCTTTTATTATTAATTTTTTAGTAATATTGTTTTCAAGTAATTAATTCGTGGTCTGGAGTAGTAAAAATTAGTAATGGCTTACATAATTAAAATAATAAACATTATAATTATTACTATGGTCCGCCCCCTCCCCCACCCATTAGACTTTAGCAGCCGCAGAACTTTCTCGCTCTTTTTTTTTTTTTTTTTTTTTTTTTTTTTCTCAAGTTTAATTATGCAAAAAGCAAAAAAAAAGTAATAATAACAAAAAAACAAAAACAGGGGCCTCTTATCTATACTTAGATACACAAAATATATTCCTCTAGCTTTCTAACGTATTTTCAAAGTTATATTTGTCCAGAAGCACCAATCGCTTCTACTATATACAGGCCAAACACAAAGTCTGAATTAAGAATCAAAGTTAACATTAGGTGATAAATAATAACAAAAGTAACATTAAAATAAATAAATCAGAATATATTTTTTTTGTTTCTTTTACGTACACGTGCATAATATAGAATGTTCAACGGATAGCAGCTGTTGAAATGAATAAGATAAATAAATAAAAAAAAAAATAGTTTTGGCCAAAAAAAAAAAGAAAAAGAAAAAATAATTAAAATAAAATCATCAACATTAATAAGTCATCTATTTACCGCCGTTAATCTTTGCAACTAATTCCTTGTATTTTTCAGTAGAGAAAGATTTTGGACGTTCAATTGGACTACCAACAGCTCTGTCAGTAATCAATTGTGGCAAAACACCAAAAGCTCTAGCAACACCAAACAACACAGTGTAGAAAGAGGCTTCAGTTAAACCGTAGTATTGTAACAAAACACCAGAGTGAGAATCAACATTTGGCCATGGATTCTTGGTCTTACCTTGCTTGGTCAAAACACCTGGAGCAACTTCGTAAATGGCAGAAACCAACTTGAATAACTCATAATTTGGGAAATGTTCCAAAGCAAATTCACGTTGGGCAGTATAACGTGGATCCGTCTTTCTCAAGACGGCATGACCATAACCTGGGATAACTCTACCGCTGTTCAAAGTTTCCCACAAGTACTTTTCAATGGCTGGCTTAGAGTAATCGCCCTTCAATTCGTCTCTCATTTTAAACAACCATTCCAAGACTTCTTGGTTGGCACGACCGTGCAATGGACCAGCCAAACCGTTCATACCAGCAGCAAAAGATAAGTATGGAGAAGACAAAGCAGAACCAACTAAATGGGTTGTGTGAGCAGAGACATTACCACCTTCGTGATCGGAGTGGATAGTCAAATACAATCTCATCAATTCAACAAAGTCCTTGTTGGTGTAACCCAACAAATGAGCCAAGTTCTTACCATAATCAAAGTTTGGATTAACTTCAGCAATTTTACCATCCTTGAAAACGTTTCTGTAAATTTTAGCAGCAATGACTGGTAATTTACCCAATAAATCCAAACAATCTTCGTAGGTAAAGTTCCAGTAATCCTTCTTGTTCACACCTTGGGAATAAGCCTTGGCAAACTTGGACTCACTTTCTAAAGCGTTGATAGCAATGGAAAATTGCGCCATTGGATGCAAATCCTTTGGTAAACTGTCTAACAACTCAGAAACATGTTTTGGTAATTGGGATCTGGCAGCCAAATCAGCACTTAAGGCTTTAACTTGGGCTTCAGATGGGACCTCACCAGTTAACAATAACCAAAACAAAGCTTCTGGTAATGGTTCTTTACCCTCTTCGGCGTGTGGTAGTACCTTTTGGATTTCTGGAATAGTCTTGCCTCTGAATCTAATACCTTCGTTTGGATCCAAAACAGAACCTTCCCAGACTAAACCTTTAATACCACGCATACCACCGTAAGCTTGTTCTAATAAGACATCACCAATAACGGTTTTACCGTATTGCTTCTTGAATTCCTTAATTTCAGATGCTTTACCTGGGAAAATTTCAGCAAATCTTTCCTTCAAAGTTTTTTCGCCATTGCTATAATAACGAATAGAGTTGGTGTGTGGGGTATCGCAACTACATTCACCACAGCCATTGGCAGCAGTATTCAATAAAGAGGCATAAGATTTGTTAGATCTTAATAAACAACGAGCTAAAGAGTTTCTAGCAGTAACAGGTAACATTTTTAAATATATATATCTTTTTTTTTTTTTTTTTTTTTTTGAGTGTGTATAGTTCTTTGTAGTTTTTCTTTTCTTAAATAAATATTAGCAAATTAATAAAGTATTCTAACAGAAAAGGAGCGTAAACACTAATAAAGTGATAGTTTTAAATTGAATTGCAAAGGTTTAAAAATATATTTTTTTTTTTTTTTTTCCTAGAAAGTTGTAAGAAAGGACGGGTTATATATAATAAAGTTAAAACATGTTAATTAATTCAAGTTGATTTGGTTTGGCTTGTTATAAATTTGATGACACTCCTTTTTTTTTTTTTTTAAAGGGTAAATTAAAAAAAAAAAACACACTTTTACACTATAAATTCAATTCAGCCCAACAATCCTCATTCAATTCAATTCACTTGTTTGTTTGTTTGTTTGTTTATTTATTTGTTTATGTTTCATTTCTTTTCTGCTCGCTACTTTTCGGGTTTTTATTTTATGTAGATATGTAATTGGTCATTCAAAAAAAAAAGCATGCAAATATATGTGTGATTTACCGCCAAAGTAGCTCATAAAATCATTTTATACGACAAATGCTCGTATCATTATGTTTAATCTGCCCCATATCTCCAATCTCGGCTCCTATAAAAAAAAAAGTGATAAAAAGATCATCCAAAAACCAAAATTGACCAAAATCAAAATTTATCCGGAAAAAAAAAATAAATTAAAAAATATGTTATTGTAGGTTTATTAGAGGTGAAAAAACAGTATTTATCTGTGCACTATTTTCTATCTCTCAATAAAACAAAGCAGACTTTTGAACTCTGTTTGGCATCGAATAAGCAAAGGAGAGTTAAAAAAAAAAACCATTAATACTGGGAATTTAAACTCCGTTCAAAAGCAGGCATTATTGCATTTATCCATAACATTCGCCTTATTATTATTATTGACTTCTTAGAAATAATTATAATTCACACATAACAAAAAATAAAAAAGAATGACAGATATCCACATTGGTTAGCAACGGAGGCAATTTTATGCCATCAATCGAGAGTGGCGCTTAGTTGTCTTCATTTTAACGACTTTGGTATAAGGCCAGTATATCTTGTAAAAAAAAAAAAGAAAAAAAAAAAACGCTCCAAAAATATATATATTTTTTTTTTTTTTTGGTTGATTTAAAACAGTAGTTGCAGTAATGATAACCTGTTGAGTAAATAATTACCTAATCGTTTCTCCATTTCCCGGTGATTTCTTCGGTCGTTCCAATTCTAAGCACTGGTACTCCAAAAATTTACTTGTCGTTTTTAATTTTTTTCTTTTTTCTAATTCTTGTTTGCAATCGTTTCAATAATAATGTATATTATACAATAAAAAAGCAAAAAAAATTGTATTTATCAAAAAAATAGTGAATCACTAAAAGGTTAATGATACAGTAATTTCAGGGGCGAGCCGGGAATCGAACCCGGGACCTCCCGCACCCTAAGCGGAAATCATACCTCTAGACCACACGCCCTAAAATCTGATGTTCGTTAACTTGCTTTCTTGTTAATATATTTTTATTCTTCTACTAATATATTCTTGTTTGTTTCTGTTTGTTTGTTTCTTTTTTTTTTTTTTTTTTTTTTTTTTTTGTTTTTCAAAACGAAGCGCTAAATTTTTTTGTTTTTTCTTTTTTCTTTTTTCTTTTTTCTTTTTTCTTTTTTCTTTTCTTTTTTTTTTTCTTTTCTTTTTCCTTCCCATCTACCAAATTGTAGAATAAAAAGCCGCTTAATTACTTCACACTATAAAGTTGCGTAACCATCATAATAACAGAACTAATAGAAATAAGCGAATTACTATCTACTACGTCATTATTCATACACTAACAAGAAAAGCTGCAGCAGCGAAGGGGATGGGCGAGCGGGCAGTGGCGGTTAGTAAAACAAAAACAACTGGAAAAATAAGATAAATTTTCAAAGTAAAATTCATTCATATAAGACCAAAGACTATAAGAAAAATTGTGCTTGTAACACGACCATGCTCATTAACTAAATATTTGTTTGGTATTGAAAGAAAAAAGAAAGAGGGAAAAAAAAAAAACACATCAATCAAAGTATAACCTTATTAATAAACAACATTAATTTATAATAGTCAAGGTATATTCTTCATAATATATTCAGACAAGAAAATAAAATTTGTTCGATTTAATATCAAAATAAAGAGCCAAAACAAAACACAAAAAAAAATTTTTTTTTTTTTTTCTTTCATTAATATCATATCCTACGCAGAAAAGTGTTTGGATAATATATTATTATAAATGAGTGATAAAGATAATTCTATTAACTACATTAATAATAATAATAATAATAATAATAGCACTGGTGATTTATCAAGGAAAAATTCATTAGCATCTAAATTAGGCAAATTATTTACTTCAAATAACAACAACACCAATAACCATGATAATATAACATCGGGAGTATTACCAAAAACAGGGTTAGAAAAAGGTTCCTCTGTTTCAACTCAGGCCAATTCCCAAGGTTTGTCCACATCATCGCCAACCATATCAACATACAGGTCTCAATCTCCACTTTCATCAACTAATTCATCGTCAAGTTCTACATCTTCTAATGTTTCCAATATTCACAATAACAACAACACAAATGCCAATATATTACAGCAAAATTATTCAAATGCACGGTTTATCTACAATACAGAAGATGGCACCCACATTCACATCTTGAAAAATAATAAGCGACAAGAAAAATTAACTTCAATGATTAAAAATTTTCTAGGTGCTCAAAAATTAAGGGATGAGGCTAGATCTGCAGTACCAGACATTCTACTAAGTAATACGCCCAATAACGGCAATGGCAGTACTGCGCCACCTACTTTATTTTCTGGTCTAATGACAGATTATCATGGAAATAAAAACTTTATCAGTGGTGCTACTAAACAAGGTGTCAAGAATCTATTTAAGGAAAATCATAGAACTCCTGAACAGCAACCTCCGCCATTACCAAATACCCAATGTTTTGGAGAAAAGTATGGGAAATGCCAAGAAGTCATAGGTAAAGGTGCATTTGGTACCGTTAGAATATGTCATGCACCAAATACACCACAGAAAAATAATAATAGTAATAATAGCAATGGTAACACTAGTAGCACAATTTCTAATACAAAGAAAAACAACGCATCAGGCGAAAAATTGTACGCTGTCAAAGAATTTATCAAAAGAAATAACGAAAGTTTTGAAAAGTACTCCAAAAGATTAACGTCAGAATTTTGTATTTCATCCTCATTAAAACACAAAAATATTATAGCCACGTTGGATTTATTTCAAGATGCCAAGGGTGATTTCTGTCAAGTTATGGAATATTGTGCCGGTGGTGATTTATTCACTTTGATTATTGCATCTGGTAAATTAGATTTTATTGAAGCGGATTGTTTCCTTAAACAACTATTAAGAGGTGTTTGTTATATGCATAAAATGGGAGTTTGCCATAGGGATTTGAAACCCGAGAATTTATTATTGACGACCAACGGTCTTTTAAAGATTACTGATTTTGGTAATAGTGAATGTTTTAGAATGGCTTGGGAAGACGAGGTCCATTTAAGTGGCGGCGTTTGTGGATCAACCCCATATATTGCACCTGAAGAATATGTGTTAAAGGAATTTGATCCAAGACCTGTGGATATTTGGGCTTGTGGTGTTATATATATGGCGATGCGAACAGGTAGACAATTGTGGAGAACTGCCACTAAGAACGATGAGTTTTACGTTAAATATCTAAAGAGAAGAAAGGATAAAGATGGCTATGAACCTATTGAGAAATTGAAGAGACTAAGATGTAGAAATGTTATTTATTCTATTTTGGATCCTGTGCCAAGTAGAAGATTGACTGGGAAACAAGTTTTAAATAGTGAATGGGTTAGGGAGATTAAATGTTGCACTGATAATCCTGGAATTACTAATATAAATCGTACCGCATCTACTACCACCAAAGGTTCAAGGGGGAAAGAAAACAAATGATTATTTTCGAACAAGTTAAAGCTAAAAGAACATTTGTCTTCGCGCTGACCTGCCAATGGTCATGTTATATGTTATCGATTTGTTAGTCAATCATCCGGTTTATTAAATATATATATATATATATATACGTATATGTGTGTGTGTGTGTGTGTGTGTGTGTGTGTGTGTGTGTGTACTTAAGGATTGCTTTTTTTTAAAAAAATGCAATTATAAATGGAATATACATAAAAAAGAAAGAAGTAATTGTTTTATTAACTATGAGTGAGGTGTGACGTTTTGACTAAAACATCATATTATTATGATTGTCGTTGTTGTTGGCGGCGGTGTTGTTGTTGTTACTGTCGTGTTGCATTTTGCTGGATCTGGCTCTTCTCCTTTTATTAACAAACTTTAAGCCCATATTAACCTCGTTATGATCAACACCATCTTCATTTTTCAAAATAAATTCACCGTTACCTAGATATAACATTTTCATTATATTGCCAAATGCCAAGATGACAGATTTAGCACCAAAAGAGTTCATAGGCCCAATATTATTAATGGCTAAACCGTTATAACCCTTGGGAATATCATAATAAGTAATTGCACCGCCATTATTAGGAGAAAGCAGGAAACCCTCCCACATATCATGTATATTAAAGGACTTTGAATTAAAGTTGGTATTAGTGCTACCACCACTTGTAAGTTTATTGTTGTGTGTTCCCTTTTTTCTTTCCCTTAAACCGAAAAATGTAGAAGGGGAGGACGAAATACCGCTACTGTAAACATAGTCATCTTGTCTGTAGCTATTACTGTTGACGTTACTGTTACCACTTAATTTACTGTGGTGATCTGCCTTTCGTTTAAAGCCAATAATAGTGTTGTTTTTTTCAACATCCCAAATTTCTACATTAGAAACTTTACAGATTTTTTCAACAACCGAGTCTAAGCCTAAGCATCTGATTTCTCTTGGATCTCTTTCGACTCTTAAACAAATGCTTGTTTTGGTTCTGCTCTCTAGCTTAAAAGTATGCATGACCAAAGTATTATCTTTCAATGCAGTATATGCAATAGACAACGTAGTAACAGCCGCGCTCCCGCAGAATTTACAGTGAATAGGCTGATCATGGAAGATTTTTAAAGTCCCTTGTTTATAAGGCCTCAATTGGAATATTTTGATAGATGTACCGGTTTGTGCATCTATTAGTTCAGTTTTATTTCCCTCTTTGGTTTTCAAAACCATACCAACAAAAGGAATAGTGTATAATTGATAGTTTGTACAGGTAACATTTGTGATATCACTAACAAATGTCGTCTTTGGCTCAATATTTGGTGTTGTGGAAACCATTTTATCACTTGAAGTAGAAATAGTAGTAGCGCTAGATGTATTGATTTCCAAATTGCCACGGCGCATTTTCCTGATTGAAGCCGGTGTCATTAACCCTTGGCCTTTATTAAACATGTCTTTCACAACGATTAATTTTCTGCTTTTCCATTTATTATTGACTGCAGTAGAAACATAAATATCACCACGTTCGTCACAACTCAAAATCCTGTCGTTCATTCTAGGTGTAATCATTTTCTTGACCGATATTAATTTAGCCGCATTTAACGTATCAGGACATAACTTGTATCTTTCCAGCTTACCAAGCTCTGATACAATGTTAACAAAGCCATCCTGACCAATAAAAATGAAATCTTCTGGAATATTGTCATAAGAGTTATTACTCGTTGCTGTGTTATTAGTAGAAGCCAGGTCATCGCCGGTATTAGGTATTGTTATGGCTGGAATTTCGTATCTTCCATCAAATACAGAATATTGAGAACACATGCTATCACTTCTATTTAGCATTGTCGTAGACCCAATACTATCCGTCCCATTTACTTGTTGCTGTTTTCTCTTCATAAATGCTGGGATAGTTCTTTTCCTGAAAAAACACTCTAATGGTGTTGGAACGTCGCTATTATTGTAAACATTATCACTAAAAGGTAATTTTAATTCCCAAATAAATTTCATGGCTGTTCTTGACCAACATGTAACTTTTCCACTAGATCCAAATATCACGATATAAAATCCATTGTTACTTAGTTCAATGTGTTGGATGGGCCAATATTCCTTTATATCTAAGGGCAATTGTAAAGGTGATGGTAGTGGGTTTGTTAGCGGTGACCAAACTAAAACTTTACGGTCCAATCCAACTGACACAACAAAGGGACAACTAGAAGTTATAATATCAGTTACATCCAAACTGTGTCCATTTCTTACCAATTCAACAACATGAAATTCAGTTTCTTGGTGTAATAATGCTTTATTTTGTAGATATTTATTCATAAGCAGCTTTTGATGATAATGGTTGTGCTGATAATCTGGGCTACTATAGTTGTTATTGTTATGTCTACTATTGTTACGACTGGATAAGGAAATTGATGTGTTAGATGTTGAGCTTCTCGAAGTGTTAGCAGTGGATGATGAGGCTGAAGAGTCATGCATAATAATATCTTCGCTGGTTAAAAAAGGTTCATCTATTTGGAAAATAAATAGTTGTAAAATTAAAATTATAACACAGCCCATTAAAATAACAAACAGTGAAAATTCGAAAAAATAATAAAAGTCAAACTTGTGAGTTGTAATCATTGAATTTAAATAAAAATTTTCACTCAATAATAAGTTGTCACGAGATAATGGTACGATACTTTTAATAATAAAAAGCGGGGACTTGATATTTATTATCCAATTAATTGCAGTATTACCATTATAACCATTTCCAGATTCGGAATACAATTTAATTAGTTGTAGAGAAACTTTTTTTTCGTCAAAAAATAGCAACAAAGGATAAGGTTTAGAAAATAGCATAATTTTTTCCCCACTGAAAAGTTTATAAAAAATTGATGTCGATGATCTAACTGAGTGGAATCTATTATTAATAAAGCACATATACAAACACATAAAGAAAAAAGTTATTCTAAGCTGATAAACTTCCTCCATGTACCCAGAAAAGTTGTATATGGATGTATACAAACCTTTTGCAAGTCGTAAGATAGTGTTTTTTCCATTCTTGTTACCGGTAATACCACTTCTATGTTTATTGCTATTTTTTTTGGCATGAAAATGTCTTGAATTTCTATTACTATTACTTCTTGAGGTATGGCCACTGTCCTCTTCGCCCTCCATCAGTAAATCATTCAATAATGAAGTCATTAATAAATTATTTTGTGCATATCTTGCATGATCCAAAACTAAAATGGCGGGGAAAAATGTGAGTTGCAACACAAAATTAAAGCTTAATCCACTAAATAATAGCAAAGACACTTTCCTATTAAAAGGCAAAATTAGGAACAAAATGATAAAAGATAATGTCAAATTAATAGTGGAGACAGCCATGTTTTGAGCCATTAAATGTAAAAAATCCTTTGAAGTCAAGTCATCTAATTCTGTCTCAACCAAAAACGTTGATTCACTAGATATTTTGATTGACTTGTATAGACCTAGCACCATATATACCAGCAATGGAGCTGAAAATAATATAACGGGGGTATTCTCGTAAGACGTTTTATAAACAAAAGATAAGATGGATAATGACGCCATAGAAGATAATGTGATATGGACAATTGAACCTATAAATAGCCAAATTTTAGACTTTACGTGATTTATTTTTTGGGCTAATGAGTAAACAAAAATGGCAGCTGCACTTGAAAAGATTATGATCAAATATAAATAGTCAACAAAACCTAACGGAACAACGGAAATTTTCATGACAGGGTTATAATTTTTTTCTTTGTTGGCAACAGTATTGTTATTGAGTTCAAAAATATGAAAGTGGGAAATATTGGCAATTTCTCTTAAAGCCTGTATATTTTGTTGTAAAATCTGGTAGCATGGTTTGTTATCAGCAGTTATATTATTTTTATCGCAGAGAAAGGCTAAAGTTAAGGCCTTAGAAGATGAAATCATCCCATTGATTTTGGTGGTCCCTTGTAAAGAATATTTGGAAATATCTGATAAATGGTTATTTATAGTTAATATTGGCAATTGGTCAAGTTGCAATAGTTTAATCGAATTATTCCAAAGTTGGAAAGGCGAATATAATTGAACAAAACCTTTGTTATCTAATAAGTTTTCAGTTAGTTTATTTTGAAAAGCCAAGGATTCGATCAATAACTTTTTACTCAACATATTTTCACCCTCTTCATTTGATTGAATCCATATTTGGTATAAATTTAGCTCTTGCGAAACAGGGTTGAAACAAGGAGACTCTTTGATGGTGCTATTGATAGTGGATGGTGCTGAGCTTGATAAGTCTATCTTACTGACATATCGATTAGAGCTTTTGTATGAACCAGACGAGTTGCCTAGTATTATATGATAACATAATACCGATATTAGAAGTAATGGATAAAATATGAATTTTTTTGGGGAATTAATAATTTTCCGGACTAGTTTCAAATATTTGTGTAACAACCAGTAGTTCAGCAACTCGAATATTAACATGGAATATGTGTGAAGAGGGAGGGGGGAGAGAGAGAGAGGGATGAGATGAATATTAATATAATGAAATAAGAAAATATAAAAATGGATAAATAGCAGGATATACACGGATTCTTTTCGTTAGTTTAAAGTATAGGTATAAATATGTTATAGCGGAGTAGATAAAAAAAAAAAATAAAGGTTCCATTTAAATGGTAGATGGCAGATAATTGATCAACACCACCAATCAAAAAACAAGCAATAAACAAAAAAAAAAAAAAAAAAAAAAAAAGGTAAGCTTTTCATTGAAATATTTTTTTTTTATTTTCAATTTTTTAGGTTTTTTTTCGGCCGTTTTTTTTGTTTTAAATATCCGAAAAAAAAAAAAAAAAAAAAAAAAACCTAAAAACTTGAAAATAAAAATAATAATAAAAGTATCACAATAATTTATAAATTTCGGATTGGAAGAACTTTCATATTAAAAAAAGGTATTTACTTTATATACGTTTTTTTTATTTTTTTTTTTAAAAAAAGAAACAATTTTATAATAACAAAAGAAAGGAAAAACAACAATTACATTATAGTTAGCATCACCAATTAGTACTAATTATTACTTATACCCCATGGCACATATATCCAGGCTACCCATCTGTTGTAAAATTTGTTCCATTCTTATATCTAATTTACCTTGTGCATAATCGTCTCTAGACTGTTCATCTAAATATTGTTGAATTTGAGCCAATCTGGTATACCCTTCAGTACAAAACCTCAATTGGATTTTAACTAAAGCTTCAAAACTGGGGTCATAGTAAGGCACTCTCAAGGCCACTAGTTGAGGTAATTCCGTTTTCAATTGATTATTTAAATTTTCATATATATCTTTCGCAAAAGCTAGTTCCTTCTCAGATCTTGGTAATTTAGAAGCATCTTTAGCAGGCTTGTCGATTAATCTACGAACTTTGGCCTTTGCTGCATCATAATCTTGTTTTTTGTGAGCTCTTTTTTTTATAGCTTCCTCAATCTCAATGAAGTAATTTGAAAATTTAGAAATTGGATCTAAAACAGTTTCTCTAAAGGGTCCATCAAGTTGTTTGACAGTTTCAGTATCAAAATCTTGGACACATTGCAAATAGTAATCACCCACGTTGTAAGATCCACTGATGCTCTTTGCGTCATCATATAGGTTAGAGATAGCCTCTGCAATAGTAACTTGAGACGCGGTAACAGCTCTTAAACTGTCCAAATACCCTTTGGATTCTTTTTGTAATTCGCTACCTGCTCTTTCTAAAACTTTATAACGACGTTCTTCAACATCGTATTGTCTGTCAATAGTTTTATCGACATCTTTAATTAAGACACTATTACCTGCTCTATTTAAGGCTTTTTTAAAACCGGTCCAACTCATTGAGGATACTTTTTATTTTTTGTTATTTCTGTTATTGTCTATGCTGATTTAAATGGTGCTAATTGGTAGTAAAGAAATGGAAAGTAGAAAATAGAAAATAGAGAAGAGAAAAGAGAAAAGAGAAAAGAGAAAAGAGAAAAGAGAAAAGAGAAAAGAAAAAATAAAAAATAAATAAAAAAAAAGTTTAAATTGTAATTCACCCTTGCACTTTCTCCCCCTCGTTGTTCCTCCTTCCATGATCGCCACGAACTGATTCTCCTTTTTTTTTTATTTTTTATATTTTTTGTATATGAAAGATACAACTGTACAAGTTTTATGTTTCCCTTTCACCGCCATCTCCGTTACAGTTCGGTCTTGTATTTTCTTTTCTTTGAAACATAAATTCACTAATTATCCGGGTATCCTTCTGTACATACCAACAAAAACGTTTCCACACTTTTATTATTATTCCAACTGCCATTTGACTTTTTTTTTTTTTTTTTATTTTCCCGGGCAAAATATAACAATTGTGTGGTGGTGTAAAAAAAAAAAGAAATTTTAATTCTCTTCTAGTTATAAGCTAAGCTGTAATTTCATACAACTACATTTCAACTTGTTTAAAGATTGTTTCATATAAAATACCCTAGTTTTTTTCTTTCCTTTTCTTTTCTTTCCTTTTCTTCTTTCACTGTTATTTAGTAACAAAATAAAAATATACATGTACAAATGATAATCGCAGTAGATTCTGATAAGCCGTTCCCAATCAACCAATATCTAAATAACCCTGAGAATGTACTAGTATTAGATGGTGGTCAAGGTACCGAATTAGAAAGGAGAGGATTAAATATAAACCATTCGTTGTGGTCTACATTACCTTTTTTGGAAAATTCAGCATGTTCTAAAGATAATAAATACTTGCAAGTCATTAAGGATATGTATGTTGATTTCATTAATAACGGGTCTAACGGTTTAATGACATTAACTTACCAATCAAGCTATGCTAGCTTGATAAAGTATAGTGATGGTAGAATCAATAATTTATCGGAGTATACTGCATTTTTGAATTCAATCGTGGACTTTGTATATAGCATATTGAAGGAACAAGGCACAGTCAATGGCAAACCTCTATATTTGCTTGGGAGCATTGGGCCATATGCTTCATACTTATCCAATGGATCGGAATATACAGGTAATTATAACATTAACGACGATCATATAGATTTTATCAACTATTATAGCCCACAGTTAAGTAATTTCATTGAAAATGACAAAATCGACTTGATTGCATTCGAAACTATTCCCAATTTTCAAGAATTCTCCAGTATTTTATCGTTAAAATTCCTGAACCATTTCATACCATTACACGAAAAGGGTCTAAAACCATTTTTTATTTCTATTACTGTTGATGATGAAACTGGCAACCTTAGAGCTGGAACCACTTATAGCGAACTCTGCAATTATATCATCAAATTTGTCACAGAAAATGCCAAGGAAAATCATGAGCATATCATTCTATCCTCTTTGGTTGGATTTGGTATGAACTGTTTCGCCAAAAAGAACTCTGTTGAATTTTTAAACAAGTACAATAGTTATCTAAAGGAACATTATCCCCCTGAGTTTAGAAACAATTCTAATGTAAAGTATTTTAACGTCATATACCCTAATAGTGGAGAAGTTTATGATGGTCAAACACGTACCTGGAGTCACTCTGATAATGATGATATCCACAACTATAGCTGGTCCAATTTGGTTGAGAATTTTGTCAATGTTCAGCACTGTAAAATCATTGGTGGGTGCTGTAGAACTACTCCTGGTGATATAAAAGAAATCTCAACAGCTATAAATGTTGTTGTTGCTGCTGCTGCTGATGTTGAATAATTAAATAAAGAAAATTAAAAAGGAACGGTGGCTAGTTAATTAGTTAATTAATTAAGTTAAACTATTTTAGATAAATTATATGAAGAAGAAGAAAAAATATATAACATAACATTTCAGTGATACATAAATCAAGAACTGCGTTCAAATAATAACCTTTCATTAGTTGGTAACTGGACAGCGTTGGCAATTAAATAAGAATTTTCTTTATTTGCAACACCCGCATAAGCATTGTACCATCCAAACATGGAAGCTATGACACCAATGACACCACCTGCCCTAATACATCCAACACTATTGGCAAAGTTACCAATGCTCAATAATAAAAATGTTAAAGCTAAAAAGAAAAATAACCCAAAAAACGCAACTGTTGACTTCAAAGTGCATATAGTTAATCCATATGTGAAAATAGCCCAACCTAATAGGAAAAACCCAACACCATTTCTAAATTCCTCATCATGTCCCTCATAGGCATCTATAACTCCAAACCATGGAATATACAATGCAGAATAGCTCATCCAAAATGCGCCGTATGACGTCAAAGCAGTGGCACCAAACGTGTTTTCAATAGCCATTAACCAAATACCAGAGATAACTTCAGCAACGCCGCCATAAAAAATAGCTACACCAACGACAACATTTGGTACAGTGATACCCATAGCTCTTGCATTATACATACTTAATACAAATGTAGTTAATGCAAATGCGCTCAAGCCTAAGGGTACCGGATTCGCAAATTTGTGCGTAGATTCCGGAGCTAACCCTGGGTTCAAAGTACCACCAAAAGCTTGATACAATTCATCCTTTAAAAACTTTTGTCTACCAATCATAATATATTCATTGTTGTCACCACTAGTAGTTATTTTTTGGATTAAGTTTTCGTTGTTAGTATCATTATCATTTGCACTTTGTTTTTCGTGTCTGTTTTGAGACCTACTACTCGTATTAGAAGTGGTACTTAAAGAAGGGCTAACAACAGTATTGTCTTTTTGTTTTGCTGCAATTGTTGTTGTGGAAGTTTGTGGTTGTGAAGACATTTTTCTTTTTTTTTTTTTTTATGTATATTTCTTAATTTCCTTGTAGTTTATTTTTTTTCTTGTGGTAATTGTATTTTATTTTTGATCTTGTTTGATTCTTTTTTTTTAAAAAAATAAGGAAAACTCGCTCTAATGATTTCCTATATATAAATATCAAATATTTTAGTTTATAGAAATGACTTTAGTTTTTGTGTAATCCATTGTTTTAAGAAAGAAAGAAGGAAAAGAAAAAAAGGGAGGGAAAGAAAACAAAAAAAGAAAAAAAAGAAAAAAAGAGAGAGAGAAAGAAAGAAAGAAAGAAAGAAAAAAAAAAAAAGTTTAGAGAATTGAAATATATATATTTTTATATAAAGATGTTTATATTGTTATTAATTATTGTTTTTATTGTAGTTGAATATAATATGGAACTTCAGTGACAAATAATAATATATATTATTTTAGTGTAGAATTTAGCCGTGTTTACTTCAGCCTTTCATATTTTGTCCTTTGTTTACTTATTAATTGATATAATTACTTAAATATGTAAATACTCCAAAGACAATATAATAATAAAGGTGGGGAATTCATATTTCTTGTCTTCTTTTTACAGGGTCTTTTAAGAAAAGAAAGAAAAAAAAAAAAAAAAAAAATGGAGGAATGTAGAGAAGAGAATAAGGGAGGCAAATAATTATTAAATATCTTATTATATCGCCTTTTTTTTTTCTATTCTCAGCAAAACAAATATATTCGTTTTTTTTTTTTATAAAGTATGAAACACTCCATTGTTTTGTTATTATTATAATCAAAAACTGTTTTTTTTTTTCTTTTTTTTTTAATTCAATTAAACGCATTTAGCCGCACGCCATCTGGTTTTTCCTTTTGACCTTTATACATATTTTTGTTAATACTCCCAACTCCTTTAGAATATTGAAGAATAAGCTGCACAAAGCAACGATTTAATTAGAACAATAAATATTTATTAACTCCACAATACTAAGATTTTAAACTTGTTTTCTCTATGTTAGTATCGCTTATGTGTCACTCATTTACTTATATTTTGATTTCCTTAAAAAGCGAAAAAAAGCGGGAAAAAAAGCGAAAGAAAAAGCGAAAGAAAATAGTAGAAGGATTGAGGGTGAAGGCGGATGATAAGCGGGGAAAATAGACATCATTTAAAATTAATAGGACAAATGATCATTTTGGAGATGCGCATGCTTGTGGAGAATCTATTTTACGTACCGATCTGAAACATGTAATAAAGGGAAGTTTTTGTACTTAAATTTTGAAAGAAAGAAAAAAAAATTTGTTTTGTTCGTTTTTAGTAAATATTTGGTCAGTTTCCCTTTTTAACACACAAGTGTCTCCTCATCGCCACCTGTTATTCGTAACTTGGTTATAATTAGTTTTTTATTTCTCCTTTTCAATTTACCCAAAAAAGAAAAAGAAAAAGAAAAAGAAAAAAAACACAAAACCCCCACAACATTTCACACGGAAAAAATACACACACACACACAAAACCTTCCTTAATTAAATAAAACTAAGTCACCCTTTCTTTTTATCTATATTATCATTCATCTCTGTCATTTATCTCCTTCATGTTGATAGAAGTAATAAATCCATCTTTCCCCTCCATCAACTTAATATATTTATACACATATATAAAGACCACAAAAATGAAAGTGAAAAAAGTAATCTTATAATTAAAAAAAAATGTTTTTATCTTCCAGTTATAATAATATTTATGCCAGTATTTGTAATACATGTATAAGAGTAATTAAATAAAGACAAAACTAAACAGAATAAAAAATAAAAAATAAAAACAAAAACAAAAACAAAAAACCAAATTTTATATAATAACTCACTACAAAACAACATGGCCTCTAGTGACTCCGATAGATCAATCAATCAAAACACCGATTACGAAAAAATATACAACAACAACAACAACAACCAACGTGCAAATAATACTGAAGATGTTGCTGGTTTAAATGATGAAGTTATTGATCATCCAATTAGTTATAATAACCCACAGAGTTATTATAGCAAAACCAATGATGAGGAAGATTTAAGGAGCTCTGTTTCAAATGATATTCAAAAAATAACCACTGGTGGTAAAAATAATGAATATATATACATAGGAAGACAAAAATTTTTAAGAGATGATCTATATCAGGCCTTTGGTGGTACTTTAAATCCAGGGTTAGCTCCGGAATCTACACACAAGTTTGCTAATCCAGCTCCACTAGGTTTGAGTGCATTTGCATTAACTACATTTGTATTGAGTATGTGTAATGCAAGGGCTATGGGTATTACCATATCTAATGTGGTCGTTGGGTTAGCCATCTTTTATGGTGGTTTGGTGCAAATTATAGCCGGTATTTGGGAGATTGCAGTGGAAAACACTTTTGGTGGTACTGCTTTAGCTTCATTTGGTGGGTTCTGGATGAGTTTTGGTGCTATTAACATCCCGTGGTTTGGCATTATAGATGCCTACAGTGGTCATGAAGAACAATTGACTGATGCATTAGGTTTTTATCTATTGGGCTGGGCCATTTTCACTTATGGCTTATCTTTGTGTACTATGAAGGCCACTGTCATGTTTTTCGCTTTATTTTTCTTATTGGCCACCACGTTTTTATTGCTAAGTATTGGTAATTTTGCCGACAGTGTTGGTTGTATAAGAGCCGGTGGTGTGGTTGGTGTTATTGTAGCATTTATCGCTTGGTATAATGCATTTGCAGGTGTTGCCAACAGAGAAAACTCCTATGTCATTGTCCGTACAATTCAACTACCAAGTAACGAACGTACATTATTATGAGTGCTTGGTTATTACGTATTTATTATTTTTATTATTATTGATATATATATATATATATATATACATTATTTTTTATTTTACAGTTAATAACGCTAGGTGCTAAACAATGAATGATACTGTTACTTATAAAATTATAATAAAAATTATGCCATATAAAAACAATTTTTTTTTTTTTTTTATTTTTTTTTTTTTTACAAAATCCATTCATCAAAATAGACACCCTCTTTATCAGATCTTGAGGGTGAGATATAGCTGGTAAATTTAAATATATTGAAAGTTTCATTTCTTCTCCTATTGTTACTATTCTTTGTTTGCACTGTCTGTAATAAATCGCTTCCTGAATTCATTTGCACTATACTATTTAATGTAACTTTATAGCTATCAAATCCGATTTTCTCTAGTTTGTCATCATAACGCAATGATTCGCACAGGGAGATAATATCGTGGGTTGACAAGTCCACTTTAGATATATTCGAAGAATTAATAAAATTCAATATTTCTTGTGCAGATGCATAATTTTTTACATTGTAACTAAATAACTTGCCGTTATTTTCGTTGTTACTCTCATCACGTTCGCTTTGTTCAAAATTATTGAAGCCGTTAGGATAGGTTTTCTCTGCAATAAATCTCCAAATGATGGTTAACAAACTATTAATAAACTCGACGTCTAATTCGCCATCAGTGAACCAAGGGCCACCAGTAACTTCAATCGAGGGTTGTAAGTTGTATAACATATATATTTTTCTAGTTGGGTACTTAACATTTTTAATACTTTTAACATATTTTGCAGCCTCCAAATTTTTCAAACATTTCATGACAACATGCTGGTGCAAGTTTGTTCTAGCTTTGATGGTTTTAATCCAAATACCCTCTCTACCACTACTTTCAATATATGAATAAACTAAGCTTTCATCTGCGCTCATTTTAGACTTCTTAAATGCCTCATTTATACTAACAGCTTGGAATTTTAACTGATTGTTTTGTTTCATTAATTTGACTAAATTATTATTTAGTAGTTCTTGAACAATCAGCATAAGGTCTTGTAAATTGTTTAATCCCATTAAATCCTGAATTTCTTGCTGAGTGTATACTTTATTGGCGGTTAACAGCATTTTGTCGTGTAAATCTTTAGCCCTATCTGACAATTGTAGGAGCTGTTGTTGTTCAATGGTAGCTGCATTATTGTTAGTGTTAGAGTTCATTAATATTTGTGACAATACGGGGTTAGTAGGTATTTGTTTACTTTTTGTGGTCTATTCGGTCTTCGATATTGCATAAGTTTTGTATTAAAGTGTAAAAGAAGATATGCAAGTTTTAGTAAAAAAAAAAATCTGTTATCAATTATTTTTTTTTTTTTTTTTCTTTTTTGTTTTATGGAAAAAAAAAATGGAATTAAAAAAAGAAAAAAAAGAAAAAAGAAAAAGAAAAAAGAAAAAAGAAAAAAGAAAAAAGAAAAAAGAAAAAAGAAAAAAAAAGGCGAGGTTTTTTTTTTGTTTCTTTATACTTTTTAAAAAATACATTATTTAATACCCATTTTAATTTATCCAATTCTTAATTTTACTTATTTGAAAATAAACAACTATCAAAAAAAAGAAAATAATAATTCCATATAATTTACTTACAAATAGACTATCAAACAGTTTTTATCTAGGTAAATTTAAAACAAAAAAAAAAACAAAAAAAAAACTAGTCACATAAACTATAGCTTTTAATACGATAAAAAATTACTGAAATAAACACACACACACATATATATATAATGAGACCACCATCATCTATTTTCTACGACGAAAAATCTTAATATCAAATAGGCAGTGATCAGGAACCCAAATATAGCTACACATAACATTAAAATATCAAATTTCAAATTAGCAACCTGGAACCCAAATGTGCTTAAAATTGTGGCACCTGGGACTTCAATACTTAAACCAAATTTCTTTTCCTTCAAAGTTAATGATTTAACTTCATTAATAATCAAAGACTCATAAGCATAATAAAATAATGAGAAATTCTTCATATATTTAAAAATAAAATTAGTTATATCTTGTGTATTAATAAACAATCCACTGAATAAAATCGACCACAACAATATTAGCACGCTGCTAATAATAGAATTGTTCAAATCCTCAAAAATTATCCCAATAGTTAAAATTTCAAAAGATACACTCAAATTAAAAAGCACCAATATTCCTATAAATTTGATAAAAGCATTATCTTTAATATTTAAGCCAACTAATGGATAAAGCACAATTGCTAAAATAAAAGGTGGAATAATCCTTAATGGTAATACGTCGCTCAGAATTTTACTTATAAAATAAGCCAGTGGGTGATAATAGTTATTAGATCTTTCCTTTATGAAAATAATTCTCTCCAAATAAAAGGCACTCAACTCGGTAAATGATAAAAATCCAAAAAATGTTATGATGAAAAAAAATAGGCCCAATCGATTCTGAAATCCACTAATATCATCTTCTACTTTATAATATAATGCACCTAAAAATGCACCTAATATAACAGTTAATAAGTAATTTCCTATTAACAGTTTAGGATTTCTATAAACATTTTTGAAGGATCTAGAACATAGAATACTTAATTGTTCACTAAACGAAGCTTTACCGCAGCCAGTCGGTAATTTAATATTATGGGTATTACTATTAACAGTCTCCATATTGACGTCGTATAATAATTGCTGATAAATGCTGCTGCTTTGAAACTCTTTACATAACAAGCCAGTGCCAACACTACCTTTGGAGCTAGAGATAGTATTACCACCACCATTACCATTATCGTTATCCTTAAACAATAACGATCTAATTTCATCTCGATGCTCAGCGTAATGTTCCCATTCGTTTCTATTAGTACTATTGCTACTATTATTACTCTCTCTTAATTCGTCGTCTATATTATGAACTTGTGGCGGCTGTACTTCTTCATTGTCAATAGCAAGTGTGGTAGCAATGTCCGCTTTACCAGTACTATCCTTTTCATCAAATGTAACGTCTATTAAATAATCCGCAATATTATAATCTCTGGGACATTCGTATCCACAATTCTTCAAAAATCCACCAACGTCACTTGTCACGCCAGAATAACACATTTCCCCACTGCTCAACAAAATTAACCTATCAAACATTTTAAAAATGTTAGAACGTGGTTGATGAATTGAAACAACTAATGTTCTATTTTGATGGTTAGCTAGCTTCAACAAACATTCAACGACATTCCTTGCATTGTTTGAATCTAATCCTGAGGTTGGTTCATCTAAAAACAAAATCAATGGTGATGTAACTAGTTCACAGGCAATTGAAACTCTTCTCTTTTCACCTCCACTGATACCTCTTTCAAAATCATTCCCAATTAATTTATCCTTAATATTAAATA
This sequence comes from Saccharomycodes ludwigii, assembly GCF_020623625.1. Lineage (NCBI taxonomy): Eukaryota > Fungi > Ascomycota > Saccharomycetes > Saccharomycodales > Saccharomycodaceae > Saccharomycodes > Saccharomycodes ludwigii. The sequence goes on from NC_060203.1 coordinate 851,526, forward strand.
TTCTTAATTCTTTCAAAACTTTTTCTACTCTTTTATGCTTGGATTTTAAACTCATTTTGGACGGTAACCTCAACAATGCACTATTTAAAACCGTTTCGTAGACAGTTAGTGTGGGAAATAAATGATCATCTTGGTCAACAAAACCAGTAATTTTGCGAAATTCCGTGGGACCCATTTTCTGTCCATTAATTCTGATGGTTCCTTCGACTGTACCTGATTTATTTTTCATGGCCAAAATATCCAACAAAGTAGTTTTTCCTGCACCAGAACCCCCCATGATGGCCATTATCTGTCCTGGTTGAACAATCCCAGATACCTTGTTCAAAACCTTGCTACCGGGGGTTTTTTTATTTTTCCCAACATAATATTCAATGTTCTCAAAAGTTAACGTGGCATTAACGGTATTATACAAAAATTCTTCAGATAAATCATTGTACAACAACGAAGAAAACGAGGAGCTATCATCATCATAATCATCAGCCAATTTTATTTTGCCGGATGCAGATGAAAGAAAAAGCGGAGAATTAGTTATACAATTAATTGTGGTGCTCAGTATTAATCCCAATATAAAAACAGTTATACAAATAGTGATAACCTGTGCTCTCTTATTACTTGGATTTTTTGGTATGGTATAACCAGGGATTTCGCTATAATGGATACACTCACCAGATTCACAATGCAAAGTAATGCAAGAATCACCAAACACGTTAGATATCAATCCATCCATACTTGGCTCACTAAACTTACAATTTTGATCCCGTAAATCACAACTAAAATCTGCGGGTCCTTTGATAGTTTCAGTCAAAAAATCAGATATATCAATAGATCCACTTTTCCCACACAAAAATTCGTCAGGCAAACATTTGCATTCGACATTTTCACATTTGTAATGTGTGGTGTTTCCAGCAATATCGTATTCAAAAGTACAATTATCTAGTCCACAATAAAAACTTTCTACTTGATCAACCCAAAATTGAAACCCACATTCTTCAGAGGTGTTATTGCAAGAAAAGGTCGCTTGTGGTTGTTTCCCATTTAGAATGCTCAAGATCTTTGGATTTGTAACATTACAACCTTGGAAAACCTGATGAACTAAAATGCCTTGTTTGTAACAAACACCACCATCCTCCACACCATCAGGCAAAAATGCATTACAAATGGAATCTTGTTGACAAATATTACAATTAATACCGCCCCATCCATCGTAACAATCACAAGAGGGTTCACTTTCATTTCTTATTGGTCTTTGATCGTTTTGAACAGATAATCCACCACAAACCGGACTTTTACAATCTTGTCCACCAAACCCAGTTACACATTCACATTGCCCTGTATATTCGTTACACGTAGAGTATTGCTTACATTCAAATATTGGCAACATACAATTAAAACAGGGAGGACAACCGTCTTCATCATTGTTGAAAATAAACTCTGGTTTTAATGCACTTGTTAACGTGATTAACGTTGACGAAAAAAAAAATGGTATTAATATCAGAGGTGATTTGATTCCTAGCATGTTTATATTCTTTGCACCTCTTGAAATAATTTTTTTTTTTTTTTTTTTTTCTTTTTAGTGAATTCAGTTTATATAATAAAAGAAAACATTTTTATTTAAAGGTTTTAGTAGAGCAATGGTATAAATTTAACGTATATATAAACAGTAGTTAATATTATAATGATGAAAATATCAATATTTTTTTTTTTCTCCCCTTCGCATTTTCAAAAAATGAAATGAATAAATAAATAAATAAATAAATGAAAAGAAGGGGCTGCAGGAGAAGATAAACCCACACACCATGCATAAAGCGACATCCACACATCCAGAAGTCTCCAGCTTTCCTAATACGAGCAACCACTTAAACGAGCAATAATTAAATATATAAAAATATGCAAAATGGAATTATTCAAACAATCTGTCATGTAAATATTCCACAGTAAACGTAGACAACATTTTACACCATTTTTTAACACTTGTCATATTCACGTGATTAAAATCATCGTCTATGGTATGCCAGGTCTTAGGAAATGGAAGTGGTATTAGATGTAAAATAGGTATTCCTCTTGTATAAAATGGAATATGATCATCCTCCACCACAAATACAGGTCTTTTGGTATTCTTCTTTGAAGACCAGATAAATGATTTATTATCGCTAATCAATTTTGTTTTTCCAAATGGAAACAATTTCTTTTCCACTGTAGATAACCGCTCATAAAAAATATGTGAGTTGGCAAAATAACTATATATAGACAAATCTTCATCATCGCTACTTCCCAATAAATCCAACAAAATCATCAATTCTATATTCTTTCCATTGTATTTTCCAGGATATTTAGATACCAAATGCTTGGATCCATATATGGAATCATCATCATTCCATTTTTTTAGAGCTTCCTCTCCGTCAAAAAATATAATTTCTAGATTTTTAACAAAGCCATTTTCATAAATGTGTGTATAATCATTTTGGGTATCAAGGTTGGTTATAAAATATGCGATATAGAGTAGAATAGAACATGAAAGAGCACTATCAACTGCGCCTATAAACCCTGGAGGGTCTATTTTACTATCATAGTGGGCAGCTAATATTAATGACTTTTCTTTTTTATAATCTTGCATATGTAAGAATTCCTTTTTATTGTTATTTTTATTTTTATCAACGTAATTCAAGCTGAACACTAGATTGGTGAAGTTGTATCCATTTTCTTTAAAGTTGTCTCTTGTTACCACCCAAAGAATACCATTGGAATTGTTATTTAATTGTTCAAAAAAAAAAGTTATATATTCTTGAATTTTGATGGATTCTTTTGATCCAGGTATTCTAGTAGTATTGAATGGTAAAATTATAGATTCTTGCTCAGATTCTAAAGAAATTAATTTATCAATATTGGCATGATTAAAATGAGAATATTCATGTTCATGTGAAAAACCATTTATTCCTGATGCTATTATGGAGAAAGAAATGAGAAAAATTATAAAATAGTTGTGATACCATTCTTTATTGTTACCAAATTGCATTGTATATTATCGGGTTTATAATTTAATGGGGGAGAGGAAGAAGAGAATAGTTTCTTTTAAACAAATATATTAAAATAGTTTATGGTGAAATTCCACCTACTAAACTGTTATAGCAAAGTATAGAATGTTTTGTGCTTTCTGCCAGTATATTATGAAAAAGTTGAATTTTAAAAAGAGCACAGAATTAACAAAAAAAAAATTATACATAAAAAAAAAATAAAACAAAATAGCATTTATATTATCTAAATTTCATATTTTTTTTTTTTTTTTTTTTTTTTTTTTTTTTTTTTTAAAGTACCAACAACAAAATATTACCTAATTATCGCAAGATACTTTATTTATAAAACGTTAAAAAAAAAAAAAAAATTAATAATATAAGACCAATTAATAGTTAAGTACACTTTGTATACGTATAACCGTATACACTCATAATGAATAGGGACATTCCAATTAACAAGACCCTAACTAGCAACAACACAAAGGGTAAGTCACCCTCTTTGGTTAATAAAAACTTACCTTTGATATCAAGTACAACAATTGGGCTTGATAAGAAACCCGTATTAAGTTCTTTAAAATTGCCTCTGGATCCAGATAACAGTGATAACGAAACTAGACATGATACAGTCACAACAAAAAACATGGGAAATAATAAAAATAATACAGAAGAAGAAAAAAATGATGTTATAAGGTCTCCTGTAACCACTAGTAATGATAATACACAGTCAATAAGTATAAATACTGCTGCTAGGGGGAAAGAGCAAAAAGAATTTACACAACCCAGACACATAAAAGGTACGCTTCATACGAAAACTACTGATTTGACGTGTGCACCAGAAATTGACAAATCTTTGGATCTGCCTATATCCAAAATTCCAGCTTTAGAACCATTGGGAACGACAGGGTCAGTGGATTTTCGATCAGTTAAACCAATAGACTCCAAAAGAGTTAATGATAATAATATAAAAGGGAAAACATTCAATCAAATAATTGATTATCCACATAGTATTTCTCATATTACAAACCCAGTGGATTCTACCAGCACTTCGCCACTTTTGAAAAAACGTTCTAGTCTAACGGATGATGATTTTAATCTACCGGATCTTGAAAATACAAATTATAAAAACCCGGCTCAAATCACATGGTTAAATGGACCAAATGCCGTCCAGAGATCGAGTATTTATGAATCTAAATCATCGGTAACAGCGATACCCATTAGGACATCAAGTCACAAAAAAAATAGCGCTTATACTAATTACAGCGAAAATAACACAGCTAATAACCTAAGCAACAACAACTACAACAACAACTACAACAACAACTACAACAACAACTACAACAACAACTACAACAGCAACAACAATAATAATAATAATAATAACAACAACAGCAATTTTAACTATTACAACAAACATAGGAAAAGTGTTGACTATGATGATTTAACTTCTACTAATAGTATGTCATCTTCATTAACAGCCTCCTTTTCTAAAAATTTTTTGCATAGATTTTATAAAAACAAAAAAAATAAAAAAAGAAAGGGTCATATTGGGTTACTAGCAAAAGAGTACTGGATGAAAGATGAAAATTGTAAAGAATGCTTCCATTGCGGCAAAAGTTTTAACACGTTTAGGAGAAAACACCACTGTAGGATTTGTGGTCAAATTTTTTGTAGTAACTGCACTTTTTTAATACGGGCGGATAAATTTGGCTACGAGGGCAAAATTAGATTATGCAAAACCTGTTGGGAGCATTGTGAAAATGACTATTTTGATGATTCTAGTGATGAAGACATTTCATATCATGATAGTGGAAGCACAGATGATCAAATAGATGTATCCCCTGAACAACATGTAGTGCTGCAACCGACGATCTCACAGCAGCGCTTGGACGACAAAATATCGGGTCTGGACAATTATAATGCTAACAATTTAGATTTCCATGATGGTAGCATAAACATAAATAACGGGAATTCCACTGACGTTGTGAGTTTATTCGGTGCGGATGATTCTAGACTGTTAATAGGTTCAATAAGTCCGCCTCCTAAGATGACTATTCCTGCAACAAGACAAGGAGAAGCTCTAGAAATTCCTTTTCTTGATGTGAACCCTTTGCAAATGGACAATGGTAACACTAACAATAACGACAACAGTGATATCGGAATTTTTAATAATAACAACAATATTGGTAATAGCAACACTTCCGACAACGTAAATTATAACAACAACGACAAAGAATTTTACAACATCGATCATTCTGAGTTCAGTAGTTCCAATAACAGAAACAGAACCAAAATGAACACTAAAGACACATGTAGTTTAAAAGATGTAGATTTAATGCCTTCAATTGATAATCATCGTCGTAGTAGTACATTCAGTTCGCCTTCTCAAAATAAACCTATGCTTTCATTACTAAACAAACAACTCAACTTTATTGGCGGAATTCATAACGTAACAAAAAATATCATAGGAGAAAACAATACCAATACACCTAAAAACGAAAATAATAACGTATATCACCCTCATCATCCTCATCATCCCTATCCGTATTCCAATGTTCACTTTAATCATCATAACACTATTGAGTCAGTATTATATCAGCCACAAGACCATAGTTCAGTTAAAGCCAAATTGACGAATGGAAATTTTAAATTTGAATTTAATTACAGATTAAACAATCTGCACAATTACTTAACACAGGGTGAACGTAATAATTCTAGAAATAGTGATATCCATAATTACAATAACCATAAAGATATGTCCCCAGATATCAAAAATGGGTATCCAAAAACGCCAGATCTCCATAGAGTTTCCTCAGAATTATCCTTATCGAAGGCAAACAAAAGTAAATCTTATGACACAACAAATATTTTGCACACTGAAAAAAATGACTCAAAGGGTTCAAGTTCAGAAGATGAAGGTTCAATGTCTATATATACAACTTTGAATGATACACATCACATTGATCCAATACAATACAATGGGTTACCTAGAAATCTTATTAAATCATCTCAGAGAGCTCAAGCGTCTTTACAAAGAATGAGAACAAGAAGGAAAAGCAAAAGCAAATCTAATTCCTTTGTTAATCGAAAAGATATGTCGATATTTAGTTATAGTGCTCCAAACTTGTTTTCAATCCTATCAACTACTGATAACAATAATAACAATTCCCTTGGCAATTCTACCCATGGTGTTGTTAGCAATAGGAATATAAAACCAAATGCTATTACCACTGCTAACAAAATATCAACATCAGAAGCTAATTTACGTAGTAAAAACGAGAATCTGACAAGAGATTTGAGAAGGGCCATAAGTAGTTCTTTAAATTCAAAAAATAGAGGGACGGACCTGAAATCTACTCTAAATCAGGTCTCTATCCAGCATGTCAAGGCTTTAATGATCCAAGTTTTAAATGATCAGAGGGATATCGATGTTGATGAATGGATCAAAGTTATAAGCCCCATTTTACTCACACTAGAACAGATTCATGTTGATGCCAAAAATTCTGGTAACCTCGACTTTCGCCAGTATATTAAAATCAAAAGAATCCCCGGAGGCGAAATATCCGATTCCAAATTAGTTAATGGAATTGTTTTTTCCAAAAACAACACATTAAAAAGCATGCCCCGACTAGTAAAGCGACCTAGGATTTTGATCTTAATGTTTCCATTAGATTATCAAAAAAGTGAAAGTAAATTATTGAGTCTGGATACCGTAATGGCACAGGAAAAAGAATATTTGAATAAACTAGTTTTAAGAATCAAGAATCTAAATCCTGATGTGATATTTGTTGGAGCTAATGTTTCGGGTTATGCTTTAAATTTATTACACAGATCGGGCATAGTGGTACAGTTCAATCTAAAACCACAGGTACTTGAAAGAATAGCGCGACTATCCGAGGCCGATGTAGCCATTTCTGTGGACAAACTATCATCTAACATCAAATTAGGGATTTGCGAGTATTTCGAATTGAAATCTTTTATTTATGGGAACATTTGTAAAACATACACGTTTCTAAGTGGGTGCAACCCATCTTTGGGAGGGACAATCGTTTTACGTGGCTTAGATAATAGCATTTTAAGGAACATTAAAGATACTGTTGAATTTTTGGTTTATGTAGTTTTCACCTTAAAACTAGAGTCATCTTTATTGAAGGATGATTTTATTGAAGTATTCGCAGCAATTTACGACAAATATATGTTACAAAAACAACAATCCAAGGCCACTGGTTATTTTTCAGGGTTTATCGATAAGTTTAATCAAAGAATTTTGTCTGTTTCCCCGTCAATCGAATTTCCAATGCCATTTTTATTGCACAGGGCCAGAGAGTTGGAAAATGAACTTATTTCTAAAATTCAAATTAGAAATAATATCCAGCATATGGTTTCAGATGAAGAATTAATAGAGTTTGTGGAAAACAATGAATATTTGAAGACTATTAGCTCTTTTTCTCGTATTCAGAAAAAGGATCTCAAGCATATAATAGAATTCATCCAAGACAAGGAAATAGCCCATTTGGACGAAAAGTTCGAAGTAAGGAAAAGGCAATGGGAATTTTTTTTTTCATTGTCTTATAATATGTTAGGCACAGGATCTCATCAGTCCATGACTGTTTTATATTCTATGGTTTCTAACAAAACAGGGACGCCATGTATAGGCCCTCAGCTGGTTACAATTGACTACTTTTGGGATAACGATATTACAATAGGTCAGTTTATAGAAAATGTTGTTGCAACAGCTAATTTCCCGTGTACTGGCGGTTGTGGTGGTGTAGTGCTTGATCACTACAGGAGCTATGTTCATGGTACTGGGAAAGTAGATGTTATGATTGAGAAATTTCAAAGTAGGCTACCAGCTTTGAAAAACATAATTCTGATATGGAGTTATTGTAAGAAATGTAAAATATCATCACCAATTTTGCAAATGAGTGAAAAATCGTGGAATTACTCGTTTGGGAAATATTTGGAACTAATATTTTGGAGTATTCCCGAAGTGATGGGTGGCTTGGGTAATTGTATGCATGATGTCACCAAGGAACATGTCAAATATTTTGGGCTAAATGATATTGTTGTACGTATGGATTATTCTCCCATTGATATACATGAGTTAATAACACCGGGGAACAAGATTACTTGGAAACCAAATTCTGATATCAAGATTAAATTTGAGCTACAAGAAAAGGTACTTTGTAAGATTAATGATTTTTATCAAAGCGTGATGAGTAGACTAAATAGAGTCAAGTTGGATGGTAACACGCAAGAAGATATCATGGAACAAGGTACGAAGAGGGTCGAAAAGTTAAAAGCAGTGGCAAGGGAGGAAAAACAGCAATTGCTAGAAATGTATGACGAAATTATGAAAACTACTTCGAGTGACAACCATTTGGGCTTAAATGCAGTTATTCGTAGTTTACATGATTATTCTGTGGAATGGATCAACGAATTTGCTGATTTTGAAAAAAAGTATTTGCCCTCCGAAAAGGATATTGCAAGAATCACGGCTTTCCAATTGAAAAAATTATTTGGCGACAATTTTAAAACCGAGGATAAGGCTCTTGAAAAGAAGAGCATTGCACTCGCTGAAAAAACCAGAGAAAAACAATCAAAACAGCACGAAAATGGTAGCATAGAAAGTGACCCATCCGCTGCTTTAATGGAAAAATCTGAGACAACAAGGGAACAGAAATGCAATGAATTAACTTCTAAAAAAAATGAATATAAGGATGAAAATGATAAAAAGGATGAACGTGGTTTTAAACAGGACGAGGATGCTAAGCTTTCTGAATTGAATAAGTCCTCTAGTTCCATCCCAGATAATGGATTAGACTCCGCTGCGGGTGAAAATGGCTTGTTTGTTCACCCAGAAAAATTTGCAGACAAACAGTCTGCATTGCCAGAAAACAGGTTAATACTAAACAAAAATAACACTAGTAATACTATTACTGCTACTACCAACAACAGTAAAAACGATGTTATTAATAAAAGTAGAGATAACAATACTAACAATGTGGGGAAATTGGCGTCATTTTTTGATCAAATGTATTTTGATGCCTTATCCAAAGAATTTGAACATCAAAGAGAATTGGAAAGATTACAAATTAACAAGAGAAATTATAAAGCTTTACGTACTGAAACATCTAAACCCATTGTTGAAATTTATCAGGACGTCAAAGATGCAGTTGACGAACCCTTACACGTATCAGCATCATCGACTATATCCTCAAATGAAAACTTTAAAATTGCAAATAAAAATGGCGGTGATAAGGGAAGACCCAATATTAGCAACAATATTTCCACCAATAATGTCAATAGCCCTATCCAGGAAAACGGAACTGTAGAAAAATCTAGTGAATCCACTGCATTACAAAGGTCGATTCATAAATGGGAAGAGACTTTAGTACATCAACGCGGTGAGGGTGAATGCCCAACTTTTGATGTAAGAGATCGCGTAACTGCACCTGATTCATACAGCAAAGAACAGATGATGCAGGAAAATGATACTGAGGGCTCAATATCAGAAACAAAAAGCAAAACGACTGCTACTGAGAATTCGCATAACACTGAAATTGATAGCAAGAATAATACAGCAGAATCTAGCAATGAGGAGGACGATACCAGTGATGATAAAGAGTCTCCACAACAGCATGAGAAGACATCTTTGTTAAATATTTTATCAAATTTTTGGGCTGATAGGTCTGCTACGTTGTGGAAACCCTTAGCTTATCCATTAGAAACTAATGAACACATTTTTATTGATAGCAATGTTATCATAAGAGATGACGAACCAACATCTTTAATTGCATTTTGTTTGAGCACTGCAGATTATCTACAAAAACTAAAGAAAACTTACACCAATAGTGGCGTCAATGCTGATGGCGAATCCAGCGGTAAGGAAAAACAAACTAAGAAAGAAGAACCAAAGAATGCCTCTGGAATGGAAACAGACACTACAACGGTAGATCATCATGAAAAGGATGTGAAATCAGACCAGATAAATGACGAAAACAGTGTTATACTTGACCAAATGGAGAAATCGAATGAAACACTAAGTCGGAAAAATCCTGGTAACAATGGTGGCACTATTAATAACGATACGAACCTCCAAAATGCATTGAATTTAGAACAAGAAAACAACATCAATAATAATGATAATACTAATACTACCACTGCTGATATTAATAATAACAACAACAACAACAACAACACAGCACCTCCCCAAAATGATCCTTTGCTACTGGAGAGTATATTAACGAAACAGACTGCCATGCATTTAAGATACCAGTTTCAAGATGGTACTGTCGTTATGTCGTGCAAAATATTTTTTGCAGAGCAGTTTGATGCCTTCAGGAAAGCTTGTGGGTGTGCTGATAATTTTATACAAAGTTTATCTAGATGCGTCAAATGGGATAGTAGTGGCGGAAAAAGCGGAAGTGCATTTTTGAAAACATTAGATGATAGATTAATTATTAAGGAATTGTCGCATTCCGAATTGGATGCATTTACTAGATTTGCACCAAACTATTTTCAATACATGAGCCAAGCGATGTTTCATGATTTGCCTACCGCCTTGGCTAAAATTCTAGGGTTTTATCAAATACAAATTAAAAATACAAATACAGGGAAAACATTTAAAAAAGATGTTTTGCTTATGGAAAATTTATTTTATGAAAAGAAAACTTCACGAATTTTTGACTTAAAAGGTTCTATGCGTAATAGACATGTGGAACAAACTGGGAAAGAAAATGAAGTCTTATTAGATGAAAATATGGTTGAATATATTTATGAGTCACCAATATTTGTTCGAGAATATGATAAAAAATTGTTAAGGGCTTCATTATGGAATGACACTTTATTTTTGGCGAAAATGAACGTCATGGACTATTCCTTAGTTATAGGTATCGATGACGAAAACCACAAGTTGACTGTAGGTATCATTGACTGTATTAGAACATTTACTTGGGACAAGAAGTTAGAAAGCTGGGTAAAAGAAAAGGGTTTTGTGGGGAATAGTACCAAAGAACCTACGATTGTAACACCTAGACAATATAAAAATAGATTCAGAGAAGCTATGGAAAGGTATATTTTGGTTGTTCCAGATCCATGGTATAGAGAAAATTCTAATCAACAGCAAGCTAAATAGAATGTAAGTAGTAGAGAAAAAAAAAAAAACTATACATATATAAACAACTTTTACAAATTGTCAAGTAATGGCAAAAAAAGCAACGTCACAGACAGGATTCGAACCTGCGCAGGTAAAACCCAATGCCTAGCTGTCAATTAATAGCAGGGCATCGCCTTAACCACTCGGCCACTGGGACTCAAAATTTTTCTTCTGAGAATTTACGGAGTATCTTGTGTTCAGCATATTAGTATTATTTGTATATCTTTTGTTTATCTTTTTGTTTTTTGTTTTTTTTTTTATTTAAAATTTATAATTTCGTAATGTACACATCATGCTTTAGAAGATGGCATTTTTTTATTTTATTTTATTTTATTTTTCTTTTTTTTTTTTTTGATTTTTTGAGCCGTCACATTATTTTACATAGATTGGTTAATAGGGGAGACAGCAAAGAAATAAGACAAGAATAACCCTTTCCATTTACTAATTAAAAAGAATTATCTCCTTTACAAACTCAAAACTTGGATCTAATTGGAAAACCAAGCCTGCACGCCAAAAACAAACATACAAAAAGAAAAAAAAAAAAAAAAGAAAAAAAAATAAAACATTAAAAACTTATTACTACACTTTTTTTTATACACTCATAATATGCTGAGCGGCCGTACAATAGTAAACTATGTTAATTTTAATCAAACTGGTTCATGTATCTCTGTAGGAACGTCCTCTGGTGTAAAAGTATTTAGTTGCGATCCATTTGGTAAATTTTACAGCGATGAATCAGAAACCCTGGGTAAAAATGGATATGGTATTGTAGAAATGTTATTTTCTACTTCTTTATTAGCAGTTGTAGGGTTAGGGGAAGACATTTCCTTATCTCCACGAAGATTAAGGTTGCTAAATACCAAAAGGGACACTGTCATATGTGAAATTACTTTTCCAACAAGTATATTATCCATTAAAATGAATAAATCTAGGCTGGTTATCTTATTAACCAGCCAAATATATATTTATGACATCACAAATATGAGGTTATTGCACACCATAGAAACATCTTCTCCAAATCTAGCCGGATTAATAGCTGTTTCCCCAAATTTAGAAAACAATTATTTGCTTTATTCATCCCCTCCAAAAGTTATCAATTCTGAAATAAAAGACAATGCCACTACAAACAATATAACTTTATCTAGCGAGGAAAATGTTGTAAGTAACAGTACTAGTCAAGTTTCTAAGAAAACCATAACATCTACCAACATTAACGTTACGGAAGACTCTGCAGGTAAGAAAAACGGAAATGATGCGAGCGTAAAAGATTTATCTAACAATCCATCAATCAAAAAAAATGGGGACATCATAATATTTGACTTAAAAAATTTACAACCAATAATGGTGATTGAAGCGCATAAAGGCGAAATAGCAGCATTGACAATTAGCCAAGATGGGAAATATTTTGCAACTGCGTCCGAAAAGGGGACAATTATTAGGGTGTTTTCAGTTGAAAATGGTAATAAGATATATCAATTCAGAAGGGGTACCTATCCAACAAGAATACATTCCTTAAATTTTAGTGTAGATAACACTTTTTTAAACGCAACATCATCGAGCAGAACGGTGCATATATTCAAATTGGTATCTTCAACACCATCAATCGATACAAATAAAAATACTTCTGTATTGTCTTCATCTTCAAGTGGCAACACTGCTATATCATCTTCGAGCGAGGGAGAGGCAATTGATGACGAAATATCAGGGAATGCTAGTGTCTACAGGACTTTGAACCTGCCAGCACATGAGGAAGAAGAAGAAGAAGAAGAAGATGATGATGATGATGAAGAGGAAGAGGAAGAGGAAGAAGAAGAAAATGCCGATGATGACGATGGGCAGAGGGGAACTCATGTTGGTAACCATCATTTTAATACTGAGGAGAATACCAACCAAACGAATACCGAGCCAATAGTGGATTCGTCTAGGAGCACAGTTGCCAGAATGATCAGAAAATCTTCGCAGAAACTATCGAGGAAAGCTGTGAAAACTCTTGGAGCATATTTTCCAACAATAAAGGTGTCATCTTTTATAGAACCAAGCAGACATTTTGCTAGTTTTAAAATACCTATAGTGGCTGTAAACGCAAAAGAAGATGATAATGAAAATGGTAATAACAATAATGGCAATAATCACAATGTTACTCGTGGATCCACAAGTAGCACTGCTAATCAAACTAATTCTATGACCGTACCAAGTAATGTCAACACCTTGAGATTTGTGGCCGCATTTGGAACAGAGTATCTTGATATAAATATATCGGAATACCCGGAATTATTACAGGAGTATATGAAGAACGATTTGGACACTGCTACTGCTACGGGTCTAGAAACCAATGAAAATAGTCAAATCATTAAAATGTTGCCTATTCACGTGATTTCTACAGAAGGATTCTTGTACACCTACTTTCTAGATCCTGCCCGTGGCGGAGATTGTTTATTAATCAACCAATACTCTTTATTGCAATATTAGTTTTTTTTTTTTCTTTTTTTTTTTTTTCATATGTATTTAAGTAAAAATTTTATTAGGCAATTTATAACTTCGATTTAAGTTATTTAATCAATTTGTATATATTATTACAGAAATGACTGTAAATAACCAGCCGACATTAAATAGCAGTAATGTAGTGAAGAATTCTTTGAGTCAAATAATTTTACTGAAACTAAAAAAAAAATTATTGTCTCAAAAAACGTTGGATTTTCCCAGTTTAAAGAAAATGACAAACATTATTCACGCAAGAAAAAGGATCTTATTAATCTTCTCCACTATTAGAACCCATTATCCTATTGAACAGCAAAAGACGATACGGGGCAGAAACGGGAGATTGAATGATTGAATGGATCTTTTTTTCCTTTTCTTACATAGAAAATAAAAGGAGTAGTAAAATGTTAAATTAAAACTTTTGAGCAAAGCTAGAGTAAGAAGTGATATTAAAAAAAAAGATGATTTTTTTTCAGGTTTATATATTACAGTCTACACGATAATATACAAACCAGAAAAATATTTTCCCTCTTTTTTTTTTTTCCCCTCGCATGGTTTTTTTTAGTGTTATAGGGCTTTTTTTTTTTTCCCTTTTTTTTTAAAAACAATCTCTTAATCCTTAATAACAATTACATTTGAAGGTCTATACTACAAACTATCCAAAGGAATAGTCAATATCTTCCAACTAAATTGAAGAAGTTGCACCACATTTTTTGTATAACAATAGCACAAAAACAATTGTCATATATATAAACACCGTAACTATGAATGTCACTACAGACATTATTCAAACGAATTCACAACCATATATCAAAAAAACTTTGTTGTATTTTTACAATAAAAAAACACATTATCTTCCAATCTCATTATTTACCAAAATTGCCAGCAACTTAATAACTTTTAATAAAAATTTAATAGCCTGGAATCTTGGGACATTATTCTATTTAATATCAATAATTATACTAAACCCCATTTCCATAATATGTAAAATTGCCTTTCAGATTTTTACTCTTCCAATTAACACACTACTTTATCCTTTGTTTGGAAGCATAATTACTCCAGAAAATTTTAAAAAAACAATCAGTATTACTAATTTGGGTACCCACACTAATACCATTACCAAAAATATTTACATGTTACAAATATTAATTGAAAATTTAATTGCAATGATTATTGTTGGTCTACTAGTGGGTATAACGACCAGTTTAATATGCTATAAAATTGGTGAATTTTGGAAATTCCCTATGCTTATTATAGAATTTAATATAACTAGGACTATTAAAAGAATAAAATACAAAATTGATTTTTGGTTAAACCTTTTATCCAAGGAAATGAACTTATTCAAAACGCAGTTATCTAAAAACGACCTTGTGATACCAGATAATGTAATCGACGATTTTGATTACAATAAAATCGGACAAAAATACCGCTCACGCAGTACTTCACAATCTACTACAGAAGAACCAGCATTAGAAGATGAACTGGCCTATACAGATGGTTATATAACTGTGGAGGAAATCGATGACGATTATACAACCGAAACACAAAATGAGCTAGAATTGGCTTCTAAATTGCCTAAAGACTATTTCCAAGAATTGACACCTCCACCTACTCCTACAACGACTTCTGCTTCTTCTGGTATAACAACGGCCACAAACCATTATGATAATACCTTATTTTCAATTAACAATGATAATACCAAGAACAACAATAGCATGACAACTGCAACATCCACAATAAACAACTACCATAATGTTGACACGAGTAAGATTGGTGCCGACAACTATAAAAATATTAAATCAAATTTACATCATAGAGGTACCAAACAGTCACATTGAAAGCTTTATGAGAATGTGTACATATGTACATGTATTTCTGTGTTAATTTTATACATAGAGCGATAATGGTTTCAAAAGTTTTTATTATTTGATATAACAGTGATGAAAATGGAAAGCAAGTTAAAGTAAAGTAAAGTAAAGTAAAAATAAATAAATAAATAAATAAATAAATATGGAACTGGCCCAAAGCAATGCAGTTTTCTCATAATCAAGAATTCCATTATTATTATTTTGTAGTTGCGACGCTGTTTTTCGTCCGATGCCGAAAGAGGAGTTTTAAACCGCTTTTTATTATTTTAAAAACGAAAAGGAAAAAAAAAAAAAAAATTTATGACTCAAAATGAAAAATATTCCACATTTTACGAAACTTTTCCTTTAATCAGAAAATTTGGAATCTTATTTAGTTTTTGACTACCAGAAAATTTTTATTTTCCATTTTTCACTTTCCACTTTTTTTTTTTTTTTTTTTTTTTTTTCTCTCTCTTTTATTTTTACTACTTTGAAATCGAAAGCTAAAATATATTTTGTAACTTATTAACCATACTTCTTAAAAACCTAATAAACCTATATCTTTCACCATGATCAGATCTAGTGGAAACACCATTACTAACAAGTTGTTATCATCATCAATTCAATTGTTTGTTGCCAAAAGATTGAAGTCATCTTCATCCTCCACATCAGCTTTGGCTTATAAGCAACTACACAAGAACAAAAACATTCCACCATTACCAACGCTGGAAACACCTTCATGGAACGCTTCTTCAGCAGTATCTTCTATCTTATATGAAACACCTGCTCCCTCCAAAACAGTAAGAAAGCAACATGTTCTAAATTGTTTGGTACAAAATGAACCAGGTGTTTTGTCTCGTATTAGTGGTACATTAGCTGCACGTGGTTTCAACATTGATTCATTAATTGTTTGCAACACCGAAGTATCTGATTTAAGTAGGATGACACTTACTCTAAAAGGACAAGATGGCGTGATTGAACAAGCTAGGCGTCAAATTGAAGATTTGGTTCCAGTCTATGCCGTCTTGGATTATACTCAAAGCGATATAATTAAGAGAGAATTATTACTAGCCAGAGTTTCCTTGTTGGGTGCTGAATATTTTGAAGATTTGATTCATCACCACAATGAAAGAGCCGCAAATTCCAATGATAATACTGTTACTGATAATATTAGAAACCAGCTATATCATCCAAGTAACTTACCATTAAGTGAAGTTTTAAGATTGAAACATGAACATTTGAATGGTATCACTAACTTGGTTAAAAACTTTGGCGGTAAAGTTGTTGATATCAGCGAGACAAACTGTATTGTTGAATTAAGTGCCAAACCCAGTCGTATTTCTGCCTTTTTGAAATTAGTTGAACCATTTGGTGTCTTGGAAGTTGCAAGAAGTGGTATGATGGCTGTGCCAAGAACTCCAGTTAATGCTGATGGTAATGAAGAAGAACTAGAGAAGGAAATCAGCGAAATTGTTGATACTACTCAATTACCACCTGGTTAGTTATTGTACTCATATTTATTGTGTTTTTTTTTTTTTTTTTTTTTTTTTTTTTCCGTCAAAATTCGTAGCGGTATATATTTAGTGTACGTATATACACACTATATCTATCTTGAATCAAATTGTACAACGCTGTTGGTAGTGTTAAAACTTAATTTCGTAATTTTTTAAGAAAAAAGGGTGGAGTTATATTTAACAAAAATCAGTTATCTTATAAATTTAATTTAATTTAATTTAAAAATCAAAGGGATAAAGGAAAGATATAAAAATTAGATAAACCTTAAAAAGATCCTTGGTTATTTACATGTAAAAATAAAATATAAAGTAATTATTAGTGGGGGAGGGGGGAAACTCTCCTTCAGATCTTACTTAGAAATGCTTCTTTGCTCCTGATGATGGTGTCTACTTTTCTTTTCTCATAATTATAACGTCTAATGGTGACAGTTTTTTTAGAGGCCTCAGAAACAACACCAACAGTCTCTGGTTGAACTGGTTTTAAGAACTTTCTGCGTAAATGAACTTCTTCACTCAAACTCATTAGATCACACGCTTTTTCAAATAATTTAATACATTTCTTCTTATTTTCTTTACTAGTGATAGGTTGCAGCTTATTTAATTCATCAATCAATTCATTTTTCGCCTTTAACCTTTCTTCTCCACTAATGGCTCTAATTAATTCCAACTTGTTATTAAATGTGTAGTTCTTGTTTAAATTGTTGCTCACTGTTAATAAATCATCTTCTACAATCCTAAGCTCACCATTCAACTTAGATTTAAATTGGAAATGATAAAACGTATTGTATTGTGCTTTTTTTAAATCGAACCCATTTTTTAGACTGGTTCTTAAAAACAATAAATATTCGGTGGCCAGTGGTAATAACTTTGGCTCCGTTAATATTTTATCATTAGTTATTCTCTTAGCAAAAGTTTTCCTTAGATTATCTCTTTTCAATTCACGTTCTTTTAATTCTTTCAAAATAATATCTTTGGCTAAAAACTCTTTTCTGCTTAAACTTTGTTCTTCTTTTAAAGCTTGTGCCTCATCTGTAATAACTGCATGGCCGAATCTCCTAACTCTTGGAGCAAAATGTGGGGTTGGTAGACTTAATTCTTTTTTTAACGCTACACCGATGAATTTTCTTTCTGGATGAAATGGATCCATATAAAACTTGACATAGCCTGGCTCAGTAGCAAAAATAGTATGATCTTTACCAATGCCAACATTTTCACCCGGATAGAATTTGGTACCTCTTTGTCTCATAATAATCTCACCTGGCTTCACCAATTGACCATCAACTTTCTTTGGACCTAGTCTACGACCAGCTGAATCTTTCATAGAAGTCTTCGAACCTGAAGCTCTTTTGGTAGCAGTACGTATTTGCTGGAAAATATTGTTGTTGTTATTACTAACACTGGTTCTAGATTTTAATAAAAACGAGATCAACATATTTTTATAGCTTGAATTTGTTTTGGTGGTTTCTTACTTTTTCTTGTTGGTCTAAACTTAGTGAATACACAGAAAAACAAAGACCATTAAATTTGCTTTGTCTGATACTTTGTAGAAAAATGGAAAAAACAAAAAAAATTTTTATTCTTTTTCTTAATGATTTTTTTTTTTTATTTTTTTTATTTTATTTTTTTTTTTTGACCAACAAATGTTATTTTACACGAAAGATAGTTTGCTATCTCATCCTTTGGTGTATTTTACAGGGCAAAAACAATAAACCCATACCTTACATAATATTTTGTAATGAGTTTATAATTAACTCTTTTTCTTTTTTTTTTTATTCTTCAACTGTTAAAAAAAAAGGCTCTTTGATAACCAAAAAAAAAAAAAAAAAAAAAAAAAAACAAAAAAAACACATATCTAAAGTTTCTTTTCTATTATAAATAACCGCCGCAACAATAATATTCCATGGACTGTCATAAGTAAGTAGAAAAGAAACATAAAAGGGAAAAATAAGTAAGCAATAATGGTAAAAAAAACAAAAGAAAATACATCCATTACTTCTACCACTACTACTCGTAAAAAAAGAGATCATGGTAAATCATGTTTAGTATGCCGGAAAAGAAAAATTAAATGTGATAAGACAAAGCCGGTATGTCTAGCTTGTGTCAAACATAAATCTGCCATGGATTGTACTTATAACAATACTAAATTTAAAACGGAAAATAAGTCAATAGGCATTAACACTGCTACTACTTCTACCATTCCTGTCAAGCATAACGTTGAGAATGATGATGGAACCACAACACATATTAAAATATCTACAAACAATAAAAATCTTGCAGTACCCGCACCCATATTTGATAACAATAATAATGTCGATAGTATTAATAACACCAACAAAAAAATATTTTCAAAAAGTTGTGCAAAGGGTACCACTTCAAAAAGTGGCATGAAAAATAACAGTACGGACAAAATAGGGTCTGCTATTTCATCGTCAGGATTCCTCAAAAGTTATGTTCCCAGTTCAAATGTGTTATTTACTACAGATTCAAACGGCAATGTCATGGAATACAACGAAAATAACGGCTCCACTGACAAAAATATACACGATAACGGATTGCCTGCTAATTCCCGGACTGTCGAAGACACCAGAAAAGTACTTGTAAGTTTTAATACGGACCAGAACCACAGAACTATTTCCAAAAAAGTTTTTAGAAGCGTTAGAAAACAAAGAATGTTGAAGGAATTCGTCGAGTTGAAAAATAGGTTTGACCTGTTAGAAAATCTACTATTAGCCTCCCTTCAAGAACAACAGGAAGAGGATGAAGAAGAAGAAGAAAAACAACAACAACAACAACGTCAACCCCATCCGGAATCAATAATTTATAATCAACCACAAATTCAACAGTCGATAGTGAGAAGTCAGTATAGCAGTTCTGCTAATACCCCCACCAACTGGAACGGTTTAACTGACAGTTGCGAAGATGATCCAGAATTATTTTTGGCTGACCCTCAATATGGATTAGCAGACCTTCCCAAAATGAACTTTTACGATGGGTATGAACAGGTTAGCGAGCTATGTAATAGATTAACGTTTTCGGGACCATTAGCCTTTATATCTGTTTGTAAAAGGGACCCATTTGCATTTGTATTAGTCACCATGATCACCAAAACAAGACACGAAATCGCAAGACGCTTTGAGACAAAAACACAAGAGAAATATGCTAGGCTAAGGGTGACTACTAGGTATATCACCCAACAATTCAATATTGATCCGAAAGTTAGTGTCCAATCGCCAATTAGCGTGACTCATAATAATAGTTTTAATAGTAGTACTGCAAATGAAAATGACAATGAGCATATTACCAATGATCCGCCATTAACTACCAGCGAATTATCTATCATTCCACCACATTCCACCACTAATAGTAACACCAATAGAAACAACAATTGTACAAAGAAAAAACAATATTCCATAAATACTGGCAAAGATATGCAAAATTCATTAAGTGTTGAAGACAACATACTGAATAAAAGAGATAATTTTACAACGAAGCAACGGAATGATTCTAATAGGGGGAATGTTACGACCTATAACACTAGATCAAAAAGAACAAATGATGATATTGATGATAAACTCATCGTTTCTAATAGAAAAAAAAATAAAACAACTGCAGAAGAGACTGTTATTACTGTGGACAAGGACAATACCAATAATTGCAAACAAAATAATGTTTCTGAAGAAGAAGAGGAAGAAGGAGAAGAAGAAGAAGAAGAAGAAGAAGGAGGGGCTTATAGAAATTATGGCAAGACAGATAATGTGAAGAGTCTTAACAACGAAGTAGATAGTACTCCTCAGCACAAGGAAGAAATTATGCTAAATAAAACAAACAGAACCGAATACAACAACGAAACAAATTCGATAATGTCTAGCGTAAACCAGACAGAGAGCCCCTATAGTGGGAAAAAAAATATTAACAACAGTAGTAATAATACTAATAAGGATAGTAACAACAACAATGTGCCTGATAACACATCGGATCTCCAAATTAAAGGCGAGGGTGGTAAAGTTGTGGAGACGGTTTTTGAACAAAAACTATTAGAAAATGAAGGCTTGGATGAAATGGATTCTATTTTCCAAGAGGGTAAGATTGCTAATAACCCATTGTCTGTGGAGAACCTAATAAATAAACACAACCATCTAGGGAATAGAAACAGATTAAACTCTGAACCACATTCACAAAATAGCAACAAAAATGATTTTTTTTCTACAAATATTTCTGGCAGATCAAATACTATTGCCACGTTAACCGCAAAAGACAACACTTTAAGAGATTCCTCAAACTCTTCCCAAAAAACATTAGCTGAGTTTAAAAGTAACTCCGCTCCAGATATAAAAATACTGAATACGAAATCTCAAAACTCGACAAACCCAATTACAAATATTCTTGCTTCCTCTAATACTAAAGGAATGCGGAAAAGTTTATCTGAGCACGGTGTTTTGACGGATAACGCCGATAATAGCATTTCAGGTTCTAGCAACAAACTTGCAGCTTACAATAACAGTGATAACTATGATGATAAAACGGCTAAAGGGAATACTTCGACTGGAAAAACACCCGATGAAGATCTATATTTGTGGAGAACATTAGATTCAGTCTTAACCGCGATACAAGAACAGAGCAATAATATCAGTACTAATGGAAATAGCCAAGCAGCGAGTTCATCTAAAACTGTTACTGAAAGGGTTCCGGAAATGATATTTGGTCAAAATAGTATCTCCAAGGGTAAACAAGAATTAGAGGTTTTAATGAGAATTAGATCTATTTTGCCCTCTTCAAAAATCATATGGATGCACATTGATAATTATTTTAGGTCCCCAATTCATGGGCTTTTCCCAATATTAAACGAAGATTGGTTTAGAGAGGTTATGCAGACAATTATTGGCCTAGATACATCGTCGGACCAACAACCCAAAGTCAATGCAGACAAAAGATTTGATATATCCAAGTTAGGATCACTGTTAATCGTATTAAGATTATCTTATATGTCATATCCCGAATCCATTGATCTGTGCAAGACTGAAGAAGAAAGGTTTATTATATCCCATCCAATTGACAAAGAATTTATTGACGTTGCTCAGATGTGTTTGAACCTTTTCAAGATGATGCGAAAGGGCGTTTTGCCAGTGTTGCACTGCGCCCTTTTATTGAGAGTTTATCGTCGGTTTGCTGAGGATGATGGCGACATCGTGGATGGTACAGATTCTGAAACATTTACTGGGCTATTGGTTAAAATTGCCACCTCCATTGGTTTAAACACAGATGTTGCTAAATCAAATTGGGTTAAAGATTATGCGATGTATGTTGACCAATGGAGAAAGTGCTGGTATATCATATATTTTTTTGATTTTTATGAGGCCTTAAATACAGGCAACACATTTTCTATTGATATCACCACGTTTGATACTAAATTGCCAGAGTATCAAATGGACCCAGCAACCGGAGAGTATCCAAATTTTGTGTTGAATCCACACCTGGATGACGTAGTTGTTTGTAACTTTCAGAAAAACTTCCAAATGACTTTAATTTGTAGAAATGTTTTAAATTCAATCACCAACAAAAGAAGCAAAGTTTCCTTAATTGAATTGCAATCTAACGTAAACAAATTGGATAATTTTATCAGAAGGGAATATGGCTCCAATTTGAAAATTATTGTTGACATGCCGATTACTGACTTGCCCAGCAGCGTTAAGAAGATTAATTGCTTTAAAACGTTTGTGGATTGTAATTCCTTAATTTTTATGGTTTACGTACATATGTTTATTCACATTGATAAACATATTGGAACATTGATTAAGAATAAGAATAACAATAATATTAATGTCAAGGAGTGCAATTACAATGATCCAAAAAATGATATTTCACAACATCTCATCAGATTGTTGCATCATTATCTAAAAAAATTTGTTGGCTTGTATGTGGAGATCGAACCAGTCTTGATACTATGTTATGATTCTACCAAAAAGGGTGAATCCAAAATTGAGGAGATTTTTGGGAAAAACTCAAAAAATTTGATTATCCAAAGCTGTGAATATATGGTAATTAGATTCATTCAAGGGTTGCACGTTTTACTTTCGAGATTACTACATTTGCATTACAATTACATAAATGTTCCAGACCAAAGAGTCAACTTTAAAGATCAGAAAAATTTTGATGAGATAATTCCGACCGTTGCTAAAATTATTGGTTGTGCTATTAGTAAGTTGGCCTATGTGAACAGTATTACACGTCTATTGAGCCAAAAATACTTCCAAGTTTGGAGAATGTCTAAGGGCAATCGTTTTATGTTTTCGTTATTGAGTGATGAAAAAAATAATATATTTGATAGGTCTTCAGAGATTAATAACGAACACAGACAGGATTTCTCCAATATACCCACTGCGCACGATTTGAATCCATTTAAAGCATTACCTTATTACAATACATTTCTTTATTACAGCCTGAAAGATTTTCAAGAAATTTTATCGATTTTGTCATCCGTCAAATGGAATATTTTTTCTAATGTCATGGAGCCCGCAGAAATCGAAGAAGCTTACAATTTTAGAGATGTAGATGTGAAATCGTTCATGAATATCGCCACAAAGAGAGCTAAGAATACTGATAGAAATAAGAAAACTAAAAAAAAAAGGGAAAAGAAAAATTCGAGCGGAAGTTCCGAACCTATTATTTCAACAAATATGGATAAAAATAATATTGATGGTCAAAGTATCGGGGGCGGAAAAAAACCTGATAAGGCTAATGGCGCTACTTCTTTTACAGGTATATCTTGCGATAATAAACCAGAAAGCCCCAGCCGTTCAACTTTTAACAATCTTACCAGCTCTTTCAGTGACCCTCATAGTAATTGTCCTCCTAAGATTGATGATGCTATCGAATCAGAAGATTTTGAGGGTAAGCAACAGGCAAAACAGAATGACTCTTCCTCTTCTATCACACCCACTACGGTTGAAACACAAATGAACTTGCCCATTGATGAAATTGACCAATTTTGGTTTAACACCGTACTAAATCAAACCAACAACAATTTATTTTGGTCAAAGGAGTCTGGTTTTACAGATAATTTACATCCTATTTTACAACAACAACAACAACAAGAACCGCGGGAAACTGAATCGATTTTCGATGAATGTATACCAGCTTCTGTCTCTAACGACGGGCAAAAATTTGAGCAAAGCATTGCTGAACTTCAAGAGGGAGATGTATCTTTGAAGCAATCGCCATCACAGCAACAACAAAAAACATTAAAAATTGGGAGTGAATTCCAATTTTCCGAGGATGGTATTAGAAAACCATTGCAATCAGTTAAATATTATCCATCAGAATCTGAACATGTTTCTGGTGGGGACAACCCTATTTATAAATACGATGCTACGGCTGGTGTTGGCTTAGACGAATTGTTTAATAATAAATACTTGCTAAGGGCCCATGTTTTACAAAAGATCCAGGACTTGAAAAATATTGCTATTGTGAATCCGCCGACTTACCATAGAGGACAAGCAACTAATATTGATGCTAAGGCGGATAATCCAAAAAAACGCAAGGCAGTTGTAAATGATAATAGTGTGTTAGATGATGATAACAAGATTAGTAAAAGCGCGACAAACGTCGACAGAGTTAATAATATTGATAGTAATGGTGATCAACGAACAAGCAATGGGCTTGTTACGGAACCAAACCCTACTACCTCTAACAATCATAGCATCGAAACACCAAGTAACGCTAATTATGGGAGATTTGATCCGACAATGCTACAAGATCTTTTTAACACTGACTTATTTTTCCCTAATCCAAACCCATATTTTGGTGATGATATATAGTTCTGTAACTTATTTATTTATTTATTTATTATTATGACTATTTATATATATCAATTAATTAATCAATTAATTAATTACTTAATTAAACTTAATTTAATTTAATTTAATTATTTTTTAAATAGTTTCCTTCCCCCTTTTGGACAAGTGTATATATACTCTATTGCAACTTATTTTCCAAATTACCCAATTGCTTCAAAACTGCAGATCTAGCAGTACCACCAATAGCGTCTCTTCTTTCAACACTTTGTTCAAAATTAAAAACATTAAATACATCTTCATTAAATCTGGCATCAATACCTTTAAATTGGTCCAAACTCAACTTGTCAATCCCACTTAAACCTAATTTTTCTGCGGAAGCTACACACTCACCACTAATATGATGGGTTTCTCTGAATGGAACACCTTTTCTGACCAAATAATCTGCTAAATCGGTAGCCAACATATCCATTGTCAAACTAGCTTCCATCTTCTCCTTGTTAACTTTCAAAGTGGAAATAACACCTGTGGCAATCAAGATAGAGTGCTCCACAGTAGTCATACAGTCAAATAACGGTTCTTTATCTTCTTGCATATCTTTATTATAGGTGGATGGAATTGATTTCATGCTCATCATAAATCCACACATTTCACCGAAAACTCTACCTGATTTCCCCCTCAATAATTCCAATGAATCAGGATTCTTTTTTTGGGGCATTAATGATGATCCAGTAGAATATGCATCACTTAAGGAAATGAAACCAAATTCGGCAGTAGAATAAATTATTAAATCTTCGGAAAAACGGGAAATATGATTCATAAACAGGGAAGACCAAAACATAATTTCTATAACAAAATCTCTGTCAGAAACTGCTGTCAAACTATTGCCAATTGGTTCAGCAAAACCTAAATTTTTACTTAAAAATTCACGATCAATCCCGTATGGATGACCAGCAAGAGCACCTGCACCTATAGGAGATTTATTCAATCTTTCAAGAACTTGAGTTAATCTAAGGTAGTCCTCAGTAAAGTAAGTGGCATAAGAACTCAACCAATGACTCCACCTAATGGGTTGGGCCCTTTGTAAATGTGTGTAACCAGGCATTAAAATATTGATTTCTTCTCTAGCTCTAGAAATAATAACGTTTATAAAATTTCTCAAAAATGGAATTAATTTTTTAGTCAAGATGTCTCTGCAATATAATCTCATATCTGTGGCAACTTGGTCATTACGGGATCTACCGGTATGAACTTTACCAGCAATGTTACGGCCGATAATTTCACCCAGTCTTCTTTCATTGGCAGTGTGTATATCTTCATCAGTGGCCTGATTGATTACAAAGGTACCATTGGCCCATTCAGCATCAATTTGTTCTAAACCTTGATGGATTTTGGCCAATTCTTGTTTAGTTAATAACCCAATCTTTTCTAAACCCGCTGTGTAAACTTTAGTACCCTCTAAATCGACGTGATACATAATTTTATCGTATGGCAATGAGGCATTGTATAAATTCATTAGTGGGTCTGTTTCACCTGTAAATCTACCACCCCATAATTTTTGTTTATTGGATTCCTGGTCGTTATTGGACATTTTCTTTAGCTGGACTAATACTGAGTTTTATTGTATTTATTTGATTTGGGTTTGGAGATAATATTTGAGACACCAAGAAGGAAATAGAAAAGTTAAAAAAGTTTTTTTTTTTTTTTTTTTTTTTTTTTTTTTTTTTTTGAAATAAATAAATTTGTTGATCTATTTATATATTCCTTGAGGTAGAGTGAGGAAAGGACAAAAATGAAAAAAGAAAAAAGAAAAATTCAAAAATAAAACAAAAAACAAGACAGAATATATAACCGTATACTTCAACTTATATAAATCTGAGTCATTAATCCATTGGGACTTCCCTTCAAATTTATAAAAGATAGCGTAAATTATGAATTGTTTGTAAGAGGAAAAATATAAATGGTTTCAAGCCCTTGGCGAAATTACCTGATAATTTTCTCTTTTCGGTCCAACTTGCCGATTTCTCGGTATATATTTTATAAAACCACAGTAATAAAAAGGAAAAACAAAAACAAAAAAAAAAAAATTGTTTTGCTAAAATTTCAACGATTAGAAAAATGTCAATAGTTCTAAACACATTTGGTTTGAAATCAAAACACTTTGTTTTTACCTTTACTTCACACATTAACCTTCAGAAACGGTAAATAAATAGAATTTACAAATATTATCAATCCCAAAATGAAGCCAATAACTGACTTTATCCAATGTCGTTTTTATAATTTGATAAAAGTCGAGAGTTCCACTTCACCTCCTTTTTTCTAATAACAAAATAAAAAAAAAAAAAAAAACACCTCTCTTCACGATGATGATAGTGATGCTGCTGTATTTATCTTTTTTACCTAGGTTAAGCTTAACATAAATAAACATATATACACATATTACTATTAAACTTTGTTTTTGGTTTTAATGGTAAACAAATGTTTCATCCATAGTGCAAATGGTACTTTGTACTTCAATAAATCCTCATTAACATCAACAGCTATATCATCCGACTCCTCATCTAGCATTATCAATATATCTCTAGCAATTATATATCCACGTACGAAAACCAAACAAGTGGCACAACAAATAAAACCTAATCCAGCAAAGACACCTGCATAGATATATTCAGATTTTCTGTGATTTTTTGAGGACAGAGGCTCATGGGTATTGTTTTGTTTTACAGCCAAACCAATGATTGGTGAAACGATTGCAGATGATGCAAGAAACATCCAGGACATACCAAAAGTAACACTTGCTTTTCGTAACCCTATCATTCTTGGTATGACAGCACCCATAAAACCCCAAATATATCCCATCAATCCACCACATAATATAGCATATGCATAGATTGTGGCTAAATTTCTGGCAGGAATCCACATTGCCAAAGTCAAAATACCACAGAGGTAATATACTATAATTCCTACACTTAAACAACCGAATTTATCACTAAAGAACCCCATTGCTGGCCTCAAGAAGAAGGCTCCAGTCGCAATCAACGCACTAGCTATAGATCCTTGATATGCTGAATACCCTAGTGACATTGTTGCATCTGCCAACTCGTACTGCACTACAACATAACCAAACATAGAGAAGATTAAAAATCCAACAAAAACCCAAAACACTCGAAACTCTAGAATTTGTTTATCAAATAACTTGAAAACAGGCTTAATATGTGCATTTCTAGTTCTAATCAAGACGGAACTGAGAACTAATAATACAAAACATATAATGGCTTGGGCTCTTAATGCCCACCTGACTGATTTTACTTGA
The DNA here is from genome assembly GCF_020623625.1 of Saccharomycodes ludwigii. Taxonomy (NCBI): domain Eukaryota; kingdom Fungi; phylum Ascomycota; class Saccharomycetes; order Saccharomycodales; family Saccharomycodaceae; genus Saccharomycodes; species Saccharomycodes ludwigii. The sequence continues at coordinate 879,634 of NC_060203.1, forward strand.
AGAATTTTTTGCATTGCTAGATTAAACATTACTCCACCAGCACCAGAGCCACCAACACCTAAACCCATTGCTAAACTTCTTTTTTTGTCGAACCATTGTGGTATCACAGGGGGGACGGGTGTGAAGGCAACCGCTAAACCAAACCCCATCAAAACGCCTTGTGTCAAATATATTTGCCATAATTTTGTAGAAAAGCTAGCCAACAACATGGCTGCTAGTTGTATACATGCCCCAATAAACATAACAACATTATTTCCTAGTAAACCAATTAGGTATGTGATAGCTGGTGCAAATAGCAAACCTGTTCCAAAAGCCAACCCACCTATTGCAGCGTAATCCAGATTGGTACCACTAAAAGTATTTTCTGTGACATAATTTGCTAAATATACTGCAAATCCTGCGTTCCCACCCCAACAACAAAAACTTGTTAGGAAACATACAACAACAATTACCCAACCATAACCACCGTCAGGAATAGCTGCACTCTTTTGACCTATTGCTTGTTCTTCACTAGAGTTATTAATTATTATTTCAAAATTTTTTTTTTCTGTGCTATCTGATTTTTGGTGGACATTATCTTGTCGGGTTTTATTTTCTTTTTGGCCCTTAGTTGCCCAACTTGGTTTTGTCTTTATAATATGTAACATTGCGCTTTTAACTATTAGATAACAAGAAACTTGTACCGTTTCCTGATTGATTATTTAATCAAAATCAACAACAACAACCAGAACAATAATGGTAATAATGAATAAAGAAAAACTGTCTTTGCCACTCTATTTTTTTTTTTTTTTTTTAAATGTTTCATTAGCCACTTATATATATTACAAACTAATTGCTTTAAACATCAAAATATCAAGAAATTGACTACTAAACCTTTTTCAATAATCAAGTGTCAAAATGATCATTTGAAACCTATTATTTTTGTAAGTTAATTCCGAGAATTTGTATATTAATTGTGAATAGTGAGGGGAAAAGAACATCTCTTATTACTGTAAATACGGAGGTAAATTAACCAAATGTCATAATTATTAGTTCATCGCTCTATCTTTTTTCCTGCCATTCCATTTTTATTTTACAAATTTCTCTTTTTCCGTTTAAATTGTTTTTTTTTTTTTTATATAACTGTGACTCTTATTATCTCCGCTAATATCCGATATGCTCATCGATTTTACAACGCAGCCTTAAACCAAATCCAACATGTAAATGTCTTGAATGAAAGTAATCATAACAAGATCAACTTAATTCCAACCAAGAGATATTGAATAATTGCACCCCTCCATTATAACTAACCATTTGAGATACCAACAACTTATACATTCGTACGGAGATAAAAAAAAAAAAAAAAGAAAAAAAAAATATGTTAATTAATTCATATTATATGTCTAAAATACAAGTGTAGCTAAAGGAGTATATTATTATTACATTTAGCGTTTAACAAGAATATTCTTTATTTTTCTTTTTCTTTTTTTTTTGAAGAAAAACGAAAGAAAAACGAAAGAAAAACAAAAGAAAAACAAAAGAAAAACGAAAGAAAAAAAGACAATGAGTAAATCATTAAGTAATAATATGTATATAGCTTAATTAAAACATCAACGATAATCATGGTTTACATCTACCACTGAAACGAGGATACAATGAACAATCCCTAACAGTATATCTTTGACATAACCACGCCAAAATACGTTCAGTACCAATACCATAACCACCGTGTGGAGCAGTACCATATTTTCTTTGATCCGTAAACCAGTAGTATGGTTCTGGGTTAATACCTTCTCTCTTGAAACCAGCCATCAACTCCTCCTCATCATCAATTCTCATAGAGCCACCAGTGATTTCACCAACGGTTGGCATCAAAACATCAACGGATTCAGTAACACGTGGATCATCAATGCATTTCTTCATATAGAAGGACTTGATTTCAACTGGAAATTTAATCAACAAAATTGGAACACCAATAGTATCCGTCATCTTACGTTCAGCAGCTTCAGCAATATCATCACCAAACTTGAATTCCTCATTTTCTTCATTCTTAATACCATGTTCCTGTAACCACTTAATGGCGTCTTTATACTCCAATCTCATAAATGGAGACTTTGGAGCCTTAAAGTCTGGGTTCAACTGTTTAATTAATGGCCCAGCAACTGGATCTTCCAAAACATAATGAATAGCAGTAACAATTAATTTTTCAATGTGTGATAGCAACTCGTCAAATGTTAGGAAACATAATTCAGCCTCAATGTGAGTATACTCACTCAAATGTCTTCTTGTATGTGATTTTTCAGCTCTAAAAGACTCTTGAATAGCATAAACATCACCCAAACTTGGTAAACAAGTTTCCAAATATAATTGGGAAGATTGTGTTAAAAATGATTCTTCACCATAGTAGTCTAACTTGAACAAAGTGGAACCACCTTCAACTTGAGTTTGGACCATGCATGGTGGGGTAACTTCGGTTATACCCTCTTCGTCATAAAACCTACGAACAGACCTTAACAACGAGGCACGGACCTTCATAACTGCGCTTAATGTTTCACCTCTCAACATTAAATGACGCTGGTCCAATAAAAGAGAAGGGTCAGCGTTTTCTTGAACTTTGTTTGTAAAACTTTCGTCTCCGCTTGGAGCCAATCCAATTAAAGTAAAGTAATCAACAGATAATTCAACACCCCCTGGTGCAGATTTACCTTCTGGTAACTTTTTAATGGTACCGTAGAGGGAAACGGTACTCTCCAACGTTAGGTTGGCAGAAGCTTTAGCACAGTCACCCGTTAAGACACATTGTAAGTAACCAGTACCATCTCTTAAAACAAGAAAACACAAGGATTTCTTGTTACGTAATCTATGAACCCAACCTGAAATTTTGACTCTTTCGTCAATAGCATTATAACTTTTAATGATCTTAAAAGGTTTTGCCTTTGGTAAAGATTTATCTTCTTTTAATTGGTTAAAATCTAAAGCTTCTAATTTCTTGGTAACTTGCTCAGTTGCAGAGGCAGCTTTAATAGCCTTTTTTTTTAGACCTTCACAGCCTTTACGGGCTTTCTTTAAAGCACTAGCAGTAATTGGGAAGTAATCTGGTCCAGCTTCTGGGGTTTCTTCATTTTTCTTAAAAACTAGTAACTCTGGTTCTTTGTTAGTAGTAGCTTCTAAAGACTTTTCAACAACACTGAATAAAGCATAAGCTGGTGTTTTGAATGGTAACTCTTTGGAGCCATTATTTTTCTTGGTGTCATCAATACCAACTTGTTCATTGATATATAATTTGGAAGTCATTTCTGCGGATATCCCTGTAGATATTTCTTATGAGTAGTGAGTGTATAGGTTAATAGATATCAATAAAATGTGTATGTTGTAAAAAAAAAAAAAAAAAATAAAAAGTTAGAAAGATACAAACAGAAGTAAAAAAAAATTTTTTTTTTTTTTTTTTTTTTTAAATCTAAATTTAAAAAGTCATTGTAAAAAGCTTTTAAAACTTGGAAAGAAAAATATTGAAAAATTTTTTTGGACCAAAAAAAAAAAAAAAAAAAAAAAAAAATATTTTCAAATATATCAAACAAGATTATTAAAAATACTACGAGGATTATATCGTACTTAAGAACGGTATTAATAACAATAATACCTCAGTACTTATTGGTACATAAATATATAATATGAAGTACAATAGGCAAAAATGCACTCCACTTCTTCCTTTCTTTTTTTATCAGTATTATTATTATTATCAATATTAGCAGTAGTAATAGTATTGCTTTATTTTTACTTTATTAATCATACTTAACGTAACTAATACTCAACTCTAAACCACCATAAACATATTTATTTAATCTAGTTATACATATTTCAGCACTATCAACATCTTCGTATTGAATGACAGCATCCCCGGTTGGTTCATTTCTTTCATTGTATTTCAATTCAGCTCTGTTAACTTTCCCAATGGTTTCAAATAAATCATACAAGTCAGTGGTAGCAGTGGATGACGGTAAATTTTGAATGTACAGAGTATCGCTCTTCTCACCGTTTGGACCAGCTTTAGCAGTAAATTCAGTGTTTTCATTTTTAAAAGGTCTATTGTTATTGTTTGATTCATCACCCATATCATCAGCACCAACAGCACCCTTAACAGTACCAATATCATTGTTGATATTGCCAGCATCTTGCATTAACAGGTCACCATCGCTGTTAGAATTCTGGTAATTCCTTGATCTATTTCTATCATATCCTCCATTATTGTTAAATGCATAATCATCATCATTGCCGTCACTATTATTCCAACCATATTTCCCTTTATGTACATCTAGCCTTCTGCCTTCCATCTCGTAACCATTATATCTATGTATGGCATCTTCTGCTTCCTCTCTAGTATAGTAGTACACTGTTCCAAACCCCCTAGACCTTCCTTGATTGTCCAAATTAACATCTGCTCTGGTAACATTCCCACATTCCTTGAACATGTCTTTTAAGGCCTGCCAATTTATACTGTAGGGCAAATTGGCAACAAATAATTCAAAGCCATTGCTATTAGGATTACGACTAATATTACTTTTAGTATTGTTATTATTTCTATAATCAGGATAAACATTATAATCGTTGTTGTAATTAGAATTGTCATCATAATGTTCTCTTGAGTTCGATAGGGATGGTGGTGGCGGATTATCTTCTCTCACAAATATTTCACGATCCATAAAAACTGAACGGTCAAAATTTTTAATTGCGTCCGAAACTAAATCTCTGCTATCAAATTCAACAGTTCCCATACCCCTATGACGACCACGGTTTGTAATAATATCTGCACGAATAACTTTCCCAAGCTTAGAAAAATGCTCTTCCAAGTCACGCCCCGTACAGTCATAAGGAAGATTTCCAACAAAAACACTGTTTTCATAGTTTCTATTCATTTTATCTTCATAAGACGCACCTTCCACTAGCGGTGGTGCATCTCTATCGTTGAATCTGGATCTGGTTCCACGATTAAATCTACCTCTTCCTCTATCTCTGTTTCCATCATCTCTTCTTCTTCTTCCCCCCATTCTTCTTCTGTCTTCAAATTGATTGTCATCACCACTTCCCCTTCCTCTAGAATCGTATCTATCGTTATGATACCTGTCTCCTCTGCCTCTGGATCTATTACCAAATCCATTGTTTGATCCTCTTCTAACGTCTCTTCTATTGTTGCGATAATTGTTGCTGTTACCGGTATTGTTGTCATCATCATCATAATAGTTACGACGAGCTGGTGAACGAGACCTAGAACGTTCGTAATCCCTACTATATCTTCTTTCACCTTCCATTATGTTTATTTGTATGTGTACAGTTGATGGAGATACGTTACACTAGTGATGTTAGGTTGAAGTGGAAGAGTAATAGACGAAAAAAAAAAAAGAAAAAAAAAAGTGTTATGTTTTGTTAATTAAATAAGTGAATAGGTGAATAAATAAATAAATAAAATAAATAAATAAATAAATAAAAAAAGAAGGAAAAGAAGGAAAAAAAAAAAAAAAAAAAAAAAAAAAAATATAAACAATTAAAAAAAAATTTTTTTTATAAAGAAAATTTTAATTCGTTGGTAAGAAAAAAAGAAAAAGAAAGAAAAAAAAGAAAAAATTGGAAAAAAAAAAAAAAAGTAAAGCGAATTTTACAATTTTCGTAGTCATCCAACTCCTTACAAACAAACGCAGAGCGCGCCATTTTCTCGTCCAGGGAGAAAAACAAAAATAAAACTAAGACGCGACGAGGAAAAACATACACAGTTAAAATCTATAATAAACTATCTTTTTTTTTTATACTTTTTATTCACTTCTAAAATGGTTACAAGTTCCATTTATCTTACAGATGATGTCTATCAGGATATGGTAATACCAACCTTCTTTCTACTAAGGTTTCTTTATTGACTTCTTCTTCCCCTTCAAACCTTAACCTACACATCACACCATTATAACCATCATTTATTACACCCAAAACCTCTGCTGGATAAAACGTTGTTGTTTCAGGATATCTAGCCAAAACTTTTTTATTTTTGGGATAATTGCGTAGTGAACCGTTTTTACTTTTACTAATATCTGGTATCAATATAATTTCTTTCCAAGTACAACGGTACACTCTTCCCTTATTGCCAAACTCATCTGGCTCAGGGTCTCTAACCTCAAACTTTGTACCATCAGCACTAATTTTAACAACTTCACATTGAAACCAGTCTGTAATCGGTGAATTTTTCTTACTTGGTTTATAACCCACTTGCGATCCTAATACTATTGGTTCTTTGGGATTATATTCACTAATCCAGTATCTCCTACCCGTTCTAGTATTTGTGTTTGCAAAATCTAACGCATTATGAACATTAGTAACACCATTAATAGTTTTACTGCCATTATTATTATTAGTATTATTTTTCATATCTGCATTTTCGTGACTGATTTTAGTGTCATCTTTGTTTTTTACCGTACTGCTGCCTGTGTTATTACTTAATGGTGGTAACTTTTCAATTTTACCTGACTTAGTTCTTGTAATGCCTCTTCTACTGCCATACCTAGATGGTATTGGGTTGAAATTATTGCTAGTATTTGTGTTACTTATATTATTACTGGAAGTGTTAACGAGCACAGCATCAGTTTTTGCACCGTTACCCTCGATTATTTCGTCATTATTCTTGGTACTGATATCCCTTGGATGATTATTACTACAAGAAATTATATCATTTAAGTTTTCCAATACTTCGTTTAATATTCTCTTACTTCTTACTATATTCTCTTTATGTTCTAAATAATAACCTTTGTTTTGATTCTTTTGATAGTCAAAAGGTATAACTTCATTAGCATTATATATATCTTGTAAAGAGGATATTACTATATCCCATTTGTCACTGTTAGTGTCAATGGTATTATTCTTGATGGTACTCATATTTTTTTTTAATATATATTTATTTTTTTTTTTTTTTTTTTTTTTTTTTTGATAATTATTAATAAATGAATATGTTTATTTCGGAATTATTGTTAAACATTGATCAAAAAAAAAAAAAAAAAAATAAATAAATAAATAAATATAACCAAGACGTTTTTTTTTATTCTTTATTTTAATATAAATCGCACCACACCCTAAAAAAAAAAAAAAAAAAAAAGTGCATCAATTCGGATATCGGATGAGACACACTTCGGCAAAAATAAAACCAATGATCTATCAACGTAGCAACAGCAAAAATAAAAAAAAAAACAAAAATATATAAATATATATATATAATTTTGCAATCCATAAAATAATCACCCAACATAAACAATAACACCTTATGTCATATAATAGACAAAACAAATCTTTTGAACAAGTCAATTTTTAATCTTGGTCTTACCTTCGCCAGGAATACCAGTTAAAATCAATTGACCGTCAGTCAATTGCTCACATTCTATCATTAAATCTAAAATGCCTTCGATTAAAACAGGAAATTCTCCATGTATAAACAACTCTTGTAAACATTTACCAAATATTTTATTATTAACTATTTGAATTTCACTATTATCCAATGGGAATTCAACTTTCAAACCTAATCCATCATGCTTGTCAGCCAATTGTCTTGTGGTACAATCTTCCCAAACATTCAAATTCAAATTCATAAAGTGCTGGTGTTGTGTATCAAAAATACGTGTTGTGCCTTTTAGTTTCCTAATGTTCACTTCAAAATCTTTACTTATATAGCCAATTGCAACATTAGCAAAAGCATTCCCGGTTATAGAATATTGACCTCTATTTTTGTCATTTCCCGGTGGGGGATTTCTGATTATACGTAAATTATTGGAGACTCCAACGTTTTCAATAATATCCGAAGAATTCAAGGAAAAATTTAAATTCAATGGGAAAACATTGTGCGGGGAAAGTGAAGGATATACACCTAGTTGCAAGGGCTCGGTGGCATTGAAGATATTCGCTAATAACTTCGACATTGGTGTTATAACGTCTTCTTCATTGGAATCACATACTTTTAAAAGTAAACTTGGTGGCAAGTTTCCCTTAACTTGCCCAGTAATAAATCCTTTGGCGTCGCGTGGACCCGTAGCGTCATAATCTGTAGGTTCTGTTTCAAAGCTGATTTTAAAAAATGATTCACTGCTATTTTCATCTTCATTTTCTAGATTAATTGTTAAGTTGCCATCACAATCGGGGAAAACTGGTGCCCAGCACATCCCATCTAACACAGAATTGGCTATCCCCCATATATCATTATCACCGCTAGTTATATTATCCGAGATAATATCCGATGGTATATTAAATCCAAGTTTCATTAAAAACCCAGGCACATCTTTATCAGGTAGACGACTAAGTTCCAAGTTATCAAACTGTATACTACTTTCTAAAAATTCATGATGTCTGAGTAGATCTATCAACTTCCCCCCTAGTCTAGTATCATCGTTTGTATGATTATTTGGAATAAATTTTGACCAATCAAAATAATCTATCCGTAAATTTTTCAATAATGGAAGTTTAAAAAGTGCATTGCTGTTCCTGTTTCTATTATCTTTGTTATTGTTAATAAATGGTATGAGGAAAAGATTTTTCCAAATATTCAAATTCAAAGTACTCCATATCTCCAAATCGTTCTGTTCACCATTACTTATTTTCTTCAGTACTTTAAAAAGATTTTTCCAGTCAGGTTTCAAAACCATTGGAATAGTTAATGTTGTAATATCGTTGTTTTTAACGCTAAAACAAAGAGTTTTATTGATTCTTACTTCACCGAGATGTACGTCCAGGCTTTTTTCAAATAAAATAATATCATCAACATCAAGACAAACATTCTTCACCAAGTAGTTGGCCCCAAATAATAGCAACTTATCCGTTCTGTTTTTATTACTAATTTCCTCAGGTAACTGTTGATAATTGAATGATAGGTTTGCATTCACTTCTAATTCAAAAGTTTTGATTTTATCGACTAAGTGCCATTGCATGTTGTTTATCTTTATATCAGTACTGTTAGAAATGTATTCATCTATGTGAAAACCATCATCAGTTGAGGTACTGTTATCGCTATTTTTACCATTTTTGATACCGTCGTTTATACTCTTGTATGCAGGATATATGAATACAATTGCTATAAAGAGTAAGGATACAAATAAAAGTACCAAGATCATCAAGGTGAGTATTTTAACAATGCGTTTTAAGGAAAATGGATGAGTTTTATTTTTGTTGATAATTCTTGTGAATGCGGCAGTACTATCTTGGTTGTGGTTATTGTTAGCGTTGAATACCAGACCATCACTTTCTTCATCTGTTACTGTTGGTATTGTTAATTCACCATAATTTGTATTATTATTAACATTATTATTTTTTGAAAAGCTTTCATAAAAAGTAGTATTGTTATTTGGTTTAGAAGTAGCAATATTAGTTTTTAATAACAGACTCTGATCGTTTTCTGTCATGAATGCTTTTTATTTTTATTTTTATTTTTATTTTTATTTTTGTTTTTGTTTTTCTTTTCCTTAATTAAAAAAAAGATATTTTAATTGCTTACTCTTAGTTATTAAGTTGTAGCTAACAAGATATGATATGACCGTTAATAGAATAGGAATGATAAATATAAGGGGGATAAGAATTCATTATTAAAGATAGAGGCAAATATACAGCTAAAAATAATGATTTTTGATCGTGATGCTCATCAAGAACAACAGAACGATGCATTACAAATTTGACGTAGAGTACGCTCTAATAATTATTTGACATAAATGTACCTTTTTTTTCTTTTCTTTTCTTTTCTTTTCTTTTTTCTATCCAAATAATCGCCTTTTTTTTCCTTTCTAGCCAAATAGTCGCTCTTTTTTTTTTTCCCTTTTTTTTTCTTTTCTTTTCTTTTCTCTTTTCTTTTTCTATTTTATTTTATCAACTCAAACAAAATAAAAAAAAAACAAAAAAGCTGTTAGACCTTCAAGTTAATTACTTCTTCTTTCTGTTATTGAATATTTACTTTTCTTTTTTTTTTAATTTTTTTCATTTTTTTTTTTCATTTTTTTTTTTCTTTTTTTTCCAAACTTTGTTTAAACCTGTATCCATGTATATCACTACGACAATTAGCATTTCTTGGAAAATAGTTTAAATAAATAATCAAACTAATAATGCTATATTTAATTGGATTGGGACTAGCTTACCCAGAAGATATTACAGTTCGTGGTTTAAATGCAGTGAAGAAATGTTCCAGAGTTTATCTTGAACATTATACCTCAATATTAATGAATTCTACCCAGGAAGAATTGGAAACATTTTATGAGAAAAAGGTTACTTTGGCAGATAGAGAAATGGTTGAAAGTGGTTGTGAAGAAATCATGGCAGATGCAGACAAGTTAGATGTAGCATTTTTGGTAGTAGGTGATGTTTTCGGTGCTACTACTCATACTGATTTGGTTTTAAGATGTAAACAACGCAACATTCCAGTCGAAGTAATTCATAATGCCAGCATTATGAATGCGGCTGGTGCATGTGGACTACAATTGTATAATTTTGGACAAACCATATCTATGGTTTTCTTTACTGATTCCTGGAAACCGGATTCATGGTATGATAAAGTCCTTGAAAATAGAAAAATTGGTTTGCATACATTGGTTTTATTAGACATCAAAGTCAAAGAGCCTAATTTGGAAAGCATGGCTAGAGGTAGGATTGTATACGAACCACCACGCTATATGAGTATCGCCCAATGTTGCAAGCAATTATTGGAAGTCGAAGAAACGAGAAGTCTAGAGGCTTACACACCAAACACACCATGTGTTGCTATTAGTAGACTAGGATCTAACAAGCAGAAATTTAAAAGTGGTACGATTAAGGAATTGAGTGAATATGATTCTGGTGAACCCTTACACTCGTTAGTTATTCTTGGTAGACAAGTGCACGAGCTAGAATTGGAATATTTATTGGAGTTTACTGATAACAAGGAGAGTTTTATAAAAAATGTTAAGGCTGATCAAGAATATTTTAAACCGGCCCCATGGGTTCCACCTAATCAAGATGATGACTGTTGATTTACTTAAAAAAAAAAAGGGAAAAAAAATAAGGATATGAGAGGTGGTTTGTTAATAGTACTATTGATTCTGCAGAAATAACTTCGCAAAGCTTATTCATCGAGCCAATATACTCATATGTACTAACAAATGAATAAATAAAAGACATGTCACCGCTATATACATATGTATTTTTTTTTTTTTTTTTTTGACACCTGTGTTATTCATAACAAGTATAATATTAATAATAAGAAATATTGAAATGATTCAAAATAGATGTAAATAGCCACTTCTTTGCCCTTAGTACCTTTGAAGCTAATGCTAATATTAAAAATGGTATGCATGCTTTCTTTCTTTCTTTTTGTTTCTTTCGAGGATGATGGCATTTGATGATTAAACCAAGAAAAAAAATTAAAAATTAAAAAATAAAAATTAATGCACGGGCTATTTTATAATTCCCGGATTGTTTGGAAGTTCGGTTTTTTATGGAAAAAAAGAAAAAAAGAAAAAAAGAAAAAAAGAAAAAAAGAAAAAAATTTTTTTTTTTTACATCCAGCGCATTTTTTTAAAAAAAAAGATTCATCCTTTTAAAATCTAACCAAATAAAGAAAAGGGGGAAAAAAAAAAGAAAAAAAAATTACATAGTATAATATTCACCTTGCAAAACACAAAGATAAAGATCGATAACCTTATTTTACAAAATGATTGACGTCAAATATATGTTTTTATTAAGTAGACAAGGTAAAGTAAGATTAATTAAATGGTATGACGTATTCACACATAAAGAAAAACAAAGGATTTTAAAGGATATTAGTACTCTTGTGCTATCACGTAAAGCTAAAATGTGTAATATAATAGAATATAATAATACAACCGAAGCTACAACAACAACAACTAGCACTGTTGCTACATCAACAAACACAGCTATAGCAGCCACAACTGGCACCAATAATTCTGGGTCTAGCGGCCATAAAGTTATATATAAACGATATGCCAGTTTATTTTTCATTTGTGGAATTGATGAAAATTCCAATGAATTATTGACTTTAGAAATGATCCATAGATATGTTGAGACATTGGATAAATATTTTGGGAACGTTTGTGAATTAGATATTATCTTTAACTTCTCTAAGGCTTATTATGTACTGAATGAAATGTTTGGCTGCACTGGTGCGTTAATGGAAAGTAGTAAAAAAGATATTCTACATAACATTTCTTTGATGGATTCGATAGAAAGCAGTGACAATCTAAGTTCTGTATTAAGTTAGAATATGTATATATAGTTATTTATAGTTATTGGGGTACTAATGTTTCACTAGCGTATATATTTTATTTTTTATCTGATAAACAGCTAGCATCACTTTCATTCTTCCTCTTAGTTAATTATTTATATAATAGTTTGAAAAAATCAGCATCCCCCATTGGACCAACGCCTTTGACGTTATGCTTGGATTTATTCAAAGCTACATCTATCAACTCATTATACATAATACCAAAAACAAATGGAGTATCATCATGTTCTTCCATATCACTAGCCAAACCTTTGTACATCACATTACTTTTGCTACATGGGTGCTTTTCTTTATACAATACAACGTAACGCCTAATAAAATTCTGTCTATCCCTTTTAGTCAATTCATTCCATCTCCTATAACCAACTAACTGAGGAATGGTGTTATGAAACTGTCTTACCATGAAAACATTAGTGGGAAAGACCAATATTCTTGAGATATTTATGTTAGCTTGAGATAATAATGGAGACAAAGTTCGTAATTTCATTTTTTTTTTTTTTTTTTTTTTTTTTTTTTTAAGGAATGTTATCTTTTTCCTAATTTTATTCCAAGCGTGTATATCGCTTTATTTGTAAATTTGTATATTGGTAATTATATTAAAATTACTAAAATGTTATGTAATAGAAGTGAAGATAGGAAATAATTTCTAAACCCAAAAAGTATCAAAATTTGACGTATTGAAGTCTTTGGTAGTTTAAGATTAAAAATTAGAATTAAATCATAATATCAATAACTTTATAAAATCTTAAGTACTTTTATTTTTGTCTTTTCCGGAAAATCATCTGTATTATACCCTTTAATTAAAGTTTATATTCCGTCGCTCTGTAAAACTCGCCCTCGTACTCCCCTCGCCCTCGCACTCCCCTTTCCAAGTTAAACAGAAATAAAAAAAGTCATTTAAATATTAAATCCAAATATATATATATAAACTCATTTCTGAAAGAAACAATGCCAGATATGTGTTTTATCAACCATATACAATGGCGAATCCGCTTTACTTTTACCATTGCTATAAAGTCCTTTATTTTTTTTATTGTTGCTATTATCTAATACCGCAGGTAACTTAGTGTTTTTATCATTCAGTGACGTTTCTACATTATAATACTGCTGTTCTAAGTTGTATTTGTATTTTATAATGCTTTCTTCAACAGACTCCTTGATCATGAATTGCCAGACAAATGTATTATATTTTTGACCAAAACGAGAAACCCTATTGATAGCCTGCAATTCATCGCTTCTATTTAAAATCGGTTCAACCAGAAAAATATTTGTTGCATTCACTAAAGTTAGCCCACTCACTTGTCTTTTAGAATCTAACAACAAACAAGATATGGTGCTATCCTTTCTGAACAATTCTACCAACTTGTTGAATACCTTGCTGCTGACCGCAGAAACATTACGATGATTAATTGAATTGAAACTTAAAATGTGGGATAAGCAATCTAAAAATGTAACATTATGCGAATAAATTAAAATTTGCGGTGGTGGTATATTTCCATCAGCGGTACAAGTGTTATTTTCATAATTTAATAATAGGTATGTAACCATTTTAACAATAGCATCTAATTTTGTTCCAAATCTTTGTTTTATGTTGAGATTCAATATTTCAGGTAAATTTTTAAATTTCATATATCCACCAAAATAAAAATCCTGAGATTTCGCATTGCTATTGTCTAGGGTATTTTCTGCATTTGGCCTATCATGTAACTCACGGGACTGTCCATTTAAGTTATCTGCAATGCTATTGTTACACTTTTCCTCAACTTGAAATTTAAATTTATAGATTTCCTCTAAAACTGTCGTTTGTTTGCACATAGGACAAGTAGAATGGTGTCTTAGCCAACTCTCTGCACATTCTTGACAGAAAAAATGACCACATTTTAAAATAGCACCAAGTTTAATAGAGCCAAAGCATATACTACACTTAAACTTTTTGCCATTGTCAGTGATTTCAGTTTTTATTTTTTGCAATGTGTTTAAATATTTACACCTGGCTCTCAAATTATTAATCTTAGTTGTATTTTTTTTAACTATTTCATCACTTTTTTTGACGTTCATTTTGATTTTTGCTTGCATCCTCTCATCCAATTCAACAATGCTCACCAAACTATCTGAAATTTTTTGTAAATGCTTATAATATTCAACCTTGGCATTGTACACGGTATTTAAGGATTTGATATAATTTTTCAACTTTTGTACATCTTGCATTAGTGCAGGTAGTTCCTTAGAATACGAAAACAAGTAAGTCTCAAAATCGCTTTCTGTAGCAATATTACTATCATCGATATTATTATCAGTAGTGGTGGTATTTAATGTCACTTTTTTTATCATTTTAACGTTTTGTAGTTTTAAATAGGTTTGTTTCAATGATTCACCTTCCAATAAAGGCAATGTTTTTAGCATTTCTCTATGCAATTTGGATCTTTGTTGGATAATGTCTGCACGTAGCATATTTTTACTATTCGCTAGTGAAGTGACACCATTATTTTCAGTAGATAGTATATTTATTCTATTGGCTAGTATCTTTTCCACACAATCAAACAATGCAAATACCTTGTCTTGCATATCCAACGAATTTTCATATTCTTTGGCCTTTTCATCGTCAGTGTTTGCACTTTCATTTGCACTTTCATTTTCATTTTCATTTGCACTTTCATTTTCATTTTCAATGAATATGATTGGATGTGCTAAGAGATCTTTAACCTCTTTTAGATACTTATTCACCATAATAGCTTGTTTATCCAAAACATCGTAGATAAGACACAATGTTTTGAAAATATTAAAAGTGGTTACATTTGATGAAAAATCTTTTTTATGCTGCGAAGGGAATAGAGTCAATGGTAACTCATAGATAATATTATTATTTT
Organism: Saccharomycodes ludwigii; assembly: GCF_020623625.1. Taxonomy (NCBI): domain Eukaryota; kingdom Fungi; phylum Ascomycota; class Saccharomycetes; order Saccharomycodales; family Saccharomycodaceae; genus Saccharomycodes; species Saccharomycodes ludwigii. The sequence continues at coordinate 894,757 of NC_060203.1, forward strand.
TAGTAATAAAGGCGGGGTCATCGATATTTTTCTGTTCTTCAACAACTTTATCTATTTTTTCCTTCAAAATTTCTCTTCTTATTAGCTCTGCCTTTTCGTAATACATTTTTTCAAAATTTTGGTACTTATAAATAATTGACATCAAATCTTTATCATTAAAAATAGAATCACCGCTAGTGTTTTTATTGTTTACATCATTAAATTCTTCAAGTTTTTTACTCCCCAGATAGTAATAGGCTGTAGCTATGAAAAAGTAGCATTGGTGTAACTGTTCTTTAAAATCCCCCAAAAGCTCTTGATCCGTATTGTTATTATTATTGTCATTGTTAGTAGTAGTAGTAGTAGTAGTAGTAGTAGTAGTAGTAGTAGTAGTAGTAGTAGTAGTAGTAGTAGCAGTACTGCTACTACCACCAGCAATATTAAGTTTCAAAATTTGTTCAAGTATTTTTTTAAAAATCTGTATTGCCATAACGGGCTTATTTTCAAGCTCCAACATAATTTTACCCTTTTGTATTTGCACTAAAAAATTAGCTCTCAACAAGGATTGTATTTTTTTACTAACAGCTGCCTTCATTATATCCAAAATATCATCCATATAATTCATATCTAGTAACTCATCATGATCTTCTTTGATATTGATGCCACTCTTGGTTTTAAGTAACGTTTTTTTCTTGGTTAGATTAATCAATCCCATCTGACACTCATTAAGTAATAAAGACAACCACTTATTCATAGTCATTAAATCAACCATCTGATCGTTACTATTACTACGAGTGCTATTACCATTATTGTCATAACCAGCCTCGTTTAAAAACTTTGTCCAACAACTTGTATAATGGTCTTGTTCAATTGGTCCTAAAGCTAATGGTATCAAATACTGATATTGTTTCGGAATATTTATTTGATCAGATACATTTAGTTTAGTATGCCTGATACATAAGTCGTTATCAATGAAAAATTGGGTCAATTCGGCGCATATAGGATACTGCAATTTAAGCATTTTATTAATTAAGTTGGGCGAATCCATAAAGGGGTTAAATTGCAAATAAGATAAAATCATTGCCAAATCCTTGGCAATGGTGCCAGCCCCAGCGTTAGCCCTATCGTTGTTGCCGATATGCGTAACTTTTGTTATAGTGGATACTGGAGTGCCCGAACTGCCCCAAGTGTGAACTCTTGATATTTCATTGCAACATCTAATAATATTTCCAGTTAAAGATCTGCCCAACATTTGGACTTCGTCTAATACAATTCTCCAAAAGTTAATTAGGGCTAAGGGTGATGAATAGTCATATTTTATATCATGCCTTTTCTTATCATTTGTTTTAACAGTGTCGCTATAATTATGCACGTTTCTGTTTCTATGTGTGGCAAAGTTTGTATAATGAACCTCTGAAGATAGAACAGAATATGAAGTAATAATTATATCATATTCCAGTAACTTTAATGAAATATCGTTTGCACTTAGTTTATCCTTATCAAAAGTTCTAGAAAGTTGTTTAAACCCTGGATAGTGATAAATGGAAAGTGTGTTGTTATAACTATGGTCCTCAATTTCATCAATCCATTGATTCAAAATACTATCAGGGCACACAATTAATGTAGTTTTAGCTTTATGTAAATTACTTTTACTAGGGCCGGTAACCCGAGAATTCCTCTTATTCAATAAAATTAAGGATAATATTTCAATTGTTTTACCCAACCCCATTTCTTCAGATAACAAACCTTGTGCACCATGTGGTACTTCAGCATCGACTTTGTTTGAATTGTGAATAGTTGAACATGATTCATTGTATTCTTTAAAAAAAGCCAATCCTTGATCGTAAGATAAAAGATAATTTGTATATTTATTCCAATATCCAATATTAGGGATGTCCACATAACCAAAACACAAGTTCCTATTTAAGTAACTCAAAATTGCATTCTTGTCTATCTTGTCGTCGTTAACTGATGTGCTATATAGTTCCTTGTTTAACATCCACAAAACCGTCTCCTTTTGGAAAGGATATAGTTCTAACGGCTTGATTTTATTAAAATCGATATTAGACTCGTTAATTTTTTTTATTTTTTTAGTAATATTTTTTGTATACTCAATAACTTTCATCTCAAACGACTCTCTTGAACCAGCAAACGTGATATCGGTTACAGGATGAACAGTATCAAATATATAAGTGTTGAAAATTTTTTGAGTATCTTTTGTAAAAGCGTTAAAATCATTTTCTCTATAACTTAAATATATATCTATTATCAGCGTCCAATTATTGCGTTGCTTTACGTTAATTTTAATCAAAGAATTCACAGATAAATCTTTATATTTTGCTGCACGTATGATGTTATTAGGATCCATATTACCAACAAAAGTTGTGATTTTTCTTTTTTTCCTTCCTCTCCTTGTAGCAGTGTTGCTAATTCTAGAGATAGCAGATCCGGGATGTTGTTGCTTTTGTTTTCTTAGTCCTGTTTTATTTCTAAGTAAATCTATCATAGAAGTAACAGAAGAACTTAATTGATCCAAGGAGAAAGTCAAAATTGGAGATATATGACCATCATCTTCATTATAGAAGACTTTTAAATTCGATTCGGAGACATCTACATGTGCATTATTGTAGGTGGCATTACACTCAATATCATTTTTATTCCCATGTGTATTTAATTCATGCTTAAATATTAGTTGATAAACTAATTTTTTATCAGATTTAGTTTTGCCACAATTACTAGAGGTATAGTGCTCAGTAAGATTTTTATTTTTATTTTGAAGATTTTGGTTTGTAATTGGACCAAGGGGTGGTATATTTAAAGAAAGATCATAATCCGATATATTTATAATTAATTTTTTATTATTGGTATTATAATCCATATTATAGTTTGTTACTTTTAACTGTGATAATTATAGTTTCCGATTTGTATTTCAAAAAGAAATATATATACATATATGGGGGTATTGATGAGGGGGAAGTTTTCCTTTTTTGTTGTTCACTTTTCCATACAAATTTGAAAATAGTTATTTTTTTTTTTTTTTTTTTTCTTTTTTTTAACATAGTAAGGATAATAAAAGAATAGGAAGATAGTTTAATACAAGGTAATAAATTCATAAATTCAATGCTCAGTTTGATTACAGTGATTAGATGAATTATTAGTCCAGTAACCGCTAAGTGCGATAATTTTATTTTTCAAAGATACGGACATATATCTATCATAGATATCCGGAATAAGGGAAAGTTGTTTTTTCGGTATGTTGGTTTTCTCGGTATGTCAGTTTTCTCGGTATGTCAGCTTTCTTTTTTTTTTTTTTTTCTTTTCTTCTTACTTTTTTAAATGTGGTTGGTAGTATCCCCATGGATATTACTAACATAAAAGAAGTAGGTAGCGGAGTGGGGTTAATTGTATTTTTTATTGTATTTAACATTAAATACAAAAAAATAACCAATTTATGTTTCCATATTAGTCAGCTTTTCGTCATCTTTGCATTCTTTACCATCAATAAAATATTTGGATATTATTTATAACTTACAAACTTCCCTTTCTCTCGTCTTGTAGTCCCCTTGTTTAACAATTTTTAACTTTTCTATAAACTTGAGTAAAAAACAAAACAACCAGCAATTGAATTAAAACACAAAAAAATATTAAAGGGGGAAGAGAGAGAGAAAGAAAGAAAGAAAGAAAGAAAGAAAAAAAAAAAAAAAAAAAAAAAAAAAGAGCGTATCGGTTCTGTAAAGTATTAAAATTATATTAGCTTCGATTTAAATCAGTAAAACCATATTAAACAACCACTGAAATAATTTAGTCTTAAAATCCAGTTGTACTTGGTTCATAATATCAATAGGAAATATATATTGAGCACTAAAAATAATTAACATTTTCACCAAAATAAAAAATAAAAAATAAAAAAAAATATTACAATGCTCAAGATCAAAAATATTTTTAAAAAAAAGACTCAACAACCTGAACAACAACAAGAAAATCATGATACCAATACTCCCAATTCTACTGGGGAACACGGGAAACAGAAAAAATCGAAGCCTTTAGCCTTTCCTTCTAGCAATACTACTAATAATGCCACCACTGCAACTGATGATAAAGGAGGGCCTCGTAACAGTATTTTTTTAGAAAAATGCTTGTCTCCTTCATCTTTGCAACAATCACCCATTAATACTGCTAATAAAACTATCGAAGAGCAAGAGGCAATACAAAAATCCTATGATACAAAGATTGTCTCCCATATATCAAATGTTTCATATAGTACTAGTTCAAGCACTTCTTCAACTTCATCGATTCAAAATATAACTGTACCACAACATACCCATCTACACACAGATGTATACCACAATTTAAACCAAGATTATAACGAAAACAGTGCTGATGATAACACTACCGATAATCGTACGCATAATGACAACTTATCTTCCTCATTATCACTGAATGACGGTTCGTTAACTACAGTCGATAGTGTGTCTAGTAGCGTTGAAGAAACCTCTCTGTCAGACGATATTAGCAGCGATGAAATGTTGGAGGCTGCTCCACAAGTAAAATTTGCTGAGCAATTAGAAATTACCAATTACAGACTACTAAATAAGATTGGAGAGGGTGCATTTTCTAAAGTATTTGATGCCAAAAAGGTTGTTTTTCCCACTAATAACGGTACCCCTAACAACAACACAAGCTTAAAAAAATGTGTGGCTATTAAAATTTTAAATAAGACGCAATTATCAGATACTCATAAGAACAGTAACATTCAAAATGCTGCCAAAACAAGCACAAGACAACAGGTTTTAAAAGAAGTAGCTATACACAAGTTAGTGTCCTCCTCCCCCTATGTGGTACAATTTATAGAATTCCAAGAAAGTCCCAAGTATTATTATATTGTGCAGGAGCTATTGCCCGGTGGAGAAATATTTGGAGAAATTGTTAGGTTGACATATTTTAGTGAGGATTTATCAAGACATGTGGTCCGCCAGTTGGCCTATGCCATCAAACACCTGCATTCACTGGGTGTAGTCCATAGAGACATCAAACCTGAAAATTTGTTATTTATTCCAATAGATTATATACCAACAGTTCCACCCAATAAACGGAAATTAAGGAAAAGTGATGATCCAACGACCAAAGAAGATGAAGGTATTTTTATTAAGAACGTAGGCGGGGGTGGAATTGGTAGAGTCAAGCTAGCTGATTTTGGGTTATCTAAACAAATCAATTATACAAATACCAAAACACCGTGTGGTACTGTTGGGTATACTGCACCAGAAGTGGTCAAGGACCAGAAATATAGTATGGAGGTTGACATGTGGGGGATAGGGTGTGTATTGTACACTGTATTGTGTGGATTTCCGCCATTTTATGACGAAAAAGTTGATATCTTGACTGAAAAGATAAGCAAGGGACATTATACGTTCTTAGAACCTTGGTGGGACGAAATTAGCGAGGGTGCTAAACATTGTGTTTCCAGATTATTAGAAGTTGATCCATACAAGAGATATACGATTGAGGATTTATTGAATGATCAATGGTTCATGTCGTGCGATGCAGATCGAGAGAAAAATATTAATGCTGGTAACACCGCGGGTAATAGTAAAACTAGTAAGAGAAGAAGTAACAGGAACAAAAAATACATGGATTTATTATATTCGCCAGCAGCTGTTGCCATGAGGGATGCGTTTGATATAAGTAATGCTGTTCAGAGAAAAGTGGAAGATGAAGATATCAACCAAAATGGGAATAGCAGATCAACATTTGCTGCTGCGATCTCCTTGGGTGCTTTACAAGAAGGTGAGGTAATGGATAATGCAACCCATGCTAATAGTACTAATAAGAATGGCAACAGTATAGAAAATCAGTTTTTTCAATTAAAATTGAACTCTTCAACTATATTGAAGAGAAGAAAGGAAAAAAATGCAGGTGATGAGATTGCTGCTGCAGTTTCTATGCCACCTACTATAAAGGAATAGGGACGGGTGACAACAGGTATTGATGTAATTAATAATTTGTTTGAGATTTCCTTTTTTTTTTTTATTTTCTATTTACTTGTCTATTGATATATGGAGTATTTAAGATTTTAGCATTAGTATATTATACAAAAAAAAAAAAAAAAAGAAAAAGAATTAATTGAAATTATATTTTTGTAGTAACAATAATGTAGAATCAGCACAGTAAATAAAGCTTTATATCTTAGCATTTTGTTGTAGTTGGTGAAACCAAAGATCTTTCTTGTGCCATTATTAATTAGTCCGGATCTATTTTTCCCTTTCGCATTTCTGCTACGGATTAAAAAATAAAAAAAAAAGTTTCTATTTGCTGTGAAATTAAAGAAAAAAAAAAAAAAGGAAAAAATGCAAAAAAAGAAAAGAAAAAAAAAGAAACGAAAAAGAAAAAAAAAAAAAAAAAAAAAAGAAACGTTTTAGAAAATACGCAGAAAAAAGGATTAAAAAGAAACGTGTCATCGTTGTCCCAATTACCATTTTTAATTTTTGATAGTGACGAAAAAGTAAAATGCCTAAGAAAATCCCACATACGACAAATTTACAAAATAAAAAAAACTTTTTTTTTCTTCTTTTTTTTGTTCGTTTTTAATTTATTTAAAAAGAAAAGAAAAATTTTTTTTGGTTATAAATAAAATTCTTTTAAAAAAAAATTTTTTTTAATTTTTCCCAACATTAACTTTTACCAAACTTTTTTTTTTTTTTTTTTTTTTTTATTTATTATATCTTTTTTTTTTTTTTTTACATATTTATTTAATCTTTTTCATAACACCTTTTATTGTAATAGAATAAATATATATTCTTTTTTAACTTTCTCTTGTTATTTTATATAAGAAAAAAGGAGAAAAACCATACAACTCTAACAATAATTTTATATTATCTGCAATATGAGTGACTCTGCGGAATCCATTAAGGTTTTAGAAGAATTATTCAGCAAGTTATCTGTTGCTACTGCTGAAAACAGAAGCGAGGTTGCTACTGAAATCTCTACCTTTTTAAACGGTAACATTATTGAACATGATGTTCCAGAACATTTCTTCAAAGAATTAGCCAAAGCTGTCAAGAACAAAAAGACTGCTGCTAATGCTTTAGAGGCTATTGCTCAAATTGCTAGTGAATCTAACTTGTCTCCAAGTGTTGAGCCATACGTTGTTGAATTCACTCCAGAAATTTGTACTGCTGCTGGTAACAAGGACAAGGAAACTCAAGAAACTGCCGCTAAGGCCTTGCTTGCTTTGGCCAAGGCTATTGATCCAAACTCTGTCAAGATCTTCTTACCACACTTGACAAAGTCTTTGTCCGAAACTAACAAATGGCAAGAAAAGGTTGCTGTTTTGGCCGCCATCTCCGCTTTGGTTGACTCTGCTAAAACCCAAATTGCTTTGAGAATGCCAGAATTGATTCCAGTTTTATCTGAAGCCATGTGGGATACCAAGAAGGAAGTTAAGCAAGCTGCTACTGCCACCATGACCAAATCTACCGAGACAGTTGATAACAAGGATATCGACAAGTTTATCCCACAATTGATTCAATGTATTGCCAAGCCAACTGAAGTTCCAGAAACTGTTCATTTGTTGGGTGCCACCACTTTTGTCGCCGAAGTCACTCCAGCAACTTTGTCTATCATGGTTCCATTGTTGTCTAGAGGTTTGACCGAAAGAGACACTCCAATCAAACGTAAGGCTGCTGTTATTATTGACAACATGTGTAAGTTGGTTGATGATCCACAAGTTGTTGCTCCATTTTTGGGTAAGTTGTTACCAGGTTTGAAGGGGAACTTTGCTACCATTGCTGACCCAGAAGCCCGTGAAGTTACCTTGAGAGCTTTGAAGACCTTGAAAAGAGTTGGTAACGTTAGTGAAGATGACAAATTGCCTGAAGTTTCCCATGCTGGTGATATCGAAACAACCAGAGGTGTCTTGGACAACTTGTTGAAGGGTAAGAATGTCCACAAGAGATTTGAACCAGTCTTGAACTATGTTGCTGCTATTGGTGGTGATTTGATTGATGAAAGAATTATTGATCAACAAGCTTGGTTCACTCACATTTTGCCATACATGACCATCTTTTTGCACGAAAAGGATGCCAAGGAAATCTTGGATGATTTCAGAAAGTTGGCTGTTGACAACATTCCAGTTGGTCCAAGTTTCGACGATGAAGAAGATGAAGGTGAAGATTTATGTAACTGTGAATTTTCTTTGGCTTACGGTGCTAAGATCTTGTTGAACAAGACCCAATTGAGATTGAAGAGAAACAGAAGATATGGTTTGTGTGGTCCAAACGGTGCTGGTAAATCTACTTTGATGAGAGCCATCGCCAACGGTCAAGTTGACGGATTCCCAACCCAAGAAGAATGTAAAACTGTCTACGTTGAGCACGATATTGATGGTACTCATGCTGACACCCCAGTTGTTGACTTTGTGTTTGCTGGTAACGTTGGTACCAAGGAAGATATTACTGCCAAGTTGAAGGAGTTTGGTTTCAGTGACGAAATGTGTCAAATGCCAATCTCTGCTTTGTCTGGTGGTTGGAAGATGAAGTTGGCCTTGGCTAGAGCTGTTTTGAGAAACGCTGATATTTTGTTGTTGGATGAACCAACTAACCATTTGGATACTGTTAATGTTGCTTGGTTGGTTAACTACTTGAACACCTGTGGTATCACCTCCATTGTTGTTTCCCACGACTCTGGCTTCTTGGACAAGATTTGTCAATACATTATTCACTACGAAGGTTTGAAGTTGAGAAAATACAAGGGTAACTTGTCTGAATTTGTTAAGAAGTGTCCAACTGCTCAATCTTATTACGAATTAGGTGCCTCTGACTTGGAATTTAAATTCCCAGAACCAGGTTACTTGGAAGGTGTTAAGACCAAGCAAAAGGCCATTGTCAAAGTCTCCAACATGACTTTCCAATATCCAAACACCACTAAACCACAAATATCTGATGTTTCTTTCCAATGTTCCTTATCTTCTAGAATTGCTGTCATTGGTCCAAACGGTGCCGGTAAGTCTACTTTGATTAATGTTTTGACTGGTGAATTGTTACCAACCACTGGTGAAGTTTACATTCATGAAAACTGTAGAATTGCTTACATTAAGCAACATGCCTTTGCCCATATCGAAAACCACTTGGACAAGACCCCATCTGAATATATCCAATGGAGATTCCAAACTGGTGAAGATAGAGAAACTATGGACAGAGCCAACAGACAAATCACTGACGATGATAAGCAAGGTATGCTGAAGATTTTCAAGATTGAAGGTACTCCAAGAAGAATTGCTGAAATTCACGCCAGAAGAAAGTTCAAGAACACTTATGAATATGAATGTTCCTTCTTGTTGGGTGAAAACATCGGTATGAAATCTGAAAGATGGACACCAATGTCTTCTGTTGACAATGCTTGGATTCCAAGAGGTGAATTGGTTGAAACACATGCCAAGATGGTTGCTGAAGTTGATATGAAGGAAGCTTTGGCTTCTGGTCAATTCAGAGCTTTGACCAGAAAGGAAATTGAAACTCACTGTTCTATGCTGGGTTTGGATACCGAATTAGTTTCCCATTCTAGAATTAGAGGTTTGTCTGGTGGTCAAAAGGTTAAATTAGTTTTGGCTGCTGGTACTTGGTTGAGACCACATTTGATTGTTTTGGATGAACCAACCAATTATTTGGATAGAGATTCTTTAGGTGCTTTGTCTAAGGCTTTGAAGGCTTTTGAAGGTGGTGTTATTATCATTACTCACTCTGCTGAATTTACCAAGAATTTGACTGAAGAAGTCTGGGCTGTTAAGGATGGTAAAATGACTCCATCTGGTCATAACTGGGTTGCTGGTCAAGGTTCTGGTCCAAGAATCGAAAAGAAAGAAGCTGAAGGTGATCAATTTGATGCTATGGGTAACAAGATTGCTACTAAGTCTAAGAAGAAGAAGTTGTCTTCTGCTGAGTTGAGAAAGAAGAAGAAGGAAAGAATGAAGAAGAAGAAGGAATTGGGTGATGCTTATGTTTCTTCTGATGAAGATTTCTAGGCTGCTGTAATGCTGTAGTAGTAGAGAAGGATATAATTATAATTATAGTTTTGTTTTTTTTTTTTTGTATTTATTTTATGAAATTACCTTATTTTTATCAAATTAATATATATTGTTTTATATAAGGATTTGTTTGTTTTTTTTTTTTTTTTTTTTTGTAAAGAAAATAATATTTTTTTATTTAAATTGTATTTTTTTACTGATTGTGATAGCTTATATTGTGGGATGGTCTGTATTTGAGGAGTCTTAATTTAATTGGGGAAAAAAAAAAAAAATATTTGTACTGGTTGTTGCAATTTTGGTTTTTTTTTTTTTTTTTGGTGCATATTTTAATTAGGGCGTCAATAAATCAAGGTGTCAGTAACAATAACACAAAAACTATACACAGTAGAAAAAAGGATATTAGGAGGGGGAGGGAAAGTATTTTAAGACATTTATATTTATGCAGTTTTTTATCTTTATTTTATTTCAAATTTCAAATTTCAAATTATGAAAGCATCTTTTTAGCTACTTTTTAATACTTATGAGATAAAAGGTTGGATAAGAAAAGAAAAACAAAATTAAAAAAAAAAAGCCAAAAGAAAAGCCAAAAAAAAGCAAACTCAAAATGAATAAAAAAAATAAACCAATTATATTTTTCAGAAATATTATACTGTTGTCAATTATTTTTTCCTTTTATACTAGCATTAAGTACCCGTTTGCCATTGCTTCACTTATTCCTATTAAATATCCCAGAACCATTAGTAATGCTCAATCGGACACAGTTTCTAGTATCTACAATGAAGGTAACAGTAATAATAAAAGTTGCTTTAATTTTATAAACATCAACGATGCTGAAAACAATAAAAAGCAACTACATAGTGTTAAAGATTTTCTTGTAGAAAAAAATAAGCTGAATGTATTTACCTCGCAGAATTCTTTATATGCTCCAAGAAGGGTTGAATGTCCAAATTACCCATTGCTAAGAAATGCAAGTATAAGTACTACTAGTTATAATATGTACCATAATAATGATTTTTTTTATCCTCATGAAGAAATTAACGCTGAAGAAAAAGATTATATCAACTCGAGAAATTCTATTCACACGCAAGCAAATATTTTAAAATTTTTAAAAAGTCTAGAAATACCTGATTTTAGTTTCTACCATTTCTATTTCTATCCTTTGTTTACTGATTTGTATGAAAATACAAAGATTGGATCAGACAGAGAAAACCAATGGAAACATGCCCTTTTCGATGAAAAAAACTATAGTAAGGAAAATAGTCTTTACAATCTGCTTGGTAACCAAAGTAATAATTATAATGCTGAAAGCAATAATATCAATATCGGAGTTGCTATATCTGGGGGTGGGTACCGATCAATGTTAACGGGAGCAGGGGTGCTTCTGGGAATGGATCGATATGGGTTGTTAAGCTGTACAAATTATATAACTGCTGTTAGTGGAGGAAGTTGGCTATTAACGAGCTTACTTCTTAATGATTTTAATTCAATAGGTAACTGGAATTTTAAAGATAGTTTATTAGAGGGAATACCAAATATAGAAATTAGTAGCAGTGATGATGATACTTCTTTATTAAAATTGTTGGAAACTGGCGGGGAGAAAAGGGAGAAAGACAGTAATGGGATTTTCCATAAAAGAGGGTTTAACGATTATATCATGTTTTTAAAATTGAAAATAGATAAATTGTTCGGTAATAAGAATAAAAAAAAAGATAATAAACTGAACGAAGAAACGCCATTATTTACCTACTCTAATACCACTGACATAAATACACTTATGAAAATGATGGATAAGATGAACAGATTTCGTAAGAGTGTCAAATTTTATAACAAAATACATGATTTGGTGAAACCAAAAAAAATGGCTGGTTTCCCCCTCAGTTTTACAGATTACTGGTCAAAAGCTTTGATGAATCGAATGACAGCACAATGGGATGATTCAAGCGTAGATAAGCAGCAAAACATTGAGCTAACTACAGTTTTGTCCAAAAGCAGTAGGTTTCTTAGATATGAAATCCCACTTCCCATAATAGTAGCCAATTGTAAAAACGGTTTATTGAGAAATGCCGTTTTTGAATTTACTCCTTTTGAATTTGGCTCATGGTTAAAGACTTTCAATATGTTTGCAAATATAAAATATTTGGGATCGAAAGTTAACCCAGAAACTTGGTACGGAACTGAGTGTTACAATGGTTTCGATAATATTGGATTCATAACAGCCACATCCTCGAGTTTATTCAATATTTTGTTTTCTTATATTTGGAAGTTAACCATGAATGTGTCATCCGATACTCATCGAGCCATCAAAGCAATATTTGCGGTGTTTGGGATAAATTTACTAGATAACCATGTGTTTAGTGATGATGTAGAAAGCAGTGCTGTTTCCAGACCAGATTATGCGATTTTCAAAACAAACCCTTTTTATAAATTAAACATTTCTTCGAGTTTTATGGCAGATTCATTGACTAAAGATGAATCTTTATACTTGGTGGATGGAGGGGAAGATACAGAAAATCTACCAATAAGACCATTGCTACAGCCGGATAGAAATTTAGATATTATTTTTATTGTGGATTCAAGTTCAGATAGGAACAATTTTCCCAACGGTAGAAATCTATACAATATTTACAAAAACTTTTTGATGGAGGAAAATTATAGAATTATTCGGCCAATGAGCGAGTATTACAAGCAAAGTGGTGACGACGAAGTACAATTTGTTAAAATATTGAATATTCCAAAAATACCCAAAACAATTAGTTTAGATGGACATAATAATACAAAGCTGTTTGCTTATAATAAAACTTCAATTGTCTTTGGTTGTTTCATAGAAAGTTATGTGACGTTACCTTTAAATATTACCAGGACAAATGGTACTGAGTTCAATTATATTGATATCAAGCCACAAAAATACCCTCCGATGCTATTATACATGCCGAATAATAATATATCCTATGCTTCCAACAAATCAACATTCAAGATGAGCTATAGTGCAACTGAAGTTAAAAAAATGATTGAAAACGGTGAAAATATATTTACGCAATCTTTTGATGCTAATTATAAGAAATGCTTAGGTTGTTTTATGATCAAAAGAACATATGATAATAGAGCTCATATTGACAAACAAAAAATACCAGATTTTTGCAATGAATGTTATAAAGAATATTGTTACAATTAGATTGATTATATTTTGTGTATATTTTTGTAGGCATATTTGTGTTTGAATGAGGAACTTATTTTACTATTATTTGAATTTAAAAAAAAAAAAAATTTTTTTTTTAATTTTTTCTTTCCTTTTTCCGTCTTTGGTTAAATATGCAATGCTAAAATTGTATGATATTAACTATTAGCGCATGTCTGAAACATATGTGTTATTTTTAGTATGTAACTACCCATTTTTTTTTTTTCTTTTGATTTGTTTTTATTAAAGTTTTTCTCTTTCTTTTGCTAAAGTATCCATACAGTATCGTATTAAAATCAATTTGAAAATAATATATATATATATATACATAAAAGACATAACAACAATAACAAGCAATGAAATATATTACATTAATAACAACATTGCTGCTATTATTCTCTACGCTAAATGCTTCTGTATTAGACAACACAGAAAGAGAAATAATTGAACCCAATGTGAATATTGATGAGGAAAAACCACCAAAAGGTATGAGTTGGGAAGCTTGGCATATGCAACATGAACACCAAATGGAAACATATACTCCAGAAATTTTCTTTTCTTTACATGACATTGGAAACAAGGGTTATTTAGATGCTAATGACATAATTTCCATGTATGGTTTAAATAGAGATGAAGTGGTCGGTACTGGTGATGGTATGGGTAAACATGATGATTCTGAAGAAATCGATAGTGGTTTAACCGCTAGAGTAGTTAACTTTATTATGAAATTATTGGATGTTGACGATGATACCAAAATTACAAAGGCCGAATATCTAAACTTTGCTAAAAAGGGAGATAAATTTCCTGATTTGGGTGTTGGAGTTGGTCATCATGCCGATTTTGAGTTGGAATATGAAATTCACCACTGGAACAAATATCATAAAGACCAAGATCCTGAGGTTAGGAACGTTCACAAAGAAGATATTGAACATGAGCTTTTACATCATGAACACGAGATTGAGCATGAGGAAACTGTTCAAAGAGGTGCTTCAAGACAAACAGTCATTACTGATGACCAATTGGAATCAAGAATAAAACTGCAAAACATTCCTGAAAAGTATAGAGCTGTTCATTGAGCGAAAAAAAAAAAAAAAAATGTATTTGCTATCTACTTTATTCTAATATAGTTCGCAATGTTTTATATAAAACGGCACCGTCGTAAATGCCGGGATTGACTCCATTTATTTTATGGCACTTTATTTTTCTATTTTTAGTCAGATCTAGGTCATCTATTAATATCTCGCCATTTTCTAGATATATAACATCTGTAATAACTTTATTCCATATTTCATTTTTCACCCCGTCTCCCTGGGTTCTATTTTTTGGATGCTTATAGTAATAGGCGTCATACACGGAGGTGACAATCATCTCGATGTATTCATTAACATTCTTGGTTGTAGGGATTGTGCTGCTGTTGTTGTTATTAAACTGTACGGTTTCTCTATCATACGAACCATTGACTAATAATATTTTTTTTCTCTTGTTACCATCATCGTTAAGGATACTTTCGGCGATGTTACTTAGTATTAGTATGGGTAACAAACTAGTCATTACTGAGCCAATAGAATATATTATACAATCGCTATTATTTATACTTGAAATACAACTTGGATTACTTATGGGATGGATAATTTCGCCATATGGGTTAATGTAAAATATTTTTTTGATAGGACAAGGTAATAATTCATTTTTGTGCACACTAGTGTTAGTACCACTACTATTGCTGTGCCAGATGTCTTTAGTGAAGTTTAATTGAGACATTTTTAGAGCTGGATGAATATAAGTGGGATTAGCATAATCTTCTTCCTCTTCTTCTTCTTCGTCGTCGTCGTCGTCATTGTTTATTTGTTGCGCCGATGTGCTTAAGGTACTGTTGTTTAATATGCCACTATTTGAAACGGGATGTGAGATTTGTGATTGGCCAATTATAAGTTGACCATTTTCCAATAAAGCGGCAATATGATGTGTGTGATTAGTATTGATACATGGTAAAATTTCAACAAACTCTTGATCTATTTTGCACAATCTAACCATTAATTCGATAGCTGCGTTCAAAGAGCCTAACATTAACCTACATCCAGTTAAGAATAAATTGCCCACACATCCATTGCTGAAATTGAAATTTCGTGTACTACTGTTGCCCCTTTTAAACGATGATCTTTTTAATAATTCCATATGGACATAACATAAAAAACTTCTACAAACTTCCTTTAATGATATGTTGGTAGTTTTCGTATTCCATAATTCATGCGTACCATCTACTATAGAATTCCATTCCAACTTGGCTGTAGTGGAGTCAGTAGGCAATCTGTAGCTTAGAAAATTGACTAAAAATGGCTCTTTAGTCTCGTCAATCAACCTTATTATTCTGCTCCTTATATCACCTATTGCTGGACCACCAATAACCCTTAATATTTCGCTCGTGGAGCCGCCGTTATCTGAAACGGGTAATATATAGGTTATTTTTGCACTATTGGGACAATTAGGATTAGCGTATTGATTAAAACATGTATCTATTAATGAATTGGTTGCGGTCCCACCACTTAATACTAGTATCTTACGTTTTTTCGGTGAAGTGAGTTGTTTTTGCATAGGAATCTAGATATTTAGCTTTTACTTTGTGTTATGTTTAGAGTATGGATTGAATAGCTTGTAATTGACGAGGCAAAGTTAATTAATACATATTTTCTAGTTGAGATAAGAAGTTATGTGCGGGTAAGAATTGTATATGGGAAAGAGGAGGGTAATTTTTAATAAATAAATAAGATTTTCAGGCAAAAAAAAACTCGCTGTTACGCACACGTGACAAAGCAAAAAAAAAAAAAATATATATACATAATATATAGTTTGTGATAAATGTATGGGTGTTTTGTAAATATATTTTCTATTTCAGTCCTGTAAACGACCGGGTTAATGCTGCCTTTTTTTTTTTTTCTCCGTAAATAAATAAATAAATAATTGATTATTAATTTGCTTCCTATAAAAAAAAAAAAAGATAATTAAAACAACTTTTAATATGTTGCTGATATTTTCGTTTTACTTGGTTTCCTTTTCTTCCCTTACCACTATTTTTTTTTTTTTTTTTTTTTTTTAAAGTTCCCTTTAAAGAGGACAAACAAAACAAAGATAATGTCCTCCTCCGCAAAGCAATACAAAGCCGTTATATTTAGTGACTTTGATGGTACTATCACATTACAAGATTCCAACGATTATTTAACAGATAAATATGGTTTCGGTAAAGAGGAAAGACTGGAGATATTCAAAGGTGTTCTCGATGGTAGCAAATCCTTTAAAGAAGGTTTTACTCAAATGTTAGATAGCATTAAATTGCCATTGAATGAATGTATTGATATCTTAATCAATCATATTCAGTTAGACCCAGGTTTTATTGAATTGTATAAATATTGTCAAAAGGAAGACATTCCGCTAGTGATTATTTCTAGTGGTATGAAACCATTAATTAGAGCTGTGTTAAACAATTTATTTACCAAAAGCAATGTAACACCAAACATCGAGATTGTCAGTAATGATGTTGTTGAAGATGCTAGCCACAGTAAGAATGGATATTGGCATATTATTTTCAAGGATGTTGACAGTCCACATGGCCATGATAAAAGCAGAAGTATTGATGAATTGAAATTGAAGTATCCAGTGACACCAAATGGTAAGGGCAAATATTTCTATTGTGGTGACGGAGTGAGTGATTTGAGTGCTGCTAAAGAGTGTGATGTATTATTTGCTCGTAGTGGTAAAGATTTAATTACTTATTGTGATAAACTGAATATCCCATACGTCAAATTTAATTCTTTTGAAGATATTATGAATGAGGTTAAGAAGGAGTTGAGTTAGTGTTTTGTATTGTCGTTTTGTACGGTATATATATATATGTGAGTATGTATATAATTTCTTCAAGAAACTGATATTTTTTTATTTCAGAGGAGTGTTCGGGGGGGAAATGGCCGTAGTGAAAAAGCAATTCCGATCTCGCTGCCGGATTTGTTTTAGCGGGGAGGGGGGGGTTATGGATTATATTTATACGGATATTTTTTTAGTTTAGGAAAGTTGATAATTTGCGTGCTTTTGGAGAATTGCGATGGATTTTATTTCTTTATCTATTTTGCTTATCGTATAAAACAGAATAAAATTATGGTTTAAAAAGCGAAAACCCGGCAACTTTTCCATTTTAGGATAGTAATCAAATCGTGGGTTTTTAATTCATTAACTAAAAAAATAAAATAAAATAAATTATGACTTCCATCCGGGCAAATACCAATTTTACTAAACATTAAAACAAAATAAAATTCTTTTTTTCTCTCTTTTTTTCTCTCTTTTTTCTCTCTTTTTTTTCTCTCTTTTTTCTCTTCAATTCTTTCCCCCTTTGCAATATATAAAAAGTAAAGGTTTTTCTTTCTATACAACTTTTTTTTTTTTTTTTGTTTTTTTCAATGTTGTGTTGCCTTAAGTTTCAATGCTATTTAATTTAATCTAATTTATTGTTCCCTTTACTTCCCCTTTTCGTAAAAAGTGCAACACCATTAACAACAACAAATTATAAAAAATCATCCAAAACATGTCCGCCCATACTGTCACTAAAAAAGTCAAAGTTACCAATCCAATTGTTGAAATGGATGGTGATGAACAAACTAGAATTATTTGGCATTTAATTAGATCCAAATTGATCTTACCATTCTTGGATATCGATTTAAAATACTACGATTTAGGTATTGAATATAGAGATCAAACTGATGATAAAGTTACTTTGGATTCCGCCGAAGCTACTTTGAAATATGGTGTTGCAGTTAAATGTGCTACAATCACCCCTGATGAAGCCCGTGTCAAGGAATTTAACTTGAAAAAAATGTGGAAATCACCAAACGGAACCATTAGAAACGTCTTGGGTGGTACTGTTTTCAGAGAACCAATTGTCATTCCAAGAATCCCAAGATTAATTCCACAATGGGAAAAACCAATCATCATTGGTAGACACGCTTTTGGCGATCAATACAAGGCTACAGACGTTGTTATCCCAGGTGAAGGTGAATTGAGATTGGTATACACTCCAAAAAACAAGAAAGATGGTGAACCAATCGATCTACATGTTTATGAATACCCTAAGAATGGTGGTGTTGCATTAGCTATGTACAATACTATTGATTCCATCACTGGTTTCGCCAAATCCTCTTTTGAGGTTGCTTTGAAAAGAAACTTGCCATTGTACTCTACCACCAAAAACACTATTTTGAAGAAATACGATGGTAAATTCAAGGATATTTTTGAAGAAATGTATGCCAAGGAGTATAAAGATAAGTTTGAAGCTGCTGGTATCTGGTACGAACACAGATTGATTGATGATATGGTTGCTCAAATGTTGAAGAGTAAAGGTGGGTTCATCATTGCTATGAAAAACTATGATGGTGATGTTGAGTCAGACATTGTTGCTCAAGGTTTTGGTTCTTTGGGTTTGATGACCTCTGTTTTGTTGACCGCTGATGGGAAGGCCTTTGAAAGTGAAGCTGCTCATGGTACTGTTACCAGACATTACAGATTGCATCAACAAGGTAAAGAGACCAGTACCAATTCCATTGCTTCGATATTTGCATGGACCAGAGGTATTATTCAAAGAGGTAAGTTGGATGATACTCCAGATGTTGTTAAATTTGGTGAATTATTGGAAAAAGCTACTATTGATACTGTTCAAGTTGACGGAATTATGACAAAGGATTTGGCTTTGATTTTGGGAAAAACTGATAGAAGTGCCTGGGTCACTACCGAAGAGTTTATTGATGGTGTTGAGAAGAACATTAAGAAGTTGTATGCTGAATCTTATTAAAATGAGTGTCGAAAGCTGGGAATCTTGTGACAAAGTCAACCAAGGTTTGAAAAAAAAAAAAAAAAAAAAAAAAAAAGAAAAACAAGCAAATATTTATTAATTTGTAATTAATTATTTATTCCTTAAATTGATTTTATTTTAAATCATTTTTCACAAAGTTTTTATTACGCCTCTTGGAAGCCTGTACTTAAAAGTGTGACTAAGTTTTAAGATTGTAAAAAAAGACAAAAAGAAAAAAAAAAAAAAAAATCTCGTGTAAAATATTTAAAAATTTGAAATTAAAAAAAAAGGTTGTAAAAAAGATGTGGTGGGCCTGAGCCGGAAAGTTTTTTATTACGTGGTTAAATACGCACATAGCCAAAAGAAAAAGGTTATATTGCCCACTTTTGTTCTTTGAAAATGGCACCGTTTCAGGCTAAAAGATAAAGAGGGAAAAAATTAAAAAAATTTAAAAAAAAATTTAAAAAAAAAAATTTAAAAAAAAATTTCATATATAATAACCTATTCGTAACTTCTTTTCTGCTTTCTCTGTCCTTCTTCACTTCTTTAACTCCCCTATCTTCCCATCTCATTTCCCTTTTATTTCTTTCCTTAATTCATACATAAACTTCTGTACACCAAACAAACACAATGTCTTCCCCAAATACAAAAAAAATTGTTGCCTTACCTGGAGATCACGTAGGTACAGAGATTGTTGATGAAGCAATCAAGGTTTTAAGATCCATTGAAAAAGTAACTTCCACAAAATTTGACATCCAATATCATTTAATTGGTGGTGCAGCCATTGATGCCACCGGTGTTGCATTGCCAGATGAAGCCTTAGAAGCTTCTAAAGCTGCAGATGCTGTCCTTTTGGGTGCAGTTGGTGGTCCTAAATGGGGTACTGGTAAAGTCAGACCAGAACAAGGGTTGCTAAAAATTAGAAAAGAATTAGGTTTATATGCCAATTTGAGACCATGCAATTTTGCCTCAGACTCATTATTGAATTTATCACCCTTAAAACCTGAAATTGTCAAAGGTACCAATTTTATAGTAGTTAGAGAATTGGTTGGTGGTATCTATTTTGGTGAAAGGAAGGAAGAGACCGAAACAGACGGTTTTGCCTGGGATAGCGAAAGGTATTCTGTGGAAGAAGTCCAAAGAATTACCAGAATGGGTGCATTTTTGGCTTTGCAACACAACCCACCATTACCTATTTGGTCTTTAGATAAGGCCAACGTCTTGGCATCTTCAAGATTATGGAGAAGAGTTGTACAAGAAACTATTAAGAATGAATTTCCTCAATTGACTGTTCAAAACCAATTGATTGATTCAGCAGCCATGATCTTGGTTAAATCACCAACTAAATTAAACGGTATTATCTTATGTAACAACATGTTTGGTGATATCATTTCTGATGAAGCTTCTGTTATTCCCGGTTCCTTAGGCTTATTGCCAAGTGCATCATTAGCTTCATTGCCAGATACAAACAAAGCCTTTGGTTTATATGAACCTTGTCACGGTTCTGCTCCAGATTTGCCACCAAATAAAGTTAATCCAATTGCTACCATCTTGAGTGCTGCCATGATGTTGAAATTATCTTTAGATATGACTAAAGAAGGTGAAGCTATTGAAAAAGCTGTCAAAATCGTTCTAGACAAAGGTATTAGAACCGGTGATTTGGGTGGTAAGAACACCACTAAGGAAGTGGGTGACGCTGTGGCAGAAGAGGTTGTACGTATTTTACAAGGTTCTGCGTAAATACTAAGTATTTCTATTTTAAAACATATGAATAAATTAATGATGTAAAGTTTTTAGTTGAAAGTAATACTAATAATGAATATGTATTTGCAAAATATAATAATAAACTTGGATGAGTAAATAATATTGGGAAAATAAAAATAAAAATAAAAATAAAAATAAAAATAAAAATAAAAATAAAAATAAAATAACCTTCGATATAGACTTAAAAATTTTTTTATGTATATATTTCCCCTTTTTTTAAAAAAAAAAAAAAAAAAAAAAAAAAAAAAATAATAATACTCCTTAAATCAAAAATATATATATTAACATTCTCTTGATATTTTCTAATGGCCTGACCATTCAATTGAATTCAAGTCAATACCCTCCTTGACCATTTCCCACAATGGACTCAACTCTCTTAAAAACTCAACTCTTTCTTTAATGGCCTTAATAACATAATCAATTTCCTCCTCAGTAGTAAATCTACCAATACCAAATCTAATACTAGAATGAGCCAAAGCATCGTCTTTACCTAAAGCATGCAAAACATATGAGGGCTCCAAAGAGGCAGACGTACATGCACTGCCACTACTTAGTGCAATATCTCTTAAAGCCATCAATAGAGACTCACCTTCAACGTAAGCAAATGATATGTTAACGCAACCGGGAAAGTGATGTATTGGTGATCCGTTTAGTGTAGTTTGTTCAATACTTAATAAACCATCGGTTAGTTTCTTGCTCAGCTTCTTTATATGCTCACTATCGGCTTCATATTCTTCTCTAACCAACCTGGCAGCTTCACCAAACCCACAAACCAATGGTGGCGATAATGTACCTGATCTAAGCCCTCTTTCTTGACCTCCCCCACTTATAATTGGTTCTAATCTAACTCTTGGTCTTCTTCTAACGTAGATAGCACCGACACCCTTTGGACCATATATTTTATGTGAAGATACAGACATCAAATCAATGTTCATTTCATTAACATCTAGTGGTATTTTACCATAAGCTTGAGCAGCGTCAGTATGGAAAAAAACTTTGTGTTTTCTGCAAATAGATCCGATTTCCTTGATTGGCTGCATTACACCGATTTCGTTGTTAACAGCCATTACACTGACTAAACAAGTTTCTGGTCTGATTGCCTTCTCCAATTCTTTCAAGTCAATTAACCCTTGCTCGTTGACATTTAAAAAGGTAATGTCGTATCCTTCATTTTTCATTGCTCTGGCTGCTTCTAAGACACATTTGTGCTCAGTCCTAGTTGTGATAATATGGTTTTTGGTTTTTTTGTAAAAGCGAGCAACACCCTTCAAAGCCATGTTGTTGGATTCAGTAGCTCCACTAGTAAAAATAATTTCCTTTGGGTTCGCACCAATGACTTTGGCTACGTTTTCTCTTGCCTTTTCAATCTCGTTATTTGTTTCCCAACCATAAGAATGTGTGTTTGAATGTGGATTACCATATAGCCCAGTAAAAAATTTCAACATTTGATCCAAAACACGTGGGTCCGTTGGTGTTGTTGCTTGAACATCTAAGTAAATTGGTCTTGTACCAAAACCAGATCTTTCTTGATAGGCATATTTTAAAGCGTTGGATCCTGGAGAAGATGCATCAGCTGCAGTTTTTTTACTAGCCGCTGGTTTTGAATCAGCACTAGTGTGGACCACTAATTTGAAATCATCTATATCTTCATCATGCTTGGCTTTGCTTTTAGTGGCTGAAGTGGCTAGTGATTTTCTAGTTGGTATCACCCTTAAGGCGGCTGCTATTGTGGTACGATTAATAGCATTACGGGTTGATATGTTATTCAATAATCTGGTAGTAGTATGTCTCAACATTTTGTTGATATTCTAATTATAAGATGAGATTTTTGATTTAATATTATTAATACGATGATTGTTATATATGGATGTGGTTATAATAGTCTATAATAGTGTTTAAATATAAATATTTCTTTAAATTGTTTGTCTTTTTTTTTTTTTTTAAATTTTTTTTTCTTTTTCCTTTTGCCTTTCTTTTTCCTTTTGCCTTTCTTTTTCTCCCTAAAAGATATATTTATATATAAAGATTTTTTTTTTTTTTTATTTTTTTTTTTCTTTTTTTAAATTTCTGAGTGGGTTTTTAAACAGTGGAAATGGAAAAAAGGACAAAGATTATTTTAACTTTCACAGCCAAAAGAAATTTTTTTTTTTTTTTTTTTGTTTTTTAATTCGGCGTTGCCAAACAATCTCCTCAAGTATTGCACCTCTTATTTCCGACTATATATTTTTTACTTATTTATTTATTTATTTATTCATTCCCTTTCTTTTCCCCTTTTCTTTTCCACTGTCATTCTGTTTTGTTTCATCACTTTCTTACAACTTTCTTATAACTTAACCACCTCAAGTATCATCCTTAACTCTCAAGTCCTGTGTAGTCTAATACCATGTCTGTGCCCAATGAAAACTCCGTTCGTTCTAAAAAAAATCCGTTTTTGATCTCATTGATTAGCGGTGCGTGTGCAGGTACAGCAACTGATCTAGTCTTTTTCCCAATCGATACTTTGAAAACAAGATTGCAAGCAAAGGGCGGGTTTTTCCATAATGGTGGCTATAGAGGTGTTTATAAAGGTTTGGGATCTGCGGTAATTGCAAGTGCTCCAAGTGCATCTTTGTTTTTTGTAACTTATGATTCAATGAAAAAATTTTTACATCCTTTTTTTATCAAATATATTGGTGGTTGTAACAATAAAAGTGAATTAGCCAATGTTCTAACCCACATGTCTGCCTCCTCATTGGGTGAAATTACCGCTTGTCTAGTTAGAGTCCCTGCTGAAGTCATTAAACAAAGAACTCAAACTAGCCAATTACTAAATTCGTCTTCTTGGAAAACTTTACGATCAATTCTACAAAACAATCGTGGAAATGTAATAAGTACTTTATACAGAGGCTGGAACACTACAATCATGAGAGAAATCCCATTCACTTGTATTCAATTCCCTATATACGAATATTTAAAGAAAAATTGTAAAGATCCACAAACAGAGTCTATAGCTCCCTGGAAGGGCTCTTTGTGTGGGTGTGTGGCAGGTGGTATAGCAGCCTCCATTACTACCCCATTAGATGTTTTGAAAACTAGATTGATGTTAAGTGATAAAGATATACCCGTCCTTAAATTAATTGCAACATTATACAAAGAGGAAGGTTTTACAGTATTTTTCAGTGGCATTGGTCCAAGAACAATGTGGATTTCTATGGGTGGCGCTATATTCTTAGGTGTCTATGAAACTGTACACTCTGCGTTATAACCATTCACCTACTCGTAATTACATATTTGTTTTTCTTTATTCTTTTCCTACGTGCATATTTCATAATAAAGGATTCAGGTTTCAAATTTAATGTATTTAATTGTTCTATAAATGGCCAAATTTCAGATTCATTCCATGTATTTTGTAGTTTAAAAAGCTCTTTAAATCTTTGCTTGATGTTACCAGATAACCCATTTTTATCCAAATATGATATTCTATCTCTATTTATATCCTTAACATAAAATCCAACAAGCATTGTCAAGTCTATGTCACAAGGAAAGTATGGTGGAAATTGTGACTTCCATTTAATTAGAAAATCCTCAATTGACAAGTATTGTTTGGAACAGAACTTTCTTAAACTTTTAATGCCATACCATTTGGCTATTTCAAAAGTGTTTAGTGCATAACTTTTTGTGCCAGCATCATCGCTGTTACTTGTAATGAGACCAGTGGAGTCCCCAAATTTCTCTAAAATAGTGTGAATAACCTCTTTGTCTATACTCATTCCTTCATTATTCACTTCTTTAGAAATAAACTCTTGGCACTGCTCAAGTGTTAGGTCCCTGAATACTGCATCATTCCCAATAATAATACAATTAAGCAGAATATGTAAGACTTCTGAAATATATTCGTTAGATAATAAACAGGCAATGCCACCATCCGTAGTTATGCACCCTCCAAATTTATACCATTGGCGATAAAATTCAGTAACTGAACAAGGCGAAATAGATATAAATTCGTCCAAGGTCAAATGAAGTTTACTCTTGTTATCCACGATGAGCTTTTTATTTCTATGTAATATTGGTAATAACGAAATATCTATTTTCCCCTCACTTTTTAATAATTCTAGTTCAAAATTTTGTTTCGAAAACACGTTATAATCCGAACCATTATTTTTGTTATTTTCCATCAGCAAAACTGTGTTTGAATGCATTTTCTGTCTGAGTACAAAAGTATTTCTATCTGTAACCAGTACTACATCACTATTAGATCTATCCATTGATTTTAAATAAATTCGCTGGTCGTTGTTTGTTGGTTTGTTGTCTTCCCTTTTATTAATATATTCTAATAATTCTGGTGTCAATTGCAGTAGCTTATAAGTAGATGCTTTATCAACACTATGTTTTAAGTCTTTAGAGTATAAATTCAATTGCATTTGGATGAATATTGTTGTCAATGAAATAGAGAGTGGATCTTATCCTTTTTTTATTTTTTTTTTTTTTAAGTGATTTTCTTGTTTGTCGAAGCAATTTGTCATAAGCAGTTGAAATTGCTAAAGGTAACAAAAAGATGAAGAGGAAAATAAAAAAAAAAAAAAAAAAAAAAAAAAAAAAAAAGAATTTCTTAAATGCACAGCCAGCCAGTATTTTTTTTTTTTTTCCTAGTTTCTTGTAGCATTATAATCTATATAAAAGTAGTATCCACAGAAAACAACGTACAGAAAAATATATATATATTTTATTTTATTTTCTTTTTTTTTTTTTTTGTCTGATTTGTTTGTTATAATTTTGAGTGAGGGGAATATTCAAGATGTTTTCTCTTTTTTTGCAGGTTTAAAAATAAAAAAAAATAAAAATAGATCTCATTTCTCTCTGTATTTTGCTTTGAATTTGTCCCTTTACTAATTTATCTGAAACCATAAACTAAAGTGACTATCTATACTCATACATCTTTAATTAACATCCAAAAATATAAGGGATAACTAGAGAAAAGATAAGATAATAATGCCTACCCAAATGCAGAACAATCTCCAATATGATAAAAATATTAATTTTAAATCCAGTACAACTGATTATGGTAATATGGACGCATCTTCCATTTATTCTGGTTTAGAAGAAGCCAGTGCTCCAATGCTAATAAGTGCGTCCAACAACGAATCTCATAACCCAAAAACTTTCCCACCAATTGTTTTAAAAAGCAACCTGCTTGGTCTTTTAGCACCTTCCACTTTACTCTTTCCCTTGGAACAAAAAATTTCGGATGAATATCAACTTGACTCACTAGTACCAGCTTCAATGCTTCACAACAAGGAAAAATTTATGAATAATTTGGAATATTACATCTTTAAGGATTGTTGTTTTCTAAAAGGATATGAATCAAGAGTTTTCGAAAATTTCATCGCTATTATTTTCAACACTACACATAAGCCTGACGGTTTTTGCTGTATATTATTCGACAAATTTGGCTCTACATATCATAGCAACATAGATCTCTCTAGCAAATCACAGTATTATGAAGCTATTCAAAACCTTTCTCCAGATGCCAGAGATAATATTAAAAAATCCGCTGTTGTTTCCCTTTTACAAAAATATGCATTTTTCAGCAAAAAATACCCCTCATTTTTTAATGACAACAAGATAAATTTTGATCCAACTGATGCCGGTATAGCAATCAATAAGAGTACACTAATTAATACAAATACTTTTTTATCTCCACTAAAATTGGGCCAGTTGATGTGCGACAATGGTTGCTTCCATCCAAGACAATTGAAAAGTTTACTACTGGATGTTGTGTATGAAAACAATACTAAAGCAATTGACGATAATAATAAATTAGTTTTTCATTTAGGCGAACAATTAGAGCAATTATTTAACCCATTAACCGAATACTCCCCCGAACAAACTGAAAATGTTTATAAACCACCACTGGTCCAAGAATTAATAATTGATGTTCATGATACTGACCTGATTAATTCAATTATTAATGAGTTTGTCACTCTGCAAACTAATTTTACCGTTGATTTGATAACTTTTTTGCAAAAATTTTTGATCCCCACCAGAGTCTTGGTTGCCAAGAATGAAATTAAGGGTTTGAGCCTTAGCAAATTAAACAGAGTATTTCCACCAACGATAGATGAAGTTACAAGAATAAATTGCATATTTTTAGATGCACTAAAACTAGCTTCGACTTTTGGTTCTTTGGAAGTTTTAAAGGCTTGCAGTATTACCATCCCATATTTTTATAAAGCTTATACAAGACACGAAGCAGCAACCAAAAAATTTCATAAAGATGTGAAAGTATTTTTACAAAGATATAATACCAAGATACCCAATAAAGACATATACACTGAAATGAAATTAGAAACGATTATCAAGGGACCACAGGAAAAGCTACTGAAGTTCAAATTGATCATAGATAGGTTATGGAAAGAGAAAAAGTGGGATACCGAGTTCTTGAAAAGGGAAGCTTCGTTATATTATGAAAATGTTGTACGTGTTATCGATACCTTTGGTAGAATTAGCCGACCAGCTAGTTACAAAAACAGAGTATTCACACCATCGGGCAAAATTTTGGCCGAATTAGCAGATCTCTGGCCTGTCGAGTTGCAATATAAGTGGTTGAAGAGAAGAGTTGTTGGGATATTTGATGTGTTGGATGTTAATTCCATGGACAGAAGAAGCGTCATTATTGTTTTTAGTGATTACGTTGTTTTTCTGGATGTAATAGATGGCGATTCATACTATAACGATAACATTGATACTAACACAAACACAAATTTGTTGATTGGTTCAAAACCTCTGCTTAGTGACATTCTAATGAACTCTTTGTTAAATGAAATGGAGTTACCAAATAATATTCCCAGATTAAAAGTAGCCAACTACTGTAATATTAAAGACGTCATCGTCACATCTCTCAACTACAATGTGCTAAGATTTGATATCATCAAACAAAACACGCATCTAAGCTATAAATTGGTTTCTCCCAACGATACTACCCAAAAAATATGCGACATCATTACTAAAGCTTCCATACTATGCAAGAACACTGCATTCCATCTGTTCAAAAAGGATTTCCCCACAAATATTAAATCGGGTAGATACGATGATGAAGTTGTACACGACAGTGCAGACGCCTCGGGTGTCAGAATACAAACTTATGTAACTGCGCATGAAGCAGAGGCATACGCCAAAGAGAAAGTTAAATCTAGGTTTGCTATTTTTTTGAATATTCCTTGCCATAAAAAAATACTGCAAAAATATAATGTTTACTTGGGGTTTTTTGCCACTTTAACTGATGACGATTATGTAAATTTGGAAGTCTTGAGTGAAAATGATATTTACACAACTTTTAAATGCCCTGTCACAGAATATTCCGAAGTTGTTATGAAATATTTAATCACAGATATTTTACCCAACTATTATTATTCCTTACAATCGCCGTTTTTGGAATCTATATTAACTATTAACGGGAACTTTATAGAAAAAGTCAGGAATCCTTTGAAGACTTTTTGGTTGAGCAGAAGGGATGAGGGTAAGGATGAAAGAATTGTAAGTACTGGCGATACATTTCTACACGAATCTTCTACCGATTCTGCATCGTACTTTGGCCCTGAATTAATAAATAGATCTAACTCTAGTACTACTACACCTGAAACACCAACCTTTGATGAAAATAAGTCTGCTAAACAAAACCCATCCCAAAAGATTATTCCAGAAAAAATAAAAAAGACAAAATCACCGGTAGGATCACCTATTAATCTTCCAAAAATAAATAAAGTGCCTCTTGTTAAAAAAGTTGAAACAGAGAAATTTAACTTAAAACCATCTTCTAAAAACACAAACAATGGACTCAGAAATCTGACGTCCAATAGCGGGTCTAGTATAGCAACGAAAAAGTCAACAAAAAGATTCAGTGGGCTTTTAAGTCTGTTAAGTGGGAAATCAAACGAACTTTCAAGCAAAAATAATTTAACATCAAAAAAACAAAGAAGGAAATCTCTTGGAAATTCACTTTTTTTCCATAATGCTTCTGAAAATTTATCCTTTAGGCGTAATAGCAATGGGTCAAGGAAATCAACGGCAAGTTTTAGTACCAATAGCTCAATGATATCTGGTACACGCCATATTTCAAGAAAAGAAAATGATGGTGGAGAAAAATCGAGGTCTAAAAGGTCTTTTTCTGGGTTGTCTTTTGGTAAAAATAAGGATAAATCATCAATTATTGGAGTCGATGATTCTAACAATGCACGTATAAGTTCTGTTGTTCGTAATGATGATTATAAAAAGATGCAAAATACTAGTGAAGTTAGCACATCTCAGCCCAGTCCGCTGCCCGATATTGTTGTTCAAACTGCTAACACTGAAAACAAATCTGACAATATTCCAAAGAGTTTTGTTAGTGATGATGATTTAACGAATAAGATTGTAGTCCCAACAGATATCGATAATGTGTTAGATAAAACTGAAGTGGGTAATATTACAGATAGAGCATTAAATAGAGATTCGAGAATCAGCCCGGAAGAAGTCGATGTAGATAAACAGCTGGATTTTAAAAACACCAGTGTTAAAAGACATCCAGAACAACAAAAACAATCGCATGTCTCAACTTTACCATCTACTACAGATAAGCCTACAACAAATAAACAATTACCTAAAGTTAGTGCTCAAATTTCTTCTATTATAACTGAACCTATTAAGCCATTATCATTTGAGACACCTATGGTCAAGAAAGGAGAGGGGGAGGTTGCAAATACCACAATTGAAAGTAATAACTATGCAAATGGAACATTATTGCCCGCCAATTTTGGTTCAAATACGGTGGAAAACAAGAACCAAAAGAATATTGTTAATGAACTGAACACTAAAATTAAACATTTGAATGCCGAAAATAAACCCATATTGGCAAACACTTTTTCTTCTTCTTCTTCTTCTTCATTATCTTCTTCACCAGTAAATAGAAATTCAAAAACAGGAAAAAATATTGTTTTGCCAAAACTACCGCCAATACTTAAAGAAGGTGATAAAAAAGATGCTGTGCAATTACCTGAAAAACACAAAAGTAATGCTGATGGTTTTCAAGTTGCAGAGGGAACACATGTTCATAAAAATCAACCTAACGGTGCTAGTTTTGCTCCGGTTTTAATTGGTGCTGATAAACCAATTAATGAACAAGCAAAGTTGAATGTTGTTGAAAATAAAGATTTTTCATCTGTGGCTGAACCGGAAAATATCAATAATGTTAGCAAGTTACCTAATAGTACTTCGACTAATACCATTTCTAACTTTAAACTTTCAAAATCAACTTCATATAGAGATTTGTTTGAAGGTATGAATATGGTTTTAGATAATAAAGACAAGAAAAATAATTGGACTGTACTCAGTGACGAAAATGATGATAGTTTTAGGGAGTACAAGACTAATAATTCAGCCAAACTAACTTTATCTAATGATAAAATTATTATGAAAAATGATGAAAAGAAACATGAATTCACCAAATTTGCACCGAAGCAACGTGGAACTCCAAATATTTTTGCAAGATATTATGAGGAGGTTGAAGAGGAGGTTACGCAGCCAGAACTCGCAGAAGAAGAACAAGAAGAAGAAGCAATTGAAAAAAATAATATTTTACATGCTGATAGTGAGAACGCCGGTATTATTGTTAACAATAAGCAAACATTCCCTGTAATAAAGACACATGAAAAAGAAAACTCACAAAGAGATTTAGATTCTCTACCAGGGTATTCCAGTGAATCAAATTACTTGGATAATATTGCTGAAATTGCTTTGAAAAAAAAATTAATTACTAGTAATAATCACAAAAGTAACACCATTGATATTAGTGCTACTGGATCTCCAAGCAGAAAACTGGCTGGTAGCGAAGAAATACCTAGATTTCCATCATCATTTTTAAATCTAAAGGATGAGATAACCAAAAATATGGATCAACTTTCCTCCTTTAATCAAACTTTTGAAAATAGTCCTTTGAAAAATAAGACTTCTAAATCACGGAGCATTAATAAGTCCTCTCGAATTGCTGATAATCTTCATGTTCCGAAATTGGTTACAACAACAAATAAGAAATTCAAAGTTGTCAATAAGGATTTGTCATCTGCGAGACCGAGCCAATCACATTCATTATCAGCAGTTAAAAATGAACAAGAACAAATGTCCAAACAAAAACATATTCCTTTAATTAAGATTGAACCAACTGAAACAAAAACATTTACAGTTAAAACTGAGCAAGACGTTGCTTTTGAACCAACACTACAAAAAAATGAGATATCGTTATCAAGTGCTACACAGCAATCTGCGATAGATATGGACGTACGGGCGCCCAAATTGGAATCTGGCGATGAACGTCTACCAAATTTAAAACAAGATAATGTAAACGATTCAGCTGTTGGAGTTAATAACAGAGAAGAACAAGAAGGAAATGAATACACAGATAAAAGTACCCTTTCAAAAATTAGCCATGCTAATATTACCACCGTTATTGCTGATTCCAAAATTGAGCAGACAGAATCTGGTCATAACGTTAAAATAGAAGAGACTGATAAGGGGTGTTATCCAAAAGAAGAAGCTTATTATGATAAAAATGATGATGATGATGATGATGATGCTGATGCTAATGATCTGTACGATGATTCAAAGAATTTTAGTAATACCAGTAATATAAAAAGAGATGTTTCTAGCCCAAACCTAAGGAAGCAGTTGATGATGGGGTTTGGAGAAAATAATATTGATGCATTAATTAAAGCTGATGAAGCAGACACTAATGCCATTGGTGCGTTATCACATTCGGAGGTATCAAGTTTTTATTATTCGCCAAGCAAACCAATGAAAAATGATCGTTTAATGGAATTTCCACATGATATTTCATCATCCTTCAACATTACTCAGCATAAGTCACCTAATATTGATAATAAGGATGTAAGTTTGCAAACTCCGTCTTCTTTATCTGCTAGTATCACTGTTCAAGACTTAGGCAGCGGTACTAACACTGTTAAGGGTGAGGAAGAGGAGAAAAACATCAAGGAAGAGGAACAAAGGATATTGGAGGAAGAAAAGCATATGGAGGAAGTAGAGAAAAAGATATTGGAGGAAGAGAAGCGCATTGAGGAAGCAGAGAAAAAGATAAAAGAGGAAGAGAAAGAGATAGAAGGAGAGGAGAAAAATATAAATAAAGGAAATAAAGGACAATCAGAACAAGAACAAGGTATTAACGGTACTAAAAGAATTTCATTAACTGAAGATATTAAAAATGGCTTTAATCAATACGAAAATGGGAAAATTAAACCAGAGCAGTCTGCGTTATTGGACGATGATGATGATTTTGATTTCAGTTCATTTGAAGTATCGTTTACCAAAAAAAAGAGCAATGAGCATTCTTCTATGAATAATAGTAATAGTAATATTACAACTGGTGATCATAACAATAAAAGCTTTGAAAATCCATTAGTATCGCAGTATCAATTAAAAGAATATAGTACAAATAAAAAATACAAAACAGATTGGGTTTCCCCTAGTGAACTTGATTTATATGACATAAGTCAAAGATCAGATTCTGTAAATAATATTGAAAACACCAATAATAATGTTAATATTAATGAAGTCAGACATAAAAACGGTAAACTTAATATGCCTAGGGATTCATCTAATAATTTTTTTAGTAGAGATGACTCATTTAGTTACTTAGGTGATTATTTATAATTCTCAAAAAAAAAAAAAAAAAAAAAAAAAAAAAAAGAAAAAAGAAAAGAAAAGAATTATAAGGATTCATTTTTTTTTTTTTTTCCAACTTAGGTGTGCATATACAAATGAAACATTAAATAAACAATTATATTGCAAAAATATGACACATCATGAAGATTATATTTTATTATAATGAATGAGTTCTAAACATACCGAATTAAATAGTCGCCCCTTGTTTTTTATATATCGGTTTTAGTATCTACGCCCTCCTTTTTTTCTTTTTCTTTCTAGCTTATGTATCCAAATTCCCTTTTTGAATAAACAGTTTTAAAGCATCTCATCAATTCTTCAATGCAGATTTAAAGGTAACAACTTTTGGATCAATAGGTATTCCATTATCAGAAATACTATTTTCGCTCATCCTATTATTCATATATAACAATCTAGCTTCATCGAACGAGATATTTTTTTCTTCCATTAATCTTTTGATTTCCAGTTTATTGACCTCATCTAAGCCTCTTCTATTGTCACTTGAGTTATGTGAAATGATATCGAAATTAGCACTGCTCAATCCATTTTCTAAATCGTCAACAAAAGCGTCATTCAATCTAATCGATCCGTTATTAATTCTTAATTTTAATTTGGTGTATAATTCTTTCATATCATATAATATCTTTTTTAAAATAGTGTCGTTGTTATGCACGTCAGAATCATCTGTACTACTAATTGTTCTGTTTTTAATTCTTTTAATTACAAAATGTAGCACTATAATTATCGGGATTATAATAATTAGCGTCAAATTTATACCCAGTCTGTAATTCTGATGATACATCTCGTATATATATTGTATGTCCTAATTTCTTTTTTTTTTTTTTTTTTTTTTTTCCTTTTTTCTGCTATCCGTCAGGTTGAGTTTTAATATTCCTTCGAATGTGATAAAACATAATAAGGAAAAAATAAAATTGGATAAAGAAATGAAAGTTTTATAGCAAACGTGAGCTTTATTTTATAATGCACCCTCCCATCCCTCCTATCTCGGTCTCTTTAACCACGCCTGTTATCCGTTAGAGTTTCGGAATAGTTCTTTAATATATCCGGGTTAAACAATCGGATTTACTTTTTTTAATTTTCACGAAAAGAAATGAAAAAAAAAAACCTCCTTTTTTTTTTTATTATTTGATTTTCAGCGTATTTGAAGTTAATTACTTTATTTCCAGTTTTTCTCCCTTTTCTACTTACAAATACATTTGTGCAAACCTACATACAAAAATAAGATCACAAAGAATATTATTAATTCCATAAAGTTAACTTTCCCCTTTCTCAAAAAAAAAAAAAAAAAAAAAGAAAAAAACTATTAATAATAGTAACAACAATGGGTATCAATAATCCAATTCCTCAATCATTAAAAGCAGAAACGAAAAAGGCAACAAAAGTATTACAAAGTTTTGTTAAGCCAAACCAAGTGTTCGGTGCAGATGAAGTCATTCCACCTCATATTTTAAGAAGAGCTAAAGGTTTAGCAATTATTACAGTTTTTAAGGCAGGCTTTTTGTTTAGTGGTCGTGCAGGTAGTGGTATCATTATTAGTAGATTACCCGATGGTGAATGGAGTGCACCAAGCGCAATTGCTTTGGCTGGTGCAGGTGCTGGTGGTATGGTTGGGATGGAACTAACCGATTTTGTTTTTATTTTAAACACTCTTGAAGCCGTTAAAACTTTTTCCCAATTTGGAAGTGTTACTTTAGGTGGTAATATGAGTCTTGCTGCTGGTCCCTTAGGTAGAAGTGCTGAAGCTGCTGCTACCGCTTCTACAGGCTCTGTAGCTTCAATTTTTTCATATTCTAAAACTAAAGGGTTGTTTGCAGGCGTCAGTCTAGAGGGTTCCGTTTTGGTTGAGAGAAGAGAGGCCAATAGGAAAGTTTATGGTGGAAATTGTACAGCCAAATTAATTTTAAGTGGTCGTGTTGATCCCCCTATGTTTGCCGATTCTTTATATAGAATTTTGGACTCCAAAGTGTTTTCTTACACAGATTCAGATGATAACGATGATTGGGAGGCCAGGTCTAGTCTGTATGATGATATCCCATCTTCGTTCGGTTCAGAGGATGACAATCAATCTTATTATTCAAGAAGAGCGGGTGGGGGTAGAAGAAGAGGTGGGAATAACAATAGTAGATATGCAGACGACTTTGATGATGTTGGGTTTGATAATGATTTTGATGATGATGGATTAAGGTCACCGCCAAATAGAAGAAGAGGCAGTGGTAGACGTGGTGGTAGAAGTACTTATAATGATGATTTTGGATATGACGATGGTGACAATGATTATGATAGACGTGGTGGTGGTAGTGGTAGGTATAACAACGATGACGGTTATGACGAGAGATTTTCAAGAGCAAGAAAATACAGAAGCCCACCACAAAACGATCTCAACAGTAGAAGAAGAGTAGGATCGCCAAGAGGAACCGGAAGATATAATGATAGGGATGATGATTTTTTTGATGATAATGATAATCCTTCTGGGAGTGGAGTGAATGATTATTATAGAAGGGCCAGAGCTAATTCGCATTCTACTAGGACACGTTGGGAAGATGATGTATATGACACACCTGCAGGTGGTAGCAGCAGCAGCGATAACAATAGGATACAAAGTAATAATGATAGTGCACAGCCATTAGCATCCAATCCGGCCAAATACGAAAAAGAGATTGGTGATTCTGGCTTAACTTTACCTAAGGCTGTTGCTTTGTACACTTTTAAAGGTGAACAAAATGGAGATTTGCCATTTAAAAAAGGTGATGTTATTACCATTATTAAAAAATCAGATTCTCAAAATGATTGGTGGACGGGTAGAGTCAATGGCCAAGAAGGTATTTTCCCAGCAAATTATGTTGAATTGGTTTAATAACTTTATTTTGCCATTCCTTTCACCTTTTGAATTAGAGTATCACTATACTTTTGTACGTTTATGTTTTTTTTTTTTTTTTTTCCATATATTTTTTTTTGTACTTATGATGCTGTTTAATAATAATGCCTACCAACTTCATTTGCCAGATACTATATTCATATATAGGAACAACCAGTGTGTATTTATTAATATACCTTAAAATCATTTTTACGTATAGACATTTAATAAATACCAAGAATAATTAATTATTTTGATATTTTATCTCTATAAGTGTATTTATTATCCAGAATAATGTTTAGACCTGTATTTTATTTAATTTTTTTTTTTTTTCCTTTTTCTTTTTTTTTTTTAGCAAATTAAAATACACATATATATATATATATATGTAAACTTGATTTTCATTTCTAATGCAAAACTATTGAATCTAAGTCATATAAGAGAATCCTAAAAAATTAATACTTTCTTCAATTTGCCTGTATAATATTATTTCATTTCTTGGTTCATTGTTTAGCAACAAAATAAAAGCTGTCAATTTTTCAATATTGCCCCTCCAGTAAATTTCAAAAATGTATTCAGTAATGCATCTTAAATTCTGTTTTTGAGTGGCTGCTGGGTATTTCAAGAAATCAATTCCCTTTTTTATTTCTGTTTCTAGAATTTTTAATATTTCTTTGCGAGCTAATGTGTTTGCTTCTTTAGGCAATTGATAAAAAGTATGCGCCAATCTAAAGTTACTGTCATCGTTCCTATGGTAGCACATATCTTTATTATTAACAATATCATTATTTTTGTTAATATTGCCAGTATTTTTACTAGTATTTGGAAATTTCTTATAATTATGATAATAACTGTGTTTTCTTTCTGTTTTGTTATTATATTTAGCAACAGTTTCCGAAATATCGGCTAATGGAGTTGTAAGTGCAGTAGTATCATTTGCAATTCTTTTATAAGACATTGGACCACTCAACAATGATAAAGGTGATGAACATGTCGAAGAAACTGAAGATTGAGATGTTACCAAATCTGGAATTTGTTCAACCAATGACTCGGTTTTTTTTTCTGGTTGCCATGATACTTTAACAACGCTATCACCAATCAATTTTTTGTTCATGAAACTGAAAAATCTAATGGCGTCATTTTTAGTATTAAATGAGATATGTCCAGAATAGGTACAAGACTCTTTATTGTACCAACGGATAGCCACATTTTTAATTCTAATTCTCTCTTGGTTGCATAAAAATGTTAAAAAATCATTATTGCAGGTACTACTCAAATTGGTTAAATAAATAACGGTTTTATAAGTGTTGGGTTTAAAATTACTGGGTTCATAGTTATCAACTTCTGTGTTTTCCTTCATCTCTTTCTTATTAATTTTTTCAGCTTTTTGGACTTGAACTTTTTTATTTTTAAACATTCTGTTATTCAATAATTTGATGGCATTTTTGGTATCCGAACCTCTTTTGTATGTGATAAAGGCCCATGAGGAACTGAATTTGTATACTTTGCATGAATAAATAGATTTAACTGGGCCAGCCTCACTGAAAAAATCTAAAATATCTTCCTTTTTAACATGCAACGGTAAATTTTTAACAAAAATTGCATTCGGATGTGGAACTTTTATACCATCTTCTTCATTACAATTATCCTCTAACTCTTTGTCGTTTTCTGAAATCAAAGTTTCCTTTGTAATAGTTTCTATATCCAAGTTTGACTTCCTTGTTTCAAATTCAGGTGAAGTCCTAACTTCTTTGTCAAAATGGATACCACATTTAATATTGGTTCCAAAAAATAGTTTGTTATTATAATCAGCAATCAGATTTTTGGCGCTTTCATGATCGGTATAATAAACAAACCCAATATTTTTTCGTCTATCCAATTTACAACTTAAAATTGAGCCATATTTCTTGAATGTATCATAAAATATCCTGCTTGTTAAATTTTGGTTTTCCAATGGTAAATTGGAAAAAAAAACATTGGTTCCAATATTTTTTCTATAAAATGAGTTCCTTAAAGAGGGCATAATTCTAACCTCTTTCCCGCAAAGTGGTAAATAATTAAACTCATCCATAGCCAATTCAGCATCATTTTCATTTGAAAAATTAATATATCCGTAACCTAGAGATTTCTTTGTGATAGAATCAACACATAATTTCGCAGATGTTAAAGATTTATATTTAGAAAATGTTTCTGTTAACATTTTTTCAGTTACTCGAGGGTCCAAGTCTCCAATATATAAGGCAACAATGTTCTTTGGAGCCTGGGCTGTTGAGTTGAAAGCAGTTTCTTGGGTATTAGCTTTGATATCATTGACGGAACTTTGATCAGCTTGTTGCTGTTGTGTTGCTTGTTCTTTTTTTTTTGGTTTTAAAACATCAATTCCTTCATCGCTTTTTTGTATGTTTTGATTAATTACAGTGTTTTCATTATTAATTTCAGTAAACGGAAACTCGGTTGAGGATGAAGCGGCAGAATAAACTGTTGAAGTTGTTGGAATTTGTTTTGGATGTTCATGTGAAAGATCTTTAATTTTCTTTGTATTTTCAAGTTGCGTGTGTGTTTTGAGGGTTAATACTTCGGTATTAGCTGGATTAGAATTTGCCAAATTAATCGGAATATTATTTAGAATAAATTCATTTTTTTGCACGAGCTTTTTTAATTTGGCGGCGACTGTCTCATCTTTATTAATTGAGGTAGTAGTGGTGGAAGTTGCATTTTCACTTTTAGTATCTATGGTTTTATTGTTACCAGATTCTGATCCAAAATTTTCATTTGTTTTGACAGTTGTAGTGTTTTCTGCTTTATGCTCCAAAGCTAAGTTTGGAACAATGCCGGCATTTTCTTCAAGTGAAGAAATCATTTTTTTTTTATTTTATTTGTTGCTCTTTTTTTTTTTTTTTTTTTTTAATTGATTTATATATCTTATTTCTATTTCTATTTTTGAAAAAAAAAAAAAATTGTAATTGTGATTATTGAAAGGAGATGAGTTTAAATAATAAATAAAGGGAAAAAAAAGAAAAGAAAAATAAGAATAAATTTAACTTAAATAAAAATAAAATAAAATAAAATAAAATAAAATAAAATAAAATAAAATAAAACGAATTTTTGTGGTTGGCGACACAAAAAATCTGGCGCCGGTTTTTAACACAATGAAATTCTTTTTTGTTTGTTACGCGATATCCATATTAAAAATAACTTTTAATAGATTTACTAATAATGGACTCTAAATTACAACCTTTAACAGAAAAACAATCTAAAAAAATAAAGAATAATATATATTTTTTTCTTCCCTTTTTTAATACAGAATATAATACATATAAAGTCTTATACAGCTTATTAGTAGACTATTTAAAAAAAAAAAAAAAAAAAAAAATATACATATATATATTTTTTTCATTTGCAAATCATTCACTCAATATGTCCCTACCAAAAAACCCTCTTTTCAACCAATCCATAAACAACAACACCCTTGTTCTAATAGAAACTGTTTGAGCAAAGTAAATACTTCTCCACAAATACATAGCAACTAATCCACCAACAAACGAATAGCCCGGTAAATCAAAAACCGCAGAATTACCAATATAAGCCAAGGAACCTAGATGAACATATCTAAATGGCTTATAAACTTCTTCATCCGTAAATATTAAAGTAGTGGTACCAACAGTAGCTAGATCTAAGTCAGTTTTGAGAGGATTTTCAGATCTAAATGAGGTAACGTTTGGATTCTCCACTAAGCTTAATTTTTTAGCCAACTTGTTAAATTTCTTGCCCAAGTATTTACCTTGTTGATGGGCTCTTTGAGCTGTAGCCGGTAATGAAGTAACTTGTTTTTCCACGTTTTTTAACAAGGAGGTAATTTGATCAAAATTTAATTTCCCGCAACTGGCAGAATCGTACTGTGGCAAAGAATCCTTCAAAGTGATTAAATGCTCTCTAGTCTGTGGCTGTTTTTTCATTAATTCTTTGCCCATTTCACAGATTTCGTCATAAGTCAAGGACAAGTGTTTAATATCGTTTTCACTAATTTGATCGCTGGAAATGCCATGTAAATGTTTCTTGATAATAAAGTTACGGACAAAATCAACAGCATGATCGGCTAAATCTGTTTTAACAGTAGAACAGTCGCCAATGGCATAAACATCTGGAGCGCCCAAAACCCTCAAATAAGAATCTGTTTCAATGGCTCTCCTGTTTTTTTGATGATCTGGCAAACTGTCAGTAACATTTTTAGCGAGTGGGTTCTGTGCTACACCTGTAGACCATAAACACAAACCAAAGGGAATTTCTTCAAGGGTAACAGATCCATCTTTATCGTTTTTTTTCTTGAAAATAACTCTATCTTCCAAAATTTTTTCAACACGTGAGTTAATTTGAACATCAATATTTTCATTAATAAATCTTTTAGTAGCGTATTCTGCAATTCTTTCGTCATAAGTGTTTAAAATGTTGGATCTGGACTGAATAATGTGAACAGATACTTCCTGGCGCAATAATTTGGGATACGATTTGGGCAAATCTTCATTTAGCAAGTCAAAAACTTCTGCAGCAAACTCAACACCGGTTGGACCACCACCACAAACGACAAAACTTAGTAATCTTCTACGTTCTTCATCGGTGGTAGTTGGTAAACAAGACTTTTCCAAGTTGGCTTTAATTTTTTTTCTAATGTCAATTGCATCGTTAGCTGTTTTCAAACGAGAACAGTACTCCAAACCTTGAACACCATGTGTATTTGAAGTGCAACCAACTGCAACAACCAACTTATCATATGGAACATAAAATTGGGCGCTTTCATCATATGCAGAAGTGACTTTAACCAATTTATCTTCAAACTCAATTTTTTCAGCTTTAGCTTCCAAATAATGGCCGCTTAAGTCATT
The DNA here is from genome assembly GCF_020623625.1 of Saccharomycodes ludwigii. Lineage (NCBI taxonomy): Eukaryota > Fungi > Ascomycota > Saccharomycetes > Saccharomycodales > Saccharomycodaceae > Saccharomycodes > Saccharomycodes ludwigii. Next base: position 934,966 of record NC_060203.1, read on the forward strand.
AACGATTTTACGAATAGAAGCCATCAAAGACTTAACTTCTAAGGTACCAGTGGCTGCGCAGGGCAGCAAGGGGGTGAAGAGGAAATAATTTGTTGGCGAAATAACAGTGACGTCATAATCGCCTGGTTTCAATGTTTTCAATAGACCAACACTTGCCCAGCCCGATCCTAAAATGACTAACTTTGGCTTATTCAAGCTTAATTCGCCCTTTAGCTCAGAATCTAAAGCATCCAAGGTAGAATCTAAAACCGGCAAATTCTCCGGACCACCACGGTTTGGGTTTAGGGCTAGCGTTGGAACACTAATTGATGCGGAAGACGAATCCTCCTTATAGGTCGTGGCATCATACAAAAAAAATGCAACTAGCGAAATACCCAGCACAGAAACCATTACCCCACTGGAAAGAACAAAAAACTTTGTTATTGTGCCAATGGTTTTAAGAGAGGACGTGGGTTTTTCTTTTGGAATGGATGGCTTTGGTTCATTGAAAGTAATTTTGGAGGTATGGAAATGTCTTAAATGGCTAGTATTAAATCTGTGAAATTGATTGATTTGTAAAGGTTTTGATAACGAAAGTGAAGCAGATGAATTTCTTAATAGAATTGAAGATGATGACAATATTGAGACAGTTTTTGAGGCGTCAACTACGCTCGATAATAGGTTCCTTTTTAAAATCATTTTGGTAAAAAGGATAGGAGGGAGAAGGGAAAGGAAAATATGTATATATTTATACAGAAATAAAATAAAAACAAAAAAAAAAAAACTGAATGGGGTTTTTATTTATTTGGAGTGTTTAGCGGAAATGGCTTGGAAAGTTTTTCAAATAGCAAAAGGATTGTGATCTTAGACTTGGTTATTTAGTTTATAAATTACCAAAGGCCAATACCAAGGATATCAGATGAAATTGAGAAAAAGCATGGAAGGAAAGTAAAAAACAAAGAGAGATAAAAAAAAAAAAAAAGAAAAAAAGGATCGAGTGTAGGAAAAACAAGATTGTAATAAGTTGGTAGAATTAATTTGTTTATATATAAGACAGAGTTTAAGAAGTTGAATGGAAACGTAAATATAAAGTGGAATAAAAGGGGGGGTGTTAATGGGTTGGTGTCTGTGCAAATCTACAGCCGAAAAAATATTAAAAAATATTAAAAAATATTAAAAAATAAAAAAATGATCTTTTTCTGTCCAGTAAAATTCAAGTATTTCTACTTGCAAATCAAATCAAAAATAAATAAATAAAAAAAAAAAAATTTAATTTCAAATTTAAACAGAAAATATGGACGAGACCGAAGTCGAACCGATGACCTCTCCCATGCTAAGGGAGCGCGCTACCAACTACGCCACACGCCCATTAATTGTTTTTTTAACTTTAAACATGAGACTATCCAAAGAATGGACGTATTCCGAGTCATAGTAGTTACGTGTTTTGGATTTTGGTACTTAATATCTTATTTTATTTTTACGCGTCTTTCCTTTTTTTTTTTTTTTTTAAAACTTTAATCATTTATTGCTTGTATCTTTTCCATTTCTTTTGTCTCTAATTTTTTTATTTTGTAAAAATGAAAACTACAACACACAAAAGAATAAAAACTCGAAAATATCAATTTTTTCTTTTTTTTTTTTTTTAAATCTCTCCTAGTCATTTAACTTATGATTAAAAAAGGCATTCAAACTAAAAGTACCACCAGTATAAACAACAAACATATTACTAAGTATAAACAAGCTATATTTACTAATTCATTACAGATAAAGCTTAAATCTAAAGGATTGGCTGTCAAAGAAGACACACATGATCTAGTGCACTGGCAACATTGTAAAACTTGTGGGTTAGTTTACAATGTGGATGATCCATTAGACTATTTGAAACACAGAGAATACCACGATATACAAGTAAATGGTTTAAAGTGGCCTAATAAATGTATATCCAAAAAAATAACAATGACCATAAATGATCTTCATAAACACACACCTAAGTTTAATAGAGAAAATGATATTTTAAATCTTTTGTTATCCAAAAAAAAACAAACCGAAATATCTACTAACAAAGAATCTAAAGCTTGGAGTAGTACTCATGAATTACCCATTCATAAAAGATTAGGAGCTGGGGTATTGTGCAATGAAAAAGAATTTATAATTGAAATAAACCCAAAACGTCAGAATGAAGTTAACTTGGCGCTACAAGTTATGAAAATAGTTAACGAAGAATTGAATGCTCCACAAGATGAAAACAACTTTTGGGCAACGCTAAATTCGAGGAACGAGTCTACAGGGAAATGTTTTATATATATAAGAGATAACCATGCCATTGGTGTAATTACAATTGAAGACCTGACTCGAGTTGAGCATAAAATGAAATGGATGATTTACTCAAATAAACAGATTATAGAACATGTTAATCCGACATTTAAGTGTGGGGTATCGAGAATCTGGGTTTGTCAAAAGTATCGACGGTTCGGTATAGCATCCAGTTTATTAAACACAGCATTGACTAATACTTTGTCCGATGGTAAAGCCCCAGTAAATAAGTATCAATTAGCATGGAGCCAGCCAAGTGAAAGTGGTGCTAAACTGGCAAAGTCTTTCAATTCTTTGGTTCATAAAAAAAGCGGTGAATTATTAATTCCGATATACATTTGACATATATTGATATATAGGTAATGAATTTTTAAATATATTTAGTTTATATATATATATGGGTATTAGGTTATATTTTTTTTTAACTTTGTATTTCCTTGACTTTTTAAATTTTTGAATTTTTTTTTTTTTTTTTTTTTTTTTGTTTTTTTGTTTTTTTTGTCCTTTTTTTGTCCTTTTTTTGTCTCTTTTATATATATATATATTTTCCCTTTAAAATTTCTTGCTGCCTGATGTTTTCCTTACACTTCCTCCACTGACATTTCGTGTTGTATTATTAATTAACATTGATTTCCGTTGTTGTTGTTTAGCAACATATATACGTCTCATATCATTCTCATCTATTGGTGTGACATTTCTTCTGCTATTACCCATGCTTATGTCATTATCAGTATTACCCTCTATTGTTCTATCATTGCTAATATTATGACTATTATTGTTTTTGTTCATATGATGATGATGACTGTTGTTCATATGATGGCGATGAGATGATGGCGATTCATTGATATCTTCAATAGTATTTGAGCCATGTCCCTTTCTCGGCTGGCCAGGCGAGCGTAATGGAACCCCGTGTTTCAAACTTCTTGTTGGTGATGCAGTTTCTGGTGGAACTAAAATACCACTTAGGTCATATGCACTGGTATTTTCTTTATTTTCATTTATTATTAGACTATTACTTGTGTTGCTTTGGATTTGGCTTTGATGTTGTAGTCTTTTTCTTTGAATCCTGTATTCATCTAAAGTTATTAGTGGATACAACCCACCAATTAAATCACTTGGCTCCAAACCTAATCTCATTGTATATTTCCATTCTCTAAATGTTTGTTGGTTTAAATACAACCAATGCTGTTGTGGACCAACAACCATCCCTGGTCTAATAAATCTTAAAAAGCCTATACATTCCTCAGCGGTGAAACCATGTTTATAAATCAAATATGCCCCAATTAAACAACCAGTTCTACCTAACCCTGCTTTACAATGAATGGCTATTTTCGGTTGTAGTTCATCTTCATCACCGTTTTTATTATTAGTACTGTTACTATTTTCAAAATTATTAATAATCGTCTCCACACATCCGATAAAATTAGTAACGATAGATAAATCTGGACATGTGCCATCCTCAAATATCATATCTAAATGCTTGATGCCAATATTCTCAAAATGCTGCTTATTGTACAAGTGCGAATTCAATCTAACCACCAACTTGACATTGGTTTTATGAAACGCATCTAAAACTTTGCGGAAGCCTCTATTAATCCTAGTAGACATTATGTTAGAATCATCCTCTCTAGGAGATGCAAATGCTATGAAATTCGGTGTTAAAATATTCAAGTCACCATTTTCTACCCTTTCGTAGTACTCATAACTATCCAAATCGAATTTTTGCAAATCAACCAACCCACATTCTTTAGCACGCCAGCACCCATAGCATATGTTTTGAATAGAAACTTCGAAATCTGCATTGGAATACCCGGCATCTCTAAATGGCATAAACGGTGGATCAACTTGGGCCAAAGGTTGCAAAACTTGATGTGGTGCCCAGCTTTGAATTAAAATCATATAGCAACATAGCAAGCAAGCTGCATTAGCTCTTTGCCTGGTGGAGGTGGATGAATAAAAAACAACAGCCTTGCCCTGGTTTTCCTTTCTCGTTAGTAAGTCATGCAATCTGACTGCAAATCTGTATAAATGTCCAATATGGAAGGGACCAAAATCTAAATGGAAACTATTGTAAAACAATTCATCCTCCATTGTGAAAAATGTGATATCATCGGTGTTTTCCGGTATGTAGTCGTATGCACCAAGATAAACCCTTCCTTTTAGAAATTCTATGGTGTTATCTAAAAATATTTTCTTGGTCATCCTTATATTGATTTTATACTATTTATTGCTTGCTATTTATTTTATTTGTGTGTGTGCAAAATATGAATCAAAGTGAATGAATATGTTTTGAGTTGTTTAGCAGCTTTTTCTATAATATAGAGACAATATATAGAGTTTTACGAAGGTGAGTTTTTAGCAGTAGATTACTTTTAAAAATATTATCCAAAGAGATCAAAAAATATATCGAATAGACTCAAAAAAAAAAAATAAAAAAAAAATGTATAATAATAAAATAAGAATAACTTTTTGAATCTTCATCATTTAAAAATTATTCTTCAGTTTTTTTTTAATTTTTTTTCTATTTTTTTGGCTTGCTTATTTACATATTTCCAGATTTAGAAAATTTATTGTTTACAAAACAAACAATTGTCATTTTATATTAAAACAAAAAAAAAAGAATAAAAATAAAAAAAAAGATATTGCCTGAGTTCTAAAGGCTGAACAATGCTGTTATAGATTCACAAAAACAAGAAATAATAGAGACTAGAAGATATATCAGTGGAGAATGTTCTCAATTAATTTCCCCTACTATATCAATTGTGTTGTTAAATTACGAATATATCAAAAAAAAAAAAAAAAAAAAAAAAAAAAAAAAAAAATCCTACGGTAATAAAATACACAGTATCATTACTGAATAATACATTCATTTCGATGGATTTGTATCGTATCATTGCTACTACTTATTTTTCTAGTAAAACCTTTTCTTCTTTCTATTATTTCACCTAAGCGAATTAGAGGCATCTGCAATTTGGTTACATCATCATCTTTGACATTTAATTCAACATAATCACAATAAGCAAATTTAGTAAGAAATCCCTTGATTCTAATAAGCAATTCCTTACATAATTCTAGCTGTTCTTGATCAAAATACTCACATCTATGGTTGTTATTATTACTTATGACAACACAGCATAGCTTGCTTGAACTGTCAAGCTTATTACTATCAACGCCAGAATCAAGCAATGTAGGTAAAATGTATTCGTAGGTTAATTTAAGTTCATCCACGTTATTAACATTAAACATAACAAAGCAACCTAAAAATTGTTGCTGCCGCCAGAATTCGTAATCTAGTATTATATTGTAACGTCCAGGCAAAATGGAATTGGTAATATTACTTGCATTACTTCTAAGACATAAATGTTCTTTATATTCACCCATTGAAATACCGTGTGTATCTAATATTTCGAAATAAATCAAACTGTTATCATTATGCAATGTAACTTTATCCGTTGCTTCTCCAAGAGAATTATTGTTGGAGTTATAACAATCGTAGCCATTTATTGGCAAATCTATGTTAAATGTACTAAATCTCTCAGAATTTGTAGGATAATGAACCTCTTCGAAAAAGCCGTTCGATAGTTTAGATAAAAAGACACTTTTCCCCGATTTCTGTGGACCCAATATAATAGTTTTATAACATTTTATCTTTGGTTTTGCTGTTGAAGGATTGGACTGTGCCAAGTTGGGGGTGCTTTGAAGTTTAAGAGTTGGTGTGCTAGTCTTATATTTTTCCTTATGAAACATTGTATACATAAATTTAGTTAGTTATATAGAACAAGCCAAAAGTCGTTACTTATTACTTATTAATACTATTATTCTCAAAAGACAAATAAAATAATCTTGTAAAGCTTTTTTGAACTAAAAAATAAGTGATAAAATCAAGAAGTTAAAATACAAATAAGAATAATAACTAGTTCATTACTCAGTATTTTGAAATTGATTACCTTTATATACATGAATGTTTTTTTATATCTTTTTGTATTAAAGTTCGCTATTATACTTTACGGTGTTTAATGTTACTATAATATAAGCTTCCCTTTGCCAGAAAAAAGATGAGTCAGTAAGTCGAGAGAAAAGTACAATCAGTATTTGTAATTAGTCAGAAAAAAAAAATAAAAATAAAATAAAATGAAATGAAAAAAAAACCCAACCCATTCATAGAAAAGAATTAGTAAGCTTGGTAATAACAATGCTTGATGTTAACACCGTATTGACTCCTGAAGTTATATCATAATATTCTCTGAATCACTTATCCACCTTCCTAAAATACAAATATTTGCGCATCAAACTAACCATAGATTAAATTGGCATCACTATTATAATTTCTGTACACTTTATTTAGTTTTTTATACAAAAAGAAAGGAAAAAAAAAAAAAAAAAAAATACTATATACATAGAAACTAAAGGGTAAAAAAGAGTGTGAACAAACTCGAGGTAAAGGAATAGTATATATGACTTTCTTTTCAACGGTTACCCAAGTTTTGAGCCATGGCAGCATTTTGTTCTTGAAAACGTTGGCCAACTCTTTCACTGTGCTTCAAAAACTTTTCTGAACATTTTTGAATACAAGTTTGTTCTTTGCTGGTCAATTTGGAAGAGGTGAAATCGTTAACACAATCAGTAAAACATCTTTGAACTAAACTAGAGTATAAATTCATGAAATCCTGCATTTGTTTTTTCTCAACAACTTTTTGAAACTCTTGTTGTTCTTTACTGTTTAAGGTATCCATTTTGTCTTTATTGCTTTTGAAGTTTGAGGCTGTTTTAATTTTTAGCTTTTTCTGATTTCTTTAGAATTAAGAAGTAAAAGAAAATCCAAAGTGAATTTTTTTTTTTTTTTCATTCTTTTGAGGATTGGAAACCGGCAAGCCAATCAATAAAATTAATGGAAAAAAAGAAAAAAAAAAAAAAGGAAAAAAAAAGAAAAAGAAAAAAAAAGAAAAAGAAAAAAAATAAAATAACATCATCGTTTTACACGAAGAACTCTTCTAACTAAACACATTTCAAATACATATATTGTTGGAATAATTCGTTGTTCGGGTTATTACCCGAAGTTGGATTATTTCTCTGTTCCGCAGGAACTTCTATATTGGATTCTTCACTCATTATTATAAGATGTTTACTTTCTAGTTTTGTATTATTAGGCCCTTGATCATATGTATATATGATCGTATCTTTTATTATATCTATATCTCTCTGTCTATGTATATGGTTCTTCTTCCCCTTTCTATATAAGCTAAACTAATAGTTATATAGGGATAACGAATTACCTGACAAACTAATGTCTTGTTGTGAAAGGTTGGAAACTAATCCTTTATATACCTTTCTGGTTATATCAATGATCGAACTTAATCTATTATTATCATTGATATATTATTTTATAAATTACCTTCGAGGTTATTAACCCTTCTGGTTGTGAAGTCAATTTCTGCATTTCTATTACTATAACTTGTTCGTTATTGTTTCGTATTAGCAGCGTTCTCATGATCCGCTTTGTATACGTGTAGCACTTCTTGTAGTTGACTCATTTACTACTTTACTTCTTGCGATAGACATTCTTTATATGTCCTTTCTATGGGTTGTGCTTGATGTTTCATATATATTTATATAGATGTTATTTATATTTCATTCTTATCTTCGATATTATTAATATGCGCATCGCTAGCAATTGTCTTGCAGCGAGTTCGCATTTTATACGGTGGGCGTATGCCCCAACATTTCCCCTACTTTTTTTTTTTTTTTTTTTTTTTTTTTTTTTTTTTTTATGAAATTTGCATATTCCTTATGTGATGTGAGAACTTCTGTGAATCTATAGGTTTGGTCAATGCATCTGCCATTAGGTCTTCTGTTGGGTGATATTTTAATATAATTTCTCCCATTTTCACCATTTCATTGATGTATCGATATATAATATCCCATTGTTTGTATCGAAAGAATTCTGCTGACATTGCGTTTATTGTGCTAGTATTATCTTGATGAATGGTTCTCGTAGGAAATGTTTTTGTGTTGGTGATTGTTGCTATTTCGTTTGCTGTATTCTGTATCCATTTTGTACTATCTATTGCTTGTTTTAAAGAGTATAATTCGCTTGCTGTTGATGAAGTTATGATTCGTGATGATTTTTGTGTTCGCCAATATATTGGACAGTTTCCGATAAATGCGATGAATCCGCTTGTGCTTTTTCGCGTTATAGGATCTGAGCCATGATCAGAGTCTGCGTATATGGTAAATTTCCATTCGCTTGGTGTTGTTGGGCGGTAATATAATCGTTGATCTTTAGTTGTATGATAATATGATAATGCTTTTTGAGCCCATTTCCATATATGGCTAGTTTTTAATGTTATTGTTTTGGATAGATAATGTGTCGCATATGTTAAATCAGGTCTGGTTGATAGTGCTACGTAATTAAGTTGTCCAACGATAGATCTAAGGGTGCTTTCGTCATTTTGGTATTGATCAATATCTTTGTTTGTTATATAAGTTGATGGACTTGGATTGTTAGTATATTTTGGCGTTGTTAGCCATTGATGTTTATTATATGTGGACCATAGGAAAAGTTTTTCTTTTTGTTTTTCAAAGTTTAATCCTAAAAATTTTTGTAAATGTGATACGGAGCCTATTGTAATGTCTGTTCTGGATATTTCTTTTATTGCTGTGTCACTTGCCATTGAATTAGGTGTTATTATTAATAGGTCGTCTACATATAGTAATATTATGATGAATATTTTGCCAATGGTTTTATAGAAAATAGTGTCGCAACTTTTAAATGGATGGTAATTTAAGTTAGTTAAGGTGTTATAAATATATTTGAACCAATTTCTTCCGCTGTCGGATAGTCCATAAAGTGATCTGTTGAGTTTTAAACATTGGTGTTGTTGTGATTTAGGTATATTGTAGTGGAGTTCTAAATATTTAGGTATTCTTAGGTATGTATCACGGTTGATATTTGCATGGAGGTATGCTGATTTTACATCGGCTGGTAAGGTGTGCCAGTTGTACTGTACGCAGAATGCTAGCAATAGTTTTAGTAATGTGATGTCCGTTGTGGGTGATGTTGTATCCACCGGGTCTAATGGTATATCTCTATTGCCGCATGCAGTAAGTCTTGCTTTGTATTTGCTGATATTTCCTTCACGATCTCGTTTTACGGTAAATACCCATTTTGTAGGTAATAATTTTGCTTTAGAGGGTGTGGAAACTATTTCAAATGTGTTAAACGATTTGTGATTTTGTAATTCATTAATTATGGCATTTTTCCATTCATTGTATTTACCAGCTTCACTCAAAGATGGTGAGGTAGGTATGGATGTCGTTGGTTTACTGATAGTTGCAATAGTCTTTATTGTAGTTGGTTCTTTTAGGAGTTGTAATATTTCTCGGTGTTTTTCCGCAGTTGCTGCAAGTTCTTGGAATCCAATGATGTGGTCTAAAAAGTATACAGTATTAGTTTCTGCTACAGTCTGTGAATGAAGGTCTAATACGTAGTAAGCGAAAGTTTGGTTTTGATTAAAGCCTAGATAGATGCCTATGGCAGAGTTAGTTTCTAGTTTGTGCTTTAGTGATTGTCTATGAGAGTAATATATAACTTTGCAACCGAATGGGTGGAATAGTGCTTTCGTTATTCTGACGATTCCATATAATGATTCAGTTGGTGTTTTTTTCGTGTGGCTGTGGGGTACTAAGTTATACCATTGCACACAATATTGAATTAGGTAAGGAAATACTTCTATAGGGCATTTGGTTTCTAGATATATTGCTCGTGCCGCGTTTAATATAGTTCTATGACTTCTTTCACAGATGCCATTTATTGCTGGTTGATAGCTTGGCGAGAATTTTTGTTTTATTCCGTAGGAGGATAATAAGTTTACGACTGAAGTTGATTTGAATTCCAATGCGTTATCGGAAAATATTGTTTGTATTTGAAATGGTACATTGTTGATTTCTTTTTGAATAAAATTTTGTAGGTGCACTGCTGTTTGTTGTTTGTCTTTCGTGTACAACATCCATAGGTATCGCGTGTAGTGATCGATTAAGCATAAATATTGCTGTTTACCTAGTTCCATGTAATCTATTGATATTATTTCTAATGGTTGGGATGCGTTAGCCAGAAATTCCTTTTTATTGTTTATTTTATGAATTTTAGCTTGTAAACATAACGAACATTGTTGTTTATCTGATAAAGTTTTCAGTATTTTTTCGTTGTACGTGCGAGGTAATAGATTTTGTACGGATGGTCGTGTTGTCTGAAGAAGTTCTTTGATTTTTTTGGAGCTAAAGTGAGCGCATATAGAGTGTGCAGATAGTGGTTTCTCATTTGGGGGGAGTTGCTCACTATACGTGTTATGTTCGATATGTGATTTATCTAGTACATGCACTCGTGCGTGTGGGGTCAATTTGATTTCTTTGAAGTTATGTGTATAAGACGCTAGATATGTGTCGGATGGGGTGTTATGTTTGTATATGTTTTGTTGTCTCAGATCGTATTCAGATATTATATATGGATATGGTAGATCATCTTCTGCAACGTATACTGGTATTGCTATATGGTAATTGTTTAGGTTTAATTCTATGGTACCTGTACCTATTATGTTAAATGGGGTATTGTTTGCGGAGGTTATTAATGGTTCGCTAGTTGGGATAAAATTGGTTACTGCTTGTTTGTCATTTGTGATGCTGCTGTGTGCACCTCCATCGATTAGGATGTGTGGGCATTTTGTAGTAGCTAATTGTGGTATACAGTTGATATTCGAGTTGTTTGGGAAGAATGGCTGAAAATCAGCTAGGCGACTTTGTGGTGGATTAGAATTCGTGTTATTCTGATTTATATTGTTGATGTTCGATTGGTTTGTTGTATTATTGCCAGTTGTCGTGCGGTGAGATTGATGATTCGTATAATTGCGCGATTTGGGATGATTATTACGAGAGTAGTTTCTGTTTCTGTTTGGGTATCCGTTATTATATCTGCGCTTTGGATAACGTGTGTTATCGTATCGATTAATGTTGTTAATTTGAAACTTTCTTGGTAGAAATGAATCTGTTCTGGGGTTCGTTGATACTTTATATCTTTTACTTATTTTCATATATTCGTGTAGGTCTGCTAGTAACTCCTGCATAGTTAGATTTGGAGTCTTCATCCATTTTCTGATTAAATGTGCCGTTGATTCCCCATAGCAGTCGGAGATTTTTCTTTCGAAATATGGGATTATTTCTTTATCTGGTATTGCGTCCATTTTTGCGCAATATCTGAAGGATTGGGCTGTGTTTATCTGAGTTTGCATATCAGAGGTTGTAGTATTATTGGTTATTACATATTTGTCCAATAATTTTACAGCTATGGTGCTTGGGTGTGCTGGAAATACTTCTTCTATGTAATCTCTGAATATTGTGGATGAACACGTGTTGTCTGATATGTCTTTCATTTTGTGTGGGAATATTTTGGGTAGTATATTATTCAATATTTCTCTATTTTCAGCTTCATCAATTGGCGACGAGTTCTTTATTTTAGAGAAGACAGTGTAAAATAATAGTTGATGGATGCCATTTTCGTGAGTTCGGTAAGTGAAGTTATTGTACCATTTTATGAATTGTACGATTTCAGATAGGGATGATACTGGGTAGGGCATTGGTGTCAACTGAGATATGAATCTCTTCCATGTATTGGAGTTGAATCTAGCGGACTCGTAGTATGTAGTAGGAAAGTTGTTCCAAGGAATTTTGTAATTTTTTGCATTATGGGAATTTAGGGATGCCCAGCTAGCACATGCTAATTTGTTTGAGCGTGTAAAGTCTGTATTGTCTGCTAGTGTAATAAAGTCTGTGTTAGGTGGTCCTCGTGGTAATTTTAACTTATTTTTGGGAACTCCCATAGGTACTATAGTGTTTGATTCTATGATTTGGTTTGTCGTGTCATTATTTGATCTATTGGGCGCCGCATCATTTTTAATTAATGTTTTGACAGCTTCTAGTAAATGATCTGGCACATAAATAAGGGATCTGTTAGTCGTGTTGGCGCTAAATGGTGATTCAACTACAACTCTTGTATTATTAGTGCTAGGTTCGGGAGTTTGTTGGTTGAAGGTCTCCTCTGTGTTGGCAGGTGTGTTCGCTGAACTTGAATTCGCACCATGTTGGAATAATTCGTTGTTCGGGTTATTACCCGAAGTTGGATTATTTCTCTGTTCCGCAGGAACTTCTATATTGGATTCTTCACTCATTATTATAAGATGTTTACTTTCTAGTTTTGTATTATTAGGCCCTTGATCATATGTATATATGATCGTATCTTTTATTATATCTATATCTCTCTGTCTATGTATATGGTTCTTCTTCCCCTTTCTATATAAGCTAAACTAATAGTTATATAGGGATAACGAATTACCTGACAAACTAATGTCTTGTTGTGAAAGGTTGGAAACTAATCCTTTATATACCTTTCTGGTTATATCAATGATCGAACTTAATCTATTATTATCATTGATATATTATTTTATAAATTACCTTCGAGGTTATTAACCCTTCTGGTTGTGAAGTCAATTTCTGCATTTCTATTACTATAACTTGTTCGTTATTGTTTCGTATTAGCAGCGTTCTCATGATCCGCTTTGTATACGTGTAGCACTTCTTGTAGTTGACTCATTTACTACTTTACTTCTTGCGATAGACATTCTTTATATGTCCTTTCTATGGGTTGTGCTTGATGTTTCATATATATTTATATAGATGTTATTTATATTTCATTCTTATCTTCGATATTATTAATATGCGCATCGCTAGCAATTGTCTTGCAGCGAGTTCGCATTTTATACGGTGGGCGTATGCCCCAACATATATCAATACAAATTCATATGAAAATGTTCTGAATCTTTGATTCAAAAAGAAACTTATACTTTACTTTCCAACTCTCTTCATATAAGCATCCCAACCGGCCTTTCTATAACGCAACCCTTCCACTTTGGGGTCTCTACCCTTAGCAAACAACCCTCTGCCAACAATAATGATATCACTACCACTTTCTACAATAACCTCTTCTACGGTTCTGTATTGTTGCCCTAAACTATCGCCTTTATCATCTAAACCAACACCAGGTGTCATAATTAACCAATCAAATCCATCCGATCTGCCTCCCATCTCATGTTGTGCTATAAACCCAATAACAAAATTTTTATCAGTTTTAGCTATTTCAACACATCCCTTGGTATATTCCCCATGGGCCAATGAACCTTTTGAACTCAACTCAGCCAACATCAATAGACCACGTGGTTCTTCGATTTTTTCTTCAATAACTGCCTGTTTTAAACCAGCAACTATACCGGGTCCAGTAACACCATGGGCATTTGTGATATCAGCCCATTTAACAATTTGGTAAACACCCGAAGAATATTGCAATTTAACGGTATTGCCAATGTCGGCAAATTTACGATCTTCAAAAATCATGAAATTATGTTTTTTAGCTATCTTCTTTAATGGGATAATTGTGTTTTCCATACTGAAATCCCTTAAAATATCAACGTGTGTTTTCAATAGACAAATATTTGGACCTAAGATCTCTGCTAAGTCTAATAATTCTTTGGTAGTCAAAACATCTAAGGAGGCGCATAAATTGGTCTTTTTTTCGTCCATTAATCTTAGTAACTTGGATGCAACTGGACTAGGATGTTTAGCAGCTCTTTCTTCATAAGTTGGGAAGGTGGTCATTATAGAAATTGGGATTTGCTTTATTTGTATTGTTTTATCGAGTTTCTCGTTCAAATTTTGTTCTAATAATGGAACATTGAAGCAATAAAAAAAGAACAGAAAAAAAAGAACAGGAAAAAAACCAGATTCATATTTTCCCCTGATACCGAGGCGTCGGCAGTTAAGGACATCACAAGTTCTCGGACAACTTTATTTTTATTATTTTAAAACAAGATTTAAAATAACATTCGATGTCTCCGGCAGTTCTTCTCCATCAACTAACAATTTAATCACTAATTTCACAAAAAAAAAAAAAAACGAAGAAAAGATCTATATCTTAATGAGTCCAGTCACAACCATCGAGCACAACCCAAAAAAAAATAAAAAAAAATCTAAAGATGCCTCCCTTATAGGTGTTTTAAGTGCAAGTTTCAGATCAATTGTTCATAGATTAACATCCTTCTACTTGCGTAACCCATTAAAACTATTTAGACCCCCAAAATTTGATTACTTATATTACGTAAGATTGATGGAAAATAACGCGGCTAACAAAATAGCACCTGCTCTTTCGTTCAAAGCATCTCCTTTCCAGTATACTTCTCATATCCTACAAAAATCGTCAATTGCCGTTTTGTACAGAGCCTTGAACCGGCACGGCTGGAAAATCATTCCTCAAAGAATATTGCCTCCGTTGTTAGCAAATTCCTTATCAAGCGTTATCCTATACACCACTTATTTAGAAGCATTACCATCAAAGGATTACTATGCCAACCAAATTTCCCAACCAGGCAAATCAATACAACCTAATACATTGGCAAATGTAAAATACAGCATGTCAGAAGTTTGGCAGGCTGGGTTTATAGCGGGCGCAGTACAATCAATACTCTCTGCTCCATTGGATTCTATATATACTAGATCCTCTACTTCGGAAATAATGCGTTTACATAAAAATCCAAGTCATTTGTCCCTATGGAAATTTGGCTTTTTGAAATTAAAGGAAATCGGGTTCCCCGGCATATTTTATGGTGGCTTTACACTCTCTTTATTAAAAGATTCTATCGGATTTGCTTCCTATTTCGGTGTTTTTGAATATTTGAAAAATTCAAGCAATGTTCATGCTTTAAGTACTAGGCTTTCTAATAATCATAAAATACATAAAGTATCTCAAACTTTTGTCGCAGGTATTGTTGCCGCATTTGTTTTGCAATTGAGTCAATATCCGATAGATAAAATCCAAAAAATTCATTTATCACAATTGGAAATACAAGATTACGTTCATATTGGTAATGGGAAAACCGTCACCAAAGACGTTTCACCATTTAAAATGTATGCACACACGTACAAATACACATGGGATGCTATTAAGAAAAATAACCAAAATAATTATAGGCATATACTAAAATGGTTATATAAAGGGTTTTGGAAACATACTCTAGCTATTATCCCAAGTACAACCTCAGGCTTATTATTCCTAGAATATTTAAGAACCAAAACAGAAATAACTGTAAATAATAATGACGAAAATCAGATATTTGAGTCTTGATCCTTGTCAGAAAATATCAAAAAAAAAAAAAAAAAAAAAAAAATTCGTCTCAGAACTGAACAATAAAATTATAAATTCATATTCCTAAAATATTATACAAAAACACACACACACACACACACACATATATATATATATATATAATATAATAACTATGCATTTAATTCCTTTTCAATTTCTTTCTTTTTAGTAATAACGGCTTGCAATTCTTGTTCAACTTTAGGATCTTCTACATACTTGTTGAAAACTTCCAAAACCCTCAAATAGGTGCCGTTATCAGTTTTATTATTCGATAAATAATGCAAATAAGCTGAGCCTAAAACATGTAGGATATCGCTCTTGGCATTTTGTTCATCATGATCCAACAAAGGAATCAATCCATTATCCATTAATTCTGCAATGCCAATGTTTTCCAAAACAAAACTTTTTTCGTTAATCGTTTTATCTAACGAGTCTAAAGCATATGTACGCAATTGGAAACATGGATTTAAACATTGATGAGCTAAAGCTTGAATTAATGCAAACGTTTCGGTTTTATTCAATTTTGAATCGTCCTCAGCACTGTTTGCGAAAATATCAAACAAGCAGGAAGTCATATTAATGGATCTTAATGATAACTCCACAATCTCCTGATATGGATTCTCTTTGGTTACCTTATGACCAGTCTTTATCAATTTTTCGTATTCCTTTTCCCATTGATTGCCCACCGCCCCAATGGAAGATATTTCATCCAACAATCCCAACAACCACATAAAATTCGTATCATCAATTAAAAACTTGATTGAAGGACGCTCAGCACTAACATTATTTTTAAATAATTGAGTGTCTATAAAATTGTAAACAACCAAAACATGTTTTTGGTAAGAGGCAAATTTTCTCAAAATCTTCCAAAAACTTTCCAAATGAAACAATTTTGACTTATAAGCATTGGTCGTGGCCAAATGCAAAATTTTCCTTAAAAATTCTCCGCCAATATTTTTATTCTCAAAAAACTCATCGTCATATATCTCATTATGCGATAATACTTCTTCGTTCAACAATTTATCTAATATATCAGGTTGTTGCACAAAGGAAAGCATCCAAATCTTGTAAACCAAAATCCTCAAAACAAATGGTCTTGAAACTTTTCCTTTCTCAGTAATTTCAAAAAACTTATTTTGAATCAATTTGCCTAGCAATGCATCGTCGACCCCCCCCTAGAGCTGGCAACATGGGTTGTTTCCAAATGGTTGAAAAATAGTCCAACCATAAACTCAATTAAAAACAGTTTGGTCCCCTCTGCAAGAACTCTATTACCGTCTAATAACTTAAGTACAGCCATTATAAATTTACCATCCGTAAAATTATATTTATTGCCCAACAACGTCTCCTGTAAGTTACAAGTAGCTATACATTGATAAGTAGACAAACTTGCATTGAGTTCTTGCAAAGTAGGTTCTTCATCCCCTTTCAAATACGATGCAAAGGTCGATAACAACCCGTTTCTATTATTACTTTCTTTTTGACTTTTATTTATTGTGTAGTCGGGGGTCGGTCTAGGTAGTGGGGGTAATCTAAATTTCTTTTGAATGGAGGGGAAACAATCAGGAAGCATAATTTTATTCTCGTACAAGTTTAATACAATCTGAGCAAGTGAAAACCAACTATCTTCACTGATTAACCCTAATCTATTGTTATTCTGAAAAATATTAAACAACAAAATTGTTACGAGTTGTGCTTTAAAATCTCTACCAAATTTGACACCAAGGTTACTGACTGAATAACTAACTTTTTTGTTTCTTTCATCTTCTAAAATCTCAACCAAAGGAATATTATCAGATTCCGATTCTTCGTTAAACTCACCATCTAACAACGAGATAGAGATTAGCTTTTTAATAACTGTATTCAAAGCATTTGCTGAGCCAAAGGTAAATGCTATATAACAACATTTGTCAAGGGTCGACAACATTTTAATACTTATATGATCATCGGTGGCAATTTCAAAAATCTTAAATAAAGTGCTGATGATATTCTCGCCAGCTTGTTCAAAAATGGCTCTATCAAATTGAATCAAAGAGTTGACATCAGTTAGCTCTTGCGAGTTACTATGTGTATCCTTATATTCAATATAAACATTGAATGAAGAAATTAAATTATTCCAAGCATCGTCAAACCATTCTTCATTTCCATGATGTTCCTCCGGCATAACAATCTCTTTATCTCTAATAGAACAATAGATTCTATCCAAATACCATAGGGGGAAATTTTTGTTATTATTACAACCTTTCAAATTGTATGTATAATCATCAAATGTCATGTGTTTTTTTACTTGTGGATTATGCAAATCGGTATTTAGCATGATAATCGAATAACTTAAAATAAAGACAGAGTCTGCATCTGGTTGAACCGTCGCATAATCATCCTCAACTTCATTAATGGTCTCCCTGTCAGAATCATATTTTTGATCTTCAACATATTTGGCAGCAAAAGATTCCACAATCCTCTCGATTTGTTGCGATTCACCTGGTAAACGAAATTTAGTTAACAAAACACGAATAGCTTCATCTACACGTAATCCTTGGAAATTGAAATTGGAAATAAAATGTTTTAATAAAGAAATGTTTTTAGGGTCTGCAACATATTCGCCAATGGTTTTCTTATTTAATCTCCCCTTGTTTTCGTATAAAAATTTTGCAATAGTCTCCTCGTTATCATTTTCAATAAAGCCATTAGATAGTAATAAGGGCAATCCTTTTTTGGGCTTTTCATTAAATAATTGAGTCGATTCAATAAATTTAGCCTTTCTTTCTCTTTGTTCTAGGTAGGTATTTGCAATGTCCAAGTTGCATCCCATATTGCCGGTCAGCAACACATAAGTATCTTCAATGAATGAAATTAAACCATTTAGACAAATAGGTGGAACAATGTCAGCAGTGGTGCTAGCAGACTCCGGTAACGATAATTTGGATAAATATTTAATGAAATCAACACATAAATCTGATCTATTCAAATTACAATCATATGTGACAAATAATTTTGTGAAAAAGGAAGGTTTGGATCTCGTCCATAGTATAGCAATTTGCTCAATTAAAAGCTCTTTAGCAACACTAGCTACCTGGTCATCATCTGAATCGCTAACAATATCAAAAATCGTTTTCAACGTTAGTTCAATCTGCATTTCCAAATATTCTCCCATAACCAACGACAAAGTGACAAAAGCTTGCAAAGCGGCTTGTAATAAGGAGGGCTTGGTGTTTTTAGCGTTTTTAATTATATACAAAATGTTTTTAAAGATTGGATCAGATACTAAAGTAAATAAAACGGGATGATGAGGGAAATGATCGCCAGATATTTCAAATGCAATATTTAATAATTGCAAACTCAAAATTCGAGTACTGTAATTATGTTTGTGTTGATTTTCAGGCATGATTAATGATATTAATATCCCTAAATAATCTTTAATTACAGGCAACCCGTAGATTTCTTCCTTCCCAGTATCCTCTTTAGTACTTCCAGTGGGATTATTCTCTTCGGTGTCTTCTTTTTCTATTATTTCTTTAGTGTCACTAGAGGTGCCAATTGTGTCATCCTTCAATCCATTCTTGGTATAGTCTTCGTCATTAATGTACGCATTTTGAGAACTGGAATTTATAGTCTTCAACTTCATAAATAAGGTACTAGTAATTTCCATCATCGTCATTTCAGCGGCCCTTCTTAGCACCTCTGATCTTCGTTTATTACAAGCTAGAGACATAACAGTTTGCAATACTTCATACATAATAGAATCCGACATAATCGTATTATATTGTTCAGAAGTAACTAGATTGCGCATTAATTCTAACACTTTTAATAAAACGGAATCATCGGATAGTTGTTCAGATCCTTCAAATCGACAATGCGTCAAGGATACAACACTTTGTTTGAAGGCAGCCTGATAATTTTTCGAATAAGTATTAATAATCTTGTATTGAAAGAAAAACTTTTGCAATGAAGTTAAGGCCAAATTGGTAATATATCCAGAAGTTGTGCTTGTACTGATAACTAATAGAAATGGCTGTAACAAAGTTAGTGCATCGATATTTTGCAAAGAAACTTTGGAATTTAGCATTGTTCTTAATTGTAAAAATCCAGCCAAAAGTGGATCATTATTCACAAAGGTGTTACTATTTAATAAACCGCTATTATTAGCAGGACTATTTTTTTTAATAGTTGTTGAAGTTTCGGTAGATATGCTTGTTTGCTCAGCTTCTTCCTCAGTTGCTGTTGTGGTATCCTGTTCCTTCTTATCATTAAATCTAGAAATTTCAGAATCTAGAATGCCCGTAAAATTTTTATAGTTACTAAACAATTCAGCATGTTTATCTTCGTTATTAGAATTGGTTCCCGTTAATAAGGCAGCTACGTTGGTACTTTGAGAATAATATTTAGTAAATTTTCTCATAGCCGTGGCTAAAGTGATACATTCCCTAATAACAATGGTGACTGGATCTATAGCTAGCTGCTGATTGCAATGTTGATATTGATCATTCATGGTTATTTTATTGTTATACAGACAAAGTTATTATTTGAACAATTAATGGTATATATAATGATGACCGTGGAAGGATTTCTTTTTAAAAGTCTTTTTTTTGTTTTTTTTTTCTTTTTTTTTTTTTTTTTTTTTTTCTTGGTTTAATTATGATTCCTCTTTTTATATGATTGCAATTTCGTAATTTTTCTCCCAAGACTTAATTATTATTATTATTATTATTATTATTGATATAATTTAAAAAGGAATATTCTTTTTCTTCAATCGTTGTTGAATAGTACTTGTTACAATTCAAGTTTTAAAAAGAGTTTATAGTAAAACATGGTAAACAATAAGTTAAAACTGAAACTGGTTATTCGTTAACTTTACTGAACTTTTTTTTTTTTTTTCGTTGCCGCCACCAATTTTTAAGTCGTTTTAATACGTAAAGAATTTCAAGGAAAATTTTTACTTCGGTCATTCCATTATTCCTTTTTTTTTTTTTTATTTTTTTTTGTTTTGTTTCCGAAGTGCATGTTTGTCCGTTACATTCCTGAAGGGACAAATTTATATATTTATATGTAAATTAATTGTCAACCGGTGGACAAAAAAGTCCGTGTGAAATACGGAAATCACAATAAATTGACTACATTAAATTATAGGTTGGGAATTAATTACAAATTTAAAGTAATACATTACATTTCATTACACTTCTTCAATAATATGAAGAGACAAATTCAGCAATACCTATTATCACTATATATCAATTTTTTTTTGAAACTTATTCCTTTATCCTTAAAGTTTGAACAATAGAACATATTATCAAAAATCCAAAAAAAAAAAACCAATAATGGATGCATCAAAATATATATATTTAGATATCAAAATTGAAAATCATCGATTGGGTAGAATAGTCATAGAGCTATTCAAGGATAAAGCTCCTAAAGCTACTTATAACTTCTATCACTTATGCAAAGGTGATAAACAAATAGACGGGAAACAATTAACTTTAAAAAATAATATTTTCCATCGTGTTTTCAAGAATTTTATGATACAGGCGGGCGATATAGTTTATGGATCTATTCCAACGGATAGTAATGTTACCACAGAGCTAAACAAAGAGACTTTAGGAAAAGGTGGTTGTTCAATATACTCCAAAAAATGGCCATTGAGTTGTGAAAATACTGGTATCGATAATGAAACTTCCTCGGCTGTTTCTGGAAATTTTGAAGACGAAAATACAGGCGAATTCACCTCGAGTATGCTTGTAGCAATGGCAAACGCAGGTACTAAAGATACAAACTCATCACAATTTTTTATTACCACCTATCCATCTCCTCATTTGAATGGTAAACATTCTGTTTTTGGTAAAGTTATTCATGGCAAATGTGTTGTTCGAAACATAGAATCAGTTGATGTTGACAAGTCTGATGGCGTTCCTTTGAAAAATGTTATTATTGAAGATTGTGGAGAATGGAATGAATCTATGGATATACCATTCTATAATGGATGCAATGATACAATTGGCGGCGATATTTATGAGGAATATCCGATTGATGAAACAAGAATAAAAGAAGATGATTTTAATGAAGCCTACAGGATTTCTGATATCATCAAGAATTCAGGATCATTGCTTTTCAAAAAAAGGGATTATGAAAATTCAATTTTCAAATATTTAAAGGCTGTAAGATATGTTAATGAATATATTCCTGATCTAGACATGGATAAAGAAAACCATATCAAATTTTTCAATTTAAAAGTTAAAATATATTTAAATATTTGTTTCTGTTTTTTCAATTTAAAAGACTTTAATAATGCAATCAAATATTCGGCCTATATACTCGAATTGGATGAAACAGTAAATGATATGGATTTAGCTAAGGCATATTATAGACGTGGAAATTCTTATTATGCTCAAAAAAAGTATGAACTGGCTTTAAAAGATTATAAAAATTGTAAAATTAAAAATCCAGATGACAAAGTTGTGGATCAAAAAATTGAAACTGCAGAAAAGTTGTTAATCAAGGAGAAGGAAAAATCAAAAAGAAACCTGGCAAAATTTTTTGATTGATGTATAGAAAGAATATATATATGTAATCTTTAAATAAATAGTTTAAAATGTTATAACGCCTACATAAAATCGTCTAATAAATTTCTTGGTTTATTATTTGCAACTGGAGCCTTTTCCGGTTCTAATTTGACCTTGTTTGTAGTAAAGCCATTTAATGGAGGTTTGGGTTTCACATCATTAAAGTCATCCAACAGACTCTTCGGTGCGGGTATAGTAGAAATATTCAACGAATTGTTGTGGGTTGGCTCACTAAAATCATCCAGTACATTTCTTGGCTTAGAAGTGTTGCAACTGTCTGATATTTCATTCGAAGTAGACATATTATTATCATCGTATTGGCTCAAGATGCTTGGTGAATCATAGGATACGGCATGCAAATGTGAGGCAGTATCATTTTGCATATTAAATTTATCAAATATACTCGGCTTTAAAATATTGGTTCTACTATTAAAAATAAAATTGGATTTCCCATTAATATCCCCCCTTGCACCATTTTTGGCTACAAGGAATTCGCTCTTATTAATAAACTTCCAATTCTCAACCAAATCCAGGGCCAAAAAGTCACATCCCATACGCTGATAAATCTCACATACTTTCTGAACAAGTGAATATTCCAAGTTCTCCTCAATGTCCAAGATTCCAGCCAAATATTTCACGTTAGTTTCTTTTAGCTTCCGGTACAAAATCAATAATGCAGGGTCTTCTACCAAAAACGATTTATTAACAAGCAAACACTTGTCCTTTATTAAAGCTGCATTTTCTTTGAATTTAGATGGAAACTGAATCAAACTTCTAATAGATAGGTCCTTTTGCATTAATTTCCAATATACAAAACTTGAGTTCCAACGATCGTTGGATATAATGGCGTCAGCCAAAACATACGTTTTTAAAATAAAAGACAAGACAGGGCCGTTATCACCCTCATAGACACGGCAGGTTGCAATAGCCAAATCCAAATTATTGCATTGCCTGATTAAGACCGTGGCGCAGTCCTTTAGAGCATCAGCTAGTAGGAAAAAGCATGCCGCCAAAAGGAATCTGTGTTTACTTAATAAAACGTAGGCATTTTTCAATGCAGCTTTCCTCCAACGTTCCTCTCTAAAGTCATTATTCAAGAAGTTCAACATTTTCCTTTGTTCGGGGTGTCCCGCACAAATTTTCCATAGTCCAATAATTATGTGTTTCTTTTTTAAAGCCAAATAATAAATCATACAGCTATTTGGATCTCTTTTATCATCTTTAGAAAATTCAATTCTCGCAATCTCTTCAAATTTCTGTAGCAAATCCTCCTGACGAATCCAATATGCTAATTTGTATTCTTTTGCCCTTTCCAAAGTTAGCCGAGGCCCGTTCATTAGACTTAACAAAATGTCTTTTTGATTGCAATGCAATGCCCAAGAGACATCCCTCATGGTTAATGTTTTTTGCACTTGCTTATGTCCTTGAAACAATTTCATACTTACTATGAAGTTGATACCAAATTCATCAATTGAGCTCCCTAGCTTATCAATTTCCATTAAAGAATCCAAAACTGTGATTAAAGTCATTTGTTGATGTCTCGTCACATAAGGTAGCGGCACTTTGGATAATTTTTCACTAAGCAAGTCAACCAAATCTTGATTAAATTTGTTGTATGGTTCTTCGTACTCGTCCGAATTAAATTTATACTGAGAATCATCAGAGATAGTAAACTTATCAAATTGCATGCCCAGTAAGGAATCCAAGTTTATAATATCTTTTGATTTCCATTCCAATTCACGGATTTGAACAAACAACCGTAAATAAATCTCCTTCACCAAATTAATTTTCCCATTGAATATAGCTTGGACAACAAATTGCGGATGATATACTGGCAATGTGCCGTTCAATACAGAGCACAAGTGGAAAAGATCATTACTTTTAAGTTTCCTGGAACCAATGGATTGTCTAGCAATAGAATCATTTTCTATATCCAAAATTTTATCTTTAATAAAAATCTGATTACCAGTAGCCAATATAAAGGTCCCATCACATAACCATGTAGAGTCCCCAATTGGGTGTGTAGTATATGCTGTAAGATCAATTTTCTGTAGTGTGGCATAGCTGGGATGATCGTTGGTGTAGTCGTATCTTAGTTGTGTATACATCAAAGAATAGTTTTCAAATCCAATCGAAACAATGCTTTGTTCCTGAGGGGTACTTGTCCAGTCTATATCTTTTATTTTGTCGCTAAAAGTTTCCTTGTATTCCAAAACCCCCCTTTTCAGATCCCATATAGAAAATTCTTTTTGGGATTTATCAACACATGCCATCTTATCAATGGAAGAACCTCTTATCTGTGAAACATTTTCTAAACCGGTATTTAAAGTAGAAGTTTGTAGCCACTTTAAATGCCATGCCGGGTCTTGACTCTCATTGATTTCAAAATAGGATTTAAAACATTTTACCAACCCCTCCTTGGTTACCATCGAAAAAATGCTTCTCTCCGAGTTATGTTGATGGGAGACGGGATCGATGGAACTAATTAAATAAATTTCTTCATCTTTCTCGTTGCTGATTAAGTTATCACTCTTTATAGGCGCTAACTGGAAATTTTGCACCTTAAAAGCAACAGTAGTCCCGTTTTTATAAACTAAAACAACGAAATGTCTATTTTTGTTGTGTACCTTTTCGGGAGCATTTGCCATTACTAAGGGAACCTCTTCCTTTAATTCTAGTTCGTACTCACATGTCAATAAAGCCTTCTTACTGGACAAATTTTCGCCACAATTCCAAATCTGTAGTTTAAAATTGGCTAGCAATAGTACTATAATACTGCCCTTCTCTAAGACAACCGCATTTAATATAGGTGATTCTGTACTCAAAATTTTTGATTTCCTTAAACTAACGCAACCATTCAAGGTTTGTGGAATCCACAAACAATTTTCCTCCTTATATCTTGTAATTGACAAAACACTATCACCGCCGGAGGATCTTACTAATTTTTGTATTGATTTATAATGACCGGTAAATTTATGTTTCAATAGCCCAACCTCAAGTAATCCTTTATCTGTTCCGGATTCCAACACAATTTCCTCACTGGTATTGCTGTTGATTAATTCTTTCGGATGAAGCAAGGAATGTCTTATGACACCATGTACATCATGCACAACTATCGAAAGCAAATTTGTGTTTTCATACAATTGTGGTTCTGGATAATATATAAATTCGGGATTTTCCACAAATGATGGCTTGGAAATCTTTTTGGTTCCAATTCTGTTAATTGTCATTAATTTTGGTGGATTTAAAGATAAGTTTTTCAATTCGTAGATATTAAGTTCTGCATTTGGGCTGGCGGTTAGGACGAAATCGCTGGTATTAGTATTATGTATAGCTTTTTTCAGTACTCTGTTGTCTAGTACAATGACAAACTCATGAGTAGGCTCTAAGATGAAACTGCCCCATCGTTCTATAATCTTGTTATTGTCTACATTGTTATATATAGCCCATACCAAAAAATTACCCCCTGTAGTTAGTGTGTAAAGGACATAAGAACTTTCTAATTTAAAATCTTCTAACCGTTTCCATCTGAAACTGGTGACGTATACGGGTGTTTCGCCCTCAGAGCTATTAGTTTGTTTTTGATGTGGTAATATTGTCAAATCAAAAAGAGAGACGTCACTTCCAATTGAAATTCTTTTCCATATTTTGACGGTCGAATCATACTTCCCCATACTTGAAATCAATTGTGAGTCTTGGGTAATATCAACTCTATAGACAGGACAAGGTTGGTTCTTGGTCCATAATAATACAGGTTTATAGGCACCAAATACATCATCTATCCTCCATAAAGATAAATATGTTGAGCCAATTACTAGCTCATTTTGCCCTTCAACTTCACTCCATTTTAAGCAATTAACTTTAGAATCGTCATGGAATATTTTACAACAAAAAACCCACTTTTGTTGTTTTTCCCTTGGGAAAATGCTTGTCAATGGTTTATAAATTAAAACTTGATTATCTGCACCAATTGCAATGAAACCATTGTTCCTATTAATGTCTACACAATTGCAGTCTTTTTCTAAATAAATGGTTTGTAAATTTTCAAAATTCTTTGTTAATATGATTAGGTTGTTGCCGGAACAGTAGGTTAAAATTGTATGGCCCTGCCAGTTTTCCTGACATACGGTTTCTTGTGTATTATTCGGCTGACCAGGTAGAAAAGTCAATACCATAGTTTTTCTTTTTCGTTTCTTTTTGTTTTTTTTTTTTTTTTTTTTTTTTAATATGCCTGGGAATTTATTTGGTACTTTATCGTCCTTCCTTGTACTATCGTTTTTGTTTCTAATTAGATTGTTATTGAAAGAAGGGAGAGGAGGCACAGTAAAGAGATGAATTTTTGTTTTCTGTGGCAATAATTTTTAAAAAATGTAGCAGTTTGATACTTTTTATTTTTATTTTTGTTTTTGTTTTTAGTTTAAAATGAAGAATGCGATAATTTTGATCACGGGGGAAAGGAAAGAAGGGGGGATTATTTAAATAGAACGGAACAAAATAAATTATTATGTAATTTACAATATTCCGATATATTCGGACTTTGTGATACATTGGATGTTTCTTTTGTTGGTGAAATTGTAATTGAATCAATTTGAGTGAGTTAATTACATATATAAAAATTGATAAAGTTTTAATATCTTCTTACATCTTACATTTATTTACTTATTTATTCACGTTAATATTTTATCTTACAATTGAATTTTTCTTTTTTTTTTTTTATTATTCATTACCGACTAAACCAATATTAGTATTCCATTTTGAAACCTAGGAGTGAAAAAAAAAAAAAAAAAAAAAAACAAAATAAATTATTATACCAACAAAAATGGGTGCAAGTTGTAATGATCAAAGAAAAGCAGTGGCTATATGCTTACAAAGATCTCCATGTGTTATGATTAAAAGAAACACTCCTAAAAAATGTTTGGAAGATCCAGATTTGAAAAAAGACTTACCAGAACTATGTATTGCTCAAATGAAAGCTTTTTTGGAATGCAAACGTGGTATGGTCGATATGACTAAAAGATTTAGAGGTAACGGTGCTTTGTCTACTGGAAAGTACGACCAACAATATGAGAAGTTGTGTAGCGGTGATTTTAATCCACACGCTGAAATGAAAAAATTAGAATTGCTAGACAGTGCCAATAAAACATAAATAACCAGATAAAGAAAAAGAAAAAAAAATGCATAATAAGTAACTTGATATTGAAAAACAAGTAAAAATAGAGAAAAAGTGAGAGAGAATAGAAAATACCACAGTACATTATATGTGATTATCCTATGATGTAAAAAGAAAAGGAAAGAAAAGAAAAGAAAAGAAAAAACAATGCAGCTTGTGTAAGGTAAAGGTATAGCTTATATATATTATAGAATAGTTGCATTAACTTGTAAATAGACAAACAATGGGTAGAATGTACAAAAATAACACATTACTGTAATTTAAATTATTCTAAGTACAACTTAAAAACAAATAGATATTGTAATTCTATTTCATTTTCCGTCTATATTGACCATATATTTTATTTTATTTTATTTTTCTGGCTTTTGTTAAAAAGTCGTCATATTATACACAGCCTATTTTCCCTCTTCACCTTGTCCTTTTTTCCTTTTTTTCTTTTTATTTTTCCTTTTTTTTCCTTTTTTTTTTTTTTTTTTTTTTTTTTTTTTTTTTTTATAAATTGAATTTTTTATCTTAAATATTCTTTTAACAATCTGAAAAAACTAAAAAAAAAAATATATG
Source organism: Saccharomycodes ludwigii (assembly GCF_020623625.1). Taxonomy (NCBI): domain Eukaryota; kingdom Fungi; phylum Ascomycota; class Saccharomycetes; order Saccharomycodales; family Saccharomycodaceae; genus Saccharomycodes; species Saccharomycodes ludwigii. The sequence continues at coordinate 962,783 of NC_060203.1, forward strand.
TATATATATCATCTATTATGTCAGAAAAAGATATATTGGATGGAATAGTAGAAAATATCATTTCTCAAACAAGCTTAGAAAATCAAATCGAATCAGATGCCCAAAATATACTAGATCAAAAGAGTAATGAACAAGAAACGAAAAGATTAGAAAGAAGTTTAAATAAGCTAACACAATTGAAAAAGAAAAGAGAATTATTTCAACGAAGATTAAACAATGCAAATAGGATAAGCGTTAAAAATAAACTAAGAGAAACTATTGACACATTAAATAAAGATGAAATCAGCCCACTTCTACAAGACATAAAAGATATTAAAAGCAGAATTAAAGTTATAAAACCTCTGAAAGAAAATGATCATTATAAAAATAATAAAATTCCTAATGTCCAGTCAGACAGACAACAAGGTGAATCTGAAACAGATTATTTGATAAGAGTAGGTAAAGTTACCGCATTTGGTAACAAATCAAATTTTGTACTCACTAATGACGAAGAAGGTGATACTACCGATAATTATTGCGAGCAACGAGAGTTAGGAGGGGAAAAACAGGCAAATTCCACCGAAGTAAGTAGAAAAAGGAAAGCTAGTCACAATATCTATGATTCTAATCTGGAACTACAAGAAATGCTTCCAGAAAATGTCTTGATAAAGGGAAAGAAATCGAAGAGACAAAGTAGGGAAAATCAAACTACTGATATATCTATAAATGAAGAGGTATCAGATAATAAACCTATCGATAAAGGGCGTCCAGAAGAGTTGTCGGGCTCTGAATTTGACGAGGAAGAATTTGAATCTGAACTCGAAGAGGAAGAAGTAATATATGAAGGGAGTGAAGCTGAGGAAGAGGCTGCCTCAATAAAAGTAAAAGCTTCAAATTTTGTGGATGATGGCGATGAATATAGTTATCAAAAAAGATTAAAGTCATGGATAAAAAATAGGTCCAAAGATAGGAAGATAGACAAACACCCAGAGTTACCAGAATGGCTTAAAACTCACCCAGATTTCAAGGATGCTAAACTATCCAATGATCTCAAAATACCCGGAGAAATTTTCTCCAACTTGTTTAACTACCAAAAAACTTGCGTTCAATGGCTCTGGGAGCTACGGCAGCAAAAATGCGGGGGGATTTTAAGTGATGAAATGGGATTAGGTAAAACTATTCAAATTATTGCATTTCTGGCTTCTCTACATCATTCAAATAAATTGGATAAACCAGTATTGATCGTATGTCCAGCAACTGTGATGAAACAATGGGTCAGTGAAATACATAAATGGTGGCCACCATTCAGAGCAATTATTTTGCATTCTATTGGCGCTGGATTTGATGCCAAATCAGGTAAAGAGGCCATGAACGATGAAAAATTGGAAGAGATGCTAGTAAATTCGGAAAATTTTACTTATGAAGATTATATCGATCAAAACAAAGTGAAGAACGCAATTTCCAACAAGACAGAAGCATGTAAATTGATTGATAAAGTGGTTGAGTGTGGCCACATATTGGTCACCACTTATGTCGGTTTGAAAATAAATTCTGACAGGTTGTTGAAAGTAAATTGGTCGTATGTTATATTGGATGAAGGCCACAAAATCAGAAATCCAAATTCAGATATATCTTTAACATGTAAACGTGTTAAATGTAGAAATAGAATAATTTTGTCTGGGACACCGATTCAAAACAACTTGATTGAATTATGGAGTTTATTTGATTTTATTTACCCTGGAAAATTAGGTACACTTCCCATATTTCAACAACAATTTGCACATCCGATAAATATGGGTGGCTATGCCAATGCCACAAACTTGCAAGTTCAAACTGGCTACAAATGTGCAGTATTGCTTAAAGACCTAATAACTCCATATCTACTAAGAAGGGTGAAATCGGATGTAGCTAAGGATCTACCCAAGAAAAATGAAATGGTTTTGTTTTGCAAATTAACTAAATACCAGCGGAACAAATATATGGATTTTTTGAACTCTGATGAACTGACAAAAATTAAGGGTGGCAAAATCAAAGTTTTATATGGAATTGATGTATTGAGGAAAATATGCAATCATCCAGATTTGTTAATAAGTAAAGATTTCAGCTATAAAAGACCCGCAGATTATGGAAGTGCCTCAAGATCTGGGAAAATGCAAGTGGTCAAACAATTGTTGAAAGTGTGGCATGAAAATGGGCATAAAACTTTGCTATTCACACAATCAAGACAGATGCTTAACATTTTCCAGGACTTTATTGAAAAAAGAGATCCTGATTTGTCAGGCAATTTAAAGGTGTTGCGTATGGACGGTACGACAAATATTGGGGCAAGACAAGCGCTTGTTGATAAGTTCAATAATGAAAACTATGACGTCTTTCTTCTAACGACCAAAGTGGGTGGATTAGGCATCAATTTGACTGGTGCAGATAGAATTATTATCTATGATCCTGACTGGAATCCATCCACTGATTTACAAGCTCGTGAACGTGCCTGGAGGATTGGCCAGAAAAGAGATGTTACAATATACAGATTGATGATAGCTGGTTCTATAGAAGAGAAAATTTACCATAGGCAAATTTTCAAACAATTTTTATCCAATAAAATCCTAAAAGATCCGAACCAGAAAAGATTTTTCAAAACGAATGAATTACAAGATTTGTTCACCTTGGGAGGCAGTCGCGGGTACAATGAAGATTTAAACGAACAGATCAGTACTCTGACAGAAAAAAATAATAACAAATCAGGTGGCAATAATGATGATGATTTGAATGCAGTTTCGTCAATGAGTGGTGTTTCTAAATTGGAGGGATTTTATGATTCTAAAGAACATGATGAAATTGATAAAACCGAAGATGACCGTTTAATGAAAGGATTATTTGGCATTGAAAGTGCAGTCAGCCACAATAATTTGGTGGATTCTCATTACAAACCTTCTGATGATATTATAACTCGGGAAGCGGTTAGATCAGCGGCAAGGGCTGCTGAAGAATTAAAAAAATCTAGAAATATAACCAAACAGTACAAGATAGGAACACCCACATGGACAGGTAAGTTTGGAGTTGCTGGAAAAGCTAAAAAGAATAAAAAATTGAGTATTACTAACATAAGTAAAAGTAAAAATATATCAACTAAAATGCTTAATGGAGGTGGAAATGGTTCTTCTGCAATTTTGGATACAATTAAAAAATTAAATAATACTGACAACCCATCACCAACCATACCAAGCAATGCTCAAATTGACGCAAAACTAACTAAAGACGTTGAAGATTTATCCAAGTTTAGAGATTTTCTTAGAAATAAACCAAATAAGTTTGCTACTTCTTCAGAAATTATAAATGGTACTGGATTTAAACTTATTACTGAGGAAGATACACTTCGATTAAGGGCATTCTTGAAACAAATTGCCACATTTGATAAACTGTATAAAGGTTGGAAATTAAAAGAGGAAAAATAACAACACAGAAACGTTATGGGATGTAGAAAGAGGATAATATTTTCTCTTTTTTTTTTTCTCTTTTTTTTTTTTTTTTTTTTTTTTTTAACTTAAAAAAAAGGACACAAAATCAAAAATTAAAATTATAAAGACATAACAAAAAAAAGTCATCAAAATACACCCTTTGGCATTTAAATTTTGGAAGCTTTAAAAATGTTCATATCAAGTCTATAAGGAACAACATTGATGGATTTAATAACAATTATTACGAATGGGGAAAATAAAAAAATAAAAATTAACCTTTGCTAAACCAGAAAGGAAAAAGAGAAGGGTGGAAAAAAAACATCCATAAAAATCACGTAACCAATAATTGTTGTTTTTGATGATAATGTCACTGCTTTCAATTATAAATGGTTATAAAACTACATCCGATACTACCACCACCAAAACAGCATCCGCAATTGGCATCGACAGTGCCATCAATAACATGATTAGAATTAATAAAGCTTCTAAAAACTTAGTATTATGTTTTGATGGGACAAGTAGTAGTTTTGGACCGTCTCCGTTCACCAATATTTTGAAAATATTTAGACTCCTAGATAACAGTGACGATACTGTCCAGTTATGTTACTATCAACCAGGCGTAGGTAATTGTATGGGATTTGATCCAGCACTTAACGTAACATTGTCTGCTAATTTCTTTTCTAATTTAACGGATTCCCTGTTTGCCTTTAGCTTAGATTATCATATCATGTCTGCATATTTATTTTTGATGAAATATTATGAAAGGGGGGACAGAATATACATGTTTGGTTTCAGTAGAGGTGCATTCACTGCACGTATTTTGGCGGGAATGATCGAAAGGGTTGGCTTATTGAATAAAGGGTCCGAAGATGTAATTTACGTGGCTTGGAAAATGTATAAAGCATGGGAATACGCAGCGCAACCTAGCCAACCAAATTATAACACCACATTAGTGGAAGAATTTAGAGCAACCTTTGCTAGACCATATGAAGTGCGAATACATTTTCAAGGGCTATTTGATTCAGTTAATTCTGTAGGATTGTTAAGAGATAGATTATTCCCCTTTAGTGCTAGGAGTGGAATTGTGGATCATGTTAGACATGCAGTTAGCATTGACGAACGGAGAGGTAAATTTAAACAACAAAACTTTGCGCCCAATCCATGCACTCCTTTATTATTCTCACTTGAATATAAAAGCCATTTAGTTGATTACATTCCAATAACACAAGATGCCCCTTCTATTAGCAATGACGGTCTACAAAACAATACCGAACTGTATAGTGATAACAACTTATACTGTAATACTTTTATAGATGCTACAATAAGGAGCCTGGATTATGCCTTTAAACCTCGCTTTGACTATGACTTTGCAACTACCAGCGGGTATCAACAAGGTGACACTAATAAGCGTTACTTTAATACCTATCCTCGAGCTAAGATGAAATTCAAACAAAATGAGGGATTCACTTACTTCAGTGATCACAATATAACCACCGGCAATAGTGGTGGCAGTAGTCGGGGAAAAAATATAGACTCTGAACATTTATTGGTGAGGAAAAAAGTGGAAGGGTTATTTAAGCTCAGAATTTGTGATGCCGGGAACAGCCATGAGAAAGATATTTCCATGTCGCCTGATTTAATTGAAATGTTTTTCCCCGGTGATCATTCTGATGTTGGTGGTGGATGGGTCCCAGATACACCATCTTATCTGTATGTGTCAACTGTTCCGTTAAGATGGATGCTTTCTGAAGCCATCAAGTCTGGTGTCAAATTTAAACTAGATGAAGTCAAAGGTTTTATGACTTCTTACCCCTTGAAGGAAAATTTTTGCGCAAGTACTCATGATTGGTTGTCCTTTTTTAAAATTAATGTTTGTTGGAGGAAAATGTTTAACAGAAATAAGGATACCAGTGGTGGAAGTTTTGAAAACACGTTTAAAGACAGGTTTTTTTATTTTTTGGAAAAACGGGGGAAACGACAATCCCCCAAGAAATATCGTATGAAAAGAAACAATGCCGGTGGTAACAGAATATCTACAAACGAGGAGGCTGATGAAGAACGCAATATTGTAGATAGCAAGGGATTCCCTAATATTCTACATACGTTGTTTTGGTGGTTTATGGAATTAATACCAATAGGCATAAGATTAGAAGATTGTACGCTAAAATGGAGAAATGTTTATATACCCAATTTTGGAAGATCAAGACATATACCGGAGTATTCAAAGTTACATTGGTCAGTTTTGTGGAGAATTAAATATTCACCAACATATAGACCCAAGAATATACCCAGATATGCAAAAGAAATGATGTATCAAGTCTGTGGAATTGACATAGACGGGAAACGAAAGGTGAATAAGGAGGGAAGTAGCAGTAATAATCAAAAGAAACGCGGCTATGTTACTGTTTCATCAACGATCGTATCACCTCATAAGTCATATCCTTCAATGACAAACGGGAATGTAGAGTATTCTTGTAATTTATTGCCAAGTAACGAAGATCCAGGGGTCGTTGATGAAAATTGTCCATTACTATCGAGGCAATCCCCTCAGTCAAAATTTTCAAGTGATTCCTGTGATTTTCAAATATATTCACAATCACAAATTGTTCAGAGGCGTATGGAATTAGAACAATTGTTGAATCAATGGGAGGCAGAAGGTTGGGAAAACATACCTGATGAACTAGCTGAATGTTTGTATTAAAAAGTTTTTTTTTCTTTTTTTTTTTTTTCTTTCTATAAATTGCATATTAAAGCGGTTAATAACAAACAGTATAAAAACGAAAAGGCATAAATAAACAAGCTTTATCTACTTATTTGACTTCATTGCCAAGAGTTGCAAATGAACAATAAACACCTTTTTGAAATCTTTGAGTCATTAAAATGTCAAAATCAGTAATAATATATAATAAATAAATTAGTAAAACAAAATAAAAAAATTATAAGAATAAATAGAATAATATTAATAAATAAATAAATAAATGATAATACTAAAATTATTATTTTGTTGTTGTTGCTGCCGTTGTTCCAGTCCTCTTTTTTCTTTGCTTATCCTATTTTCTTAATCACATAAATAAAAAGATAAAAAGATAAAAAAAACTGTTTTTTTTCTTTTTTTTTTTTTGTTTTTTCATATTCAACTCCATGTACAGAATCTCTAGCTCACTCACCTTGCTTCATTCAAAAGTATTTAAAAAAAAATGCTTTAACCAACAATTAAGTTTGTACCATCGAATTCATAGTTTGGAATTTCCAAGTTCAATGGGGCTGGACCTTTTCTAATTCTACCCGAGATATCGTAGTGGGAACCGTGACATGGACAAAACCAACCACCGAAATCACCAGATTCACCAATAGGAACACACCCCAAGTGAGTACAAATACCCAACATAACTAACCATTCTGGTTTTTTAACTCTCTCAGCATCAGTTTGTGGATCTCTCAAAGTGGAAATATCGACATCGTTGGCTTCTTCGATTTCGTGGGGAGTTCTGTGTCTAATAAAAACTGGTTTACCTTGCCATTTAACAACAACATTTTTACCTTCTGGGATAACAGCTAAGTTAACCTCGACCTTAGCCATAGCCAAAACGTCAGAAGTGGCTGTCATGGAAGTGACAAAAGTTTCGACAGTAGATTTAGCACCTGCGGAAGATAATAAACCTAAAGAGCCGACAACAAAGTAGGCATAACTTCTGGATTTGTCAGCATCACCATCTTTCTTAAGATAATCACCGAAATCAGGAGTTCTATAGGTAGATTTGGCAGCAATAGCAGAAGAGGAAATCAATCTGCTGCTGTTTTTTAATAAACTAGTTCTCAAAGAAGATCTTAAACCCAACATTATTGTCACTATTGTAGTATATAATCTAGTTGTCCTTTTTTTTTTTTTTTTTTTTTTAGTTTTCTTTTTTAATTATTTTGAACACCTCTTTTTTTTTTTTTTTCTTTTAATATAAGTGACTTGTAAAAGTGAAAAGTAAAATGTATATGAGCTTCAATTAAAACATACCAAACCAAAAGGAATCAGCACCTGTCATTAACAACAATTAATAAATGGTTTAAAAAAAAAAAAAAAAAAAAATACTTAAGTATAAATTTGATCGAAGGGAGAAAGTGGAAATAGAATTCTCTATCGCAGTTAAATCTTTAAAAATAAAAGAAAAAAAAAAACAAAAATAATTTACTTTTTTTTTTTTATATGTTTTCCCCCCATTGCCATGTACAATGACACTGTAATTTGGCGCAGAAAGAAAGAACCGAAAAATGCGCTTGCATTGAAATTAAAATTTAAAATTTAAAAAAAAGTAAAAGTAAAAAGTAAAAAAAAAAACTGTTACAAAGTCACTCTGTACGACCATACAAAACTGGCTTTCTTTCCTTGGCTTCTCCCTTGTTTTTGTGTGGGGGGTTTCTACCAAAATATTTAAAAAAAAAAATAAAAAAAAATAAAAAAAAAATAAAAAAAAAATAAAAAAAAAAAATAAAAAAAAGAGTAGCAAACTTTCTTGCAGCTTAATTTTATACCTCGTAACACCAACTTATCTAAAATATAATTGGCTGGTCGTATATACGTCAATCTCATGCTAAAAAAACGAAAAAAAAAAAAAATACAACAAAATAAAATAAATTTGTATCTAAGTATCTACATCAGTATAAATATAACCATAAACCCAGAAAGTCATTACATTACAAAAAAAAAAATTAAAGTTTAAAAAATAGAAAAAAAAATAAAAATAAAAATAAAAAGTATTTAGCAAATACTATCAGTATCACACATACATAAACACTACCGGAATCCATACCCCTCGGTCTCTTGTATTGCAAATAATATTTTTTTTTTTAATTTCTCTTTAGTCTTATATTCATACAAGCATAATTCGTTAAAGCATGTGTGTGCCAAGGGCAAATGTTCACTATCGGGTCCCAACCTGGTTATCCGAAATATCATCGAAGATGCACCAGTGGCTGGTAATCTATGGCTACCCGTAACAAATTGTAATAATTTCTTTTGTTCATCATAGGTCATATCTTTGAAAATTTCCCAAAACCACTGTATTACAAGTGTATTGCCATCCCATTTATGATTCCTACCTGTTATAGACGAAAAAGAGCCGGCATATTTTGTTATTGTTTTCAATGATTCAATATCTATTTTCCCAGAATTCATACCATTAGAAGTGCTGCCACAGCATAACTGTTCCAATTCTTCACTACTGAATAATTTGAAAGAATCTCCGTTAACCACTTTTATGAAACCAGTTGTAAAACTGTTGAATTTATCCAAAATACTTTTGTTTAGATAAAAATCCATCCATAGATAGACAAAGTCCGCTTTATTTTCGTTAGTTACCGGTATCTTACTCCCGTTTGGTCGTAATTCAACAGTATGCTTCGTACCAAAACAATCTTGATAGCATGTTTCAAAATATAAATCGAAAACACTTGTAAAATCAACTTTATTGTAATTAAATAACTTCATCAAGTTTTTACCCGATTCTGGATACAATTCTATGTAATCCTGCATAGTTAATTTTTCACCACACAATTTTTTGTATAGTGCCAGGGGGAAATTTAAATCCAATATTGTACTATTAAATATTGCCAATCCTAAAACAACCCCAAACAAATAGTACAATTCGTTGTTGTTTCTGTTTGTGCGAGTTGCGCCAGCGCCATTAGGATTTCCAATCGAAAACCAAAACAAATTGCTTTCATCAATATTTACAAACAACCCATTTGTCGGGTTAAATAATTTGCTTGTTAATAATAAAAACCATTCCTTTTTCAAGCCGCCAGCGTCTAAACCAGGTTCGTCAATGAATTCAACCTTCAATGATTTATGCAAATTGTGATTATTGTTATTTGATGAAATGCATCTCAAGGAATCCTGCGTGATATGATCTCTGCGGATTTTGATTCTAAAATATACATCAACAATCTTGTTACTTCCTATTGCGTTTAAAAACGCTTCCTCAGCTTTTTGCTCCATTACCTTTTTGGCTTCATATTCCATCATTAATACTTTAATGCCCAATGACAATAAAAATGGGTATTGGCATAACGTCAATCTTGGCCTATATTCGCTATCAAATACAGTTAAATTGCTGCTGGCGTTACTGTTATTATGTCTGTGATGTTTTATTTCAATTTTTTTTAACTTTTTCCATGTTTCGAAATCCTTTTTATAATCAATAAAGTCCAATAATGTATTATAAAAGTGAGAAACAAAGCATTTTTTAGTTCTTTGATTAGCTCCAAAAAAATATATCAACAATTGAGCTGCCGTCTGAAGATGCCAGTCAAACCCATACTTAGCCAACGAGAGTTTGAAATGTTTGGGAATGTTAGCATTACTTTTACCATTAGTATTAATGTTATTATTAGAATTACCAAGCCCACACCAAAAACTGTTAAACGCTTGTGTTAAGACATTTTCATTTGCCGCTTCTCCGCTTGCACTTGAAGCATCTTTGTTACTAGTCTCACCATTTCCTTCTTCAAACTCTTGTAAAGTAGGACTGTGTAGTTTGTCACTAGCATTCAAAGTTGCTTTGTTAGGGGTAGTCGTGAAATTGTGTGGCAAAGCATGATATATTATTCTATTGGCATGGAAAGTGATATACAAATTGATCAAGTCTATTCTATTATTAAACTTTTGATCATCCCAACATTGCAAATTATAAATTAGTTCTTTAGCTACGTATGGTGGTACACAGGATAAATATCCGATGCATCTTTTTAGTATCTCATAAGAGAGCGCTCTAATCTGTGGAGTATTGTACTTTCCATACTTATTGATAGCGTGGTTGGATGTAGTTTTGTTATGATTTTGTTGAATCACGCTATATTTCAATATTGGAATTTCCAACAAAATTAGTACCCACTTAAAATTTCGCAAAGTTAACCCTCCATTGTTTTCCCCGTTGCTATTGTTCCTTGATGGATGAGCGCTTGTAACCATAACCCCATTGTCAATCAACTTAGTATTTGGCCTTCTTAGCAATTCGTTGCAACATAATAGTAGTCTATAGAACGGCCTTTTGGTGGGCAAATTTAGAATCAAATCATAAAATTCAACTAATTGTATATAGTCTATAATTGCAGTATTCTTGCTATTTTTAAAGGCATTGTTTAATAATATTACCTTTGAAAAACTCTTTTCAATATATATCTCGATGGGATTGTAAATATCATGAGTGACTCTGGCCAAATAATTGGTATCTTTGCTATCTGGGGTTTTTATAAAATTGTTGTTGTTGCTGATGCAGAAACTGTGATATTTTTTATCGCATTGATAAATTAGATCTTGTAAAGAATCTAATTTTGGCGTGTGAAAAGTTAATTCACTGGCATTGTGTTCGGTAATGAAATCGCTATTATTATCTAGTGTTATGGTTATGTGACATGCTGAACATTTAAATTTTGTTATTTTTTTAGGGTGTTTTAAGACGGTATTACAACAGCAACATAGATCAATAACAGATACATCTTCCTGTTCTTCTTGTGTAATATTAGTGTTTAATAAATCCTTTTTCAAGTCTTTTTGTTTTTTTGTTGGTTTTTCTGAAATACTTTTAAAAATAACTTCCACGTTTTTGGTATTATCACTGTATTTTTTTTTGTTTGTAGTTGTAGTAGTTGTTGTTGTTGTTGTTGTTGTTGTTTGGTCTTATCTCGATTATTTTTAATTTTTTCAAATAAATTTTGTGACTTCAAAATCATTTCTCTGGTAAGTATAACTTATTGCTTCTATTATAATGCTATTGATGGTTCTGGTACGTATAAGAGAAATAAAGATATTACTGGATTACCAAGTAAACCTGATAATCTCTTTTTCGTTGATCTTATTCGTTGATGACTATCAAATATTTTTTTTTTTGTTAGCCAGTGCTTGATTAATCGATTAGATGAAGAAGGAACATCTAATTTAAATTAAATCAAACTAAAAGAGTTTGTCCCCCTTAAAAAAAAGAAAAAAAGAAAAAAAAAAATTAAATAATAAAAATAAAAATAGAAAAAACCACAAAAATTACAGATTTTAAACAGGAGTGTAAGTTGAGATAATTGAAGGGAAAACGCTCGTTTAAATATCTAAAGTATGCTAATTCAAGTTTAGATCTGAAAAGAGAAATACATGGCCCTGGACTCTCGAGGTCATTAGATAAATGAAAACTTAAGACAATAATTGCAATTAAATCGAAACTAATCGATGGGGGAAAAAGAGAAAGGGAAAGAGAACGACAAATTTCTATTTATACAAGTTTTTTTAGTAACAATGATAAGTATATTATTATCAGTTTGTTTTGCTTAACTTGTTTTTTTTTTTTTTCTTACAATGTTTGATATTCTTGTCATCAAACAAACAAATTAATTAAAATAACTGACTAGATTTTTCTATCTTTATTTATATATAAATATGTGTGGGTGTTTTCAAAGTATAGATTTATATCATCCCCCTTAATAAATAATAAAAATACCACCCAAATAACATTTTTTTATTATGAACCCCCAAGTACTATTTAAAAAAACATAAAAAATTAACAGATGACCTCGCTATCCGTTTCATCTCTACTTAATCATTCCAAGATTAAGGGTTGCTTTACAATCCCTTCCCTATTATCATCATCACATCCAATTACTAAGGATGTAACTCAAAATCAAAATGATAAAATAGTAGATCGAATTCAGCACAGTCGTCTCGTGCTTCTAACAGATAACTCAATCCATTTATATTCAATAAAATGGGATAATACTCATAATAGGGAAAGCACAACTACTTTTGAAATAATAAAAGAAATTTGGAATTTTTGTTTAACAAACATTATATGTGGCGACAATAACGCGAAAGCTACCTCTGATTTAATTACAAACTTTATTTTAATCGATAAGCAATTCCTGGTGATTATAAACTCATATAACGACTTGCTAATATTTGATCTATTATCGCCAAATAGTACAATAGAACCTGTAATAGCACCCAACCAACTAGAGGAACATGACTATTACTATGATTTAATAAGTATAACTGAAATTAGCCCCTATAGTGTTGCCCTTGTATATGGCAAATCTGAGAAATCTGTATTGTATGATATATCTTGTTCACCAAACATCTTTATTCAAAAAATTTATAAATCTGACTTTAAAAAAATAGTTTTAGATGTATTACAAGAAGCTCCTAAGGGCAATATGAAGAAAAAGACACCCGGTATAAAGTTACTGAACCGTTTCTTAATGGGAAAACTGCCAAGTAAAAAGAGTACAAATCCAATATTTAAAACAATTTTTGTTTCAAATAAATATTTAGATTGTAAATTTATTAAACTTTATAAATTTCCTTTGCAAATATATAAAGGGCTGGTACTCATAACAACATCAAAATTTTCAGGTTCGTATATTAAGGATCAATATCATCAATCAGATAGCACTGCAAGAAACAACGATAGCAAGGACTATTCTTTCCATATTCTATCGTTAGATGATACAGTCCCGTCAGATAATTATAGAATATTCTGCTCTAATGATGATAATATTACAGAAAAAAACTTTTTCTCATACAACAATGATGTCATTGCTGATCAATCTGTTGATAAACTTGGATATTGTGGGTTGTTTACTAAGGAAACAATTTTTTTTTTCATAAATTATAATCCTGATAGTGACATAAGTCGGCCACCCCTTCAATTTTTTTATGAGGTCCCATTAACTGCAACAATCTCGGATGGGGTTGATAATTGCATTTTTGCACCAACCAGTAAGGAAGTTGTATTTGTCAAAATAATTACTGCTGAATTATTTGAAAACAAGCATCAACGGGAAAGAGGGTTAGGTCTAAATGAAGAAGACGAAAGTAGTAATTTGAGCGCAGCAGATCCTGAAGAATCACTGATTCGGGCTTGTGAAATGCTTGTATTGTTCAACGATGGAAACGTTTATAAATTCAAGTTCAAAATTGGGACTTCCAACACCACTAGGGGGAATGGAAATAAAGTTGATTTGCTCAGTTATGCAGTTTTTAAACGGCATGAATTCGATGGGGTTGTGGATAATTGGCAACTAGTTACCTGCTTCATTGAAAAGTGTTCGTATCCATCTACGAATAAACTTAGTTTCGATATTATGGGGGAATATGCCTCTCTGCCATCTCACACACTGCTTTTGAATGAATCCAAAGGGTTATATTTTATGGATAACTCTTCGCTGTGCATTTGTTCCAAGCCATTGATGAAGTTCAATGATTATGAAAATTGTAATGTTGATTTTGCCGCTACTCGTTTTCAAAATACCATGTATCTAGACGCATTGTTGGATACCCAAACAGTGTTTTCAAACCTGGTTACTTGTGGTGTTATTTCATATAATGCACTAGAAAATATTAAAAAAGGTGTTATTAAATCTTACTCAGATGTGTTACCCATCTCTTCTGTTAATGTAATGGAAAAAGAGGGTAACCGTTTTACTCAAAGTCGTATTAATAACAGTAACATTAACACTGTGGATGATTTTTGGATAAATGAGGAGGGTGACATTTGTTTTTATGACAGAACAAACAAAAAATTGTTCACAAATAATCTGGAAAATTTTATCAGAATACCAGAAAATGCGCTCGTCACAAAATTTAGGTTCCCACCTTTTATAGAGATTAAAGATCCAAGTGTTGATGTATTACTTTGTGATAGCAAAAAACTTTGTCATAGTGATGCTGCTTTCGTGGTTGCTTACTTGACTAAAAATGGAGAACTATGCCAATTTTTTACTACTGATTTCAAGGACAGAAATAAAGGTGATTTTTCACGTTTAAAATTCTGTTCTAAAAGTGAATTGGTGTCTGCAAAACTAATTCAAAATACCATGTTCATGGAAATATTAATTTTAAATGAACTAGTATCGACATTGAGAAGTATTTACATATTCGTTGTCTTTAACAAAAAAGTGTACGTTATTAAAAATATGAAAGAGCTGAAAACTTTTAGTCTTCCCGAACACACTGAGTCAAACGTATCAGCTATTACAGTAGCAGCAGCAACGGGTGTTTCAAATCACATATTGTTGATTGGTATGACTGATGGGCAAATGTTAAAAATGGATTTCTGTAGTGGTGAAATAATAGACGCAGAAAGTGGAAAATACTATGCCTTAAACTCACCAATTCGGTTCTCTAAAAGAATAGTAAATAACACACAGGACAATTCAGACATTATAATTATTTCGAGAAACATTGTTTACCATTATAAATATAAAAAAGTTATACCGTTGCCGAACTTGGATTTTATATCAATTGTCAAAGTTACCGCTGGTAATGACAATAGACAGGATAAATGGATTGGAATTTATAGAGATATTATAGACAAAGCCAATTCAATAAATATTATTGAATTTGAGCTTGAACAATCATTACAGGATATGAAATCAAATACCTGGAGCAGAAATTATGAATTGAATAACATTCCCATTAAGATGTTGAAGTTGAATTCCATTTCATCAAGGTATGTCATACTCATTACGAATAGTATTACTAGTTTGAATCATTCCGGTAGATCTGATTTGCGGTTATTTGATATTATTTTGAACCAAGTAGTTTTCACTTTCAACGATTTTCCTCCAGGCTCAATCATAACAGGCATCTCAGAAATACTAGTAGAACGTGAATCGCATACAATTAAAGTAACCTCAATAAACCAAGTTTTAAGAAAATGTTTTATAGTATCTCTAAACTATGAATCCCTGGAGCAACAATATCAATCGCAGAAAAGGCCGGATGGGCTACCAAATTTGTGGTTATTTTCGTTAGATGAAGTAACTGGTACGTTACATTTACAATTAAAGTATAATACCGGTTATAATATTTCAAATATCAGTTGCTATTTTACTAATGGTATTACAGAAGTAGGTATGGGCAGCCATAATAGTACAAATAGGGGCAATTGTTTAATAACCATTGGTGACTACCTCTGCATATGGAAAATTAATTATCTAGCATCAGAGCATAAATTTGAAATTGTCAAAATTTCCAAAATGCTGCCATTGAATATTACCGGAACAAGCTATTTTAAAAAAATTATAACTGATCTGCCAAGTTCTTCATTAATTCCTCCTAAAGCCATTAAAGGGACAAAAAAAGGGAAAAAATTAAGACTTGATAACATTATAAATTTTCAATACTTTGGAATGATTGATCCATTCAAGGAGCATATTCAGTTGTTACAAATTAATGAAAACGTTGGTAATAACACTGACCAATGTTTACTTGATTTTACATATTGCACTTCCACTGAACAGGAAGAATTGTTCAATAAGATTAATCCATTGATAAATTCAGTAAACACCTTTAGTGGTGTTGGCAATACTATAGTATTGGGTGACGCTTGGGGTATGGCAATAGTCAAAAATCGTAATGAGTTACATGTTTTTAAGAAAATTGACGAACGTGCAGAAAGGATATATGAAGAAGCACATACAGTCAGCGAGGAACAGAAAGTATTAAGTGGGATGGAACATACTAAAATTGAACATTTCGATAACTATGTCCAATTGAATTTTTCTTCAAGAATAATTGCTGTAACTCCTGCAAAAGTTGATATATTGCAGCATTTTTTAGCCTATTACGATCCTGGGAAATTAACTAGCGATGATCGTGATTTACTACAAGGTTTTTTTTTAGTGCATACTCTGAATGGCAATTTGTATCTTATTTATCAGGAGTAGAATTGTGTGTTATATTTTCACCAAGATTTCTATTTTTTTTTTTTTTTTTTTTTTTTTTTGAGTGGTAAGAATTGGAATTGACATTACAGATCCACAAACAAACAAAAACCGGTATAATGGGAGGTCAGTTGATTATCTTATTTTTTTTATAAATATACATATAACCTTTTAAAGTAAATAAAATATATACCACTTAGAGCTAAATCAACAAAGTTTCAATCTTATCCTTAACGGAGTAAACTTGGCTCTTAATAGTAGAGGCATCATTAGTGGTGATGGAAGCAGCAATTACTGGTCTAGAAACACCACAGGCTCTACCTAAAGCTTGCTTGTTTGGAACAAAAACGTATGGAACGTTTTTATCTTCACATAGCAATGGCAAATGCAATAAAATTTCAATTGGTTCACAATCAGCAGCCATAATGATGAACTCAGAAATACCACGGTTCAAGGTTTTGGTGGTTTCATTGGCACCTTTCTTTAATTGTCTCAAATTTGCAGCTTGTTGAACAACACTCAAAATTTGTTCAGTCAAAGCAGAATCGGCTAATGGGAAAGCCTTTGGATTTGGGGTAGAATCGGAAGCCATTTTTTTTTTTTTTTTGAAACTGTTGGTTTTATTCTTGCTTATTTTTGTTACTTTCAAGTTCCTTGCTTTAGATAATAAAAAAAATTAAAACTTTTTTTTAATAATGGGTCCAGTGCTCGCTTGAATTGATAGATTTTTAGAGAGTTTTTGCTAAAAAGGTAAATATTTGGGAAAGTTGAAAGGAAGCAAACGTCTATTTTTTAAAAGAGGAAAAAATATTACAAACAGTTGGTAGAAAAAATGAAAAAATGAAAAAAAAAAATGAAAATATTAAAACAAATTTTCTTTTTATTATATTTTTGCAAAATTTTTAATTAAAAAAAAAAAAAGAAAAAAAAAAAAAAAAGAAATGTTATTTATTCGTATCCGACAGTTGATGTTATCCGCTGTCCATCCGGAATAACTAATTGGACAAAAAAAAAGCTGCCCAATTAAAACCCACCATTTATTTTTCACCAATTAACAAAAAAAAAAAAATAAAAAAAAATATAAAATATAAAATCAAATAAAGTTGTGTTTGTCCGGAGCAGAAAAGGATTCACTTCTTACAGGCTTTTTTCTCCGCATTAAAATCTAAAAAAAAAAATCAAAAAAAAAAAAAACTTACAAGCTTTCCCTCATTTTCTACATTATCTCCCCCCTCGTAACTGCAACAAAAAAGCAACACTATCAAAACATCAACTACCACATTTGCATATCTAGTCACAATGGGCGCCCAAGCTTCTAAACAACAACAGCAAAACGATAATAAAACTTTACTATTTGAATCAACAGTTCCAGTGAATTTCAGTGATGCAGTCTTAGCCCAACTGGAATCAAGTACAGATAGTTCCTATACAAAAAAACAAACTGCTGAAAAATATATTCAAGAACGTATTTCTAAAGAACTAAACGTCTTAGAAACAGAAACCTTGGAAAAATTTGAAAATAAATTGAATACTTCCTTATTACAAAGTACGCCTGAAGAAGAAGAATTGGATAAAAATGGAAAATTGTTGACTTCTCAACATCTAAACAAAAAAGTAACGGAGTTAAATGAGCATCTAAATAACTTAATTCAGCAACGCAGTTCTAAGTTTGAAAAGAATGAGGATTTGAAAAAAATCAAGGCCAACTTAAGTCAATGTTTGAAAGATAATCAAGGTAAGCCATTAAATTGCTATGATGAAATTCAAAATTTCAAGAAAATTGTTAACGACGTCACTGCTATGTAAACAGGCAAGAAATAGGAATTAATAAGAATTAATAAGATGCTGACCAAGGAAAAAAAAAAAAAAAAAAAAAAAAAGAAAATAAAAATATATTCCATGTTTGTTTGAATAAAATAAAATTAAAAAAAGTGGAATCAAAATATATAAACTGTTCCCCATAAAGGTATATATATATATTACCGTAATAACTTATAGTTACTTATATTATTAATAATATCGATATTATCCAAGTAACAGTTCTTTCTACCCCAAAAACAAAAGGGGGAAAAGCAAACAGTATACACACATATATATATATATTACAAGGCAAACCCTTTGTAAATCAAAATCAATGCACTATCGCTTTCACCTCCACCAGCTAGAGACTCTATCTTTTCTTTACTAACCACACTAACCTTGTCATCATTGAATTTGTACCATTTTTCTGTATCATTTACATCTCTTATAAAAGATTGATAATGTCCACTTTCAGAATTGGCACCTTGGTGAGTGATAACGCCAATTAGATCGTATAAACAGGAAGGATTTTCACCTTTACGCAAATTGTCTGGGAATGCCGAATGGAATTTATTTATCCATTTATCTTTTCTCGACCTTTCAATAGCTTTTTTCAACTCCTCCTTTTCCGATGGTGTTAAATCAGCGTCTTCATCTTCTTTGTTGGTGTCTGGAAGATCTTGGTTTTTTTGCGCTTTTCTCTTCAATTCACGTTCTTCGTCCAATCTCTCAGAGTCGATTTTGCGTAGATTATCACGTATCTTGATTTTTGCCTGGGAATAACTGCTTTCTAATAAATCTGAGACGTCCAATTGGAATGGGAACGAAACTTTACGTAAGATCTTTGATTTTTTCCCTGTAGATTTCTTCCAAAAAAACCTAACATATTGAATAGTCAAATATTTGGGCAATTTGGTAATTTTTTTCTCTACTTGGAAAGTAGAATCTAAACCAGTGATGCTAGACTTTTTTTCTAAAGTTTCATGTAGGGAATTCGCCAAGCCGCTTTTCAAAAAATTAGTTTGACTATTAATATGGCATTGCAACTTCAAGTCCTGTTCATCATTCTTAATCATCACATCTTGACTATTGTTTTTGTCTGTTATAGTTGTTTGAAACTCAATTTCAAAATCCCGCAAAATTTCATCACCTAAAACTAATTTAAGGGTGTGAAATAACTGAGTAAACAATTCTTCAGCATCTTGTTGTTTATAAGTTCCTGATTGCTGATCCATTTCGGAGAATTGGGGGTAGCATTTTCTCAAAGCAATCAACAGAGTGGCTGGCCAAACATTTTCTAGTTTTTTTTCCTTCATGTTTTGGAAAGTCCTTTTCAATTCTCTGACTAGAATTATTTGCTGTTGTAATTCAGAATTGTTTGTTGATGATGGTTGTTGTTGTTGTTGTTGTTGTTGTTGTTGTTGTTGTTGTTGTTGTTGTTGTTGTTGCTGCTGCTGCGAAAGTGGAGACGGATCGTAATTTAGAACAGCGTCTCTTAATGGTTCGATTTGATACAAAGCTTGCAAAGTAGAATTGACATAACAAGTATTTCCTAAATTTTTGATACCAATTGGTTGTTTATTTTCAATATCTGAAAAGGTGATATTGCTAGAACCGTCTTCTATAAATTTAGCTCTTTTAATTGGTTTATGAATCAAATTTTCATCAGGAGTACCTAATAACATGATTGTTTGGTTTGGTTTAATGATATCTAGAATTGGAGTATCTTTAGTCAATTTGCCACCATTTTTAACCATATATTTTTGTCTTGACGATGGAACTTTAGTTAGAGTTTCCACTTCAGCGGTTAGATCCTGAAAACAAGATCCATTTGACAATTTTAAATCATAAAATTTACCAGCATGTTTGATTTTGAATTGTAACGTTGTTGATTCAGACATTTTTTTGTTTGTCTATTTTTTTTCTTTTTTTTTTTTTTTTATTTTATTTTATTCTATTTTAATTTATGATTAATTGTTTTTTTTTTTTTTTAATGGAAAGCTGATATTGTATGAGATCTTGTAACACTCTTTGGACGGATCTATCTATTGTGCTTGTTACTAATTTAGTTATATGTCCTTATTTAGAATGATTATTTTTGCCATATTTAATTCAAAAAAAAAAAAAAAAAAAAAAAAAAGAAATAAGGAATATTAAGGTGGCAAAAAAAAAAAAAAAAAAATTAAAATAAAATATATATAGAATATATATAGAAGCTTGCGTCGATTTGACAGATTCCTTTACCGTGAAATATTAAACCTATAGTTTATTTTATTTTTTCGTAATGATCTTTCTTGTTGCACGTGGCAAATGTTATGTCGCAGAGAGGATATACTGAGAGGGGCAGGGTTAGTAAACAGATTTGATACTTTGCTATTTATATCAAGGCAGATGTAATAGTTTGTTGCTTGATCTTTTATATATTTTTAACTAATAAAACTATATAACTCATCTATTTCATAATCAATTTTCTAAATAAATCATCTCTTTATATATGATTTATTTTCACCTTTTTCCTTATGTTTGTATTAACTTTTTCTAATGTTTCTTCGTTGTCCGCTGGGCATATTTTCCTTCTTGCGGCGATCTCCGTATGTTCGGTCTTCTCCGTATTCTCGGAAGTACTTGCATCTCGTATAAAACGTGACACACACAATTCTACTTCATAACATCTTCCTCCTCTTAATTTGAAGTCTCGGTTAGCAATTGTTTATAGTTTGCTAATAAAGAGTTCAAGCGGGAACTGGGTAATAAGTTGATTTCCTCTTTTTCGTAAGTGGCAGTTAGTTCGGGATTGACATCTAACATCTTACAATAATAATTTCCTGTTGTTGTTTCATAACCTATGATGGCTGTAATTTCTGTGATTCTGTGTATTCTTTCTTCTTTCGTTCTTGGTAATTGTTTTGGGTATTTTTCTGGGTCATTGTAAAAATGTTTAATCCATTTTATATTGATAGTACGGTGTTTTTTAAAACTTGATGGTAAGTCTAATTCTACAACATTTGTACCTACTTTGACGATCTTAAATGGACCTAAATAAATTGATTGTACTTTCAAATATCTTCCCCCTGTAAAATAAGCATCTCTATGCAATAAAGCATATTCTCCAATGTGAAAATCAATTTCTTTTCTTTTAGCATTTGTAGTTTCTTCCATTTGTTCCTGTCTTAACTGTAATGAATCATTAATACGTAATGATAAAGCTTTCAAATGTTTAGTCATTTTCGTAGCATTAAAGTTTCTTGTATCTAGTTCATTAGTTGTATCTAACAACGGTGTATTTGGTGTATAACCAATATCAGCTTGAAATGGTGAAATACCAGTACTCGTAACCGGAGTTGAATTATAACAAAATTCCATATGGGGTAAATATACATCCCAGTAATCCTGATCTTGACTACAAAATGTTCTTAATAGACGGTTTACTATCTTATTCACAGCTTCAGTTTGTCCATCTGTTTGTGGGTGATTACTTGAACTGAACAATAATTTAATTCCTAATCGTTTCGTTAACTCTTCATATACGGAAGCAGTAAAACGGATATCTCTATCAGATACAATCGTTCGTGGGAAACCGTGCATTGCAAAGATATATCGGTATAAATATTCAAGTATATCTTTAGAGTTTGCTGTTTTCCTCATCGCAATCCAATGTGATCTTTTCGAAAATCGATCGACAACTACCATAATCATATCATTATGTCGTCGTGACGGTGGGAGTCCCGTAATAAAATCAATAGACAAATCTTGCCAACGACCTGAGGCAACGGGTAGTGGTTTTAACCTGCCTTGAGTAGTATTGGCAGTCTTCTTGTTCAATTGGCAATTCAAACAGTGTCTAATATATCGTTCCACATACTTATGTAATTTCGGGAAATAAAATTTATCTGCAATTTTTTCCGTGGTGGCAGCGACACCAAAGTGTCCTCCTTGTAACATTGAATCATGGAAAGCATGTAATAATTCTCTTCTTCTGTTATTTGGCACACAAATACGTTTTTCATATAAAAGAGTTTTATCTTCATAAGAGTAGCGTTCTTTAATCAACTTTGATCTACCAAATTTCAGTAACAACGTTTCATATTGTCTTTTGTCTTTACACTTTACCTTTTCTCTAAACTTTGAATCTAGGGTAACTAAGATTGCAGCAGACCATGGGTCTTTTAATAAATCTTCAAACCAATCTTTAGGATTTATATTGTCTAGTTCTACAATTGGTAATATTTCTTCTGGGCGAGATAGGCAATCAGCAACTACGTTTTTTGTTCCTTTGATATATCGTAATTCAAACGTATATTCTCCTAAATAATCTAACCATCGTGCTAATCTTAGATGGGGCTCTGTCTTATTTCTAAACGATAGCAACGAAGAGTGATCAGTATTAATCGTAAACTTTCTACCATGCAAATAGTATCTGAAATGTTTAAGATTCAATATGATACCTAATAGTTCTATTTCTCCAACTGGATATCTAGATTGTGTTTCACTTAAATGTTTTGAGAAGTATCCAATTACACCTTTTAACTTTCCATTCTCATATCTTTCTAACACACCTCCAACATGATGTAAACTAGCATCAGATGTTAATTCATAATGGTCTCCTTCCACAAATGGCACTAATACTTGAGTTGACGTTAATGCTTCTTTTAGTTTCTCAAACGCAATTCTTTGCTTTTCTCCTAATTTTGCTTTCTTGGATGCAAAATCATATAACGGTTGTGATAATTCACTAAATTTGCTTATGAATTTCCTATAATAGTTCGCTAATCCTAAGAACGTTTGCATACCTTTTATAGTGCTTGGCATAGTTAGCTTTTTAATAGCACTAATCTTATTTTCATCAACACTTAAACCTTCAGCAGTTAAAACATGACCTAAATAATTTACTTTGTCTTTTACAAAATGACATTTTGACCTTTTACAGTACAAATTATTACTCTTAAGTTTCTCTAATACTTTCTCTAGTATTTTGTAGTGTTCAGTTTTGTCTCTTGTGGCAATCAATATATCATCTAAATAGACGTATACATTCTCGATTCCATCTAATAATTTACTCATAAATCTACTAAAATTCTTTGGGGCCGTTTTAATACCAAACGGTAATACTTCATATCTAAAATGACCAAAGGGTGTCGTGAACGACGTTAAGTCCTTTGACTTCTCGTTCAACCTTAATTGATGGTATCCTGAGTGTAAATCTAGAGTTGTAAATACCTTTGCATCACCAACTTTCGCGAATAGTTCAGTGATCGAAGGAATTGGGAAACTTTCATTTACAATACCTTTATTCAATTCTCTATAGTCAACAACTAATCTCCATGTTTGATCCTTTTTACGTACTAATATAATAGGCGCTCCGCAGGCAGCATTAGATTCTGACACAAATCCTTTCTTGATGAGGTCCTCTAGAATCTTTCTACATTCTTGCTCCATCTTGGGCGTTAACCTGTACGGGTATAATTCTGGTGGATTAAAACCTTCTTTCAATACAATATTATACTCAAAATTTTCTGGGCCTGGATTTCCTGGAAGTTCATTAGTAACATGGGTCTGAAATCTTTTCCTTAGACCTTCTGGTAACTTCTCAAATCCATCCAATTCATTTTCTTTTTCATTCCTTATGTCAATAGGGCATATTCTACACAAGAACTCGGCGTCTTGTTCTATTTGTTTCTCTTTGTCATCAGTTATCATATCTACCAAATACATATCTTCGTTTTTGACATCAATCAGTTCTTTAAACACGTCACTGTGTAACTTTATAACTGGGTTACCGATCAATAACTCATATCGGAATTTCTTAACCACATAAGCAGAAATCATTATTCTCTTATCGTTAATTTTCATTGGTACTTTGACAAACGATACACAGGTTTCTGTTGTTTCACTTACCGCACCTTTAAACGTAAATGTATTACAAGGTTTCTCTTTTAACCCTAACTTTTCAACTAGCTTCGCATCTACAAACGAAGTAGGACTACCTGTATCGCACAAAGCTTGTACCTTTTTTCTTTTAATCTCACAATTGATAACCAATTTTTTACCAACTAATGGTTCTTCTTGAACTAAGAACACTAGAGGAAGATCTTCCAAATCTCTCCTCTCCTCAATATCACCCGTCTTGTGATTTTCTGTCACGCAAGGTATATTGGAATACATAAAATCATCATTCTTTACAACATCATCAATAGGAGAAGCAACGTTACCCAAATAGGTATCCTTTTGAAGTGAAGTCTCGACAGAATGTTTAGCTGCAGTAGTCATATTAGTAAGTGCAGCGGAAGTAGGAACATCTTTTTGATGTATAGTAGTATCATGGTGTGGGGCTGCGGTAGTAACTCTCTTAGTTATACCACATCGTTTACCTGTCTTGTGTCTCTTAATAGGAAGGCCTCGCATCACCAGGGCAATTAGCTCTTGCATGCTCTGGGGAGCCACAGTTGAAACACAACTTGTTTCTTCTACAAACATTGTAAAACTTCTCTTGGAAGTTATCCTTTCTATAGGAATTCTTCCCTCCTTTGTCTCTTCCGGTATATCTTCTCCCGGCATTCGAATAACCACGTCTTGTGTTATCGATCGCATTCATTATGTAATCTAAGTCCTTATCTAATTTATTCGTATTTCCAACAAGGTTACTGTCAAAATTCAATGAAACATCCAAGTCTTCACGGCAATGTTCGGTTCTTACAGCAGCATTGACAGCATCAATTAACTTGTCAAAACGGTGCATTCTCATCAATTGGCGAGTTTGAATCTTCAGTCCTTGTATGAACAAATCAATGGCAAAATCATCTGACATATAATTACGAGGTAACATGTCATAGTACGTCATAAACTGTTTAACATACGTATCGACATCCTCCTTTTGTGAAACTCGCTTCAACTTTTCCACGATCTGGTACGAGTCTATCTTGGAACTATAGTAATCCTTAAAGTCAGCGGCAAATGCAGAGTATGTCATAGCTCTACAGTCGTTATGGTTAAAGTAGTTAGTGAACCATTGTAAAGCATTATCAGTAAGATTTTGACCTACAAAACAAATTTTCACGTAATCGTCTTTAATACCACACATAGCAAATTGGGTTTCGAAACTCAACAAAAATGCTGGAATTCTGGAAACATCCTTTTTGGCTCCAGAGAACTTAAATGGGGCGATAACAGTTAGATGCTGATTCATTCTTGGAATTTAATTTTAGCGGCGCTACCAGGTGTTATGTCGCAGAGAGGATATACTGAGAGGGGCAGGGTTAGTAAACAGATTTGATACTTTGCTATTTATATCAAGGCAGATGTAATAGTTTGTTGCTTGATCTTTTATATATTTTTAACTAATAAAACTATATAACTCATCTATTTCATAATCAATTTTCTAAATAAATCATCTCTTTATATATGATTTATTTTCACCTTTTTCCTTATGTTTGTATTAACTTTTTCTAATGTTTCTTCGTTGTCCGCTGGGCATATTTTCCTTCTTGCGGCGATCTCCGTATGTTCGGTCTTCTCCGTATTCTCGGAAGTACTTGCATCTCGTATAAAACGTGACACACACAATTCTACTTCATAACAGCAAACAGTTAGAGCTTCTATGGCCAAGTTGGTAAGGCGCCACACTAGTAATGTGGAGATCATCAGTTCGACTCTGGTTGGAAGCAGTGCTAATATTATTAGGACGTGTGTTTTCTGTTTATAAACGCAAGGAGTCCTTTTTTTTTTCGTATATATTTACTTTATAGAAACGGCTGCACAACGTTTATTAACGAAACGTGAAAGGCATGAAAATTTTTATCAAGTGACAGAACAAGCGTGTGAATTTGTATTAGGTATATATTTATTATTATACGTTAATTATAGAGCTTGTTATATATATATATATATGTGGGTTGATATTAGATAAATAAATTAAATTAAATTAAAAAAACCTTAATAATAATATGCAAAAAGTACAAACAAAGCAACAGCCAGCAAAAACATAACCAAATGCATAATCAATATGTTCATGAATAATAGGAGTACATAGAGTAATAAACAAAGTCATTATCCATTCTACATACTGGCATATTCTTTGAGTATTGACATTGTTGTATGGTGATACATCAGCCACTGTATACGGAATGGACATACATAAGTTGAATCCTGTGTTATACATCAACAAAGTGCTAAACGCCAACATTACATTTCCACCAACTTTATAAGATGGCGAATGTTTGTTTGATGGATGCGTAATCATTTTATAGCCTACACTTGAATATACTAGCATACAAATGCAATTAACAAACATACCGCATGTAGAGTCATCGTAAAACCATTTTTTATTTTTAAATGGGAACACGGTGGATAGATAATTGCCCACTACATAGACTACACCGAAAATTATTGCCGTTCTATATGAATTAGTGATGGCAATATTTTCAAATAGCCAAGTGCTATAATACAATAGATATTGAGAGCCACATAGTGTATAGAAAATTGTTAAAATTACTGGATGGATAACATTGAATCTGCCCTTACGTTTTTGATAATTCTCCTCTAGATCTTTTCGAAAATCTGTAACCATATCGCTTGATACCACGTCTTCGTGATCATATGAATTTGGTGGTGGTAATTCTATTGGTTTTTCATTTAAAAGGTCGGTATTGAACGTACTGCTTGTAGTATTACTATGAGAGCTATTACTGTCATGTACCACAACTCCAGTGAAATCGTCAGCGAGATCCGACTGCTGTGCTCTTTCATTTTCTAGTTCCTTTTGTAGAGATTCCGTGTTTATTTTCTCCCCATATTTTTCTTCTACACGAAAATGAACTTTTTCAGCAACTGGAGTCAGGGCCAAAGCAGCTAAAACAACAACACCATATATATATCCACCAATTGGGGGCAACACCCATGTCCTATGGTCCTGATAAAACTTATGGCAGCAGTACATGACAATATTACCTGTTAGTACGCCATTGATATTGTTTAAATGGTACATATTAAGGAAAAATGAATTTAGGCCCTTTGTAGGCGACAATTTTTTTAAATACAATGGAATTATAACATTATTTATACCAACTGTAATACCACAAAAAATTCTACCAATGAAAAACCTCCACCAATGAGTGCTACTCATACAAACTGCAGCACCAATAAAAGTCATCCAAACACCAATAAACATTAGTACAGCATACCCATTTCTACTACCATTGGTAGAATACTTTGATTTACAATATGGTATGATATATTTAAAACCAACAGTATCAGTGAATGTACTTCCGATTAAATTACCGATCTGGAAACCACATACAACAAGACCAATCAATATGTGAGAGGAAGTTATTTGGTTGTCTGTTCGCCAGTTAGGCAATGCTATAATACCGTTTGTTATGCCCTTATCGTATCCATGGAACATTCCGCCAAAAGCAGCACCAAAACAAACTACAATATTAAATAAATATTTTTTAAGAAATAATTTTTTCCCCTTTAGGAAATCTAGATACAGCTGCTTATCACCGTGAAGTTGAAGCGTCACATCGTGATATGTTGTTAATGGTAAAAATATGTCATATATATAATGATCCGGTTCCAGAAAAATAGAGTTGTTATTGACAACCATGCTAGCAGGAGGTGTATTTTGTCTTTTTTTTTGTTTTTTGTTTTTTGTTACAGGTGTTTGGATATTATTGGTAGTAGTAACGTGCTTCTTTTTCTTTTTCTTTTTCTTTTTTTTTTTTTTACCTGTAAGTTTGCTTCTTAGGGAAAACAAACTGTGGCCTTTCTCTGCTTCCACTTCTTCGTCTTCTTCTTCTTCTTCTTCTTCGTCTTCTGGGTCTGGTATATCTACTGGTACTTGCTTGACATAGGAGTCTGGTGTATCATTACTACTGCTGGTATATTGATTAAAATCAGAACGAGGAGTGTGAAAAACACTTAGGCTATTTTCAATTGAAGGATTACTTGACTTGTTGTGGTTCTCACCTTGTTGTAAAATAGAATTGTTATCATGGATAGAAGACGGCATTATTATCCGCTAGTAGCATCAATGATTTGACAGATTGAGTTAGTTATTTATTGTGACAAAGATGGTAATAGTAGTAATGATGGATATTTTTAGATTAAGTGACTTTTTACCAAGGGGTAAATAAAAATAATATATATACATGTTTATATATACATTTAAATATGCTATACCAATAAATTTAATTATCCTTTTTTTTTCGGAGTATTTCGTTTTTTTTTTTTTTGTTTATGTTTATTTATTGGATTAATTAGGAGAGTTTTTTTATTTGGGGGGGAATTGATTGCTCATCTACGGTAATTTTATTTTCTTTTTCTTTTTCCCCTTCAAAATGCCATTTGCAAAATAGGAGAAAAAAACAATTTACTTTAAAAGCCAAATTGAATTAATGCCAATTTTTTTTTTTGTTTGCTGTTGCTGTCTTTCTGCCCGATTTGTCCGTGTCTTAATTCCCCTTCTCTCCATTCTCCTTTCCATTATTACCGAATGTTGAAATGAGGACAATCTCGGACTTTCTTTTCTATCGGTCCATAAATTGAATAAAAATAAATAAAAAAAAAATGTAGATGTGCGGGTAACATTTTTGTCTGTCTTTAATTCTTTTAAACGTGGACGGGAAAAAGAAAAGAAAAGAAAAGAAAAGAAAAAATAAAATTCAGCTCGGCTATAAAGATATTTTCTAACATCTTAGAGATAATACTAATACAACAAACAAATAAGACCAATACAATAACAACCATGAGTGACAATAACACCACTTCTACCGCCACAGCACTGGTAGATAGACACTCTAATAATAGAAGAAAACGTCTAAGTGCTGGTTTGACCGTTACTTCTAAAGTATTTATCAGATCCCGTAATGGGGAACCAATGAAAATAGTTAGAGAACATTATTTAAGAAATGATCTCCCATGCAATTCCCAAAAATGCGACAAGAATTGTAAAGATTTATATGCCATTAATAATAGTTCTCCAATTTTAAGCAGTGAACCAGATAAATTATTAAATGGCGCTCCTCACTATGTTATTTTAGATGCTAATATAATATTACACGCTATTGATTTGCTTGAAAATCCTATATGCTTTCATGATGTCATTATTCCACAGACTGCCTTGGAAGAAGTTAGAAATAGATCATATCCAGTATACACAAGATTAAGATCACTAGTTGGTAACGATGGTAGTAGTACAACAGAAGATGAATCCAAGAGATTGATTGTTTATCATAACGAGTTTAGTGAAATTACCTATGTAGAAAGATTAGATACTGATAGAGAAAGTATTAACGATAGAAATGATAGGGCCATAAGGAAGCTTTGCTCTTATTATGCAAAGCATTTGGAAACTACAGGCATTAAAATCGTATTTGTTACTAATGATAAAGACAACAAATTAAAAGCCATAAAAAATGATGGTATCCAAGCCGTTACTTTGGCTGAGTATATTGAATTGTTGCCCAATGCTGATGAAATCAGAGACTTGGTTCCACAATTGGAATCACCTGCAGCTAACACATCCAAAGATGATATTATCCAAGAAGAATTTACTTATCCTGAATATTATTCCACTTCGCGTATCTTGGGTGGTTTGCAAAATGGGACTTTGTACAGGGGGAATATTCAAATATCAGAATTTAATTTTTTGGAAGGCTCCATATCTTTGCCAAATTTTAAAAAGCCCGTTTTAATAGTTGGTGCCAAAAATTTAAACAGAAGTTTTAACAGTGACCAAGTTGTGGTAGAACTATTGCCCAAATCTCAATGGAAAGCACCATCTTCGATGGCCTTGGATTCAGAACACTTTGACGTTGGCGACAATCCAGATTTAGATGACGTTGGTGGGAATGAAAATGATGAAGAAATGATTATCACTGATAAGGAAAGGAGATTGCTGGTTCAAGACGCTATTCAACAGCAAAATAGCAATAAGTTGTTTCCTACGGCAAGAGTTGTTTCGATAACAAGACGTTCTTGGAGGCAATATGTTGGTCAACTTGTTCCTAGCTCTGTTGATAAGCAAAATCCAAATGGTGTCCAAAATTGTTTTGTTCTCTTGATGGATACTTCTTTGCCTAAAATTAGAATCAAAACAAGGCGTGCTCTGCAGCTATTAAACAAAAGAATTGTTGTTGGTGTTGATTCATGGCCTTCTAATTACAAGTATCCATTGGGTCATTTTATCAGAGAGTTAGGGGAAGTGGAAAGTGCACAAGCTGAAACTGAAGCCTTGTTGTTGGAGCATGATGTTGAATATAGACCATTTTCCAAAAAAGTTTTGGACTGTTTGCCCCCAGAAGGACACGATTGGAAAGCGCCAGTAAATCTCCAGGATCCAGAAGCTTTAAGAAAAGATCCACTATTAAGCAAAAGGGTGGATTTAAGGGACAAATTGATCTGCAGTATAGATCCACCTGGTTGTGTTGATATCGATGATGCTTTGCATGCCAAACAATTGAATAATGGTAACTGGGAAGTTGGTGTCCACATTGCAGATGTTACTCATTTTGTAAAACCAAACACTGCTTTAGATATGGAGGGTGCTAGTAGGGGTACATCTGTATATTTGGTGGATAAGCGTATTGATATGTTACCAATGCTATTAGGTACCGATTTATGTTCCCTAAAACCATATGTCGATAGATTTGCATTTTCTGTTATTTGGGAACTAGACCAAGAAACCGCTGACATTGTCGATGTTAAATTTATGAAGAGTGTTATAAAATCTAGAGAAGCATTTTCTTACGAAAACGCCCAGTTAAGAATTGACGATCCTCAGCAACAGGATGATTTGACCTTGGGGATGAGGGCATTGCTAAAATTATCTAAAAAATTGAAAAAGAAAAGATTAGATGCAGGTGCTTTGAACTTGGCTTCCCCTGAGGTTAAAGTTCATATGGATAGCGAAACTTCTGACCCCAATGAGGTGGAAATTAAAAAAATGTTAGACACAAATTCATTGGTGGAAGAATTTATGTTGTTAGCAAACATATCTGTGGCAAGAAAGATTTATGAAGCGTTCCCACAAACTGCAATGTTAAGAAGACATGCTGCGCCACCATCTACTAATTTTGAGCTTCTAAATGAAATGTTACAAATTAGGAAAAAAATGTCTATTTCCTTGGAATCTTCTAAAGCATTAGCCGATTCCTTAGATCGTTGTGTTGATCAAAATGACCCATATTTCAACACTTTGGTCCGTATTATGTCCACCAGATGTATGATGGCTGCTCAGTACTTTCCATCCGGTCAATATTCTTACGATGACTTTCGTCATTATGGTTTGGCCGTGGATATCTATACACATTTCACTTCGCCTATTAGACGTTATTGTGATGTCGTGGCTCACAGACAGTTGGCTGGTGCCATTGGATATGAACCTTTAGACTTGACACACAGAGATAAACGTAAAATGGAGATAATTTGTAAAAATATTAATAAGAAGCATAGAAATGCACAATTTGCCGGAAGAGCAAGTATTGAATATTATGTTGGTCAAATTATGCGTGATAATCACAGCATTGAAACGGGATATGTTATAAAAGTATTGAATAATGGTATTGTTGTTATTGTTCCTAAATTTGGTGTTGAAGGTTTAATAAGATTAGAAAATTTAACAGATGACCTATCCACCTCTGAGTTTGTTGAGGATCAATACAAATTAAGCTTTAAAAATAAAAATAGTGGTGAAATGAGAGACGTTTATGTTTTTGATAAACTTGAAGTTGAAGTTAAATCCATTTTAGATCCAATTACTAATAAACGTAAAGCACAATTATTATTAAGGTAAAAAAAAAAAAAAAAAAAAAAAAATTCAGTTTATTTATTTCATATATATTGAGATATCATCATATAATTTTCGTTTTTTTTTTTTATTTGTATATTAAAAGTGTTTCTCAATAGTATCATATATATATATATATAGATAAATAAAAAATATTTTTTTTTTTCAATGTCTTTTAACAATCCCCTTGGAATCAGCTTCATTTAGAATATACTTTCTATAATCATAAATATCACCATCAAATCTTTTAACGGTACCATTTTCAGAAACCCAGATCTCATTACAAACATTATTAATAATGGAAATATCATGAGAAACCATCAATATACCACCAGTAAAGCTCTTAAAGGCATCAGTTAATGCATCAATACCAGAAGTATCCAAATGATTCGAAGGTTCATCCAAAATCAAAATATGTGGGTTATTCAAACATAAAGCTGCAAAGGCTACCCTAGACTTTTGACCACCAGATAATAATTGCATTCTTTGTAAACCTAAAGAACCAGTAATACCAAATGCACCCAAATGGCGTCTGTATTCTTCATCAGTTTTACCAGGAAATTTTTTGGACATCCAGTCAACGGCATTGGTGTTCAAGTCCATAGAATCAACATGATGTTGTGTGAAATACGCTATCCGTAATCTTGGATTACGTGACACAAACCCTGAAAGTGGTCTTAACTGTTCCATTAAAACCTTCAATAAAGTGGTTTTACCACAACCATTAGCACCAACTAAAGCAATTCTTGAATCCATTTGAACATCCAAATTAACATCTTTCAACAATAGTTGATCCTCGGTATAACCAAAGGAAACATCTTGCAATTGAATAATTGGTGGTGACAACTTATCACAATCAGGAAATTTAAAAGTAACACTCCTTTCCTCTTCTGGTGGTTCCAATACTGGTAACTTTTCCAATTTTTTGATTCTTGACTGTGCTTCTTGTGACTTGGCTGCATTATATCTGTATTTATCGATAAACTCCTGTAAATGTTTTCTATAGGCCATCTGGTTTTCATATTCCCTTTGAGCAGTTTTGCGACGCTCTTCCTTTGTTGAATAGAAAGAATCAAAATTCTGTCCTCTATAATAATCTAACCTTTCATTATGTTGATATATAATATCGGTGGCTATTTCATTTAAAAACGCTCTGTCGTGCGAGACAACCAATAGGGTAGAGGGATAAGTCTTTAAATATTCTGACAAGTACGCGATAGATGGCACATCCAACATATTAGTGGGTTCATCCAACAACAATAAATCAGGTTGACAAAATAATGCTCTTGCCAATGATAGTCTCATTCTCCAACCACCAGAAAATGTCTTTGTAGCCATTTGTTGCGATTCGGTAGAGAAACCTAACCCATACAAGATCGAAGCAGCTTTTGCTTCAGCCTTATCAGACTCCATCTCTACTAACTTTTCAGAGATCTGTTGTAAATGGTTTTCCAAATCGTCACGTTCATTATCTAACTTTTTAACCTCCAAACTTTCTTCCTCAAATTCTTTTCTTAATTTTTCAATTTCCTTTAATCTTTCATTGATTTTGCTTTCTTCAGTGACCAATTGCTTCCTCCAAACATCTGCATCCAAGATACTTTGTAACGCGGTGATATCATCACCTTTCAATTCTTGTTCAACATGCAAAATCGAAATATGTTTTGGAATATTTAGTTCTCTTCTCGATAAAGCTCTTAGCAAGGTAGATTTACCAATACCATTTTGACCCACCAAA
Organism: Saccharomycodes ludwigii; assembly: GCF_020623625.1. Classification (NCBI taxonomy): domain Eukaryota; kingdom Fungi; phylum Ascomycota; class Saccharomycetes; order Saccharomycodales; family Saccharomycodaceae; genus Saccharomycodes; species Saccharomycodes ludwigii. The sequence continues at coordinate 996,237 of NC_060203.1, forward strand.
CCATATCTGTGACCAAAACTTAATTGCAATTGAGAATCGCTTAAAATTCTTTGACCGTCACCAACATATAAATCAAATGTGTCAACATGAATATCTTTGGACTTACCAGCACCAGACCCAAATTCCAAAGGATTGATTTTCAAGAAAAAACTATCGTAATCTTCTTCTTCCTGTTCGTTAATTAGCTTAGAAGCTTCATATTTAACAAACTTGTTATTTCTTTTAGCAACTTTTTTGGCAATTTTTTGCTCCGCCTTGGCCAACTTTTTCAAATCAACTCTGGTTTGCATATTACGTCCTGCATGCTCAATATCACCAGTAACACCCAACATAGCCAATGAAGTGTTAATGTTTTTCTTATTATTGTGACTTTGTAAGACATTAACGTCCAATAACCTCTTGCTAGTGTCACCAGTTAAATCCAGTCTGGCTTTGTTTTCTTTTAATTGTAAATGTAGTTTTTCAAACAATGCTTTGCTCAAATGTTCAACTTCCTCAGTTTTTCCACCTGCATTGATTAATAAATTCTTAATGAAATCGACTTCGTTGTTTAAATCAAGTTGCTTGCTTTGTACGGCATCGTTAGTTGCCTGGGATAAATGGTTGAAATAACCAACGCAATAGTCTGCTACAATAGGATCGATACCTGGTGCAGATTTCCGAATTTGTAATCCAATGTTAGACATGGCAAAAACAGTTTTCTTTTTTCTTGTGGTTTGTTAAAATTTTTATTAGTAAATTGGTTGGAACAGTTAAGTTTTCCTCTTGGTGTAAGTGAAAGAAAAAAAAGAAAAAAAACTTTTTTTTTTTTTTTTCCATAATATTTTAACATCTTTGAAATTATTCAAAAAATTAACTCAATCAAAGATTGTTATTGTTGTCCGCGTTATCCGTAATTCGGACTCTCGAAGGCTTGTTTTTTTTTTTTTTTTTTTTTTTTTTTTTTTTTCTTTTTTTTCCAGTGTATTCATTATTCTAAATAATTTGAACAAATGTAAAAATGAATTATTTGGGTAATTTTATACTCGAAAAGTCATCTTAGAGTACTAAAATATAGTATAACAATAAAATTAGTTGAAAAATAAGCTCAGTATTAATAAATAAACAAATATGGCCGGTTTGGATGCAAATATGAGCAAATTAAATCTTAAAAATGATATAACAGAGACTAGTAATCTATACAATCATCCTGAAGAAGATGATACTGAAAATATTTATGAAAAAGGTCAGTCTGAGGTGTATTTGGGTTTTGTTGACACCTCAATCAAAGAAACTGATGAAGTTACGATAGAAGACACATTTATAGGGGGAGAAGAAATTTGGTTACATCCAGAATCTAAGCCAGATGAATCATTATTGAAATGTGGTAATTGTTCCAAAAAAATGAAATTGTTATTACAGGCATTTACTCCATTAGATACAGAACAAGTTGATGAAGCTAGTAGAAAAAACAAGATTCAAGTAACCACTAAAAAATTTATTAATGGTGACGATGACAGAGTTTTGTATGTTTTTATCTGTACTGATTGTCCCAGACATCCAAAATCCGTACGTTGCATCAGAGGTGTCAAAAAAAGAGGCAAAACATTTCATGCCACATTAAATGAAAAATTAAAGACATCGAATGAAGAGGAGGGTACCAAAATTGATATAAATCCATTTGACTTCAATAAACTCAACATTGCAAACAATACTAATAATGGTAACAGCTTTAACAGTAATAATCCTTTCGAATCTAATCCATTTTCCTCTTCTATTATAGGCCAACAAAAACCAGATAGTAAGAAAGAGCCTAATGCCCCCTCCGCCAAAACCTTGCGTAAATTGCATGATGCTGAAAAGGATAAAAACTTCTCTGAGGGATTGTTCCCGGGATATTTTCTGTATGTCGAACGAGAATCATTCAAAAACAAAATACCAGATCATTTGAGGATTCCAGACAATGTTAGAATAAGTAAAGATGCGATTGGTGAAATTGAAACCGATGATGAGACAAGTTTGTTGAAAGATATTAAAGCTTTAAAGTCTGATCCAAGAACCGAAAAATTAAGCAAATTTTTAGATGACGATGTATTCCAAAAATTCCAAGAAATTGTTGGCTATAACTCGCTACAAGTTTTGCGCTACGATTTTGGTGGTAAACCTTTGTATTATACAGACACCAAAAAGGTTGATTTATTAAAAATTGTTCCGAAACCAGCCTTCAATCCATCAAGTCAACGAGTTTTTGAAATGCAACTTATGCCTAAAATGATTATTGATTTAGAAAATGAAGCATCCTTTAAAGATGGCATGGAATGGGGCACCATACTAATTTTTACGGATATTGAAAATTACATTCCCACATTTGATAAAAATGCCGTAGGTTACGTTGAAGAGTATGTTAAAGTCCAATGGGAGCCTAGGGAATAAATTGGTTGATATAATATATAAAATAATATTTAAGTTATTTACAGAATTATATATATATATATATATATATAATTTACTTGGGGTATTAACGGGGTTTTTAACTCATTAACAAAAATACATACATGCACACAAAGAATATAGTTATTACAAAAACCTTGGTACTTTGACTCTTTCATAAACAATGATCTTATCATTGGCCTCGTAACCTTCAAATCCATTATCGAATGTTATGCCACATTCTTGGCCCTTTGTAATTTCCGAAGCATCTTCCTTCCCCTGCTTCAAAGAAGATAGCTTACCCTCAAAAACAACATTATTTTCGTCATCGTTTCTTATGATTTTAACTAAGGAATTTCTTTGTATCTTACCATTAATAACTCTACAGCCAGCAATTTTAATTATTTTCTTCTTTAAAGTGAAATTAAAAATGTCTCTAATTTCTACCGTGGCTAACTTTTTATCTTCGTAAATGGGTTTCAAATTATCCGTTAGAATTTGGATAACATCTTCAATTAACTTATAGATAACCGTGTACTGTCTAACCTCGATATTATACTTGTTATTTATGATTTCAGTTGGAATATGGCCCAAATTAAAACATAAGATTTTTGCATTAGTAATACGAGCCATTTTCAAATCACTTTCAGTGGGTAATCCAACCGAAGATGATATTATATCTGTTTTAACCTCATCATTACCAATGTGACTAATAGATTCGATAATAGCTTCCACAGAACCAGAGACATCTGCTTTAATAATGAAGCTAAGTTTTCTTGGGCTGGTATTTTTTTGCTTAACACTGTCGTTGTCCTTGACATCTTCATCATCATTTTCAGCATCATATTCTTCTTCGGTTTTCCTTTGATCTTTTTTGTGTCTTTTTTCGATTTCTTGCTCTGCAATTTCTTCATTTAGTTTGTCAACTTGCGAATTTTCAGCTTCAATTTCTAATAGATTTTGACGCTTACTAATATATTTTTTGGCAACACTTTCATTTTTCACTTGCAATACGTCACTGCCGGCTACAGGTAATTCTTTCCAACCAATAACTTCGACAGCTTCAGAAGGTAAGGCTTTCAACACTGGTAGGCCATTGGAGTCTAGTAAATTACGAACTTTGCAATATGTACTGCCACATAACAAGATATTGCCCTTTCGTAACTGGCCTCTCTTAATTAAAATTGTGGCAACATTTCCCAGTGATTTTTTCATTTGAGATTCTAAAATCCAACCTTCCATATAATTTGATTCTTGTTCAGCTTTTAAATCCATCATTTCGCTTAATAAAACAATACCTTCCTCTAAAGTGTCCATATTTTCTCCAGTATTGGCACTTACGGGAATAACTTGGACGTCGCCACCAATTTTCTCAATAGGTATTCCTTGAACTATTAAATCGTTACTAATTTTATTAATCTTAGCCTCCCTTTCTCTTGTATTTGATATTCTGTCAATTTTAGTGATAGCTACAATTAATGGCGTCAACGTATCGTCTGTATCCTGTTCAGCTGATAAAGATGGCATTGGAGAATATTTTTTAATGTGTTTAATAGCTTCCATAGTTTGTGGCATAATTGAATCTTCTATACTAATCACCAAAACAACTATATCTGTTATCGAACAGCCTCTTTCACGCATCTTTAAAAAAGCTGCATGTCCTGGTGTGTCCAAAAAGGTAATTTTCTGTTTAGATTTAGGCGTAATAACTTGGAATGCACCAATGTGCTGAGTAATGCCACCATGTTCTTTGCTTACAATGGAGGTTTTCTGTAAAAAATCTAAAATTGTGGTTTTACCATGGTCAACATGACCCATAATTGTGACTATAGGTGGTCTACTTGCTAACTTTGTAGGATTTATTGGTTCGCGTATTTCATCGTAGCAATTTTCAGAAGTTATCGCTGTATTGCTATTGTTTGGTAATTCGTAATTATATTCTTGCAAAATTAATTCTATGTACTCTTTATTTAAAATATATTTGTGAGATACACTTTTAAATCCCAATTTTGTTAAATCTTTGATCAAGTTGTCAATTTTAACATTTAATAGATTTGCTAGGTTACTAACAGAGGTATAATTAGGAATCACAAATGATATTGGCTTAGGTTTATTATCCCTGTTTTTTTTCTTAGCTTTAAATCTTCTATTGGCATTGTACAATGTAAATGGTATTTGATGAAAATCTCTTTTTTTTACTGCGTTTGTTGTTGCTATATTGTTTATGAACTTATATGTTTGAAAATATCTGACCACAAACGCTGCTCTATTCTTAGTAGTATTGCACAGCTTCAATGGAATTTTAGATAGCATGAAATGTTTTATGAGAAATGATGATGATGTTTTTTTTTTTTTTTCCCTTTTTTTTTCCTCCTTTTTTTTTTTCTCTTTTTTTTCTCTTTTTTTTTCTCTCTTTCTTTTTCCTTCTTTTTTTTTTTTTCGAGAAAAAAAAAATATCAAATTAAGTAAAAAGTGATCAAGAGTTATTAGAGAAGCATTGAAATGGTTGAATTAAAAATGATTGATTCTAAATTTCAATGTTCATTTAAGGAGAAAAGAAACTAATAAAATCCAAGGCAAAAAAAAAAAAAAAAAAAAAAGTTTGTCCGAAAACAATTACAAGTACAGAAATCTTTCGGTGTATAAATTTAAGGTCTCAGTAATGTTTCTTTTTTTTTTTTTTGTGACAATTCAAAGTGTCAGTGATATATGCATATAAGTACATAGATATATACTTTTGATTCAACTCTAACTTTTCAAAATCTTAAATATATAACCTAATAATAACCCAATAGAAGTGTCTTTTATACTTCTAATCGAAAATATAACAGACTAAAAAAAAAAAAAAAATGATAAAACAAAATCTAACCGGTATAAAGCAACAAAATGTAAATATACAAAAAAAAAGTACAAGTCCCGCAAGTAGTACCAATGACCATATTGAAAATCTAGCTCTTGTAAAAAGTATAAATAACAGTCCGTATAGAGTCAAGGCACAGGGTTTGATGACCTGGGATAGCCCATTATTAAAAGTTAAAAGGATCAAGCATAAGAAATTCTGGATTAATTTTCCACAAGACAAACGTTTTGACATTTTCAGTAAATTTTTTATTCCAAGATGTAATTATGACGCAGCATGTTTTTTATTTGAAAGTTTAAGAAATAAAGTGGAGATGGAGAAAAAATTTTCTAAAGATTATAATATAATTTTATTAGGGTTTGAGTGCTACGAGTCATTCGATAATTTGCCAAGTAAAAAGCCATTGTACGACCTAGAAACAAGTACCGAAGATATTGGCGTTTATTATATAACACAAACAAGCCCATTTACAATAACTGAAATTAATATTGATGGTTCAATTAGCAAGCGTGGGTATGGTAGTACAGGTTCTAAACATAAAATAAAATATGCTAAAAAATTAGTCATAAATTGGATTGAGTTTGACAAAAGTTATTATGTGTTTAGAAAATCATTGTTCAATAAAAAAGTAAAAAAAAGTGGCAATTGTATAGAGACTTTAGATGATTATTTTCGCTGGTTTTCTTTTCCAAATAGTGAAAATTTCTGGAAACTCCGGTATGAATATGATATTAATAATAATGCTGGTGACAATACAGCTAATTCAATCAAAGTATTTAAACTTAAAACAAAATATAGTATGACCAAATTCGCACAGTGGTGGAAAAGTGGTAATAAGATTAATAATATGTTGAGACCAGATTTACTACCTTATAAATATGTGGTTTTAGAAGCCAATAAAGAAAATCCCAATAAATATTCTTCTTTGGGAAGTATATTGTCTTCCAATCCTAATAGACTGGCCAGTTATAATCGCTTTAATAGAACAGGTAATGACTTTTTAAAATTAAGGGAAAATTCTGATAATGTTGCTGACAACGAGTATAAAAATATTACTAAAAAAATTATTTCCAACGAAAATATTAATACAAACTTTTTATTGTCGCATAAAATCTCAACAGCCATAAATACTATCAACAGTAGCCATAATTGGAATACTGAAGAATATTTCTCGGGAGAAACAAAGAAAAAAGATGAACGAGAAAAGAATGAACACCCAAGCCCTATCAAGGTTAAAAAAGATTTTTATAAACAGAACAGCAACAATAATGAAGATGATAACTGCAGTAAGAAGTTCTCAACAATTGAGGGTTTATCTATAAGAAGCTATTTATTGAAGGCATTTAATTTACTTGACGAGGATTATATCGGACTCCCTAGGCATTCCTAAAACAGAAGCAAACTAAAATATCCCATTAATTCATAAACACATATACCTAAAAAGTTACAAAAAAGAAAAAAAAAAAAAAAAAAAAAAAAAAGGAAAAAAAAGAGAAAAAAAATTTTGCTCTCATATAATAAAATATATATATATATGTACACAAATATATATATAAAGAGGATAAAGGCATACACGGAGAAAGCAAATGTCGTGAGTCATTCATTTTTCAAACAAATGAAGCTTGGAATACACCTCTTTTTTATAATCTTCAAACTGGCTACATGAAGACCTTCTTCTATCTAGGGAAAGTCTTCTAGGCAATTGAGAACTAGCGGGTGTACCATTGTTACCGTCATTATTATGATGGTTGGTATTGCTTCCATTTTCCTTTGTAGTCCCCTCTTTTTGTTCAACATTTTTATCATCTTGATACTGTTGTTTAAATTCTATCTTATCAGATGGCACATGATTGCGGTTACTTTCATCAGCACCCTCACTGTTAAGATGATTTTTGTCGTTACTGCTATTTTCATTATGACTATTATTATTGTAACTGGCTTCGCCGCTGTTATAATCATTATCGGTAGGGCTCGAGACTCGATGTTGGTGATGAACCCACTCTTTCACATCATTCAAATAATCGTTAAATTTTGTACTTTTAAAAAGATGTGTAGTGGGAGAGGCAGTATCATTGTTATTAGCGCCACGGCCACTTAGATTATAAGAAGATGCAGATGGAGATTCTAAAGCTTTTGGGGGCTCACTTAAATTTATAAAATCGGAAGATTCTTCATATTTCTTCTTTTCAAATGGTGATGGAGATGGCGCTTTTAATAAGTTGTTAGAATCTATGTTTGGGTTGGAGCCCGAGTCATTGATATTAGCAGGGGATTTGACCACTGTTGGAGCAGCAACAAAAGGTGTTTGTGACTTGCTCATCTTACTGAAGAAAAATAGTTAGTATGTGTGCTTATATTGATTTTCTTTTTTCTTTTTATTAGAAGCAAGAAATGAGAAGATTGTTAAAGTAATACAATTAGTTATCAAGTAGTGAATTGTTTGGAAAGTATGAAAACACAGAGAGAGTGTGTGTGTGAAAGAGAGTGAAAACAGACTCTTTTATAAGTGATACTCAAACACTATAAAGTGGCAAAAAACGTTAGTAGGAGAAAAAGAAATAGAAGGGAAGAGGAATAAATAACGAATAAAATGGGATAAAAGGGGAAAGAAAAGGAAAGTATAAAATAGATAAGAGAGTAGAAAGAAGAAAAAAAGGGAAAGTCAGCTTAAATACTCTTTTTCTTTTTTTTTTTTTTTTTTTTTTATTTATTTATTTAAATTTCTGTATTGCAGCTGACAAATGAGAAATCACACCAATAAAAGCTTTAAAGTATTAACAAAGTAAATAGGCTCACTTAAACTAAATGGTAATAAATTATAACAAAGGGTTTTATTTTTTTCTTTTTCTCTCCCCTTGTTTCTTTTGTGTCTTACAACAAAAAATTAAATAAATAAGCGTCTTATTGCGCCAGTTACTTGTAGTATTTTCTTGCATGACACCCTTCCCTTTCTTACACCCACTCCCCGCTCCCCCGACACACACACACACACACCCGGGGATTTTCCAGTACAGGTATTTCTCCAATATTAACATTTAATCATTTATTGTGTGGGGTAAGCATAAATTCCATTCTGTGTAATATTTTTTTTTTTTTTTTTTTTTTGTTTTTTTTTCTCACATGTGTGACCAATTATCGTAATTCATTGAGAAAATAAATACTTTGAAATGTTTTGTTGTTTAGTAATTCTTTTCTTAATGTTTTTATAACTACGTTGATTTTAGAATTCCTATCATTTGTTCTAGCCAATTTAAATTCACAATATTGATATAATATTGAAAACATCTCATAATTAAACATATGCGGGAATGAATAACGAGATGTAAAAATACTATTACTATCACAATGAGAATGTTCTCTATTAACCTCTTTTATAAACATTAAAATAATTTGTAAACCGATTATTCTAATATTTCCATAATGCTCCACCTTCTTTTTGAAAGATCCCATTTTTAAATAATCTAAAAAATGTTTGGGTGTTTGCTTAATGAATTTTATCATTAAAAAATTAATTAATTTCCAAACATCATTAGTAGAAAGCATCTTATTAGAACTATCTTTGTAGGAAACGTTCTTGCCAATTAGGTTTGGCCATCTATATAATCTCACCAATTTCGAGATAATATTTCTAATTATAGTCAACATCATTTCATAAAATAAAATAGGTGATTCTGAATCTAAAATCTCGAGTTGGAAAAATTTTAAGATATGTTCAATGCTTCTGCAGCTAAGAAAATTAAATTTTAAAGGAATCATTTCCCTCCAAAAACTGTTCAATTTTAACAAACAGCTGTATTTCAATAATGTTTTAAATTTATCAACTCTGTCAGCACCATTGCGATCAGAATTAACAGTAGTGTTACTGAAACATAATAATTTAAAATTCAACTCAGATTTCGATCCACAATATCTTTCTATTATTTTCGCGATCAGAACATTAGGAATTACTAATTTATTGTTTCCATGTAAATCCAATTGAAGCATTGTACTATTTTTTTCATCATTATAGCCGCTTCTTTTATCCAAATATACATTAAACATTTCCTCGATCTCTTCAAAATCATCAAATATACAACCTTGTTGATCCATTTCTACTTCTAGAAAATAAAGAGGAAATTTGATACATGCCTTTTCTTTTTCTTCAGAACTATTGTTATTGACATTAGCATCTAATTCAAAGGGCGCTATGTTATCCGATGGAATAATTTTAAAACAATACAATTGGAGCAACTCTTGAACGTTATCGACGTTTTTCTGACACAAATACAACAATGTTTTATAAACAGTATTATTCCATTGTGTTCCATAAGTTTGATTAAATAATACTATTTCTTCTATCAATGAAGGAGTGAAAAAAAGTAACAACGAAGATGATTCCAGTAGTTTCATTTGAGTCTCAAAAAAAGTGTTAATAATTCCAATATCCTTTGTTAATAGGACTAATTTCCATCTAGTAATATAATCAAAAGTGTTATCCAAATGTTTATCCTTGGCTAAGCTTGATATAAATGATAAAAAAATCTCGTGGTTAAATAGTTGTTCTGCCAATGGGTTTCTACTACTAAAATTGTCAGTATTTTCCTTAATCATTGAAACATTGATCATAAAATACAATAATTCATTTAAAAGTTGGTCCAAAAAACGTTTTTTTTCTTCTTGTTCTTTGTAGTTGTTCACAGTCATGTTCGCATTGATATAAGAATCACAATCATCATCATCATCATCATCATCATCATCGTATTCTTCACTATATAACATATTGATATTATCACTTAATTCATTTAATTGACTAATGTAATCGTCTGTACTATCTATTGATTGATCTCTTTCAATTTTTGCATCTCTCGTAAATGCCTCAGTGCTCTTTTTTTCCTCATATTGTTCGCTATTGAGATTATTATTATTATTCTCACAACTGACAGTCCTCAATTCACATATTGTTTTTATAAATTGTTCTAAACATTTAAAAATCAAAGTATTATCCTCGTTTGTATCGCTGGATTCCTTTTTTAATAGATAATAACAATGTAAACACACACTTAGTATATGGAAAGATTTAGCTAAAACATTTATGGTATTTGCAGATGTGTTATTTGCCTTTGTCATAGTAATGGCCCAAGAACACAACTGTATTATTTTATGATAAATTTCAAGGTTAAAAACGAAAAAGTTATCGCTATGCACGTCTCCAAGCATGATTTCTATAATATTACAACTAGTATTGTAATTTGTACCATTGAAACAAGTATTTTTATCGACATTAGCGGTAATATTGACAAAATATCCGGTTAGTAGCTTCGTGATAGTTAACGCACAATAATCTACAAAAATGAACCCATTTCTTTTCATAGTAGCAAGATTTTTATCCCCTTGTATTAAATTGCAACCAAAGTTTTCATCAGAATAGCTCGAAATAACACCTATCCACACTCTTTTAAATAAAGTTAATCTCTCATCATCAGTAATATCAAAAGTGGAAGAGAATGGCGATGGTAATAGTAAAAATTTCATCAAGCTAGTTATAAATTGTTGTTTCTTATCCTCATCGAGTACGCTATTTAACTTGATAAATATATCTTTAAACTGTATACATTCTTCGTCAATAAATTTTGCAAAAATTAGGTATAATCGGCGTGATAAATAGTGATGTTCCGATGATAAAAATTGATTAAACTTAAAAATACATTCTAGTAATAGGATTTGGTCATCTATTATTAAAATACCATCGACATCCTGATTAATAATGATCATATTGTCACGTATTGCGGTAATAATAAAATTCATGGTATTGGATATCAAAACGAATAATTCGGTTATATCTAGTTCAATCTGTTCCTCTCTTGTCTTTTTGTTCTCCTTTGTATTACTAGTGTTATTTAATTTCAATACATTTTCTAACAAATGCAGTAAATTTTTAGCAATTAATTTCTCCACAATTCCCTGATCTTTATTGCAGCTGCCACCAGAAGTGGTGCTATTATTACCCCTAGTAACAATAAAGCCTTTAAAGATATTCATTTCCACATTACTGACATCATTAGTATTTCTATTATAAATAGATAAGATATCTTTGTTTACTATGTGAATAAAACTTCTTCTGTTGGGAATATCATTAAAGTAATAGAAGTCGATTAATGCTGTGCTACTACGATAATTAGTTGTATTGATGAATTGTGATTTTAGTGCATCCTGAGCAACAGTATCAGATTTAGTATTATCTTTAACATTGTCCTTATCGTTAGTAATAAGATTCATAACATTTATATTTTTTTTTTCTTTTCTTTTCTTTTCTTTTCGTTGGATGATATTTTATTAATGTTTATTGTTAAGTAGTCAGAATTGCATATATATAACAACTTACTTAAAAAAAAAGAGTTGGAAAGCTTATTATACAAATGATAATAAATAGTTGATAATAACAATTATAATTATAAAAGCTTCCAGTAATTTTAACAATATTATACATTATTTAAAAACCAGGCTTCCAAAAACATACAATTATTATTATATAACCAACAAAAAAACCCCCGGAGTAAAAAAGCAAGAGAGGAACACAGCGCGGGGATGCAATTGATAAACTGTTATATTTTATTCTGGAAAGTTCTTTACAAAACAACTTTTATTAATGGAAAAAAAAAAGGATTTTTTACGAAGCAACACAATTAAAAACTGTAACCTCTCAGCAGTAAAGTTGGTGACACGCCTTTTTTTTTTTTTTTTTTTTTTTTTTTTTTGCGGGTATTTTATAAGATGCTAAACGAAATACTAATAAATAAACATTCGCATTTAAGTAATTAAGAGGTATCAAAGGTCAAAGACAATACCACCACCTTATTTCATATGGCAAATTCATCATAAAAAAAAAAACCATCCTTTTTTTTTCTCTTTTAATACGTTTTCGAGATTTTTACTTATTAATTCTCATAAATCATTTGCTGTCAGCATCATCATCATCTCTAACCATTAGCAGCACCTTTAATTGAAGATGAAAATAATCCTACGTGAAATTCTTAAATATACTTTTCTTCAGAGTTTCAAATAGTTGTTGCAATAAGGAGAATTATTATAATCTTCTTGTTCTCCTTTTTTTTTTTATTTTTATTTTTATTTTTATTTTTATTTTTATTTTTATTTTTCTCTCTCTCAAGTCAAAAATATAAATCTAAAAAAAAAAAAATATATATAAACACAATTCACCTTTCAATTTACCAAACTTTAATTTTTTTTTTCATTTATTAATTATTAGTAATTTTCACTACTTTGTCTCCCTTTTACATTATATATTGGAAAAATTACAAAATCTCCATCGAGGTATAATTTCAAACATACTTAGAATAACCAAAAACAAATTATCTTCATTTATTCCCAAAATGTCTATTTCCAACAAAGTTTCTATCAGAGATGTTAACTTCAAAGACAAGAGAGTCTTCATCCGTGTTGATTTCAACGTTCCATTAGATGAAAACAAAAACATTACTTCTAACCAAAGAATTGTTGCTTCATTGCCAACCATCAACTACATCTCAGAACAACACCCAAGATACATTGTTTTGGCTTCTCATTTAGGTAGACCAAACGGTGAAAGAAACGAAAAATATTCTTTGAAACCAGTTGTCCCAGAATTGTCCAAGTTGTTGGGTAAGCCAGTTGAATTTTTGAATGACTGTGTCGGTCCAGAAGTTGAAAAAGCTTTGGCCGCTACCAAGCCAGGTTCTATCGTTTTGTTAGAAAACGTCAGATTCCACATCGAAGAAGAAGGTTCCAGAAAGGTCGATGGTAAGAAGGTTAAGGCTAGCCCAGAAGCCATTGAAAAATTCAGAAAGGGTTTGACTGCTTTGGCTGACATCTACGTTAATGACGGTTTCTCTGCTTCTCACAGAGCTCACAGTTCTGTTGTTGGTGTTGAATTGCCAGTCAGAGCTGCCGGTTTCTTGATGCAAAAGGAATTGGACTACTTTGGTAAGGCTTTGGAAAACCCAGCTAGACCATTTTTGGCCATTTTGGGTGGTGCCAAGGTTGCTGACAAGATTCAATTGATTGAAAACTTGTTGGACAAGGTTAACATTATTATTGTCGGTGGTGGTATGGCTTTCACCTTCAAGAAGGTTTTGGAAAACACTCAAATCGGTGACTCCATTTTTGACAAAGCCGGTGCCGAAATTGTTCCATCTTTGATTGCTAAGGCCAAGAAGAACAATGTCAAGATTGTTTTGCCAGTTGATTTCGTTATTGCTGATTCTTTCTCCAATGACGCCAACACCAAGGTTGTCACTGACAAAGAAGGTATCCCAGCTGGCTGGCAAGGGTTGGACTCCGGTCCAGCTACCAGAAAATTGTTCGGTAGCACTATTGCTGAAGCTAAGACTATTGTCTGGAACGGTCCACCAGGTGTTTTCGAATTCCCTAAATTTGCTGAAGGTTCTAAGGCTATGTTGCTTGATGTTGAAAAGGCTGGTGCCAACGGTGCTACCACCATTGTTGGTGGTGGTGACACTGCTACTGTCGTCAAGAAGTTCGGTGATGCTTCCAAGATTTCTCATGTTTCCACCGGTGGTGGTGCTTCCATTGAATTGTTGGAAGGTCACGTCTTGCCAGGTTTAGCTTATTTGTCTGACAAATAAGTTATGTAATGTTTTTTAGAGATAACGTATGATGAGTAATTTTTATAATTTATATATATAGTTTATAATAAAGAATTTTAAAGTTTTATGATTAGTATGTTTTTGAGGGGGGTTTTCTTTTTTTTTTTTCTTTTCCGGGCAGTTCAGTGTGCCAGTAGAGTTTGTGGGCGATGGTATGTTGCTAGAGATGCAAAATGTTTGTTAAGGGTTAAGAGATATTAGGTAAAAGGGGTGGGAATGTAAACACAACTTCTATATCGATCTATAGTGTATGTAAAATAAATACATTTTTATAAACCAACTCAAACCGGTGTTCCATATTGTTATTCTATGCTCTCTTTCACCTTGCGTTTCGGTACCCATAAAATTGGAGTATTAAAACAAGTAAAGGTGAGGTATGAACAATAATTTTTTTGAATGTGATTTTTTTTTTTTCTTTTTTTTTTTTTTTTTTCAAAAATTACAAGAATAGTTGATAAAAGAGAGATTCAATCAGACAAGAAGGATTTTTCATTCTTATTCTTTATTTTTTTACGTTTTATTTTGCATTGATTTGAAACTTTTTTATGTGGAATTGGAAACAAAACAGAAATATACGCATGATATCTTTTTAGGGCTTTTTCCTGTTCTTTTTTTCTCTCTCTTTTCTTTTTTTTTCTTTCTTTCTTTCTTTTTTTCCCGTTTCCTTCCCCCAATTGGTAAAATTATAACCTTTATAATTTTCAACTACATGTTTATATCCATTTCCTTCCCATCCCCCTTCTCTTCCCCTCCCAATTTATGTTTTCCAAAGATCAAATTTAATTATCATCATTAATTCAAATGAAAAGAAAAAAAAATTAACTTATAACATTAACACTAAACAAACAATGTCGCAACACGTCCCCGCTTGGAAGAAGATAGCTATTAAACAAAAACGAGATCAGCCTGTTAATACCCCATTTGATGCAAAGCATAAAAGAAAATCCCAAGAATCAGATGATCCTTTAAATATTACAACTCATTTAGCCACAGGTTCATTAACCAAAAGAGAAAAAAGAAGAATTTTAAAAGGCGATGATTTATATTCTACTCAAACATCTGCAAACCTTAAAAAGCAAAAAAAATCCGCTGACCAGTACCAAAAGAAAAGGGAAAAGTTACCGAAAGATGAAAGAATGTTGCAAAGAAAATCCGTTTTGAAGGATCAATTGCGTTATTTAATTGAGTTTTACCAAAGTAAATTGAGAGAGACCACCAATAATGACCTACCGAATAACAGCTATTTGCTTCCTGAACAACTATGTCAGTTGGAAATGGTAAAGAAAAATATCAAACCAATAACAAGTGACACACCAGATCAGAAAATCCAAGTAATTAATATCTGGAAGTTCAATAAGAACAAACAAAACTGGATAATCAAGAATTTATTTAAAATAGATGACGATTTTATACCAACGGAGTTTAACCCTTTATTATTAAAATATTTTGAAAATTTAAAAAGTGAACATTTAAAAAATGACTTAATTAATAGATGCGTAAAAAACTTAGAAAATTGGAATGAATATATTGATCACCAAGAATTGGAAATGCAAAAGTTGCTTCTAGAAAACAATAGCGATGATAACAGCAAAGAAGGGAATGAGGAACATACAAAAGAAGACGAAACAGAACAGGAAAAGAAACTGAAGAATGATGCAGACAAAGTTGTACAGCCAAATAAAGATGTTATTCATAGAAGTAAAATTATATTGGAGGTGTTAAAGCCTAATAATGCTTTTACTTTGAAGGACTGGGACTAGAAACCCATCCATATCTATATATATATAAATATATAAGTAAAAATAATAGTACTATATATTATTAATCTACTCTTCGTTTCCTTTAGATGAGTATCGTTATTACCAATATGGTCAGTGACAATATTAGCAGTAAACAAGGAAAACACCAAAAAAGAACTTGACTTGTAACATAAACAGGAACTTTTCATAGAGTTCCGAATACTATACAAATCTTATAGAACTTCTTTATAATAGCATCTTGTTGAATCATGTTATTTTTGCACGTGATTCGTCAATCTATTTTTTCAAGTTTTTTCTTTTTTTTTTTTTTTTTTTTTTTTTATTTTATTTTTTTGTTTCTTTTGTTGTCAACTTAAATTAAAAACCCTTAAGCAACTGCCCGAAGATGAAAGCAACATTTATCGATTCTATTTTTGCAGAATTAAAATGATCTCCTTTTTGTAGTCGATTGGTGTTAGATCTGGCGATGTATTTATTATAAACCAGAGTGAACATCATAAAAAGTAAAAAAAAATAAGGATAAACAAATAAAACAAAAATGAATGTTGGAGTTGCCATTGATGCACAGAATGCTTCAAGTAAATGGTGCATAGATAATTTTCTTAATTTAGAAATAATACCCGAAACTGAAAATGATAAACTTTTACAATGTTTCAAGTTATTTAATAAAGATAACTTAATACTAGTCATAGGTAAATGTGGCAAATTGTTACAAGATTGGGATAATTATATTTTCAATGATATTAATGTAATAAAAAGATGCTTATTGCTATATAATGAATTCATTGATGAAGTAACACTATATAAGTCTTTTGTTGATGACAATAAAACTCTCAAAAGTGGTAATAGATATGTCCTGAAAAGATCTTTACAAAGGAATAATTTAATTGTTGAAGAAATGGATGTAAGTGAATACTATGACAAGAATGGAATTAACCTAGACTATGAAGCTGCTGCTGATGATGATGATACCATACGTTATTCCGAAGAGACATTAGAACAGTGCAATATTGCCAACAAAGTGTTTAAATATGATTTAACAAATTATTTGAACTCAAGTAATCTTATAAATAATCATTCAAAATATGACAATGATGAAATGGAAATAGTCAATAATTATAATTCATTAAAAGTTGTTAATATATTTGACCCGTCTAAGAAGCCTAGTCCTTCAGCAGTGCCTCCTCCAGAAAATTCATCATCACCGTGGTCATCTGTTAGATCCAAAAATAGAAGACGTAGGAACAGAAGGAAACATTGAAAAAAAAAAAAAAAGGTATTATTAGTATTATTAATTTGTATTTTATGTACTTAGGTATTAATCTATATGAAGTCTTTTATTTTTATTTTTTTATTTTTTATTTTTTTTTTTCATTCTCCTCCTCCTCTCTCTTGTTAAACTATACAAATCACTTTCAATCGTTTTTTTCTTCTTCATCGAAAATTTGATCATCTAAATCAAAATCATAATAATATGGATCACCAAAAACATGATAACAATGCCCATCTACACCCTCACCTAAATATTTAGAAGGAAATCTCAATCCCCATGGAACTTCATCTACGTTCTTGACTTTGTGATTCTGGTACAATAAATCCTCACCAACCTCTTGAATTTCATTATCGTCCAAAACTTGAAATTTGCCAACTTGCAATTCAGTATCAGTAATCGTGCCACGACTAACTCTTGCATACCCTACTCTTTTCAAATTTTTATATAAAATATATTCACACCACCTTTCCATGTCTTCGGGTTCAATATCATGCATGCCACTAACATCACTTACATAATTGTTATAAAATCCTTCGTGTGGTTTAGTAACCAAATAACTCAACAAAATACTTGGCCTTCCTATAGGCACAGAACCCATATATTGTGCCAGCTTCTCACTCTGCAACCTTCTATCTTCTTCATCTTCTTCTTGGCCACTGTGGAATACAAAAACATCAACCAACTTCCCGCCATACATTTGCAAAGTCGCATGAATGGCAGGCGCCAATTCCCCCTTGGGAGAAGGCAATAAATAATGTTTCGATTCAATGATTGGAAATTTAGATAATAAGGCACACCCCCAGGTATGTTTATTTGGACCTGGACCATAATCCGCATACATATTTAGTTTATGGCCTAGTTCGTTGGTTAAATCACGATTACCCATCGTAATCCTTTGAGTGTCTGTTTCCAATAATCCAACAACATCTAACTCCATGCTTTCAATTAAGTTGATTATTCTTTTTTCGCTAGCCCACATATCATTATCCAAACCAAAGTGAATCGTCCAGATACCAGCCGTAAATAGTTTTTCTGGGGCATGATGTGGCTGAGGCAACCCAGTTTTAAAAGGCTGTAACTGCTTATGAAAAATCCCAAGTAAAGTAAAAAGTGTTACTGCCATACCAACCAAAAACCGGTAGAATTTGGAACATTTAACA
Source organism: Saccharomycodes ludwigii (assembly GCF_020623625.1). Taxonomy (NCBI): domain Eukaryota; kingdom Fungi; phylum Ascomycota; class Saccharomycetes; order Saccharomycodales; family Saccharomycodaceae; genus Saccharomycodes; species Saccharomycodes ludwigii. The sequence continues at coordinate 1,014,341 of NC_060203.1, forward strand.
GAGTGACATCTGATACTATAACCAGCAGGTTTTCCACCGACTATTAACCCAAGTATAATATTCAGAGTAGAAAACAATAAAACATGTGGCAACCTTTCCCTTAAAAGCCAACCATATGGAACGAAAGCATAAGCGACAGTCCAAACATGAGCTAAAATAAGCAAAACATAAATAAAAAAAGAACAACAAAATACAGATATCGAATGCAGTTCATATAAAGACTGGAAATAATATGGAATACACCAAATTATACTAATTAAATATGGTACTCCGCCATATAGATAATTGTCCCACTCAGTAATATGCGACGAAGAAAGTACGAGGGTCGATATTGTCAATAATAGAATTACTACACATTTCTTTGACAAGGTTGGTGCCAATATGAAATTGGTTAATGATGAAAATAACATAATTAAACAAGTTAATGAGCTCCATGGCCAGTGTAACAACGGAGTTCCTCCATTCTTCATATTCCAACCTTCCCAAGACCAATATATTAAAGTAGACGAATCTGACAACAACTGATGGATGGCAAACAATAATGAACCAAACCCAAATATAATTAGACTTTTTGACACTAATGTATAACTTACAGTGCTCCTGCTTATGGTACCATTAGGTGTTTTAAATTTATTTAGATTAGGGGCAATGAATGACAAAACTAAACCAATAATGATTCCGGTTTTATTCCAACCACCATTTCCCTCATACATTATAGGCCATAAAGGGTTATTTGTAAACCAGCCCATTTTCACAATAACACTTAAAGTCAAACCTAAACACCAGCAAACGCTGTATTCCAAAATTTTCCAGTCAGTATCCAACATAGAATAAATATAATAAACAAAATTTAAAACACACAAGCTGCAACCAATACCAACAACTATTAATCTTTTTTCTGGAATGGAAACCAAATAGGAACCCAGCGCAATCAAGGAAGATAATAATGTTCCATAATGATTTACCCATAATGAACAATATGGTATATAATATAACACCGGTGCTACTAAAAAAAAAATAGACAATTCGTAACCCGAAATTCCCATATACCATAGCGGGAAATGCCATATAATGCATAACAAGGCGGTGGCACTCGTCCAAAATAGAAAAGATTGATATGTTGCAATGATAAAATCTATAATGTTGATAAAAATTTCAAAATTTGCGCTGTCTCTCATGGTGTTAAAATGTGATTTTTTGTTCTCCTGAGGAATAATGATATCTTTTTCGATGAGGAGTTGGGTGATTTCTTCTTTGTCTATACTTAACACTTCATCATCTGACAAAAATGATATATCCTCCTGTTCGCTTAATATATAATCAGGATCATCTTCCTGGTCATTGACATCTTGTTTTCCCACGTTCATAAAACTCAAACCAAAAGTTGGCTTTATTCTGAATAGAATATCTAGGCATTGGAAATCGTTTAAACACAAAAAATCAAATAAAATATCCAAAATAATTAAAGTCCATTCAAAATATGCGTAAATAGAATATGCTCCCGGTCTAATCTTCACTTTATGTTGAATAAACCAATAAATTAGTGGAATTAACGTTCCAAAAAATGAGATACTACACAAAATTTTCCCTTTTTTCCACTTTTCCCCACCTTTTTTTATCGTTATAATATTCCAAGGTATCGTTAAAATAATGTAAGCAATCATGAAAACATCATGTGTATCATGATCATCGGTACTAGTGATATACACCCAGCCACCACAAGTAACGGTTCTTAAGACACCAACAATTAGTTGACTCCAGCAATAATTATTTATGATGAAATGGCAACCTAGTAACAAAAATCGAGGTAGTGCGGTAAGTGCAATTAATATTTGAAAAACTGATCTCTCTGGATATCTATCACCAATTGCTGCCGATACGCTTGGAAACCATTCGTCAGGATAGGAAAAGTGTGCGTTTGTGATGATTTTAATGTAGTGTAACTTATAGGCAATTATCAAAGCTACCAGGAATGCCAATAAACTACAAAAAGAATGTGCTATAGCTATTAGCGAGGCATTAAATTTTATATTTTTGGTCAATTTTTGTGTGTGCGTAGTACTGGTAACTGTAGTCCTTAGGTGTGACTTACTCATTAGATATATATATATATATATATATATAAATATAAATTTAGAATAAAATAAAATATAATAAAAACAATAATAATTGGAGTCCTTATGTTATGTTACTCTAGGTTTTTCTTTTATCTTTGTATTTATAATTTTACACTAGGAGTGTTAATGAGTTTAGAATGTAAGCGAAATGCAAAAAAAAAAAAAAAAAGATAGTTTTACTCAAAAAGAACTAACACATCAACTTGTAATAAAAGGTATCAGGACACTTGGGATAATTTCACTGCCATTCTCTTAGAGGAAACAAAAAAAAAAAAAAAATTAAAAAAAAAAAAGAAAAAGAATGGCAGAATGCAAATGTATTTAAACAAAGCAAAAAGAGAAATGCCTGTATATATTTTTTTTTTTTTTTTTTTTTGTGTGTGTGATCGTTTTACTGTCTCTTCATTAAAATATTTACATATAAAACAAATAACAAAGCGTGCGCATCACGTGCCTCAGTTACCACGTAGAACCTTCAAATTAGAATTAAAGATTTAAGCTGTTTCACACGTTCAACCTAAAGAAAAGAAAAGAAAAGAAAAGAAAGGAAAATAAAGAAAGGGATATAAACAATTAATCAGATAAATCTATGTATACATATAATATAAGTGAAATGTATGATGTCAAAAAAAAAATACAAATAGCAAATAGTTCAAATAAAAATAAGCAAACGAGTTCAATAAGCGATTGGTCAAACAAAACAACAAAAAAAAAACCACATATATGTAAAAAAAAAAAAAAAAAAAAAAAAAAAGAACAAATAAAACTCTGCACCTAACCTTGCATCATACCCTATTTTCCAAGGCTAGGACAATTGCAACTCTACTCGGAATATAAACTTGAATATAATTCTTACGCCCGTTCCAAGGCAAATCAACAGTAAAGAATCTTGACTTTGCTTCGTCAATACGATTGTGTCCACCAAACTCAGACCTATCACTGTTCAAAATAATCTTATAAGCGCCAGGAACTTCAACGCCAATTCTATAATCTACAAAACTCTGGGTAGGATGGAAATTAAAAATAAAGATCAACCCATTCCTCTCATATGCTATAACTTTATCAACTTCATGCTTTAAAGAAACATAGGCCTGTGGAGTATTCAACCATGTATAATGTGACTCACAGTGTTGTAAATATTTATCAAATTGATATAAATCTTTATAACGTAATAAACGGTCGTCAACCAAGTTAAATTGACGTCTGGCATAATGATAACTCTGTCCATTCAGCTGAGTAGGAAAATCTAACCACTCCGGATGTCCAAACTCATTACCCTCAAAATTCAAGTACGCTTCGCCACCCAAAGAATGCGTAATCAATCTGATCAACTTGTGTAGTGAAATACCCCTGTCGACTACTGGTGTCAAACTTGTCAAAACAGTCATATCTGTGTACATAGCAGCATCCATCAACCAGAATGCCAAAGTCTTGTCTCCAACTAAAGCTTGATCGTGAGATTCCGCATATGCAACCACCTTTTCGCCATGTCTCCTATTGGTCAAATTGTAAACAATCTTGCCCATCTCCCAATCTTCATCCTTGCACTCCTTCAATAACTTGATCCACATATCAGGAATTGCCATTGCTAATCTATAGTTAAAACCACCACCACCAATTGACCTAGGCAAACATAGAGTGGGGTAGCCAGAAACATCCTCAGCAATAGTATTACTATCAGGTAGCATTTCATGAATTAAATCATTGGCTAACATCAAATAGGCCAATGCCTCATGATCAACAAAGCTTCGGTCACGGGATAGATATTCATTATAATCGCCGCTAAAACCAAAACCACATCCATGGTGCGAATAAAGCATTGAGGTCACACCATCAAATCGGAACCCATCAAACTTGTACACATCAATGAAAAATGCCAAATTAGCCAATAAAAATCGTTGCACTTCGTATTTACCATAGTTGAACAATCTAGAATCCCATAAGGGGTGCTCACCCCTGCCACCAGAAGACTGAAGAGAATGGAAGTATTGGTGATCCGAACCATCGAAGAAATTTAAGCCATCCCCTGAATTTTTGCTTGCATGGGAATGGACTACATCAAGGAAAACGCTAATACCTAACTTATGCGCAGCATCTATTAATTTTTTCAAATCATCAGGTGTACCATATCTACTACTGACCGCAAAAAAATTAGTTACTTGATACCCAAACGAACCATAATATGCGTGCTCCATGATGGCCATCAATTGGACTACATTATAACCCAGATCATGAATACGTGGCAACACATTTGCAGTAAACTCATTATAAGTACCTATTTTAGGCTCTGGAGTGGATATCCCTATATGAGCCTCATAAATTTTCAAACCAGAGGTACCTACAGTGGGAGCGACATTAGCAGAAGTAGGCTTGTATATTTCCATATTTGGATTCCAAAAACGGCCTTCGTAGCCTGGACCATATTGCTTCACGGTCTCCTCATCAGGCTGGGTACATCTAGTGATCCAAGCAGGGATCCTATATATTTTTGAACCATCTGGTAAAATAAATAAAAGCTTAACTTTGCTATCATGAGGAATGGCATATTGAAGTTCGCCACTCTCGGCATTTTTAACAGGTGGTAAAAGAATTTCAAAGTTACCATACTCATCTTTTTTCAATTCATGAGAGGACTCATTCCAGTTATTGAAATCACCAATTAAAAAAGCTCTAGATGCATTAGGTGCCCATTCCTTGAATGTAATATCTTTGTTGTTGGCATTTACATGGAAACCAAACTCTTTATAGGCATTTCTCGCAAAATCAGTTAAGCTAGTGCTATTACCATTGGTTAATTTGTAGTTCCATTCATCTGCCAAATATCTTCTTTCACTTAAAACATCAGCAAACGGTCTTAAATATGGATCTAATTGGATACAACCCTTAACATTATCAGGTACGTTGCTATTGGCAGTGGCATTATCATTGTTATTATTTGTAGTCATCTGATATAAACGATGGTAGTAAAGTTAGAATAGATTAGTAACAATTATGTTTCTTTATTGATTTTTGATTTTTGATTTTTGATTTTAAGTTTTTAATTTTTAAATTATTTTTTTTTTAAATTATTCTTATTTTCTCTTTAAAAATACAAACAGGTTGTCTATTTATAAATGGATGATATATATACTATTTAAGAAGAGGGGAAAGAAAAAAAAGAAAAAAAAAGAAAGAAAGAGAGAGATTCACAATGTATGAGAATGATTGGCGGTAAACATTGATTATTATTATTATTATTATTATACAAATAACGTTATATAATATAATTTCTAGACTCTGAGAATAAACAAAGGTTATTTTTAGTTAACTTTTTCTTTTACAAAAATGAAAGGGGAAAATAACAGGGAGAATGAGCCCATTTAATATCTACATAATCACCCCCCCTAAAAAAAGATTACAATATTATTATTATACGGAACTTTCTCAACACAAAAAAAATTGTTGGCCTAACTGATGCGGATCACAATAACAACCACCACCCCACATTTTTCATTTAATATATTTTCAATTCAATTATAATCCAATTTCAATCCCACTTCCCATAATCAACAAATAGCAGTAATAAATCATCCTCTACCAACCAGTTTATAATTTTGCAAAAGAATGCTGAAGAGGTATGAAAAAAAAAAAAAAAAAAAAAAAAAAATATCATACCATCACGTGCTTACCATCGCTATTCAAGTTCCATTCCTTCTTTTCTGCAAATGTTAATTATATTCAACCAGCTTATTATTAGATCATAAAGGCGACAATACAATGCCAAAATTCTAACTTTTAAAAATCCAAATGTTATTTGGCTCGACATTAATAAATTGTGGTATATATATATATTTATGTATGCAGTAAATATATACGATGATATTCTCTTCCTAAAGAATCTCCTAGAGAGGTAAATGAAACAAAAACAAAAAAAAAAAAAAAAAAAAATAAACTAGTAAGCTAAAACAACAATAACTATGATAACGCTAATAAAAATAATAAAAGGAAAAAACAAGCAAAATTCTTTTCAAGCATAATAAATGGTATCAAAAAAAATAACAATAATAAAAGTATATAGACCACATTCTTGCCGTAAACAACATTATTTACTCATCATCACTTAGATCACTTAAATTTTCATCCATCAACTCATCATCGTCATCTTCTATTATATCTATATCACTCAACTCATCATCATCATCATCATCATCATCAGCGATACCATTAGCCTGTGTGTTATTTTTATTATGCAAAGTGGAGGAAGTGTTACTTGTATGATCAGTATGATTATCATCTAAATCATAACTATCCATTATATCCAAACCACTACTATTATTGTTGTTATAAACATTATTATTAATATTCTCGCCATTGCCTCCCTGTTTCATTAGTTTGAAATTGCAAAACTTATCATCAACATGCCTCCTACTGCTTAAATTATCGGTAACAAAACCATCATGATCGTCATCATCATCATATTCCTCATCATTCGAAATGTCACCATCTTCATCATAATCGTCCTCTTTACCAAATTTCTCAATATAAGCCTTTTTATTAGCGTACTGCTCCACATAGCTTCGAATTCTTTCTTCATATGATTTAGGATCTGACAGCTGCAAGTTGGCAGCTTCCTTGTTCATTGGATCACTACCATTAGGTTCCTTTAATAAACCTGGAATCATCCACTCCACAACATTAACCAAATCATAAATAGGACTCCATTTCGTATTCATAACATCTAAACATATTGTACCACTTTCAAAGTCTATATTTGGATGATATATTCTATTTTCAAAACCAATACTTGGTGATTTAAATGGATATTCTTTGGGCAACTCTACGTGTAACCTCCAAATACCATTTTCATAAGGTGTCTCTCGTGGCCCGTTAAATTTAATACCGAACGAAGTTATATCTGAGTCATCTTGTAAAATCACTTCGTGGTTTGACATAAATAGTTTTTTTACGTCGGTTTCTATCCTTTTGTTATGGCTACTCATGGGTATGTTTGTTTGTTTGTTTGTTTGTTTCCTTCTTTGGTTGTATCTATAGGTTATAGGCTATAATATTATTTCTCTCCTGTTTCTTTTTCTTTTTCTTTTTCCTTTTCTTTTTTTTTTTTTTAATTGATATAAAGCTATAGTGTTGTAAAAACAGTAAATCGAAATAAAATAAAAGATAAGCACAATAAAAAAAAGAAAAAAGAAAATAAATAAGTAAAGTACTATGTTTCCTTATATATATATATATCTTTTCTTGAGTTTATAATTATCATACATTAAAAATATAATTACATAATCAAGGCTATCTTTACCTAAATGATTTTCTATTAATAAAGATTACTATAATTTGATAAAGGGGGTGGGGAGTAAATGTGTGGGTTTACAAAGAAATAATAATTGATAATGTCCTAATATTTTTTATATCTCTAAGTATTATTTACACGGATTATTGCAGGTTCTATTATAAAAAAAAATTTTTTTAAGGGGGATGAAAGGACGAGAGGAAAACGGTATAGGTGGCGAGGGGAATAGCAGGGGGGGGGGGGGAAGGGGCCAAAAAAGAGAGAAAAAAAAATTAGACAGACAGAGAGAAAGAGAAAGAGAAAGAGAAAGAGAAAGAGAAAGAGAGAAATAAAAAAACAAAAAACCCTGTTTCTGGATTTTAACACTGTTAGTTGCTTTATTTAAGCACCGTCTTCTATACAGAGATATTTACTATTCACTTTAGTCGCTTTGGTCAGTCCAAAGCTACGTTATTTAATATACAATGTATATGTTTCAGTCACAAACTTAACAAACATGGTTATTTAATATTTATTCAAATAAAATAGATAAACAAGCTATATTTAGTATATCTTTGTAATATTCCTTTCTCATTTTTATTAGTCATTTGTCTTTCAATGTTTTAAGCAGTTCGTTAATTTTTTTACTTCTTACTACTAGTGGTTCTTCTTCTTCTTCTTTGTTCTTTTGTTGTTGTTTATCTGTATTTATTAGATTGAACAATTCATACAATTGCAATTTGTTTTCTATTAGTTCATAATATGTAGTGTTTTTTAATGTCAAGGAGTTATTATTAATATTATTAATATTAGCACTGGGATTATTATTATTATGGTTATTATTATTATTATTATTATTGGCAGCGATGGTTGCGGCAGTAGCAGTATTAGCTGCGGTGGCTATTGTCATTAGTTGGTGCTATGGTTATTTTTATATCAGTTGATAGCAAGTCTTGAATGTTTAAAATAGTGCGTTAAACGTTTGCACAAATAAGTTTTTGTTAATAATTAAGAGTTCAAAATTTGCAATTACTCTCGTATAATTCCGATTGCTTTTCTCCCCCAGCTTAATTATAAACATTAAAAATAAAAGGAAAAAGAAACAAATAGATATTATTTTTAAGCACATAAAAAAGTTAGTTCAGCCGGGTAGCATTTGATGGGCTTCTATTGACTAATAAACTGTTTGTTTTTATCATTTTTTTTTTTTTTTTTTTTTTTTTTATTCTTTTCCTTTCTTTTATACCTATAATTATATTTGTCCTTTTCTTTCCCCTTCTTCTTCTTCTTGAATAAATTGAATGCCTCTATGATTGTCCCATCGCTGGATTTAACTTAAAAAAAAAAAAAAAAAAAAAAGAAAAAAAAAATACAAATTAATATAAATATCCAAGCATGACTAATGGTTTAGACAAACTGGATTATTTCATTGGATCAGCGTTATATATAAAAGTAAAAAAACCACACGAAAGTAGCAATGTTACCACCGACAACATAACTAATTTAAAAAATAATAGATCAATAAAGGGTATATTGGTAGCATCAGATTGTGATTTAAATCTATTATTAGATCAAGTAGTTGAATATAATGAAAGCAATAGTATAGAGAGAGAACTAGGCCTAGTGAGTGTTCCAAGGGAAACCATAAAATCAATACATATTTTGAAAAGTGATATGAATACTTTGATGTCGTCAAACTATAAAAAATAAAAATAATATCATAAATGTCTGAATATAGGTATATATATATATATATATATATATACATAAACATACAAGCATACAAATATACATACATATATATTAAGTAGCATATCAATTGTAACAAATACCGCCGTCAACTGAAATGTTTTGACCGGTAATATAGTCACTCTCATCACCAGCCAAGAATGCCACTAGACCAGAAATATCCTCAGGTGTTTCGCCTCTTTTAAGGGCAATAGACTCGATACTTTTCTTCAAATTTTCACCAATTGGTAATCCGTTAACTTTGTGCATTTCTTCATCAATATGATCCCACATTTTAGTCAAAACAATACCAGGTGCATACGCATTACAAGTTATTCCCAATGGTGCCAATTCTTTTGCGGCAGACTGTGTTAATGATTTAACTGCAAATTTAGAAGCTGAATATAATGGCAAAATTGGAAAGGCTTCATTTCCTGCAATCGAACAGCAGTTGATAATCTTGCCAACAATTTTGTTTCCATTTTCATAAGGTTCGTAGCTACCGTTTCTGTTATACTTAACAAAAACTTCTGAGGCAGCTTGAATACCATTCAAAACACCACCTACGTTTATTTTCATAACTTTATCCAATTGTTCAGGTGTACAATCTAAAAGTTTAGAAATCGATGCAATTCCAGCATTGTTAATCATGACATCTAAATGATTATCAAATTTTGAAGCAATCGCATCGACCATTTCAACAACTGAACTTTTGTCACTAACGTCGACGGGGTAAAAAACGGGTGGTAACAATGGTCCTTTGGCACTCAACGAATCGGTGGCGTATATTTTTTTGATTTCATTTATTACTTCGCCGGCTTTTCCTCTTTGTTGTTCCAAATCAGCTATACCAATCTGGAACCCCTTTGTAGCTAAACGCAAAGCAATACTTCTACCAATACCTTGGGCTGCACCTGTAATAATAGCGGTTTTAGGGGTCATTTCTTTTTTTCTTTTTCGTATTTAATATATATATATATATATATAATTTATTCTATATTGTTGTTGGTTGATAACAATGGGGATAGATCTCTGTATCTTATATAGATTTAAGATTTGTTAGAAATAACTATTCTGGCAAAATAAATCAGTCGAAATATGTTTAGTTATTTATTTGACTATCTATAGGCTATATATATAAGTGTAGATGAGCTATGAAATGAATAAAGAGTGTGACTTATAAAATGAAATAGAAAGATTGTTTTCTTGATTTTTTTTTTTTTTTTTTTTGTTTGTTTGTTTGCATTGTAAATGTTCTTTTCCACCCTTTAAATGATCACCCCACCCCATTTATCCCTTGCAGGTCATTTATTTATTATGTATTAAATGTATTATCTATTGTTTATTTCCTTTTTTCCTTTTCATGATAACTGAAAAGGAAATGTATACTGTGTAGCGAGCTAAGAAGGTGGGGAAGGAAGACGGACGAATGGAATACTAGTAACGTGGAACGTACCAAAGCTTTTTTTTTCTTTTGAAAAACAAGTCAAATCCGGTTTATTTTTTTTTTTTTAAAATGTAAAATATGTTGTATAAAAAAAAAAAAAAAAAAAAAAAAAAAATCATGCGGTTTATTTCAGGCTTACAAACACCCGTAAAAATAAATAAGTTGCTAAATGAATAAATACATAAATAAAAAAAAAAAAATTTACTCTCCGTATTCTGACTAAAAACTGCTGGTACTTCCACTAATTTCATACTTTTCAAAATAACATTGTATTCTTTCTTGAAATGAACACCCGTTCCAAACAAATAAACTTTTATTATTACCATCAGTACCATCATTATTTTCAATAACCTTTAAATCGGGCAATGCCCCCACTTGTTCAATTGCTATTCCAGCAGCGATATTACCGCAAATAGCCGCTTTGTACCAATCATTACAATAAATCACTAATCCCATAGCAAACCCACCCAGAAATGCATTACCTCCACCTGTAGGATCGATGACTTTAGTACTGGTAATACTATGATATGCGGGCAAATGGTAAATATTTAAATTATGTGGTAATAAAAGTAGGCAACCAAGAACACCACATCTTAATACAATTCCGTTTCTCCTATTAATCTCGTTAGCACTGTAACCTATAAAGTCGTTGAAATCTTTAACCATTAGTTTTAAACATTCCTCAATTGTCACGGGCTCGTGCTCATAACCAAATAATCTTGATCCCTCCTCCGCATTAGGTGATAATATAATCTCGTAAGATGGAGATGGTAATCCCGATGAATCTAATATATTATGCATGATATCATAAATATCTTGATAGTTCTCTTGATTACATAGGTCAGGCACAGGTTCCCAAACAAATCTATTACATACATCACTACCCACCAAATCTTTAATAATTTTCTTACATCGTTTAGGCGAACATACCAGATGCATTATTTCAATCTTTTTCAATCTGGAATTGTTGTTCTCTAGGCAATAATTTTGCAAAATATCTTCACTTGTAATTTGCAATTTTGGTGTTAAATATTTAAAAGTTCTAAAATCATTTGCTCCATACTCATTATACCCTTTTGTAGTTAATCTATCCGCATTATATCTGAAAATAAGTCCAGGTAATTCATTACCATCACAAGTATTATTTGTATTATCACTAGAAGTGAAATTCCATTGTCGCATTTTTTCTTCAATATCAGTACCATTAACCTTATTGTCGTTATTGTTACTTTGAACATCGTAAAAATCCCGTCCACAATCAACAATAAATTGTAAAATAGCTGGGTTCCTGTTGCTATTATGTCTGGCCACCACTGAAGCACCTAATGTTGCATATGTACCTGCACCACCAACTATATTCATATATTTTTTCGCTGTTACAGAATTATCTATATCGTCTAAAATAAACATACCATTTGTGCTAAATGACACATGCAAGTCATCTCTGTTGTTGCAATTCATATTTCACACTTTTTTTTTTTTTATTTTTAGATCTTTCTCAGTCAATTTTTTTTTTTTTTTTTTTTTTGTCAATGTTAAAGCTTGAAAAATGGACTTTTAAGTGAATACTGTAATCAAAAAAAAAAAAAAAAAAAAAAAAAAAAAAAAAAAAAACTTTCAGTGCCGACAGGTTTTGATCAATGAACGATAATATTAAAAGCTTCGCGCAATCACGATTTACACTATTACTTATCCAAATATTGCTCAATAACGCCAAAATAATCATACAAATCAAGCAGTAAACATATAATTCCATTTTAACCACAAATTAATATTATTTACAATCTACACATATTCTACTAATAAACCAGAGTTTAGTATATTATAAAGTTACAGAAAATATTCAAATTAAGGAAAAAAAAAAAAAAAAAGAATATGGAGGGAAAGAAGGAAATATGGAAGACTTGCTAAGCCACAAATATCATTAATTCTACCATGTAATTTCCGGTAATACTATAAAATATTACTGTTTTATCCCAATTATATACATACGCCAATGCCTCTTTTTTTTTTCTCTATTATTGTTTAACCATCCTTTCAAAATTGATACTTCTCATACGCATAATTAACACCGTAGATACTTGCAAATTCAAACCCATCATCTATTAAACTTTGAGGGCCACAACAACATAACCAAGTGTTCATTGTAGCGGTATTATCATTGACTTCACCACTTGAAGTTGTGCTTCCATCCTCGACATCATTTGTACCATCGGTACCATTATTTTGTAATAATTCAGATGGTGGTACAAATAATCCATCTTCCTTGATATCCGTCAAAATATCGGGTTTTTTGCCATAATGGTATCTAACATTTTCCAATGTTAATCCCAAAGGATTATATGATCTATTGATTTCCTGATCCATCTCCTCTTCTAAAGAACCCAAATCATCATCAACATCAAGCCCACTATCAACTTCGTTAGCGCCCATTGTCCTCAATTCAAAAGCAGCAGAATCATCTGACAATGAACTGTCACTACTGGCAGTGCCACTGTCGTTGTTTATTGTACTATTCGTAATGTAAATATCTACTGAATTATTATTTCCTGGTAAAATCTTGTCTGAGTGAAATTTAACATGCTTTAAAATGTGCAAGTCATAAATGTCTCTTACAATCCAAATCAGCTTTAAATATTTTACATCTCCAGTAGATATTTTATTTAACACCAAATAATTAAAAATAGATAAAATAAAAGAGATCCCACTACCTCCAGCAACCAAACATATCTTGTCACCATTTGTAATCAATTCTTTGATGTCAGTACATGGAGGGTACAAATTGCACAAAGTGAATTTGTCACCCAAATTAAATTTAAACCTACGTGGATTTTCCCTAATTATCAAGCTAAATTCATCCATGTCGCAATCGGCTATACTATACGGGTGGGAAGGTGTTAACCAATATAATGGGTTCAGTTTTCTATATAAATTAAGCCTAATATGAGAACCAGGTAATATATCAGTAAACTCAAATTTTTTAGTAGCAATATTGGTATCAACATTGGAAGTTCTTCCCGTCTCAGTGTTGGAAGCAACACTAGGAATAGAATTACCAGTAGAAGTGACATTAACTTCACCTCCAGTTAATTTATGTGTTGGTAGTTTAACGACAATCATATTTGTATGGGCATAGTCATCACGCTTAGAAAGCAATTCAACAGAAGTAGCGTGAATGGTGTAGTTAAGCAAGTGGACAATCAAAAATAAAACATTGATTATAAAAAAGGGCGTAAGCACACTAGGTCTAGCATGATACACAGTAAGTATGGTGAAAACCCACATGGTTATATGGTGGTACGTGTAAAATATACCATAGAATTTAGTTCTAAATGGTTTCAATGAGAAGATAAACAGTTTTATTAACATAATAAATAATATTAATCCGGCAAAATTTTTTTTGTTTCCTAGTAACTTATTTGCTAAAACTTTGTCAGAGGACCACTTAATCAAGAATAAAATTGAATGGATAAAAGATAACACAATCATAAATCTGGAAATCCACTTGTGTAAACTAATTGACTCTAGATATGAATAAAACACAGTGCCATACCCACGAGGAATTACCAAATAGAAATTCAAAAAAGTTAGGGCATAACTAAATCTTCCATACCTTTTAAAACTTACCGTGTAATGGTTAATAAAATATTCTTTAAAGTGGCTTTGAAATGCAAATAATGTAAGCAACAAAATAATTGGGAAATGAACCTTGGGGTTTAAGTGATATAAATTGTAGTACAAGTTGGATCCTAATCTTTTAGATGGGGTGAAATTGGATTTATTGGATCTGGTAAAAAAAGTTCTTAATAATAACAGAAATGCAATGTACACTATAGTAATGCCTAGTATATGGTTACCAAAAGATATATTAGCGAAATGTGTAGCACCATGCCTTGGTTTTAACACTGTTATTTCATGAGCAGCATTGTTGTCATTAGCTCGATGGAGTAAAGTAGTTTGTGCCATTAATGGATGAATAAATAGAAGAAGTACCTTAATGAGTTGCAACTATGATGATCTACCTGTCTTGGTATGACGAAGATGGAAATTTTAAATAAGGTGCCCTCAGGGATGGAGATGAGTTTTGAAAGGTCGAGAATTAATCCTTTTCTTTTTTCCTTATTTTTTTTTTTTTTTTTTTTTTTTTGTTAGGTGGCTTAGGGAAAAAAAAAAAAAAAAAAAAAAAAAACAAGAAGCTAATTATAGAATTAGTATTTCACATAAAATGTAGTTACTAAATATGGATTTTCCAACCGATATATAACAATTGTGTTGAAATTTAAATATATTTACTGTCATTATAAATGGTCCGAAGATAAGGTTATCCGTTAAAATCGGTTAAAGGTATTTTACAGTATTATTATGAAATACAATCTGAGGGTTTTTAAAAATAATTTGTTTGTTTACATAAATAGTGATAATGATCATACTAAAACGGAGGTTAATTACCGACCTTCTTTTTTTTTTTGAGAAATTATAAGATAATAAAAATACAAAGATTGGCAAGGATAATCGATTGAAAAGTAAATAAAAGTGTAAAAAAGATAATTGTAAGTTCCAACATGATAAGTTAATAAAGATAGAGTTAGAAGTTGATGATAGTTAAAGATATCTAGAAAGAGGGCACAAAAAAACAAAATAAAAAAAAAATCTAATCTGTTTTAAATTTGATATTAATGAAGTTGAAAAATTAGGTGGACAAACTATGCAGAAGGAGAAACGAATTTAATTTATCCAGACTTTAATAAAAATAAGCTAAAAATAAACCAAAAACATATAAATATATAAAAAAAAAAAAGGGAGAAAAGAAAGAGAAGAACAATATACTTTTCCATATATATATATATATATATAATATTTTCTCCCTTTCTACATCATTCCTATCGTACAATAAAGAGCTCAGTTTCAATTTTGGTTTTCCTTTTCCTTTTTTTTTTCTTTTATTTTTTCCCCTTTTCTTCTTTCTTTCTTTCCTTTTACTAAAAAAATAAAAAAAATGATTTTTCCCTTCTTCATTATCCTTTGTATTCTTATTATGGGTAGAGTGTAAACAGACGAACCTTCAAAAAAAAAAAAAAAAGAAAAACTTTACTAGGAAATCATTTTTTATCCATATATAACCCATCTATCAATTAAAAAAATAATCATACAAAACATATAAAAGCAACAAAAATGAACAGAGAAAACAATAGTAGCGACATCGATAACGACATCACCTGTAATATTAGTAGTCCATCCTTGGTTGGTTTATCTATCAGAAGTGTTAATGACAAAGAAAATCCAGATTTTCAGGATGGTAAGCCACAATTGACAGCGTCTCAAACAAGTTTATCAGTCTTTAACAATAACAATAATAATAGTGCAATTTCTGAATCGATTATCAAAGAAAAAGAAGAGGATGCTGATTACACCACCGTTGCTGATTTAAATAAAGAGGGTGCTCTACTAACTGATGATAACGAAGTTGATGTAAACCAATTGATCAGAAACTCTTCTGCCACCAATGATATTGATAATTTACAAAGAGTTTTAAAATTAAAGCAAAAAAGGATGAAGAATAATAGGGGCGTTAATCACCATAATGATATTTATGGCGAAACTCATAGCAATGATATCAGCCCAATTGTTTCTAACCAATCTTTACTGATTACTTCTACTGATCCAATAAATGATACCATTATGCCAAGTAACAAGTCTGCTACTTCCGGTGATAATGGGGAAACTAATGAAAAAGTTAGAAACTCCTATGGTGAGGATATTGTTATCAAGTCTGATAGACCACATTTGGCTAGAGGTGATTCTTATCAAAACACAGTTAAAGGCAGTAGCAAAGAGAGAATTAGCAATAGCAATAATGGTTCTTCAACTGGTGTCGGTACTGCTACTACAACCACCAATACCGCTGCTATTACTTCAGACCAAGGCAGAAGTGGTAGATCTAAATACATTGGCAAAGAATACCTTAGATCATTGAGTAGGTCTATGAGTAGAGGTCCATCAGAATCTAGAGCTGATAGTAGCAACAACCAGAGCAGCAGTGCTGAGGATGATATCATTATTAACAATAACAATGATGATAACAGGAGTGACCCAATGATGCATTCCACTAATAATTATTCTATTTCCAGAAACGATTTGGAAACTGCAACTTCCAATATTATTCATGAGGAAAAAGAGGAAGAGGAAGAGGGTGCTTTGATGAATGATCAAGAAGACCTGGATCATCCTCATTCACTTAGTTGTCTTTAGCAAGATGAAGGATTATGCTTCCAATAACTATGACAATGAAGCTATAAAGAAGGTAGATGACGACTATGTTGGTGATGATGAGCATGAAGAGGGAGAAAAAGAAGAAAAACAAGTTAATTTAAACAGTAAATTACAATTACCATTGTTAAATTCTGACAGGAATATTGGTGACGCAAAAAGAACCGCTAAGTTGGACCACAGTTTTAATAATGTTTTAGAAGAGTTATATGATTTTATGAACTTGTCTAGTGACGATGAAAAAAAAGAAGGGGGACAAAACCTAAAAGAGGATGGCCAAACGAAAGAGGATGGAGAAAAAGATTCAGAAAAAATTGATATCATCTCAGAAAATAATAAAGAATTTAGTGAAAAAGAAATATTGCTTGATCAAAATTTACCAACTTCAAGTAAATCTAACAAGGATGAGATGGGTAAAATTGGAGAGGTAACTATAGCCGTTGGAATAAATGATGTTCCTGACAAATGTGAAAAAGAAGTTTTTGTTTACAATAAAGCATATACACCAGAAAAAGAAAAAGAACTTACTGATGAAAAGAACAAAAAAATGGAGGAACAGCTTGAACAACAACTATTTGGGTCTCAAGAAAAAGAACGAGACTATTTGGAACCTAAGGAAGTCGAATCCGAGGGGGAAGATACCGAGAAAAAAGAAATTGAGGAAACACAATCTAAAGAGGTGGAGCATGATAGGATGGGAATTGGAAAGGTACATTTTGGAGAGGCAGAGTCTGAAGAAAAGGGTTTTGGAAATGTGGAAGTTACAAAGACAGACGTAACAACAAAAGAGCAATTTGAAAAGAAAGAACCTGAGGAGGTAGAAATTGTAGAAGAAACCCCTAAAGAAGTTGAAATTGAAGAAGAGGAACCTAAAAAGGTAGAAATTGAAGGAGAAGAAGTTAAATCGGTGAAAGTTGAAAAGGGGAAGCCTATGGAAGTAGAAGTTGAAAAAGAGGAACTTAGGGAGGCAAATATTGAAGATGAGGAACCTAAAGAGGTAGAGATTGAAGAAGAGGAACCTAAAGAGGTAGAACTTGAAGAAGAGAATCCCAAGAAGGTAGAACTTGAAGAAGAGAATCCCAAGAAGGTTGAAGAAGAGGAACCTAAGGAGGTAGAACTTGAAGAAGAGAATCCCAAGAAGGTAGAGATTGAAGAAGAGGAACCTAAAGAGGTAGAACTTGAAGAAGAGGAACCTAAAGAGGTAGAACTTGAAGAAGAGGATCCCAAGAAGGTGGAACTTGAAGAAGAGGAACCTAAAGAGGTAGAGATTGAAGATGAGAAGCTCAAAAAGGTAATAATTGAAAACGAGCAATTTGAAAAGGAAAAACCTCAAGAATTAGAAATTAAAAGGGATGAACTTGAAACTGAAAAACCTAAAACTATAACATGCAAAGAAACAGAGGTAGAGAATGAGGCTATTGGAGCAAATGAAGCTACAAAGGAAGAAGTGCAGGAGATTATGAAAGTCTTGACAGATAACGAAGACGAAATGGTAATAAAACACGAAAATGAGAAAGATGCTATTGAAGGAATACATGACCAAGAGTTAAAAGAGGTTTCCAACGCTGTCAAAGACCAAGAGTTAAAAGAGGTTTCCAACGCTGTCAAAGACCAAGAAGAAAAACGGCCATATGCTAATAGTGTTACTCCTACTGTTGGTGCAGATAAGGATTTTGGAATATGTAATGACAAAAAAATAGAACTTCAAGCTGATGGTAGCACCAGAAAGAACGAAACTAAAGAAGAAAATATTAAAACTTTCAAGGATGCAGGAGATCTAGAAGGTGACAAAGAGGAACCAAAGACTGAAAGTGATCAATCACTTGAAATTTTAGATGCGCTAGAAGAGAGTGAAGATAAATTGCAGAAGGATGCTAACGAATCACTTCAAATTTTGGAAGGAAATGAAGGAGAATTAAACAGTCAAACTAATGACTCAATTGAAATTTTAGAAGATATAGATAGCGAAAATGAGGAAAAACATGAGAATGTTGAAATTAATGATGCTAATGAGCAAGAAGAACGAAATTCACTTGAGAGTGACGCATACTCAGCCAATCAAACTAGCTATCATATATTAATTCCTTGTAATGAAAATGATAAAGGGTTGAGTTATTCTTCGGATGAGGAAGTTATGGTGAATGTTACTGATAAAGAAGAGACTGGCACGAAATTAGGAGAACAAGAAAACGAAAATGAAAGGGAGTTGGGCATTGAAGGAGAAAGTGGCAACTATTTTAATAATGAGAAGCCACAGAAACACATTGAACATGATGAACTGGGTGATATTGTTGTTGCAACTGACCAGAATGATGATTCGGTTCCCATTGCGGACAAATTAAACGATGACATAGATGATTTGTTAAACGAATTGGAATTTATTGATGATTCTGAGGCTTCCAAATTATTAAACGATTTTGATACAATGAGATATAATGATGAAAAGTCTTTATCATTTGTGAAAGACAAAAACTTGAGGAACACTAAAAATATCGAACCTGATACTAAAGCTAGTGCTGTTACTAGTTCAAAAGTGTCTCATTCAGAGATCTCTGATTATCTAAGTAAACAACCTGTGTACATTTATACTTCATTGGCTGGCGGTGGTTTCCATATGCCAAGCAGGACAAATAGACTAGCTCAGATATTGACTGCAAACAGAATACCGTTTACCTATAGAGATTTAGGAACAGATGAAGAAGCTAAGAAGGTTTGGAAAAGATATTCAAGAGGTAGGATGCTTCCTGGTGTTGTTAGAGGTAAAGATGATATTATTGGCAATTGGGAAGAAATTGAAGATGCCAATGAGGAATATAGATTACGTGAGTTAATTTATGAGACTTTGTGATGCTTGTAGAGGGATGGAGAGTTCTTTTCATTTATTTATTTATTTATTTCTATTTATTCTTTATTATTTTTTTGTTGGAAAAAAAAAATAAATAATTTAGCCGCTGATATATTTTTTACTGGGTATTAGATATATTTAAAATAGTGGATGTTGTACAGCTTTTAACTGATACTGTTTATATAGTAATATTATTTATTATTAGTTAACCTTAATGGCTTATCCCCTTTTTTTTTTTTTTTTTTTTTTTTTTATTTTTATTTTTTTGTTCTTTGTTTTGTTTTGTTTATTATTTTTGTTCTTTTGTTTTGTTTTTTGTTTTTTGTTTTTTTGTTTCTAAAAATGAAATTACCCCACAAAACAAAAAAGGGAAAAATGCAATATTTCTTGCAGTTAGTGGGTCCATCTGCCCACCCGCACCCAAACCCACACCCAAACCCAATTTTTTGTCTCTCCATTCTTTCGCCATCCCCCTTACCTTGCGCCTGCTCCCTTGCCCCTTTCTCACTATCTTTAAATTTACCACATGATTAAAAATGAATTCATAACAGCATTTAAAGCAAATGTTTATTCTTCTCTACAGCAAAATATGCAGAATTATGATTGTAAGAAGCAGATCCAACTTACTTGTGCAATGAAATTTCTCCTATTTTTATATATATATATATTTTTTTATCCTTTGTCACGCTATACTGATATAAATAAATAAACAGATAAATAAATAAATAAATAAATAAATAAATAAACAAATAAATATATAAACAAAGTAAACAAATTAATCCTTTTCCATCTTATTTTATTCCGTGCTAATTTTATCCTTTCCCTCCCCCACCAATCTCTTCTTCCTTCGCTAAGTCTTATTTATTTCTATTTGCCCCTTCTTCACTTCTCAGTTAACTTCTTCTTTGTTTCCAACAATTTTCAAATAATCATTCACACACACACACACACACACACATATATATATATATATACACCGTTTCTCCTCTTTTTATTCTTTCTTTCATCATTGTCATCGTTGTTATTTGTTTTTTGCCTATATCAACACAAAGCCCTGAAAGCAAGTATCATCATTCATTACAACTTTGAGTATAATATTGCTCACTATACTATAGTATAATATATCAAATTTGTTCTTTATTGAAAAATAATTTTTATTTCTTTATATTGTGAAATATTAAAACCATTCACTTAATTTTTTACATTAGTATTGTATTTTATAGAGATATACAATATTATAGTGATTACATTGGAAACAACTTTTTTTTTTTTAAAAATAATAATAGTTAAAAAAACAAACAAACAATAATAAAACAAAGTGTAATGACAAGAGATATCAGAAACCACTTATTGTTTGAAGTAGCTACAGAGGTAGCTAACAGAGTTGGTGGTATTTACTCTGTTTTAAAGAGTAAGGCACCTGTCACCACTGCCCAATACAAAAACAATTACCATTTAATAGGCCCATTAAATAAACAAACCTACGAATTGGAGGTTGAAAAATTAGATTGGACTGATGATTCTATTTTTGATAAATACAATATTGGCGAGATCAAAACTGTGTTAACTAATATGCATGAAAGAGGTGTTAATTTTGTTTATGCCAGATGGTTGATTGAAGGTGCACCACGTGTTATTTTGTTTGACTTGGACAGTGTGCGTCACTACTTAAATGATTGGAAGGGTGATATATGGGAATTGTCTGGCATTCCTAGTCCTGAAAATGACACAGAGACAAACGATGCCATATTGTTAGGGTACACTGTTGCGTGGTTTTTGGGCGAGCTGGCACACGTTGACACAAAACAAGCCATCATTGCTCATTTCCATGAATGGCTAGCTGGTGTTGCTATACCTATTTGCCGTAAGAAAAGGATCGATGTTGTTACTATTTTTACTACCCATGCCACTTTGTTGGGTAGGTATTTGTGTGCTGGTAACGTAGATTTTTACAATAACCTAGATAAGTTTGATTGTGATGCAGAGGCTGGGAAAAGAGGTATTTATCACCGTTATTGTATTGAGCGTGCAGCTGCTCATTCTGCAGATGTGTTTACCACTGTTTCTCAGATTACCGCTTTAGAGGCTGAGCATTTGTTAAAACGGAAGCCAGATGGTATTTTACCTAATGGGTTAAACGTTGTCAAGTTTCAAGCTGTTCATGAGTTTCAGAATTTGCATGCTCAGAAGAAGGAGAAAATCAATGAGTTTATCAGAGGCCATTTTTGTGGTCATTTTGATTTTGATTTGGAAAATACGTTGTACTTTTTCATTGCCGGTAGATATGAGTACAGGAATAAGGGTGCGGACTTTTTCATCGAAAGTTTAGCTCGTTTGAACTATAGATTGAAGGTTTCCGGGTCTAAAATGACTGTTGTTGCGTTCATTATCATGCCAGCTAAGAACCATTCTTATACTGTTGAAGCTTTGAGGAACCAGGCTGTTGTCAAGTCGTTGGAAAACACAGTCAAAGATGTCAGCAAATCGATTGAAAAGAGAATCTTTAATCATGCCATGAAATATCCAAAAATTTCTGATAGTGGTGTTCCAACTGAATTGGACGAAATTTTAAAGATGGGCGATAAAGTTTTGTTGAAAAAGAGAATTTTTGCCTTAAAGAGACCCGACGGTTCTCTGCCTCCAGTGGTGACCCACAATATGGTGGATGATGCCAACGATCCAATTTTGAAGCAGATTAGAAGCGTGCAGCTATTCAATGCACCAGAGGATCGTGTTAAAATCATTTTCCACCCAGAATTCCTAAGTGCTAATAATCCGATTTTGTCAATGGATTATGATGAGTTTGTTCGTGGGTGCCATTTAGGTGTTTTCCCATCTTATTATGAGCCATGGGGGTACACGCCTGCGGAATGTACTGTCATGGGTATTCCATCCATCACTACCAATTTATCTGGGTTTGGTGCATACATGGAGGATTTGATTGAACAAGACCAAGCCAAGGATTACGGTATTTATATCATTGATCGTCGTTTTAAAAGTGCCGAAGAGAGTATTGAACAGTTGGTTGACGATATGGAAAGCTTTGTAAGCAAAACTAGGAGACAAAGAATCAATCAAAGAAACAGAACCGAGAGGTTGAGTGATTTATTAGATTGGAAAAGAATGGGGTTGGAATATGTTAAGGCTAGGCAGTTGGCCCTAAGAAGAGCTTATCCTGAACAATTTAAGAGTTTGATTGGGGAGGATATTGGTGATTCGGATATTAGATTCATGGATGGCAGTAAGAAGATTAAGGTTGCCAAGCCAATGAGTGTTCCTGGATCTCCAAGAGATGGCAATAGTAGAGCGGGTAGTACAGCTGCTATATTAATGACTCCAGGTGACTTGGGTACTTTGCAGGATGCTAATAGTGTGGATGATTATTTTAATTTGTCTTTGGGTGATGACGATGATAATGAGGGGGGTTATGAAGATAATCTTGGTTAATTATTTTGTTTTGTCGAGGGGTAAGGAGAAGGTGGTAGTATTTATCCATTCACTTTTACTGTTCTTGTATTTGATTTCAAAAATTTTTCTTTTGTCAGTAGTGCGTGTAATTTTTTTTTTTTTCTTCTTTTCTTTTCTTTTCTTTCGCTATGTACTACATTAATAATATTATTATTACTATTCTTGCTACCAGATTTTTAAAAGCTATTTGATTTATTTTTATTTTCCTTTGCCAGTTTTGTAATTTGGCAAAGTTCTTAAATGCGTGGAGATAGAAGCCTACTTTTTTTTAAGATTTATTGAAAAAAGAGGGGAAGAGGCGTGTATTTTTTTCCCCCTTTTTATAATGGGAAAAAAAAAGAAAAAAAAAAAAAAAATCAAATTTAAGAAGCAACATTATCTTTTTTTTTTTTTTTTTTTGACATCAAATAAAAGATTAATATATAACTATCGCTTTATAAGCCCAACTATTTAAAATCTTAAATTCTTTTTTTTAATTTCTTCTTTCTTTTTCCACTTAATCCATCCATTCATTTGTGTTAAAATATTATAGACAAAACCCGATAATCAAAAAAAAAAAAAAAAAAAAAAAAAAAAATACTAAAGCAAGATGTTTGAAAACCATACTTCCAAACACACATTACTAAATAAAGAGGAAGATCCTCAACATCAACAAACCGATTACAAACCGGAAGAAGATTCAGATAATAACAAAGTTGATAGAAAAGTTCATAAACACACAATATCCAAGTTTTTAAACAAACTACATGGACAACCAGAATCATATTTGAAGAAACAAGATTATATTTTTGGAAAAACCTTAGGTGCAGGAACGTTTGGTGTTGTTAGACAAGCCAAGAAATTATCGACAAATGAAAATGTTGCAGTCAAAATCTTGGTTAAAAATGCATTAAATGGCAACAAGGTTCAATTACAGATGTTATATGATGAATTGGAAATCTTGCAAAAAGTTAACCATCCTAATATAGTTCATTTTAAAGACTGGTTTGAGAGTAAAGATAAGTTTTATATAGTGACGCAATTGGCGATTGGTGGCGAGCTATTTGACAGAATATTAAAACGAGGAAAATTCACAGAGATCGATGCTGTTGAGATTGTTAAACAAATATTAAGCGCCATTCAGTATTTGCATTCAATTAATATTGTTCATAGAGATTTGAAACCTGAAAATTTATTATATGTTGATAAAACACCACATTCTCAACTAGTCCTTGCTGATTTTGGTATTGCCAAGGAATTGAAAAATGATGATGATCTAATTTTCAAGGCAGCTGGCTCCATGGGGTATGTTGCTCCCGAAGTTTTATGTAAATCGGGACACGGCAAACCATGCGACATTTGGTCGATTGGTGTAATTACATATACATTATTGTGCGGGTATTCTCCGTTTGTAGCCGATGATGCGAATGGATTTATGGAGGAGATTACTGCTGGTCCAATACCAGTTGTGTTTCATTCTCCATATTGGGATGATATAAGTGCTGAGGCCAAGAATTTTATTTTAGAATGTTGCATTATTGATCTACACAGAAGACCTACTGCTTCTCAATTGTTGAAAGATAAATGGCTTACTTGTTGTGGTTGTTGCACAGATTTGTTGCCTTGTATTAAGAAAGAGTTTAATGCTCGTAAGAAATTGTTAAAGGCCATTCAAGTTGTTATGTTAAATAATAGAATTAAAAAATTGAAGGAGCAGTATGGTATGTTAGATGAAGATGAGCAAGAAGGAGATACGACACATAGTGTTACAAGTGGAAACAGTAATACCAGCATTGACAGTACAACTACCAGCCCCAATAGCTGTTCCTCTGGGACAACTGAACGCGATAATAATGAAAATACGATTTCATCTTTGAATGCACTTAGGAAAACTTTGGAAGACTTGAGATTGAAAAATGATGAGAGTTCGCAGAAATTAAGGTCTGAAATTAACCGTACTGCTTTTGCACAGTTAGTAGAAGCGGCTACGAGACAAAAGGAAGATGTTCTTAACTATAAGGAAGAAGAGAAGTAACTTTGGTGCGACTCCAAAAAAAAAAAAAATACTATAATTATAATAACTTTTTGTGATTATTGTTGATTATGCTTCTATTGATGGGTGTTGTAATTCAGCCCATTTTTTTTTTTTTTTTTTTTGATCTTTTAAAGAAGTCATTGAAATAAAAGAAGAAGAAAAAAATTTAGTAATTCAAACAAAAACCCGAAAATTAGTAATTAAATAACTGCTTATATATACATATATATATGCTTATAAAGGTGTTGATAATAATCAAATAAAATAAAGTAAAGAAAAAGAAAAAGAAAAAAAAAAAAAAAAAAAAAAAAAAGTAATGTAAATAGATTGACACATTATATATGAGTTCTAAAGTTTAAACTCTAGGATTGTGTAAACTGCATTTTAATCTAATGGAACAGGAGTAAGATCATCCATAGCAATGTCCTCGTGTTGCTGTGGTGAAGTAGACTCGTTATTTTCCAGCTCTTCATAAAAATTATTAGTAACTGGTTGATAATTACTTCTATTACGAGCATAAATAAAGATGATACTATAAACAAAATAGGGAAATAAGAAAAATGAAGAAAAACCTAAAAATGCACTAGACAGTCCGTAATCTATGAAGGACAACCCCCAAATTACAGGAACAGGAACAAAGCAGACGTTATAAGGTGCAGGCATACCATTTAAAACTAAATCAAGGGTACGTCTATAATCAACACTGATTTCCTGATTATTTTCGGTACCATTTTCTTCAATATCTTCATTTATTTGGGTAGTACTATCAAGATCTTGATCTTCATCACTTTCCTCTTCGTCATCCTCGTCGTCATCACTTTCTACAGTATCGTCCTCATCATCGGTGGCATACCTGTCAAAATCATATTCACTATTATCGACGTTATTATTATTTGCCTTTAAGATACTAGTATCCATTATTTCAGGTAGTACAGCGGATGAATCAACAGATATTATGGATTCTGGGAACTCTCCAATATTCAAATTTTTGGGAATATTGGAAACAGAACTAGCTTTATTTATTGAAGATGATGGACCCAGGATTAAATCAAAAGCGCTTGCATTTGGACTATTTATATTAGCGGGGATAATAATATTAGACAGTAATGGATTGGTATCTTCGGATTCTGAGGTTGATTGTGGTTCTTGTTGTTGTCCACTTAATAATGGTTCTCTGGCTTCGCCTTTCTTTGATGTAGATTTGGCCATTCTTTTTTTTTCCTCTTTGATGTATTTTCCAGTCTTATTAAAAACAAACAAACAAACAAACAAACAAACAGATAAGATAGAGGCTGATTAATTTTTTTTAGATTGTAACTATATAATTTCTATTTCTATTTTTCTGTGTTTTTAAAATACTGGCGTACCAGCTCATTGTGTTATAAAGTTAGATGAAAATAAAACACAAGGAAAAAGATATTCGAACAATTGCCTGTTTTTTTTTTTTTCTTATTATGTTCGGTTTTCTTTTTAATATAATAAAAATATTCCAAAAAAAAAAAAAAGCCCCTATTTCCCTAAATTATTTTTCATATATCCCATATGCCGAAGACCGAAGACCGAGACCGTTTATTATTTATACACGTGACTGATTGTTTCTTTTTGTCTGTTGTACTCAAACACGAAATAAAAAAAAAAAAAAAGTACATCGCGCGGTAGAGATCCAACTTTACGCATCGGAGAGACATTCCAAAAAATGGTTTGAATTATGTTAAGCCTGGAATTCTTTGTCTATTAATTAAGTTAATATATATGGTTTACGATTGTCAGCTTCATTACCAATGATATAACTTGATTTGTACAATGTTAATGTATTTTTCCGAAGTTGCTATGGTTGGTCATAATAACACTATAAGTGACAAAAAAAGAGGAAAATATGATAAGTAAATCGATATTTTTATTATAAACAATTTTTGAAGAAGGTTTTAGTATTAAAACCAGAAGTTTTCATATCATTATCACATCAACTATTATTCCTGTCACTATTATTTTTACCTTTAAAAAGTCCTGTTAGCGTAAACATAAATTGTTTGAACATAACCTGCCTGTTTCATTCCAACATTTAATTAAACTTTGATACCAATTGGATAAATCTTCCGAGATAAGAGTATAATATATTGTAAAAACGACGCTCGAGTTAGATAATAATGGTGCTATACATAATAGTAATCTAAATCTTTTTAAGAAATAAGAAAGGTGTATAACGTTAGAGGGGAAAAAAGTAAATACAATATCTATACCACCGGTATTGCTTAAACTTTTTGAAAACTCTTTAAAAATCCTATTATATCAAATCTTTTGCTACTATCTCAATCGAAAATGATAAACACCTTTTTTTTAAGATAAAAAAAAAAAAAAAAAAAAATTTCTTCTGGTAATAATGCTAATGCACATTATCGTTTTTATAAGTCGAGCATCTTGTACTTTGTTTTCATAAAAAGTGTGTAAAAAATGAATTTTATCTATTGTGGACCCAGATATATAACTTTAATTTATTTACAAATGTGGTTATGAAATGATTTTTCAATTTCTGTTCCATGTGTCAAAAATAATAATAAATAATATGGAATAAACACTTGCTTAAACGAATAAAAATAACAAATGGTCTATATTTTTAATTAGGTCCAAATGATCAAAATGTAAGAATGTCTTCTTGGGATGGACAAAAAAAAAAAAAAAAAAAAAAAAAAAAAGAGAGACAAGAAACAAGACCAAGAACGTCATTTAGCTATAGGTAATATACCTTTTGAAGCTCTGACCCAATGGATATCTTTTTTGATTGACAGTATCGTTTAAAAACGCTGAGTTATACCAGTCATAGTGGAAACAACTCAAACCAAAAAATGTTTCCAAGTTCCATATACAAGTTCTATCTAAAATTAAGTTGTTTCCAATTGGGACTATCGAGACCAACCAAAGAAAATTGAAATATGCGGGGAGGTATTTTAGAAAAGGTACGTAATAGTAGAAATCACCCCACCCAACAAGCAAGTGGGGTGATTGGTAATATTGGCAGTGATTACCCCGTTTAAAGTTTTTTTTTGTATTTTTGGTTGGTGCAGCAGAAAACAAAAGAAGTGAAAACGAAATGAATAATATTCACCTGTTTTTTTGTTTTTGTTCTTTTATTGGCACTTCCTTTATAACCGTTTGTTAAAAGGTGGGGTGGGGGGGACAAAAGGAAAAGATTGGACCGAGCATGGGAAAATAGGTGGGGACTGCCAATGTTACTAAGATTTTAAGCGGGTGCAGTACAATTATTTTTCTTTGGATGGGTTTAAGAATGCGGATTTTAATCGGGCAATCCTTTTAAATTTTTCATTTTCTCTCTTTTCATCTTTTTGCGTGTTTTTACCAATATATAATTTTTGTATATCGTTTTAATCCACATTAATCTCGATTTTTTCACCAGCATACAAAACAAAATTGAAAATATATTAAAATGTGCCCTATAACTTGACTCTTTTAAGAATTATCCAACATATTGTCCATATATTTAAGACAAAATAAATACACAAGTTTCTTGTTATTTGATTCCAAGATTTGTGTATTCATTCGTTTTTAGTTTTCAACCTATTTTTTTTTCTACAAATCTTATTATGCAAAATAAAATATTCAACAGGCCATCATTCAGAAAAGCATTACCAATTCTTCCTCTTTTTGTATTTTTAGTTTATTAACCTTTTCCTAACATATATTATTATTTTGTATAAAGACCGAAATAGAATAAAAAATTAGTTACCAAAATCCGAACTCGTAATTACTAAGACTAGTCGTATGTTATTCTAACCAAAATCTCATCAATATTAGCTTCAGTAGCTCAGTAGGAAGAGCGTCAGTCTCATAATCTGAAGGTCGAGAGTTCGAACCTCCCTTGGAGCATTCTTTTTTTAAATTTTTTAATTTGTCTGTTTAAAAGGCAGACAAACAACAAATTACAAGATACCAAAACAAAACAAAACAAAACAAAACAAAACAAAACAAAACAAAACAAAACAAATCTATGTATGATCCTAAATCTAAAAGATCCTAAGAGTGAAAACCATGTGTGAAAAGGAAAAAATATATATGGTGCACAACACATAATTTATAATTTTATCAACCATATCTACATTCAAAACAAAGAGAATAGA
The DNA here is from genome assembly GCF_020623625.1 of Saccharomycodes ludwigii. Classification (NCBI taxonomy): domain Eukaryota; kingdom Fungi; phylum Ascomycota; class Saccharomycetes; order Saccharomycodales; family Saccharomycodaceae; genus Saccharomycodes; species Saccharomycodes ludwigii. Next base: position 1,043,623 of record NC_060203.1, read on the forward strand.
CTGTTTATAACTATAGTGCTACAAAAATAGCATAAAAAAAGAAAAAAATATTGATTAGCAGTAATATCTAGAAATTAGACCCAACAATTTTTTTGACAATTTCCCAATCGTTCAACCCAGCATAATCAATGATGACTGTGCCAGATCCAGCTCCCACCATGTCTTGAATATTATGTTCAGCCATTCTTTTGGCAATCTTTTTTGGCCAGCATTCAATGTTAAAAAAATTTGCACCAGAACAAAAGTTTATGAATAATTTTGAATTATCCGTATTTGTAGTATTGCATTGAAGGGCTTTACCAATTAAATCTTTAACATACATTGCTTTCTCATCAATGTCCTTGGGCTCATTAAGTTCACAATAATCTTGGACCTCAAAAAACCCACGGTCATCGTCCTTTGTATTGTAAGTCCACCACTCAGCATCAATGCCAAAATCAGACCTGTTATCAAAATATTGGAATCCCTGTTTCACCCCAAACCTTCTAAAAAGTATCAGTTTACTCTTACATTCATCCAATTTAGGGATTTGATTACTCAGAAACCATTTATCTTTGTCTTTTTTTAAATAATTATCCCATACAAAGCGTGGGAATTCATCTGTATCTTTACCCCAAGAATCTTCCCCCTCTTGTTTTAAAGAAACAATGACAGTTTCATTGGGATGTTTGTCAAGAAAATCATAAAATTCGTTTAAGACCAAAGAAAATTTAACAGGAGCTGGAATTCTAACTGGAAATTTACCATGTATAACTTGTAATTCATATTGGTCGTCATCCTTCACTTCCAAAAATAACTTGCCCAATCTAATATCAAAAAATCTAACGCCATGTTTCAATTGCTCAGTAATACTTTCATCCTGACAACGAACACTTGGTAGAGAAGTGTGGCATGCAGCAGAATTGTGGGTGCCTGGAATAGAGAGTTGGGCTAAATTTATGTTTCCATCAAGTTCGGAAATCCAATTTTCGAAATCCACCATTCTTTTTTGTTGTTGTTGTGTTGTCAGTATTTCATTCTTATTTTAGAAATTAATTTTAGAAATGGACGAAATGATTACACAGAGATAAAGTAAAAAGGAAAAAGTAAAAAAAAAAAAACAACCAAAAATTGATGTTATTAAAAGGCTTTTATATATGGTGCTGTTTACATTGTAATTGAAATTGCTAACGAACGTGGCTGATTGTCGTTAAAAAAGAAAAAAAAAAAAAAAAAAATATATATCTCTGATTTTGCTTATTTGATTTTCTTTTTTTCTTTTTCTGTTCATCGTTTTTATTTTGCGCAAAGAAACATAATTCCATTTTTTCTTTGTAATAGAAACTTTTTTTATTGCAAAAGGAAAAATGAAAAAAGAAAAAAAGATGGTTCAAACTTTTGATTTCCACTACAATTTTATCATACAAATTATTCCCTTTACAGTAAAAAGTGTTTCTCCTAATAAAAACAGGTTCTAATCAAGATACTATCTGTGTTTTTACTCTTTAACGCTTTCAGATCTAGACAGTACCAATAAACAAATTCAAACCAACATTTATAACATAAATATATTAAAAATAAAAAAAAAAATGTACGATGATAAAATAGTCAATAATGATATCCAACCAGAAGATTTTAAAAAAATCATACATGATTTGGAACAAAATTTCTATTTACCAAAAAAAATTATATTAACAGAAGATGAAGTACCAGCGGGCAGAAAAGACATACCAGAGCAGAACTCCCTCACAGATGATAATTCTAAAGTGGAAAGCTTAGATGCAACAAAAAATAGAAAATATAAAGTAGAATATGGTATTGTTAATGACCCTATAATACTGCCTTGCGGATGCATAGTTTCTAAACACATAAAATCACAACTACTACAAGATTATGATATCCAAGATTTTTATAGTAGAACTGATTCAGTAGGTTTAAAAAAGGACAAATATAATATAAAGTATAATAACCTATCGACCCCAAATACAACTGACATTTCTAATAATATCCAAATATGTCCTGTATGTTATAATGATTCCGATGTACTCAAAGGTTTTTTGGTCAAACCGTTGATCATGATATATAATCAATTAGATTTTCTCAAGAAAAAATATCTAGTCGACGCATGCACAGACTCTGTCAATAGAGAACTTGAATCCAGAAAAGGCAGTCTTACTAGAGCCGGTAATAACCACGATAACGAAACTACCAGGAGAAAATCATCTTTTTCCAAAAAAGATGGCGATTTTTATTTGAGCGACGATTATCAAGATTATTACAATAACAACATGAATAATTTTGCCATTGATGACATTTATGAAGATGAAAACTACGAAGATATGGAACTTAGAAAAGATAATCGAAGAAGGAAAAGTAACAAAACACAATCTTTAATATCATTATTTCACACCGTAGCAATCAAAGTTGCCAACTCGGAGCTAGGCTCGGCTGATGGTAACAATAACAACCATAACAATAGCAAGGTGGATGATAAACCTTCAGGTTTTTATACAAATAATACAGAAAAGGTTGCCGGCGAAATATTTGATGATTCTGTTTCAAAAACTAAAACAGTCTCTTTGAAGGAGGATAAATCATCAACTTTCTTATTTGGTGATACAAAAACTTCAACTTCAGTCCCAAACAACAATAGCATAATTACAGGTACTTTCCCTAATCAACAAAAAAATAAGCTGCTAATGCAACAACAGTTTCAGTCGTGTCTGTTGAAAAATAATGGGAAATTCGATAATACCGCCAAAAGTAAAAAATCACTAATTACACAACAACAAAACGCTACTTATAACAAATTAGATGAAGAAAAGGAATATTTTTTCGCCAAGTGTTTTCCTATGTATAGGAAAAGAACACAATATAGCACACATCCTAAATTTTTGAGAGCTAAATCGAAGCTGTTTATTAATACAGATATATCGCCGGATTGCTCTAAATTTGCACTAATAACAGAAAAAAAATGGGAAATTTATTCTATCGATGGAAATTCAAACGAGACCAAATTATTTTGCTGCGGGAAAATTACTGGCGAATATGGTCCAGACTTTGACCATTTAACTTTGCCTCATCCAGATGCAATTAAACCAAAAACACATAATGGTGGTAGCGAAACCAACAGTAGTTCATCTAAAATTGAATGGGACCATTTGTTTTGTAAATTATCTTTAAACTTTTTAGTTATTACGGGTACAAAGGGCTATCTAAGAATCTTTGATTTAGAAAAGGGAGGAGAGCCAATCTACACCTTTCATTCAATTTTCCCCATTAGATGTATGGACATTGATTATAATACGAATATTATAGCATGTGGGATAACTGGTAAAGATAGAACCAACGGTGCGGAACAAGCACTAATTTCATTTTATAGAATTGGCCCACAAAGTGATGACAGTGAAATCAATGGAAGTGCACGGCCTGACCATAAAATTGAACGCAAAGTCTCTTACACCGTTTTAGCACCGATCACCATTACATTACCTTATAGAGATCCAATAAATACTTTACAGTTTTCACAAGATGGTAACTATTTATCGTGCTCCACCTGTTTTGAATCTAGATTTCTGGTAATATCAACTAGAAAAATTAGTGAACCGAGATTGGTAATGAAATCGATAAGAAGTATAGATACGTCTTTGGAAAGCGAGGGTATTACAGACACTAAAATATTCCCTGGTAATAGTAACCTAATGTGTGTTACTGCGGTGTCATTTAATGCACCACCCATTGTGATTAACACAAAAATCCAAAATATCACGATGACCTCTAACCAGCATGTAGCTCAGCCTACGATGCTACTAAGGTTGGATGAATTGGGTTCTAAAATATACAAATGCGAGATTTCGCCTAGGAATGATAGTATTGCATTTTTAGATAAAAATGGTACAGTTTATATTATGTCTTCTCCAACCATGGGCGATAGCGAAAAAAGGAGGATTGTTATAGTCGAAGTATGTGCCAATGCTTTTAGATTACGTGAAGCTGCAAGTTTAAGATTTAGTAGTGATGGCCATAAGTTATACATTTTAGATAGAAAGGGAAATTTATACATAGAAGATTTTGCGGCTGGATTGCCTCAGAGCACCTTTGTTACCAAGTGTAAACATATTAGCTAACAGGTTTACATGCGTAATTTCTGTAAGTCCTATTTTATATATAATTCATTGAAATGTAACCCTATTTTTGATGCATCATCGCTATTTTCAATAATTCCATTTTTAACCTCAACCCAATTTTTTTCACCAGTTTTCTTCTTGTTTATGGAAAATTTAAATTTAGGGGTTTTATCAAATTTCCACTCTTCATTTTGTAATTCCTTCATTGTCTTTGAAATTTCATCGTTCATGGTAGATTCTTTGCCGCAGTAATAAACAGGTACGTTGACCTTCCCATAAAGTAATTGGAAACTCTTGGTTACCATATCAATGAATTCAGAAGTAGATTTTAAAACATTGTAATCTCGTAAATTGGCAATTTGAGACCTGACACTTTCTACTGCATTACAATCCCACTTATAACCTTCAACATGGGCCGGTTTTAATAAATTTTTAAAGCGAGGCAAGTCAGAGTTTATTAACATTGTACCATGATGGTACGATTTATTTTTAGCAATTTTAAATGCGCTCCCACTGACTTTAAATGGACTATCCTTTTCACCAATTATAATATCGCCCCTTTCATTCAATCGCAAAAAGAAAGGTTCTTGTTTCTTTTGGTGAGGATCCAATATAGTGTTTGATAGAATGTGTTTATTCAGAGTATCTGTAATTAGTTTGTTAAAGAAAAGTTTGTCAAATTGTTCTCTCGAGTTTAAAAATGAATAATTCACATTTCCCAAATCATGAACAACAGCACCGCCACCACTCTTTCTTCTTAAAAACGGCAAACCACGATGCTTTAAATTCCCCAGATATAATTCTTTCCAAGGATTTTGGTTTTTGCCAATAACACAACATTCATCATTAATATAAAACATCAATCGTTGATTTTCATACGCAACCCCAGGATTTTTTGTTTTTATTAAGGGTTGTGGCGACGGTGTATTGTTGAAAACGTAATCTTCTAATGATAAATTATAGTACGGGTCATGAGACTTGCTTATTAAAACAAACTTACCATTAGATCTAACAATAGTAGACAGTTCAGCGCCCGTTAGAGTAGTATTATTGAGGGGTACTCCATTATTTTGATTGAGGTTATTATCATCAGGGCATTCAAATACATCTAGTAGTTCTTTATTCAGCAAATTTATTGAGGATGTGTTGTTTACCTTGGTAGAATTCGTCGTTGAGATGTGTTCGTTTTGATGGGAGGTAGCTGTGAATAAATTCACATACATATTGTTAAAATCTTCATATTTATCACGCCCATCATTTTTAGTAGTATCTTCATCTTTCTCTACAAAACTTAAAAAATCTTGATTTGGGCTTCCATTATAAATGTTTCTAGTTTTAATGCTTGATAAATTTAGATGAGGTAACTTTACAAATTGATTAACAAGTATTTTATTTGTAACAGTAGTAATACTGTTACAGAACATTGTTATAGCTTGTAAGTTTTTTTTTTTTGTTTAGATTTAGATTTTATACAATCAATTATACAGATGAAATAGACAAAAAAAAAAAAAAAAAAAAATTGGTATAAATTTAAATAAATTTTTTAATATTTTTTTTAATATTTTTTTTTTTATTAAAAATAATAAGACAATGTCGTAAATTTTATTTATCTTTATCAGAATGTATTGCAATCATCACAGTAAATGTATAAAATAAATTTGAATTTAGAGAAGAGAGCTATATAAAAATAAAAAAAAAAAAAAAAAAAAAGGAAATAGCTGTTTTTATATTTAATATATAATAGGAAAATAGAGAGAAGTATTTCAATGCCAAGTGCTAAAAAGAAGAGAAAATGTCACACAGATAATAATGTCAATAGTAATATAAATGCTTTATCATTAAAAGAGACAATCTGTCAAATCAAATCATCCCTATTTATTTACAATTCCAAAAAAAATACCAATGATTCAAACATAGTTTTACCTAAATCTCGCAATCTATTGAACAGTTTATTTTCAAAATTGGCCTTGCATTTAGTTTCTTCATATAAAACCAAAAAAAGTATACAAGACGGTAATATAATGCTCCCGGAAGTTGAATATTTGAATATAATTAACGAAATCATAAAAGATCATATATTAAATGAAAAAATGAAAATCATGGAAGGTGAACGCATAAAATTGGACACTATAATAAGCCATTGGACTAGCTTTACAGAACTGGGAATTTTTAATGGATCTGTAAAATTAAATGAGATTTATTTACAACAAGTTTTCGAAGAACTTTATAAGTATTTTTTATTTGAAGAAATTTGTAAAAAATTTATCATTTTTGATAAAAATCCTTTTCCAGAATTTACTATTGAATGTGTAAAAGTCTTCAGATCAAATGATTTTGAGTCACAACTTCAGAATATTTTTATAGAAATTATTAAAACTAACTGCCAGTATTTGCTTAAAAAAAACAATTTTAACTATAGTTATGTTTATAATAGTCATTTTCAAATGGATATTTTCGACGAATTTCAACGGGCATCACTTTACTTTGATAACGACATTAGCTTGCCCACTTTTGTAGAATTATATCTTAAGTCTATTTTGCCACCCACAATAAATCTTTATGACTTTTTATTAAATTGCATGGGTTGTTATTTGACGGGTAAATGTTTTATTATAATAGATAGTGGGTTTACTTCAACGCTAACATATAACGATCAAAATAAAACAAAATGCAATGATATATTATTTTTTTTATTGGATACATTAAATATTGATGCAAAAGTGTTTTATTCAGAGATATGTCATGACACTTTATGCTATTCAATAAAGGACTGGGTATGCCAATATATATTTGTGACATTTTTTCAAAATTTGGTTCGTCACGAAAATAAAAAGCTCAAAACTGCAGCTTTATGTGCCAGTAAAAAAAATTATGAAGCAAAATATTCGGTTTCAAAAGTTGCCAAGTTACTATGTGAAAATAAAACTACGTCTGGGTCAGCATATTTTGATTGGATAGTTCAATTACTAGGTGAAAGGGAAATTTTAGAAATTATACAAGAAAGTTTAAAATACCCTAAGACGCAAAAATATATAATTAAGCATGGAAATATTTGTGATACTCTTTTATTGTACATAAAATTTTTTAGAAATGGGTTGATAGAAAGGAAATCGTCATTCATTACTTCTCCGCAGTTATTTTATAATGATAGCAATTTTGCGGCCTGCAAGGTTCTAACAACATTATCTCTAAAGGATTCGATTGTATTTACTACACCCAATGAGATTAATACTGTGATCATAATGGAGGAATTTCCTCGCTTTCTTCATATAAATAAATGCAGCCAGCGGAAGGTTAATTGCCCAGAGGATTTACAATCAATTTTGGATTCTTTAAAGCAACAAGTTTTGTCAAAAGTTAAAAAAGAGGGAAGGCTTGTAGAATTCATACACGAGTTGGGATCGGGGATAATTGAAACGCCGATTCATTTACCTAATAAAGGGGGAGTTTTAAAATTACATGTAAATTTTGTGCAGTACTCTATTTTAAATTTATTTAATGAAAAGGACATTTGGAGTGTTGAGGAAGTAATTGAGAAGGTTAACATTGATAATCAAACAAGTTTAACAAAAGCACTCTACAGTTTAATGAAGTTATCACTAGTTAAATGTACGCAAAATAAAGATGCTCAGATATTTGAGTTAACAATGGATCAAGTAGATCTGCATAAAGTCGCTATGCTTGTTGATAAGGATAATGTATTGAGGGTCCCATATAACATTCAGTTGTGATGGGATTATAAAGGTTTTAAAATTTTTTTTCTTGACTTTTGATATTCCGAAACGAAAAAAAAAAAAAAAAAAAAAAAAAAAAAATACCTTTTACTTCTCATTATTTTCCTCGTACACTTGAGAGATTAAGTGTTCTTCTAAAGGTTTAACTTATAACAAATACAAATAAACCTCACTTTGAAATGCAACCAAAAGAGAACAACGGTAATAATAATAATAATAATAGTAATATGGATGCCATAGGGTTGCTACCTTCGGAAAAGTTATTTTTTTTTGAAAAAAGATTTAATTACTATTTAAAGACATATATGAATGGAAATTTGGCTATGAAAGGGCCACTTGAACAACTTGCAATACAAATAAATTCATTTAGAAATATATTAATAACAAAAAATAATAATAATAATACAACTGATAATGTATTGGATGATTCATGGAATGACAAATCTTATAATTTAATAGTTAGTTGCTTAAAAGAATGGTTGGTCGAAAAATATAACAAAGATGTCAAAGATGCAGATAAATTTCAATCATTTTATTATGAAAACTTTGTGTCGGATACAAGCCCATTAATGTTAATTAGCAAGGGACCAATATCTGGAATTATTAAAGAAAGATTAAAGGTTATAAATTATTCAATGGAATCCTTTGGTAAATTACTTTTTTTCAAGACTATACTAAACATGGACAATTTAAAAATAAGAAAATATATAGTTGAACTTTTCCAAAAAACAACACAAATATCGACAACTAATAACTCTATTGATTTCAAAAAAACCGATACACTTCTCCAAGATTTTTTAACTTATGGAATACAATTCATGATCCAAGAGAATAGTACTGATTTATTTTTGTTTATGCACGAACTTCTTAGAGATTTATTGTCAACTGAATTTGAATTTACTGACAAACTATGGGAAAAACCGTGTATTAAAAATGAAGTTGATATTGCAAATCAAGACAAAGTAAACGTTTTATATCTACTTATCAAGGCATATAATACACTAAAAAAACGTTCCTTTGGATTTTCTCAACTTTTCCGGGCTCAAGTTTTAAAACGGCTCCAATTAGATAATACGTCAAGTGATATGTTGCGCTCTATTCTATTGATTAATGGACCCATGACTAACTCTGCGGAAAAGAGCATTGAGTCATATGTTACTTTTTTGGTTTCGACAAATGAGGATGGAATTTTACATTTACATTTTAGGAATTTATTTATTGATGAAATTCAATCTATTAAGCGTTGTAACGAAAGTTTTGTGGTTAGTTTTGTTAGAGTATCTAACTTAAAACAAAGCTATGCTACTATTTTAAAAATTTTGCGCCGTGTTCAGCATAAATTACATTCTGAGAACAACGAACAACTAACTGCTCGTTTAAGTTTTTCAGCGGATAAAGATTGTGTTGAGTGCTTGGAACTAAGTCCAGGGACTTTACATGATCTAGTTTTAAAGAATTTGAGTCAAATTTTCAAATATCAATACCAACATAACAACCCGAAATATGGAGAAGAATTTATTCATGCTGTAATGCACTGTTCCTTTGAAAATTTTAACGACCATAACGAACAGTTTATTATTTCGTATTTTGAAAAATATTTATTCAAAAGGCTCATGAAAGACGAGAATATGAAACTATATGATTACTTAAACAAAGAAATTGATTCTTTGGATAAAACTTCTGAAAATTTTTTTATTCATAAATATATTAACGATTCCAGGTATGCAGACCATGAATCGTTTACTAGAAGGTGGAAATCTATTAAAAAAATTGTTTTGGATGGAAATATTGGGGGTGCTTATTTATTAGCACAACTTTCCTTTCCTAAATCATTGATGAATGAAATTGGACAAGAAATCCAGCCCAAAATACCGACTGATTTGGATGCATATTTGGAAATTTTGAAAAGGAAAATGACTACCGAAGATATGAAGGATAAAAAAATAAAATATGCTTATAGCCTACAAAGCGGGGTGATTTCAACACCGTTTTTTAATCCCAAAAAACCAGGTACATATTTAGATTTTAATGTCAATTTATTGCAATACAGTGTCTTGGATTGTTTTAATGACAAGGACGAGATTTCCTTGGAAGATATTTGTAGACAAGTTAAATTGCCATTAGGAAAAATAAATTCTGCTATAGTTTCACTAGTTTTGTCTGGCGTTTTGCTAAATTATGTCAATCAAGAAAATGTCGTGCTTTTAAGATTAAACATAGAAGGTTTCAACCCTGACTTAGCAAAAATATCAGAAACTGGTGTCTTTAGGATACCTTATCTATCCGAATCTAAGGTAGCCAAGCATAATAAGAAACGTGTTAAGATTTAGGTTAATATGCTGGACTTGTAATTTTTTAATTATATAATACGTGAATATAGGGTTAATACAAAAGAAGAAGAAAAAGAAGAAAAATACTGTGGAACGAGATAGATAGTGTTATTTTGTCATATATACTTTTTTTTTTTTTTTTTTTTTTCCCAATTTCCATTCTTCTGTAAGTAATCAACAGAAAATTAAAAGAAAAGAATTGACATAAAATAGCTTAACATTATAAAAACCGTAAAGAAAAAGACTTGGAGTAAGGTGGAAGAAAAAAAGAAAAAAGGGAAAAAAATGAAAGAAAGAAAGAGAAAAAAAAAAAAAAAAAAAAAAAAAAAAAGAAAAAAGGAAAAGAGAAAGAGGGAATCATTCAGGTTCAAAAGCTTGATCAGCTACATCAAATAATGTTTCCATAGCTTTGATTTGATAGCTAGCAGCACCAGAAGCGTCTTCGCTGGTATTTGAAAAATAAGTTGGGGGTGATATTAATGTTGGGCCCCATATTATGCACAAATTTTTCAAATTCATTTTATTTTCATCTTCATGTTCAATAACCCTTTTCAAATGAAAAATTAGACTCCTCAATGTCCAATACTGTCCATCTGGTAATTTATATACAATGCCATGCATATAATTTCTTCTCGTAGTGTGGTCCTGGATAGATAAGCATGTTTCAATTTCACTTGTCAGCGAACTAGGAAAAAAAGGATCTGGTAGGCTGCTAAAAAAAGTTTTTAACAAACAAGCTACCAAATGGATGTGCTGTTCTGTATAATTTTTTGGTGGCAAAATCATTGATAAGTTCGCTGGGTCCTTGTCTATTTCATCTTTTAATCTACTGACTTCTAAAACACTTGGTGATTTACGATATATACCCTCGATTGATAGCCCATATTTGTCTACTACGTAAATACACTGTCTAACAAGAGCCGGAACCATATCCTGTTCAAATTCTAATAGGTCTTCCAACGGAACGCCAAACATCTTAAAATTTTTTTTTAACCCAGGTGGTAGTGTAACATTGGTATCCACATGGCTTAGAGGAACTTCACTATTGGGAATGTCACTGCCTGTTCTAGCGATCGTATTATTATTATTATTATTATTATTATTATTATTATTATTCGGGAAAGTAGACTCCATAGAGGTGGTTGGCGATTTAATACTATTATTATTAGTGGTGGCAGGATCTAACGTGGTGTATGAAACGGTGGACTCCACACCCGAATCAACACTATCAACACGTGCTAAAGGTCTTTCGCTATAACCATGGTTAATAGTAGAGGGCGAACTAATGGAAGGTAATTTTGAAACAGAATTATATGAAGAGGGAGTTATTGGAGTAGAGGAAGAAAAAGGAGATTCGTTGGAAGTGGATAGAATTCTCTTAGGCAGTGAATTATTTAATTTACCAGGCACAGATGAAGAAAAATTGTTGTCATTGTTACCTGTAGTATTATTACCACCACCAACACTATTGCTTGTTACTACAAAAGTGCCCTTGCCTGATTTATAAGCAGTGCCTCCCATTATTGGATTCTTTTTGTACTGTACTGGAATCAAGTTCTTATTAATTAAATTGGCCGGGTTTTTGTCTTTAGAGTACTTTTTCAAGTAATTATATAAATCATATTCGCTGCTAACAGAGCTGGCAATTCCTTTCATAGACTTGCTAGCTGAGGAACTATTCCCCACTGGAGAGATAGTAACACCGCTATTCAAAATCATGTTTTCGGTCCATATAGCATATTTTTGTAGCTGAATGGACATAGCAATGTCCATTTCTAAGATCAAATCTTTTAGATCTTGTACAATCTTGGGTCTTTCCCTGTTAATAAAACTATTTCTTAAACTAGTTGAGTGGTCAACTCTTTGTTTATAATCTAGATCCGCAACATCAATTTTTCTACGTAATTCTTCTTCTTGTTCTTTGGTAGTTTTAGAACCCCTTAAAGTTAATTTAGTTTTTGTTGGATCGCTCATTTTCAACTTTTGCCAATCTTGACATAGGGAATCATATTTTGATTTGGCTTTTTCAGCCATATGAATTGCATCAGCAACCTCCTTTTCCAATCTTCTAGATTTATCTTTGATATTTTTACGTAATTTGGACATGGTTAACAATAATGCATTTAACTCATCATACATTTTTTGCAATGCACTGACATAGCTAAATCTGACATTGGCTAATTTGCCATCAAAATTCAATAGTTCCACAATACTTGATTGTAAAGAATTGGAAGATGATTGAAAAAAGCTTTTATATCCTTTACTCAATTCTTCTGCATGATCTTGTTCAAGAATGTATTTTTTCCTTAAATACTTGGTAAAATCTTCACAGGTTAATAATGACTGTTTTAATTTGGACAATAAAGTGTTAATTGCAATATCTGAATCCAAAACTGTATGAATTTCTGGTCTTAAAAAAATATTTGACGGATTATTAGCGCTGTTGTTATTGTTACTATCATTAACTACCATTGTGGTGATTGTAAAAATGTATATGTTTTAGCTTTTTTTTTAATGATGTGTGCATATACATATGCATATTCATTTGTAGTTATTTAAAAAAAAAAAAAAAAAAAAGAAATAAATGGATAATTAAATAAATGTACAAGTATATAAAAAGATTAAAAAAATAAAAAAAGGAATTAGCCAACACAGTTCAAAAAGAAAAAAAAAAAAAAAAAAAAAAAAAAATTTAAAAAAAGTAAAAAAAAAAAATATAAAGCGGCTTAGCGTTTTGCCGAACAATCCGAAGTGGCTTTTTACATTTATCACGTGCAAACTGAAATATATACACATATATCATAAAAAATTACGTCTAACATCCGTAGTTCTGGTTTATCTTGGCTATATTATCAATTTCTTTTCCCACCGTAACTTCAAATAAGATACAGCAAAGGTATAAATCAATACAATCATGTGATTAAATGCTGAATCATCACTGCTACAGGCTAATTTTGAATTATCTATTGTTATTATCCCCACCACAGATAAACCATTTTCATCATCGGTCTCTGTATTATTCATAAGATCATTAATTCCAAGACCAACATTGTTATTTTTAGTGTTAGTACTAGAACCACCAATAGTTCTATCGGATTCATCCTCATTTTCACTATCATACGAAGATCCTATCACAGATGAGGTTATTCTATTCAATAACACAGTTTCCTCTTTATTATTGTTATTATTGGTAACACTATTATTATTACTATTATTATTGTTTGTTATACCAAAGTTTGTTAAGGTACTTGATACAGAAGATTTCCACCTCTTTTTATTTGGTTTAAATACGCAAAGTATCTTATCATCTGAAGGTTTGTCCGTTTCATTTCCTTGTCTAAAATATACATTATGTTTATTGATTACATGATATTTTTTAGAATCTTCTGAATTCTCACCTCTATGTAAAATGTAATTTCTCTTAGCTAATTTCAATTCAGGCATGGGACCAATAGTATACATTTGGCCTCTGGCGGCAGTTACATCCTTGATATCCATTTTCAATTCAAGACCGAAATTTATCAGTAGGTTTTTTTCGTATAGGGATTTGATGTCCAAGATATTATTTTCGAACCCATCAAAGTTAATTTTTTGTACACGGGATAATTTCAATTTTATAGGTGAGGCAGAATCGGTATTTTGTAAGAAATATATTAAATTTATCTCAGTGCCGCTATTCCTACATTGTAATATACAAAATGGTTCTTTATCACTGACATTTTTCTTTACTATTAAATCGAAATTTATAGATTTGGAGTTGTTATCAATAATTTCTATTTTGAAGTATAAACTATCGTCAGTTAGTGAACTTAAATAATAATTTGTCGAACCAAATTCAATAATACTATATGTACTTAACTTCTTAGGGGTAGAACGTGTACTAGTAGTAATATTATTGTTTAGATGTTTAAATTTCCTGATAGATCCTAAAACACCACCTCTCTTTGTAGTAGCTGACATGTTTTCTGTATTGTTTTTTCTTATATTTTTGTAGGGTTTGTTTTGGTTGCTTATGCTTTTAAAAGCAAGAGATTAAATAAAATTGAAAATTATTTCTTTATACAAAAAATGAATTGGTAAGTGAGAAGCCCTAACATTAGATGAAAAAATAAATAAAAAGCCCTATTACTAACTTATATTTGGAAGAAAAAATGCAAAAAAAAAAAGCCCTAAATTCAAAGATAGTTAAAATCCTGCTTTTTCTTTTTTTTTTTTTTTTCTGTGTGCGATATCACTGCTATGATTCTTTTTCCATTAAACAATCAAATAAATAAATAAATAAATCATCAAAACTTTTACGATTTTTATTTGTTAGTTTAAAACTAAATAATTCTATTCCATACTTAAACAGCTTTTTTTTTTTTCTTTCCCTTACTTTCTTTACATTTTCATCTTCTTTCGAAGAAAATAATCTTTGAAATGGGAAGAAGAAGAAAATAATTAATCAATACGGCTAACTAAAACCTATGTATTATCCTTGTCTCTAACTGTCACAATCAATGAAGCCATTTGCTTTAACTTTTCTTTTTTTTATTTTTTATTTTTTTGGAACTAAGTATAGTTCTAAAAATAAAATTATTATGTTATGATTGGTTTTTACCGTCGTTATTATTATTATTATTATTATTTATGATGATTTGAATTCCTGTGCATAGTTCAACTGACACAATGTTTATTCATTATAATGAAGATATTAATTCATCCATCGAATTTAGTCTTTCGCTCCTATCTGAAAATGTAATAATAATAAAATGAACTCTTAAAATATACATACATATACATATTAATAACAAACTTGATTTTTGGTTTGATGTGTTTATTTAGCCTTCAACGCGTACATTCTTACTGGATATAGTTCTTTGGGCAATCCCTTCTGTCTCTCAGTAGCTATTAATTTTAGCCCACTCTTTTCAAAAATCTCTCTAAACTTCTTGTCACTCCTAGTAACGCTACTGTCCTGTGGATCAAAGTCATCATCCGTGTCATTCAAAGTGTTATTTTCCTTGACTATTATTGTACCATTAGGTATTAATCTTTCTTTACATCTTATGAAAAAGTCAATCAATTCGTTATCAGGTAAATGGCCAACACACCACTGACACCAAATCAACCAATACTTAAGCTCAGCATTTTCTGTAACATCATTTGGTGGCCAGTCCTGCATACCAATAGAATATATAGAACCGATTTTATTTTGTTCTTTCAAGTCTTGTAATTCAACCTCCATTTGCTTAACAAAATTACTGGCCGGCTCAACCAAATCAACAACATCACTGATTTTACATAATACGTTTTTTGTAACACGACCTATTCCTGCACCAAAATCAAGACTCCTTTTTACGGAATAATCTTCTGGCAATAACATTCTGGATTTTAACTTGCGTACAAATTTAAGTGAACCTAATTGATCATTAACTGGAACGGGTGTTTGTTGACCGTAACCACCTAAAACACCATCCACAGTTGCATCTACGGATTCCCAATAGTTGATGGCATCGGTATAATTAATATGGGTATCAGCTTTATTCATGGGGGGGGGGGGGGAAGAAAGTCTAACTTTTGTTGGTTGTTTTTTTGCTGTTTTTTTTTTTTTTTCTATCGTAAACGTCATCTTACATAGAAAGTTTCACAAACAAATAATTTACCAATATAAATGATAATAATTTTGGAAATTAGGCAGCTTTGTAGAAAAGCAAAAAAAATAAAAAAGGTCCGACGTTATACATTTGTATTGTGGTATAGAGTCCGCAAATTCTTCGGATTAGTATTTATTTAAGTACTTACTTATGTATTTACTTATGTATTTATTTGACATGATAACATTATATATAATAATTAAAAAATGGTATATAACCAATGAACCCCTTGTCTTACAGACTTATTCCAAATATCTTTTACAGTTTCAGTAGGATATCTAACTTGATACTCTTCATTATATGGTAACATAGTAGTATTACCCATAGATTTTGTTGGTAATTCATTAGTTTTTCTATCTATTATATTGGAAATACTTTGACTCATACTCTTATATTCACTTTTATTAAAGTAATATCCATTATCCTTGTAGAAGTAAGCTAGACCAGCACTAGCAATAGTAGTGATTGATACTAATTTGACAATCTTACTCATTATGTGATTATTTATTGATATTGTTTTGTTGTAATAAATTATAATAAAAGGAGATAGTATAAAATTAATTAGCACAAATATAATTGTATTTAATTTTTTTTTTTTTGTAATTTCTTTGTAATTATTTTTTATTTTTTTTGTAATATTTTTTTTTTTTTACAATTGTTCGGTATTCTTACTTACTCGGATGTTCTCGGTTTACTAACCCCATCATTAAAAACGGGAAAATTAAAAAAAAAAATAAATAAATAAATAAAATAAAATAAAATAAAAAAATTTTTTTTACATTTTTTACATTTTTTTATTTTTCATTTTTCATTTTCCCGTTTTTCATTTTTCACTTTTTTTTTTTTTTTTTTTTTTTCTTCAATTTTATATCAACGATCGAGCAATTTAAAAGAAAATTTTATTTTCCCTTCCTTATTATTTATTTATTTAATTTTTTTTTTTTTATTTTTTTCTTCCTTACTTCTATTCTCATTTTTTCGATTTTCGATTTTCGATTTATTTTGTTTCTCCTTTGGGTCCTAATTAACAATCCGTAAAAGAGACTTATTCATCTATATATTAAAAAAAAAGATACAATCAAGTTAGAAAACTCAACCGTTTAGCATAATCTAACATAATAAATAACCGAATAGTAAATAATGGCTGGTTTCCGTATAATTGAGTTGGCAGCCCCATTTTTGCCAATAATGCCCGAGATTGAATTACCTTATGATAAATTGCCATTTGATGATAAGGTCGTTTATACAATATTAATTGGATTATTTTATATATTTTCACAGTTACCGATTGCTGGTATAAACACCAATGGCATTACCTCCAATGCTATTGAAGGTGATCCATTATATTACTTACGAGGCATTTTCGCAATGGGTCCATCCAAAACAATATTAGAATTTGGTCTGTTTCCTATTGTATCCTCTACTTTAATCTTACAACTGTTGGCTGGTATGAAATTGATCAAAGTTAACTTCAAGAATTCCCAAGATAGACAACTTTTCCAGAGTTTAACCAAGATTGTAAGTGTGTTTTTATACATTATCTTGACCAATATCTTTATTGCTACTGGTTACTTCGGTGCTAACTTGTCTCTCCTCAGCATTTTATTAATTAATTTCCAAATTGTTTCCATGGGTATTTTTACTATCCTATTAGTTGAAATTATCGATAAAAGTTACGGTTTCGGTAGTGGTATCATGTGCATTACTGTCATGAATACCGCTACTAATTTTGTTGATAATGTGTTTGGTGTAGCCTCTATTAATGTTGATACAGTTGTTGGTGGTAATTACACCGAATCTAGAGGTGCCTTCATTAACTTGACCCAAAATTTGAGATCTTCTAGATTTAGTTTGATTGGTGGTATTGTCTCCGCATTTACTAGAGATTATTTACCAAATTTAACTCATGTTTCTATTGTTGCCTTGATTTTCTTTATTGTTTGTTATTGGCAAAATTATAACATGGAAGTTACCATTAGATCAACAAGAACAAGAAATATCAATAACGTTTATCCAATCCGTATGTTGTACACAGGTGGTTTATCCATATATTTTTCTTTTATTTTAATTGCCCTTATCAACATATCCATTTATGTGTTCTTGAATATTACTCATTTGTCCAATAAGTACTATGTTTTGGAAAATAATACGCTATTGATTCCTAAATTCCCCTTCAATTTGTTGACTCCTCCAAAGGCTTTTTATCCGGATTTATTCACCAAACAAATTTTGACTTTGTTAATATTACCAATCTTCATTATTATCAGTAGTTGTTGGTTTAGTTTGCAATGGATGAATATTAGCGGCGCATCTCCAAAAGACATTGCTTTGCAATTCAAGGAGCAATCTATTACTATTGCTGGCAAGAGAGAGCAAGCTATCAAACAAGAATTGAATAATAAAATCAGACCAGCTGCTATTGCCGGTGGATTAGTATTGGGTGGTATTGTTAGTTTAGGGGAATTGTTGGGCTTAAAGGGTGATGCTGCTGGTATCGTTGTTGCTGTTACTAGTGGATTTGCCTTGTTAGAGTTGGTTACTATTGAATACCAACAAAGCGGAGGCAAAAGTGCATTAACCCAAATATTAGGTGCACCAGGTGGTAAATATTAGTGATACTCATCATTTTTATTTAAGAGAAAAAGGGTAAAAATAAAATAAATAAATAACTAAAATAAGATAAAAATGAATCAATAATTGAAAAATGATAAAGAGCAAAGTAAAGAGAAAAATTAAAGGTATTTTCCCTTTTTTTTTTGCTCGAGATTTATTTTTGCAATTGTAATTTCAATTGTTATTAACATTAAATTTTTTTTTTTTTATTTTTTTTTATGTTTTTTATTTATATTTTATATATTTCTTATCATTAAAAGAGAAAAGAAAAATCTAATCAAAAGTTACTTACTAAATTAAAATAACCAAAAAGAAAAAAAAAAAAAAAAAGTTATACATATATATATTTACATGGAGCTTTTAATGGAAGTAAAGCTGATTTCTTCTGGTTATATCTTTAAAGCCCTATTTATACTTTTTTTTTTCCTTTTTTTTTTTTTTGCATGATCATAGCATAACGTTCTATTGCCAGGAAATATGACCTATAATTGGTTTACCACATAATTTAATTAAAATTTTTCTATATAACAATCAACTTCTGAACTCTTAGATTGAACCTTGCCGTACTTAATATATTCTAACAATCTATCGTAATAAAACTTTGTATCCATAGGACCTTGTTTATAACTTGGAAAAGTTTGTTTTAGTGGGGGGCATTTATGACTTACCAATGGTTTCAATTGTAAATTAGGTACTTGTGGAACAACAAAGGTACGAACTTTATTCCAATTAATAATATAGAGACCTTTTTTAGTATGTCTACCGATACCACTGGACCTAGTACCTTTATACATTGTTTTATTACCGTCTTTAGTAGTTAGTGCAACACGTTTATTACCAGTTTTGGTTAGGCCATAGAACAATGAACCATCACGAAATTTTTTCCATGGTCTCAATAACTGTGCGATTGGGGTTGGCTTCATGTTTGTGTGTAATGTGAGTGCAGTTTATGTCAATATGTAGTTAGTTCAAGAAAAGGTACTTGAGCCAGTAATACCAAGGAAAAGAAGAAGAAAAAAAGAATAGGTGAATATAGAATTTTTAATTTTTTTTTTTTTTTTTTTTTCTTTTCTTTTCTCCTTTTGTCGAGAAAAAAAAATAAGAGAAAAAAATAAGAGAAAAAAAAAAAGATTTACTTTCACATTGTGTAAGGATCCAAAAAAACAACGTCACAGACAGGATTCGAACCTGCGCAGGTAAAACCCAATGCCTAGCTGTCAATTAATAGCAGGGCATCGCCTTAACCACTCGGCCACTGGGACTAATATATAGTTTTTGTTATGAAGTAGAATTGTGTGTGTCACGTTTTATACGAGATGCAAGTACTTCCGAGAATACGGAGAAGACCGAACATACGGAGATCGCCGCAAGAAGGAAAATATGCCCAGCGGACAACGAAGAAACATTAGAAAAAGTTAATACAAACATAAGGAAAAAGGTGAAAATAAATCATATATAAAGAGATGATTTATTTAGAAAGTTGATTATGAAATAGATGAGTTATATAGTTTTATTAGTTAAAAATATATAAAAGATCAAGCAACAAACTATTACATCTGCCTTGATATAAATAGTAAAGTATCAAATCTGTTTACTAACCCTGTCCCTCTCAGTATATCCTCTCTGCGACATAACAAGTTTTAAGTAGACAGTATGATTTGAAGATAATAATATATTGGGCAATTTCTTAAATATGGAATGTTGCTAATGAATAATAACAAATTGTTAGAAAGGAATAATACAAACGACAGAAAAATAGAAACAAATTATAAGTTTATATTTAAATATTTTCATCAATTTTTTGTTTGTTTTCCCCTTTTCCGATAATAAAATAAATAAACAGCTGTTTTTTTACAAAGCTTTTTACTCCGCGCCCTTCTCCCTTTTTACATTTAACACGATAATTTACATTCTTACATATCTTTATTAACTTTCCCAAATATTATCAACCTTTACTCTACCACCTATTTTAAAAAGAAAAAAGATAACAAATAAATAAATAAATAAATAGAAAATTAAAAACAATGTCCTTCACTGAACATTCAAACACTATTTTCAAATCACTTAACGTTGTAGTGGCTGGTTTAACCGTGTTGTCTACATTATTACTTCAATTGTTTTTTGGCGGATTTATTGGTTTCATTTTATCCCTATATGTGATTATTATCTCAACAACAATTATATTTTTGGAATTCAAGCCTATTCCAGCGCTGTATAAATACGCAAGTTTTTATTATAGTTTCATTGGAAGAGGTTTTTTACATATATTGTTAGGCTTTATTAAATTGAATAACAGGCTTAAAAGTGGAACCATTATAAATATTCTTATTTCAATTTTAAATATTATCGTTGGTTTAGCCTATATTCTATTACAATTCAATACTAAGATAGATCCTCCTAATAGCTTTAATACGAACACTGTTACCTCTATTGAAGATGGAATTGAGGAAGCAACTTCCGATGATATTATCTAGTGAATGAGTAGTTAATGTATATATGTATATTTTTAAAAGGAGTAATTACCTTTTTTTTTTTCTTTTTTTTTTGTTTTTATCCGAGTATTTCAAATCTTTGTGTTCGGATAAATAATAAACGTTTCTTTTTATTTTTGTTAATAATAATAATAATAATATAATTTTAAAAATATTGAAAAAAAATAAAAAAAAGAAAGGTCTTTCTACCTACAAAATATATATAAAATAATTTCAAATATTTTAAAGTGAAAAGTTTTTTTTTTTTTTTATTTCTTCGATGTTATATCTGATTTAAATACAATTCAAATAACTATCGAATATTACCAAAAAGAAGAACGGTAAAAAAAAAAAAAAAAAAATGGAAGGTCAAGAAAATATATCCAATATGGATAATATTAACACTATTAAAGAGTATCATAACAATAATGTCAATAATGACCTTGCTGTAAATGTAGAAGAATCAGATAAAAATACAGAAACATCATTGTTACAAAAACAATCACCATCAGAGAAAAATATTCCTCCACCAGACAAAGAAGAATTGTTATTAAATAAATTAGTCTTTGGTGAAACAGCAGACGATTTTAGGGCTGGATTAAAAGATACTGTAGATTCATTTCAGGATTATGCGTATAATTCCAACAGTGACGACGATAATGATAGTATCAGTGATGCAGAAGATAAAAATGAAGATGAAATGGATTTACTTAATGACGATCAATTGTTTTATGCGGATGAAGATGGTGAAGAAGACGATGAACATAGAATGGATGTAGATTACGAGTCATCCAGCACCGATGATGAAAGTGATGCTTGGGTGGACTCGGATGATGAAAATGTGAACATTAATCTTTGGGATTCTAATAGATCCAAAAAATTAAAGACATCATATGTTGAAAAGAGTCTCAATGGTAAAGAGTATATTAAAAGATTAAGGGCCCAATTTGAAAAAATTTATCCCATTCCTAGGTGGGTTTATGACATTGAACAAAACAGTGATACTGAATACAATTCCGAAGAAGATAATGAAGAATCACTAGTTGGTGATGTCAACGCTTTGATTAAAATATTAAACTCCTCGACAAAATATACAGATAAAAAAAGTGGTAAACATTCTTCTAAATTATTACCACCTAATAAGATTGAATTACTAAGGGTCAAGGATGCAAATGCACAGCATCCATCACGCGCGGCCATTCAGACATTATCGTTTCATCCATCCAATCAACCTATTTTATTAACTGGTGGCTATGATAGATCTTTAAGATTATACCATATCGATGGGAGAAACAATCCACTAGTTACTTCAGTTTATCTCCACGGTACACCAATTCAAACAGCCTGTATATATGTGAACAACTCAGACCCTGACACTACTAAAGTTTTCACTGGTGGTAGAAGAAGGTATATGCATTCATGGACCATATCTAATGGTGACAATCAAAATGAGAATGGGCAATTGAATATTGAAAAGATAAGTAGAATGTATGGTCACGAAAGCACTCAAAGATCGTTTGAAAACTTTAAAATGGGACATTATTTGAATAGCAATGGTTATAATACGAAGAACTCTACATCCTCTCATGGCATTATATGTCTACAAGGTAATAATGGATGGATCAATATTTTACATGCTACTACTGGTCAATATATGACTGGATGCAAGATTGAGGGTGTTTTAATTGATTTTTGTATTGATTATCTAAATGTGATTAATAATGGTGGGAAAGAAGAAATACATACAATAATAATAGCCATAAATACATTTGGCCAAGTTTGGGAATTTGACTTAAACGATGATAATAAGGTAATAAACAAATGGAAGGATGAAAGTGGGGTTGGTATCACTAAAATTCAAGTTGGTGGTGCTACGAACTCTTCATATTTATTATCATCTCAAAGCAATAATGAAAGTGGCAGCGGCATCAGATGTAATAATAGATGGTTGGCCATAGGGAGTGAAAGCGGTATTGTGACAGTTTATGATAGATACAATAAAGGAAGTTCAAAACCAAGTTTCATTCTAGATCAATTAACTACCACCATTTCAAATCTAGAATTTTCACATGATGGCCAATTGCTATGTATGGCTTCAAGATCTTCAAAAGATGCTTTAAAGTTGGTTCATTTATCCACTGGGTCAGTTTTTTCTAATTGGCCCAATAGTAGGACACCATTGGGTAAGGTCACATGCGTGAAATTTTCACCTCGCTCAGAATATTTAGCAGTTGGCAATGAACAAGGCAGAGTTAGATTATGGAAACTTGGACACTATTGTTAGTTATATTCCATGATAGTTTTTTTGTTTGTAAATTATATTTTTTGTGTTAATATTGTATATACTTTAAACATTTTGGAAGTATGTAAAATTAGACAATGATGGATTTATTATTACAGCTTAGAAAGTAATCCTATTTTATTTTTTTTTTTTTTGTTTTTTTTTTACTCTGTTTAAATTTATAAAAGTAGAATTGATATCGGACTGCTTTTAAAGTGAATAGTTTTACTATCAAGTTTAACAAAGGGAAAACAAACAAAAATAAATATTCCCAAGAATTTTATTCCGATGCTCTTTCGGATTGTTTCTGGATATTGTAAAAAGGAAAAGAATTGGAAAAAAAAAAAAAAAAAAAAAAAAAAACTTTTCACATGTTAAATTCCACATGAATAATATTTTTTTTTCTTTTAGCTTTAACCGAGTCAAAGTAAAACTTACACCATATTCCTTTTCCCAATTGCAAACATATAAAATTATTTACACACACACACATTTATATGATGACCCAAAATTAAATAAAAATAAGGGCAAAAAAAAAAAAAAAAAATAGCAACAACAACAACAACCACAACTGTATACATATATATATTAAAAAGAAAAGTAAAAGAAAAAGTAAAAAAAAAAGAAAAGAAAGGAGAGGAAAGAGAAATATTTTTTTCAGCTTGACTTAAATATTCATACTTAAAAGAGATTCACCATATATATACAAATTAGTATAGAATGTCAACAATTTCTATTAACCCCCCTCCTTCATTACATAGATGGAAACACAACTATTCTATTTTATGTTCTATACCATTTCCTTCTAAGAAAATATTGTTTGCCGGTACCCAAGACTCCAAGATTTTATGTTTTGACTCAACAACCTATACTTTAATTAAAACAATTAAATTGGGCTACCAGCAACAACAACAACAACAACAACAACAACAAGAGGGAGAATCCAACCTTAACGATGCATATACAGATAAATTAGAAAATACAAAATCTAGTGTTTTATGTTTAGCTAAATCTCAAGATGAACATTATTTATTTGCAGGCGGTGCCGATTCCTTGGTTAGAATATGGAATATTGATGTAGAACCTCTGAAAACAACTTCCGCCAATAACTTTAACCCAGGAAATATTATTATTCAAGAAATAGCTGCAATCTATTCTACCATAGATATCGGTGATATTTTCAGTTTAACATATTTAGATTCTACTCAAACCGTAATTTTCGGTTCACAAAGAGCTTCTTTGTTGTATGTCAGTGATATTTTTAACTCTAAAATATGCAGCCATTCTTATGACAAATTGCCTCATGTTAGATATGATAAATTTTTCGATTCCACAGGCCCTGATGGTAAAAAACCTGTTTCCGTTAGCAGTCCTATATCGCGTGGTATATCTCCGTGTCTAGCCAATTCAAATGATACACTGTATGATGGTATAAACAACCAATCGAGTGTTATTATAGAGGTTCCCTCTGAGAATATTATTCTGTATGCTCATAACGGCTTTATTTATTCATTATGCCAGTACGAAAACAATTTGGAACACAATAAAAAGTATATTTGTTCAGGTGCAGGTGATGGCATATCAAAAATATGGACTTTTAATAAGAAAACTTTAAAACTAGAATATATATTTCAATTGCCGTATCATGCGAACACAAATGCAGTAAAACAAGATGCTTTTGAAATTGATGGTGATACTGGAGAAGACGATGAGGATGAGGATGAGGATGAGGATGACGATGATATCGTTTATTGCCAAGCTGTTCAATTTCCATTTTTATATTGCGGACTCAATTCAGGCATTGTCAAAATTTACGATTTGAATACAAGACAGTTGGTTTCTGTATTAACATGCGGTACTACTGACGATGTAACTGGGATAGTTGTTTATAAGGACTGCGTGTTTGTAGCCACAAAAAATTCAATTTTCAAGTTTACCGGGAATAGCGACAGATATAAATGGGATATTAATGGACAATTGGGAAATATTTTATCGATGTCATTATTTTCTTGTGAACAAATTTGTAAAAATTGTTCAAGATTACGGTTGGTCACAGGTAGTAATGATGGTAGCCTAGTTTTATGGAATATTACTGACTTGGTGGACAAAAAATTGAATGAATACCAAGAATATCCACATACTTTGAAATGCATCGACTTTAATAATGATCATTTACTACAAACTTTAAAAGAATTAGTTGGTTTCCAATCTGTTTCTTCGTCTTCTAACATTAACAAATACCTGATCGACTCACACCGTTGTGCCACGTATTTAGTCGATTTATTAAATCAATTTGGTGCATCTAGCAAATTGATACCGGTTTTAAAGGGCAACAAAAACCCAATTGTATACGGTAAATTTAAAGCAAATACAACTAACAGTGGTAAAAAAAAATCTATATTGTGGTATGGCCATTACGATGTCATACCAGCCGAAGATACAACTTCTTGGGTTACCGATCCATTTAAATTAACGAGCGAAAATGGATTCTTAAAAGCTCGCGGTGTTTCAGATAACAAAGGTCCGTTATTGGCCGCAATATATGCAATTGCAGATGTGTATAACAACAATCAACTTCAAAACGACATAACTTTTTTAATTGAAGGCCAAGAAGAATCTGGCAGCCGTGGGTTTTTTGAAGCACTAAACAATAATTTGGGGAAAGAAGAAAGCTTTGATTGGATTTTATTTAGTAACTCATACTGGTTAGACCAACATATTCCATGTTTAAATTATGGTTTACGAGGCGTTATCAATTCTAAAATCACCATCACGAGTAAAGAATCTGATAGGCATTCTGGGGTAGATGGTGGGGTGCACAAAGAACCCACAACTGAAATTTTCCAAATCATCTCTAAACTAATTGAAAGCAACGACAAGGTATTAATACCTGAATTTTACTCTACTTTGAAACCAATTTCTGAGTCTGAATTGAAAAATTTCAAAAAAATTTTAGAAAGAACAAACATAGATCATACAATTGATGATTTAATTGTTAAATGGACAAGGCCATCGTTGTCCATCACCTCTATGAGTGTATCTGGTCCTGGAAACGTTACCGTAATTCCTAAATCTGCCACCGTTAGTGTTTCAATTAGAATTGTACCTGAACAAAACTTGAATGATGTTAAAACAAAGTTTATCACCTATTTGGAAAACAATTTCAAAAAACTAATGTCAAAGAATCAGTTATTTATCGAGATTTTAAACGAGGCAGAACCTTGGCTGGGTAATCCTGACAACCGAGCTTATCAAATAATTAGAAAAGAGGTGGAGGATGTGTGGGGTACAGAACCGTTGTTAGTTAGAGAAGGTGGATCTATTCCAATGGTTAGAGTTTTAGAGCAACATTTTAATGCGCCTGCAATACAAATACCTTGTGGTCAGTCTACTGATAACGCCCATTTGGACAATGAACAATTAAGAATCGTTAACTTTTTTAATTTAAGAGTAATTATCCACAATGTAATTAATAGGTTATAGTGATAGTAAAATACTTTTATATACGTATCTTGATGTATTTATTTATTTAAAAAAAAAAAAAAAAAAATTATTTTGCATTATTTAAATTTGATTTGATATATTACTTCTTCCTATGCTTATAATTTTATTATAATTTCTTTATTTATTAAAGGGAATAAAAATAGAGGAATGAGGCTAAATGAATAAGCGACAAAAAAAAAAAAAAAAAAAAAAAAAAAAAAAGGGACAAGCCTCCCATCTTTAATATTCTTAAGAAACTATTACTTTTATTTTATTTTTGTTTGTTAAAAAAGTTATCCTTGTCATTCACCCAATCTAATATCCGACTTCTAAACAAGTATTTAAAAAAACTACTTACAATATAAACCGAATTCACATTAAAAAATCAAACCAAATAAAAATGACTCTATTTTTTGAGATTCTAGAATGTTTACTCCCATACATTGTTAATACGAATGATCTATTAAGTCTATCACTGACAAACAAAAATATACACCAGTATATCGAAATAAACTGTCAAGATAAGGTATACCAAACGTCTTTTAAAGATAATGATATGGAGTTAGATATATTGAGAACTGAGAGATTTCCTGAATTACAAAACGATTGGAAAAAACTATACAAGAAACGTAAAGAGGGACAATTATTTACATGGGGTCAAATAACATCTGGAAGATTAGGTTACACAAGAAGGCATTTAAACCCTGCTAATGATAATACCAATATTATGATTAGGAACTTTATTTTAGGCTCAAACAAACCGCACCCCGTTCCGTTTGGTGCAGGCACTACCAATAAACCAATAATAACAGATATTTCCGCAGGCGGATTTTCGTTCCAATTCATCACATCAGACGGTAATTTGTATACTACGGGGGAAACTTATCATGGGGGAAACAAGTCTTGTGGTCCGCAATTGGGGACCTCACTGGATTATGGGTCGGTGGAATCGTTAGTTAGTTTGTCAAATATTAACATTTGGTCTCTCTACAATCTATATAATACCGGTAGTAGAACTAACATATCTCCTCCCAACAACCTTTATAATAATGATATCACAAATATTAACTCCGTGTTGAATGAGACACTAGATGGAAATAAATTTGTAAAAAGAATGGTTACCAGAGAGGCATTGCCTGAGATTTATGACAACCAGAATACCACACTAGAACCTAGGTTTATAAAGTTTGTTAAAGTTAGTAGTGGACGTGCACATTTTCTTGCCCTTGGGGAGGATGCTGAATTATACTCATGGGATGATCCTGATGTTGTCCAAGGTATTAGAATGAAATTCCCACATAACAATTTTAAGAACCCAATATTATCGTTTGAATGTGGTTGGAATTTTAATTGTTGTTATAAGTTTGGGATAGGACTCTGTATTTGGAAGCACAGAAGATCTGTGACACCTTATGATAAATTTTTTGCCTATTGCGATTATAAGATTATCCCAGACACAGTTGATAATATACAAAACTACACATGTCTACAAGATGGAATTGTGTGCTTTGTTAAAGGCAATGAATTATATATGTATAATGACAACGAAGAACACGTTTTTAAATTGAAAACCAGCATTTTAGGGTATAAACAAATAAATAAAGTTAAAAGCGGTAGAATGAATATAGCCATTTTCACCAACAATGACGAGGAACTTTATATAGGAAAGATTAATACATCTAGAAATGAGTTACAAGATTTGAAACCCGTTTCAATACCAAATGCTCATAACAGCGATGAAAAATTTGTAGAAGTATCTTTTGGCGACTATCACATTTTAGGTTTAAGTAACAAAGGAAAGATATACTCGTGGGGGTTAGAGAGTCAGTTTTGTGGATGCTTGGGCTTGGGAATGCTCGATTTTGACGTGCCCTCGGCGATAGTTACCTTGGGTTCAAGAGATATAAGAGTACCAGAGCCTACTCAAGTGAGCATCACAGATAATATGGATTATACATGTATTAAGATAGCTGCTGGTGGGTGGCAATCTTCTGCTATAATAATATAGTACTTTATGTATACCATATGATTCACTCTTCTTTTTGATAATTATATAAAAAGTTCTTTTTTTTTTTTTTTTTTTTTTTTTTTTTTTTTAATTTAGTACATATATTTTAAAGCAAACCTAAATGTTTGGCGTGAAATTCTGCATGTTCGGGGACAAAGGTGCTTATAAAGTAATACGAATGATCGAAATTATCTACTAAGTTAATGTCGAATTTTCCTTCCCATGTGGTGCCTTTACTAGCGTTAAGCAATAATTCTGGTCTCAAATGCTCATTAAGAAATGGATCTTTAGTACCAACATGTATTAAAACTTTATCACTAGCATTAGTGCTTTTAACAACTTTGACCAAATCACATGGATCGTATTGTTTCCAAGCAGCTTTATTATCAGAACCCAAATAATTACTAAAACATTTAATTCCCCAACCAACAACACTTGGATTACAAATTGGAGCAAACGCAGAGCACGATTTATAGGCACCGTAATTCTTCAAAAACCCACTAATTGCACCGTAACCGCCCATAGAATGACCAGTAATGCTTTTATTTTTGATGAAATCCAATTTTCCATCAGAACCAAATTCTTGTTGTAATAAAGATGGCAACTCTTTATGGACATAATCATACATACGATAATTAGCAGCATACTTGGGTTCTGTGGCATTAAGATAAAAGCCAGCACCTTTACCAAAACTCCAGTCGTTTTTATCATCGGGGACTTCATCGCCACCACGTGGAGAAGTATCGGGGAAAACCACAGTAAAGCCATATTTGTCTGCTTGCAATTGCCAAAATGCTTTTTCAGAAGCGTTATTTGGTGTGCATGTTAGTCCAGATAAATAATATAGAGTAGGGATCTTTGATTCATGACATTCCTTTTTGCTTTTATCATAATATTGTTTTGGTAAATAAATGTTTACATCCATTTGAGTTCCAGTTTCCTTTGAGTCATGGGTCAACTTTAATAACTTACCACCACAAGTGGCAATTTCAGCATTAGTTTTGAATATTTTGGGCATAGAAGCTTTAATTAAGGTATAAATATGTTGTTTTATAATTATAGTATTGGTTTATAGATCACAGAAACTGAACTGAAGTGAGACCAAAAAGTAGGATTAATCGTTAGTTGTTTTTGATAAATTGTCTTTTTTTTTTTTTTTTTTTTGCTGCTTAATATCATACAAAAAAAATAAAAAAAAAAAAAATACCACCTTTTATGTTAAGCTAGAATAAATAATGCTTATAAACACTAAAAAAAAAAAAAAAAAAAATGAGTTATCAAAATGAAAAGAAGTACTAAGTCATTCTTGTAATTATATATCATTCAATATATAAGCAAGTATTAAATAAAAATATAGAAATAAAGAGCTGTGAACACTTATTAATAATAACAATACAAATCGTATTGAAAAAATATATATGTATATGCCCATAGACTCAAACTTCTGGAAAATCTATTGGATCGTAATCGGATCTTATCTTATCCTTGGTTTGCTGTTCTTCAGCAGTTGGGTTTTTCAAAGTCACATTTAATTGATCAATGTCGTGCTCTTTAACTAAAGGCTTAATGAAATCATTAACCCTTCTTCTTTTCAATTCAATCTTGCTTTGTAACGGTTTGTAATAAGCAACGCCTCTCTCGTCATTAAAAGTTAAAGACAATTCATTTAATGATGATGCCAATTGAATATTATTCATATTGTAATCTCTTATCCTTTTAAATTTGAAACTATTGTTAGTAGGATCACTGTTTTGTTCAGTAATTTCATCTAGTTGTTGCTCTAATCCTTTAGCTAATTCTTTACTACTATTCTTGTCTGTACTATAAAAGGAAATCCAGTCATCCTCTTCCAACTCTACAGGCCGGAAAATGGCAGTTTCTAAACACAATGAATCTCTTTCTTTTTTATCTAAAACTGCACTACCCGCTAATTTAACTAAAAAAAATTTTTGATCCATAGCAACGGTATCTGGCAATAAACTCCATGTTTTAACAGCTTTTAAATTTTTTTTTGTAGGATGTTTAAAAAGCTCAATGCGATTTTTGTTATTACCGCTAGTACCCAAATCATCAAATGTAGATTCAATTCTACGTACTAACTTTTTACTATCCAAGCGAGCTGCATCATTCGCAACTTCTTCCTCTTCTTCTTTTTGTGATATTCTTTTCCTTTTTAAAAAGACGTTACTATTGCCATTACTAACAATACCATTTCCTGCAGAAGATATAGAAGATGTTGCGCTAGACATGTATTCTGTTCTTCTTAGAAAGGAGACTTTAGATATATCGGTTTTCGTTAATCTATCTACCCTGGGATCCCTTAGTAGAACTCTATCTTTAGGTTCTAATTTGATGTTATCGAACCCATACAAATATTTGTCATCCATTTGGTCCAAAACACCTGGTATTTTCATCAAATCCAATTCCATACCCAAGTCATCATTGATTCTCACCAATGGATTAACGTTGGTTTTAGTGTATAAAGATGTTATTAATTTGGAAGATTGTGCTAATTCATCTGGTTTTTGGTCATATTTTAACAGTTTTGGTGGAATTTGGGGCGGTGGTAAATCATTCAAATATTTTATTCTAGCTATAAAGTTGTTCTTTTCTTTCATATTGTGTAAAAAGTTGGGTACTGAAGAAAGCAATGAAGCAGATAAAAGATGTTAATGAGTAATATTTTGTAGTCTTTTTTTTTTTTTTTTTTTTTTCCCACTCACTCTTCCTTTTTCGGTTACTTAGATTGATTGTGAAAGCAATAATAAATTGTTGATTTGAATGAAATGGGCATAATGTTTTCAACAAGTAAAAAATATATAAAATAAGATTACCCGAGAAAGATTTTGGAAAGATGAAACTCGAGAAAATAATTTTTCTTTAGGGAAAAAAACAAAAAAATAAAAAAAAAAATTATAATGGTTTGATATTTAAAGCAAGAGATCATTATACACTATATCCTTCCTATTATAACATTGAATATGTGCCAACTGTATTAAACTTAGTTTACTAATATATATATCATTGTCTTGAATCAATTATAAGTCGTTAATATAAAATTCAATAATCTAAAACCAAAAAATATGAAAAAAAAAAAAAAAAAAAAATAAATATCATAATAGTTTTAACTACTAATTCACAGATTTAATATCACTTTTTACAAATACTTATTTTGTTATTGAGTGAGAAATTTAAACAAAGCAAGTGATTGTTTCCCAAGTATATTTATCATTATCCAAGGTAACCGGACCATCCTGCTTATTACCAACTTCTGTTATCTCGCAGAATGAGTATATAGTGGAATAGGGTTAGTAAACTGATTTGATACTTTACTACTTATAGCAAGACAGATGTAATAGTCTCCTACTTGGTTCTTTTATTTACTTTTAACTAATACAACTATAACTTATATATTTCCAATTAATTTCATAATCAATTTAAATAAAATAATTTTCTTAGATATGATTCATTTTAACTTATCTGATAATACTTCCCTTTATACAAACGTTTATGACTACTACGATTTACCTCAAATTAATTTCTATCGGAATACGAAATGCACATGCAAACGAACATTATACCTAACATATAAGAAAAGTCCAGAATAGCAAATATTCGTAACAAAGCTATCGTTCTAAAGAACAACAATGAAACACCGGAAAAGGTTAGCATAAACATTAGATTTAAATAAAACAAGAAATTAATTACCATAATCGGAACCCATAATTACTACAAGTACTGATGAGTATCGCCTGAATTGATTTCTGTTGTAAGGTGAAGTGGGCTAAAGATGTTACTTGGTTAGACTCGTTCTAAATCGATCTTTTCTCGTTATTATATTTCTTCTATATATAATATCTAATTACATAAGTCTAAACTAACTTATACAAACAAGGACAATATATCTACGAAACCCAAAACTCTTTAGTGAGATGTTGGCTTTATATACTCCTGTTTTCGGTTGTCGACACGACAACTTTTACAACAATTATGACAGCGCATAGCCTTAGCTTTTCGATGCGTTGTTCTCAACTTCGGTACTGCGGTGTTATAGTAGTATTTGCTTTGCTGGCATAATCACTACTAAGCGTAACATCCACGTACAAGTCTCTTTACGGATAAATCATAATAACATAGTATCTCACTATTTACGGTTATTAACACGTGATTTATCTTGTTATAAGGTTTACCTTATAACATCTTCCCCCCTCTCGTCAGATACGGACTGCTTATACAACTGTTCAAAATTATTTATCAGAGAGCGACGTCTCAGCAGTGGAAGCGACTTAAACATTTTTAACGGAACAGCGGCAGTCAGACGAGGGTCTACGTGGGCAAATTTACAATAGACTATACCTTCAGACGGTGCAAAACCTATTACACTAGAGATATTTTCGAGCCTATTCCTTAACTCAGTTTCAGAACGAGGTAGTTCCTTTACATACCTTTCTGAGTCGAACTGATATTTCTTTATCCATCTTACGTTGATCACTCTATGCTTTTTGGAAGTCTTCGGTAAGTCGACCTCATATGCATTTTCATTTATTACCTTAACAATCTTAAACGGGCCTAAGAATATCGGTTGTAATTTAATGTAACGGCCTCCAGTGAAATAAGCGTCTCTATGTACCAGAACATAGTCACCTACAGCGAACTTCTCTTCCCTTCTCCCAGGATTAACGGCAACTTCCATGTTGACCTGGTTTTCTTTGAGGAAATCTTTTGTACGGAGCGTGATAGCTCTAAGCGACTGGATCAAATCTACAGCCGAGAAGTTCCTTGCGGCTGTTAACGAGGTACTATCTAATAACGGTTCATTTGGTACATAGCCCAAATCCACTAAAAACGGGGCGGCTTTGACGGCAGAGTGATATGTAGAATTATATACAAATTCTACTTGGGGTAACAATACATCCCAACGGCCCTGCTCTAGCCCGGCATATGATCGTAACAGTTGTGTCAATGTTTTAATAGTTCTTTCACTCTGTCCATCGGACTCAGGGTGATTCGAAGAACTCATACACAGTTTAATACCTAGTCGTTCTGTAAGTTCTCTGTATGCGTTACCAGTAAATCTAACATCTCTATCACTAACAATCCTCTTCGGGAAACCGTGATAACAAAATACAAATTGAAATAACAAATTAATAGTGTATTCTTGAGATAACTCTTTATTACATGCAACAAAATGAGCACGTTTACTGAAACGGTCCACTACAACCAGTATCATGTCTTTACCACTTACTGTCGGTGGTAAACCGGACACAAAATCAATGGATATATCTGTCCATCTTCCTTCAGGGACCTCTAACGGTTTCAGTAAACCATATTGTCTATTACGGTGAAACTTAAACACTTGACAATTCGGGCAACTTGCGACATACTTTTGAACTTCATGATCTTGACGTGGCCAATAATACGATTCGGTGACTTTCTGCAACGTGACATTATAACCAAAATGTCCACCAAATAGACCATGATCATGGTAGGTATTCAACACCAACTGTACCTTACTACGAGGGACTATGTATCTATCTTTCCAATACAACAAATCCTCCTCTAGACGGATCATTTTTCGAAACGCATTTGACAATCTATAGCGTTTAATGATCTTATTAAAATAACTTGTATCCGCTTTGCTAACTCGTATCTTCCCAAGATACTCATCTGGATTCAGAGATACTAACAGAGCAGCACAATACGGATCTTCCTCATAATCATTCTTCCATTCACACGGATCAATGGATACGAGCTCATCAATAACATTGATTTCATACGGAGCTCTTGATATTGCATCAGCAACGACATTGTCATGACCTTTAACATACTGTAATTCGAAGTCATATTCGGACAATGTATCTAACCAACGGGCAATTCTTGTGCCTGGTTCTTTTGTTGTTTTCAACGACAGTAAACTTATATGATCGGTTCTCAACACGAATCGTTTACCATGCAACAAGTACTTAAAATGTTCTAGTGCCGAAATAATTCCTAATAATTCTAGTTCTCCGGCGGGGTATCTCTGTTGAGCACCTTGTAGAGATTTAGAGAAATAGGATACGGTACCAACTGGGTTCTTATTTTCGTCCAGTTCTTCTAACACAGCACCAACACCATATTTACAAGCATCTGTAGTTAATCTGTAACTAGCTGTAACGTCAAATGGTATCAACACGGGCTGTTCCTGTAACGCTCTTTTTAATGACTTCAGTGCTTTATCTTGTGTTACTCCCCACGTTGCTTCTCCGGAAATAAACGTATTAATCGGGCGTGCAATAATGGAGCAACCTTTTATAAATCTTCTGTAATAATTTACCATGCCTAAAAAACGTTGTGCTTCCTTAACGGACCTTGGGGTCGGAAACGCACAAATGGCATCAGTTTTACCTTGTAATGGTTCAATCTTACCAGCACTAATTTGGTACCCTAGAAACTCAACGGACGATTGAAGGAAATGACACTTCTTCAATTTAGCTATTAAGCCTTCAGACTTCAGGCGATCTAGAACAACGTCTAGATGATTTAGATGTTCTTCTTTTGACTTTGAGAATACTAGAATGTCATCTAAATAGACACCAACAAATACTAGATCACGGAACAACTCAGCCATATAACGTGCAAATGTGCTCGGAGCGTTCACCAGACCGAATGGCATCACTTTATATTCATATTTTGCAGTGGGTGTCACAAACGCGGTCTTATATTGGTCTTCGGATCTAACCGGTATTTGATGATAACCTGAGTGCAAGTCTAACGTCGAGAATATGGTAGCTTTACCAATTCTACTCAACAAGCTATCTATACGGGGTAACGGGAATGGATCTTTGACGGTGATCGCATTCAACTTTCTGTAATCAACACACATCCTGTAGCTATTATCTTTCTTCTTAAC
Organism: Saccharomycodes ludwigii; assembly: GCF_020623625.1. Lineage (NCBI taxonomy): Eukaryota > Fungi > Ascomycota > Saccharomycetes > Saccharomycodales > Saccharomycodaceae > Saccharomycodes > Saccharomycodes ludwigii. Next base: position 1,079,177 of record NC_060203.1, read on the forward strand.
CAATACAATTGGCGAGCTACACGGGGATTTTGACGGTGTGATGAAGTTCTTTTCTAACAAGTCATTAATCAAGTCGTTAACAATACTTTCATTTTTCGGTGTCAACCTATACGGACTTATTCGAGGAAGTCTACCATCAGGCGCCAGAACAATCTCATGTTCAACCTTCCTATCCTGTATTTTCGAGGGACACAATTCATTGGATACAGTACTCTTGTACTTCAATCTCAAGGATTTCGGCAACAGTTCAAACGTGTTACAATCCTTTTTCGGAGATTCACTAACGGAAATAACAAATATTTCATCTTCTTCTTTAAAATACCTAGACGGATTATCTACGTAATCAATAGGTAATATACTGTCATACGGAACCAATACATTTTCGGGTTCGACAGTTTCTCTCAGATGTAGTAACTTCGGGTAAGACCTTAAAACAGGGTCACCAATAATAATCTTCTGCGAGACGGCAGCAGTAACGTAAGCATCAAACTTATACTTTATATTTTCAATCGACATAACAATACTAGTCGCAACACTTGATGTGGCTGTTTCAGCGGAGACAGCGCCATAAAAAGTGAACGGCGGAGCTGAATACGTTTCTAATTTCAACTCTGAGACCACTGAACGATTCACAAATGTAGTCGGTGAACCAGTGTCTAACAATACTAGCATTTCTTTATTATTTACTACACCCTTAACTTCTCTTTTACAACCAACCAATGGTTTCTTTTCAATTAACGGATAAATTTCGAATTTCGGTAACTTTACAAATTCGCGTTTATCATCACTCACAGATACTTCTGGACACTTTTTTTTCTTTTTTTCTGTTTTTTCCTCTTTTTTCTCTTTTTTCTCATTTTTCTCTTTTTTTCTATTTTTATGTTTTTTATACTTATATTCACTATAACTATTCATACTCTCAGTAGTTCGTCTGGGAACATTCCTTGGAGCTATGTCCGCCCTTCTTGCATCTAAAGCACAAACCCAACCTAAGACAATCTGATCTAGACATGGTTTTACGTGCCATCGGCCTAAATCTATTATTGTTAGCGTTATTCGGGGTATAGTTATATTGACGAGATCTCCGGCTATCACTTATAGCGTCGAGTTCCATGGCGTCTGGGTCCATTATCCGGGAACTATTGAGATCAGGAAACGGTTCCTTATACGACTTCATGTTGATCATCACATGCTTCCAAGCCGTCTCCATCGCTTCCTGCAACGAGTCGGGTTTGACCACTCGTACATATTGTACGACATTCGGTGGTAAACCATATAAGTACTGATCGATTTTGGCATTTTCGGACCAATACGCATCAGGTAGCAAATCCACCAATCGAAAGTAACGGTCGCTATACTCTTCAATTGGTACCTGGCGGGTCATGCGTAACTCTCGAATCTTCTGTACGAGGTAGAACGAGTCAGCTGCGCCTTGAAAATGATTCTTGAAATCCACTACAAAGTTGTCATAGGTAAGGCCTTCAAAGCCATTATTCGTACCATACGAGACAAACCAACGTGCAGCAGGTCCTGTCAAGGAACGTCCAAGCGTTGCGATCTTCGTAGCTTCATTTTCAATGTTCCTAGTGGCAATCTGGATGTGAACTGTAGCTAGAAAATCTGATATTTCATAGATATCTTTCCTTCCATCGAAAGAACGTGGTGTATTCAACTTGATATCGTTATCTAAATTATCTAAATACATAGCGGCGCTACCAGATGTTGTAAGGTGAAGTGGGCTAAAGATGTTACTTGGTTAGACTCGTTCTAAATCGATCTTTTCTCGTTATTATATTTCTTCTATATATAATATCTAATTACATAAGTCTAAACTAACTTATACAAACAAGGACAATATATCTACGAAACCCAAAACTCTTTAGTGAGATGTTGGCTTTATATACTCCTGTTTTCGGTTGTCGACACGACAACTTTTACAACAATTATGACAGCGCATAGCCTTAGCTTTTCGATGCGTTGTTCTCAACTTCGGTACTGCGGTGTTATAGTAGTATTTGCTTTGCTGGCATAATCACTACTAAGCGTAACATCCACGTACAAGTCTCTTTACGGATAAATCATAATAACATAGTATCTCACTATTTACGGTTATTAACACGTGATTTATCTTGTTATAAGGTTTACCTTATAACAATTTCAATTAATTTGCGGATTTAGCTCAGTTGGGAGAGCGTCAGACTGAAGATCTGAAGGTCCTGTGTTCGATCCACAGAATTCGCAATTTTTTATGTATCACAGTTATTCTAATTTTCTTTTTTGTTAAAGCTTAACCGATCTTAATTTTGAAATCATCAGAATATCCGTCTGTTCCCATATCGAACTTTTAAATACTCTCGTGAGGTTTAGGTCATCTATTTACTTGATTCCATTAAAACAAATATATGTATAAATACTTTTTTCTTTTATTTTTTTCAAACATTATTTACAAAAGAAAAAAAAAAAAAAAAAAATAAAACTGAACAACAACAACAACAAAAAAAAAAAAAAAATTCCTATTCATAAACATGTGTATGTCCCCTCAATATATCATATTTTTAACAGTTTGTTTGTTAACTGTTTTTATCCCATAAATCGTTCACTCGTTGATATCAATATCATTATTATCTAAGATTTTCTCGCTAGTCTCTACTTTAACATCACCACTACCGTCTTTAGGATATAACTTTCTTTCACGAACAACTTTGACTTTACCATCATTGTAATAAGTCTTGGTTTCCTTGACTTGCTCTTTTCCTTCATCTGTATAGTTGTAATTTAACATTTTAGAGGTACCAATAACATTACCACCATTACCTGCAATATCATCATTTTGACCACCATCGTAGTTATCGGTGAAAAACAAAGACTTTTGTTGTATTTGCTTCTTCTTTTCATTAGCTAATTTTAACATATGGTTTCTCCAAGACAAAAAGCCTGTGTAGTCTTTGAAAAACAATCCCATCTTGTGATCAATATCCTTTTCTACATCGTCTTTGCTTAATTCGTTTACCTTTTTATCATTTAGAAAAGTCTGGGGAAACAAGCATCTCCAAAACCCATTGACATCCCAAACACCAAGCCCAGCATTGGTTACACATTGAGAATATTGACGATCGCTTGGTGTTTTGTAGGCATACAAAGTGGGTCTAATTTTCAACTTATTTTTTTCATCTACATTGGCATCAACAAATTGCTCATCATTATTAAAAAGAGAACTCATTTTGTAAGGAGTACCGAAGTTACCAGGCATGCCTAAATTCTCCAACATAGTACCGATAGCGTCGCCGGATCTTAGTAACAAATCGTCATAGGCAGATTTCCAGAATTGATCTGGTTGGTTAAAAACATTGGAATATAAGTCTTGTGTTTGAGACCACCAATCACTTAAAAGGTTAGTAGAAATCGGTTTGGCACTTGAATTATTGGAAATAGAAGAAGTGTCCCCTAACAAGGTTTCGTTATATTTAGTAACATTCTTCTCTTGATTATCACCATTAAATAAACCCATTTTTATTTTTTTTTTTCTTATGATTTTTTCTTATGGTTTTTTCTTATGGGTTTTTCTTTTTTTCCTACAATGTCTTATTTCATATAATGGAAAGTTAATTGATTAAAAACCAATAATTGAAAATGGAAAGATAAACTTATTGTGTTATATATATGCCAGAGAAAGTTCCATCACAAATTAAAAAAAAAAAAAAAAAAAAAAAACAAAAAAAAAGGGATTATTTCTTGTTACTTTTTTACGTACAAAAACTGATTCTTTTTTCCCGCACTGCCCGCACTGCCCCACGGCCCCACGGCCCCCTGTTACACCACAGTATTTTCTGAGCAAAAAAAAAAAAAGAAAATTAATGATGCTAGAAGTTACTAGAAAATATTGTAAAGTTACTTAGTAATTATATACACTCATACCAAAACAAAAATAGAAGATATTGCAAACCAACATCCACCACTAATACGTGTTTAACTCAATATCACTATCATCAGTACTGCTTTTTTCTTCAGCACTATTTGTATCTCGACTATCTTCTCCACTCTGGCCATTCTCTCCATCTTCACTATCTTCCTCTTCAGTTACCATTTCAAAATCTTCATTGTCCACGCCATTAATATTATGTTGTTCCTCTTTTTCACCGTCAGTAGGATTGTTATTGTCATTGGCATTGTTGAATGGTAGCATTTGCTGGCCTTCTTCTAATATACTGTATCTAACTTTGTTTTCACGAACTAAATTGATTAGAGGTTTTGTCTCTGGAATAATATCACCCAAAAATTGATACTTGTCAACTTTGGCAACAACATTGGATATATCTTCATAGGTTAATCTTATATTATTATTGCTAGCACCATTAATACTCTTTATCTTAGATTTAGCTTTGGATTTAGACTTATTACCTGCGTAACTTAATTGGGATTGTAATGTGATATCTTCAACAAACTTTTCTATGAATAGTTGTGTTGCTAAACCTGTTAGAATATATGCTTGCTGAGATGTTAATATATACTCTGGATCTGTTTTAGCAATACGTTTTATTTTGGACAACGGCAATTGCAAAATGTTTGTGTTGGAATTTGTAGAAATGGGGGTAGATGTAGTAGTATTATCGGTATTAAGTGGAGTTGACATTTTGTATTTAATAGTATAGTTATTATTATTATTATTATTATCGTTGTTGTTGTTGTCGTTATTAGGTGTAGCAAATAATTAAAGGAAAGAAGAAGGATGACAAGAATGAGATTTGTTATTGTGAAAGTTTATTATTTAATTTGTATACCGAGATCTAAGATTAATTTTGAAAGGGATTTGATGTACACGGACATGCGGACATGCGGACATAATATATATATTTTTACGACGGGTTACACACCAAGTGAGGATGAATATCCGGGTAATTGAATATGTTAATATGGGGTGCGTCTTTCTGTCTTGCATTGCACAATAATTTAAAAAATAATCTTAAAAAAAAAAAAAAGTGCCTGATACCAAAAAACCATCCCTTAAAAACACAAACAGAAAAACAAAATTAAATTAAATTAAATTAAATTAAATTAAATTAAATTAAATTAAATTCAATAAAATAAAATAAAAATCCATGAAAACCGTACAGAACTTAAAATATATATCTCTCCTTATCAGTTTTTACAACTTTCCCGTTATCACATTAAAAATAATATATATTAAAAAATAAATCAAAAAAAAAATAAAAAAAAAAAATAAAAAAGATCTCAACTTAGGATGGTTACTATACAAATAACAAACAATAACAACTCTAACAATAAAGGGAATGATGAAATAGGCATAAGGAAAGCGTCAAAGAGAAATAACGAAGAAATGAATACTACTACAACACATACCAATAATAGCACTCACAAGGAAAACGAAGATTTTACAATGCATGCCTTTTCTACTATTGCCAATATCAAAGATGGTATTTCCAATATCACAACTGTTAATACTGAAGCTTATAGCCTCAACAACAAAAATGGCAGAAACGATAATAGGAGCGACAGCAATATATCCTCCTCTTCCTCTTCCTCAACCCCAGTCCATTTTAATAAAAAGAAACTGGACCCTTCTATTAAATTTGATATATCATTCTCTCCAACAACAGTATCCAGCAGCAACAATGACACTATACTGTCCGAAGGCAATACCATAGTAAATACAAGTTTGCTGAAATTTGCCAAAGTGACACCCAAAGAATTGAGCCAGAAATTGATCGATCACTATAAAATACAGTTGCCAGACTGTTCTTTAATGTTCCCCTGGCTTCATTCACCCTCGTTTTGGTCGTCACAATCACTTCTATGTAATGCTACGAGCCCCAACACAATACCACAAAAAATACCAAAAGAGTTTGTTGATAATAATATAATGATCGTTAGGTCTAGTCCTGTCTTTGATCGAAACTTCATTGAAAACAGTGGCATTTTTAAAAATTCTGTAGACCCAAGAGAAATATTCTTTGCTTACGATCCTATTGTTCATGACATAACTCAAATAACCACCTGTGAATTCAGAAAATTATATCCCAACGTTGGTGTAAAAGAAGAGCTTTTATTAAATAAATTGATCCAATTATGCCAAGAATATAGTATATTGCCTATACTCTCTATTGATGACAAAGCGCAATATTTGTATGGATGCAGAAGGCAATCTTTATTACTCAGTAGGAATATTGACCTTGCAGCTATCGGTACCGAAAATACACACAGCCCAACGGTGTACAACGAGCCAAAGATGTTGAGGAGGTTTGATTTGCAGATGGGTAAAATGCTTCAACTTACATCCAAATGCGTTGTTTATTGTTTGAATAAAGACGATCATATTAATAACAGTTGTAATTGCTTGCTTATAGCTCAATTGATAGACATGTGCTGCAAATTAACAAATGATAGGCTATGTGAAACCAGTGCCAGTGCTCCCACTATACCAATGGAAGTTATGATATTGGATTATGACGGTGACGACGAGTTGTTTAATAGCAGGGTCACTATTAGTAAGAATACCTTGATGGGCACACCGTTAATGAATGTAGCCTCTCTAGAAAAAGCACCTCAACAATTAGTTTCGGAATTTGATGCCACAAGTTTTAATAATTGGGAAAAAGATTTATTTTACAGAGAAAAATTAGAAGTATCTAAAATGTCACACGCTTCCAAAATATCAGAACATGTTTGGGCAGGAAATTCTATCGATTTTGAGTTATACAAAATGAAGAAATTTAACAAGGAAGATACAAAACAGGGGTACTATTTTGATGCTGAGTACAGCACTGTCGTCAATGTGGGTGATTTAGACCCATCGAAGTATGAGGAAAATGATTTTAAATTATTTTATATTCCAGCAGAGGAAATAGCTAGTGACTGGCGCTTATTTATCCACTGCCATGAAAATTGTTCTTTGCCAATAAAAGAGCTAGAATCAGAGAGTAATTTGCATAAAATCAAACATCTTTCGTTTCCAAGCTCCGGGCTAATTGGATTAGGCAACTTGAATTTATCCTCTATTAAAAGTATTTTAAAGATTTGCTATTTAATTTTTTCCAGCGGAGAAAAATGTTTGATTTATTCTAGTGATGGATACACAGAAACATCCCTTTTGATAGTTGCATATTTAATATATCTGCATGATATTTCGCTTGATGATGCCCTATTGAAGTTGCATTTGGTTTTAGATAGGCCAATTTTTTTATTTCCAAGTGATTTACAGGTTCTACTATATTTACAAAATCTATTAAGGGAAAAGTCGCCGCAAAAAGCTCCTCAAACATACTTTGCTTTGGATATTAGTCAGGAGGTTTTCAGTAAAATGTTTTTTTACAATACATCGACTACAGATTTTATCAAATTGAAGGGGCCCTTCCCTTCAAGGATATTGCCGCATTTATACTTGGGTTCTTTGCAACACGCTGAATCACCTGAGTTGTTGAAAAAACTAAATATATCGAATATTGTGTCTGTGGGTGAGAGGTTAGAGTGGGTGAAGGACTATCCATTCAGTGCTGCTCATTCTAGAAAATATTGTGGTGGTGGTGGTAAGAAGAATGTAAGGGAAACTCCGCAAACAGTTGTTATTGAACAAGATGGGTTTAGGATTTTTTATATAGATAACTTGGCGGATAATGGGAAAGATCCATTGTTAAATCCATTATCATCGATATTAGGGTTTATTGAAGAAGTTTATGAGGCGGGTGGAAAAGTTTTGGTGCATTGCATGGTTGGTGTGTCCAGATCAGCCACAGTTTGTATTGCTGAAACAATGAAAAGATTGAATGTAGGATTACTACAAGCATATCTATATGTGAGGGTACGGAGGCTAAATATAATCATTCAACCCAACTTGATGTTTATGTACGAGTTATTGAAATGGTATGAGATGGTGCATGGAGAAAGAAATATTGATTGGCACATTTTGTGCAGGGCTATTGCTGAATTAAATGAAAATTATATATCTAATACGTGATATTTGTGTGTATGCATTGGTTATCCATTTAATTTTTTTTTTTTTTTTTTTTTTTTTTTTTTTTTTTCTCTATAATAGCATATGATACATAACACATTTATATTATCTTTATGTTTTTACTTGTTAAAGATTATTTAGGTAGTGTTATCTTTTATTGCCTGTGTGTTGTGTTTTTATTGTCATTAGCACCAAAAGAAACGATAATTTATAAAAATAGTTGTTGTGTCTGGGTGTGTTATTGGCAACTTGGCCGAGTGGTTAAGGCGAAAGATTAGAAATTTTAGCTGAAGGGGGTGCAACTCTTGGGCTCCCGTTGGTTATAGATTATTCTGAGTATCTTTTGGGCTTTGCCCGCGCAGGTTCGAGTCCTGCAGTTGTCGTTCTTTTTTTGTTTTAATTTTTTTTTTTTATATTCCATCCTCTCAAAATGTTATAATTAGCATTTAGTTCTTACGATTGTATCCAATAACAATCACAATAACTACAAAAATAGGAGACACTGTTATTAAAAAGTGAAAAAGAAAATTTTTTTTTTAATTTTTTTTTTTTTATTTGTACTCTATATACAACAACTTTATATACAACAATAAGCACACAGGTAATAATAATATTCAAATCAACACATTATACTTTAAACTATATGTATATATAAATAAAATGCTTTTTAAACAGACTGTACGTTGTATGAATAAACCATTTGTAGGAAATGTATCGGTAGCATATAATGGTTTTGTTGATGCTATTGGTAACACTCCATTGATTCGATTACCTAGATTAAGTGAAAAGTTGAAAAGAAACATTTATGCCAAAGCAGAATTTGCCAATCCTGGGGGCAGTGTTAAAGATAGAGCGGCATTGTATTTGATTAAGAATGCGGAGGACTTAAACTTGATTAACCCGAAAGATCCACATCATAAACCAACGATTGTAGAGGGCAGTGCTGGTAATACGGCGATTGGGCTAGCTCATATAGCTAATGCCAAAAATTACAATGCTGTTTTTTTCATGCCTAATACACAATCTGAATCGAAGATTAACTTGTTGAAATTTTTGGGATCCAAGGTGTATCCTGTTCCAGTTTGTCCAATCAGTAATCCTTTAAATTTCAACAATAGAGCTAAGAAGTTGGCAGAAGATACACCAAATGCTGTTTGGACCAACCAGTTTGACAATTTGGCTAACTTACAAGCACACTTTGAAACCACCGGACCGGAGATTTATAAACAGTTGGGAGGTAGAGTTCACGGATTTACTTGTTCGACAGGTACTGGTGGTACTTTGAGTGGCATTGCCAAATACTTGAAAAAAACGGATCCTAGTATTAAAGTTTATGTTGCTGATCCACCGGGTAGTGTTATTTATGAATATATCAAAAGTGGGGAGGTTAAGAGAACTGGTGATGGTTCATTCACTGAAGGTATTGGTCAAGGTAGAATCACTGAAAATATGAGAGCATGTTTAAAAGACATAGACGATTCTCTTTATATTCCAGACGAGGAGACTATTGTTATGTTATTTGACTTGTTGGATCAGGAAGGTTTGTTTGTTGGTGGTACCAGTGCTTTGAATGTAGTTGCTGCTTGTAAATTAGCAGAGAAATTACCTGAAGGTAGCAATGTTGCTACTATTTTATGTGATTCTGGTCACAAATATTCTGATCGTTTGTTTAGTAAGAAATGGTTACAAGACAAGAAGATTTATGATTGTCTGTCAACTGAGATTCAAAATAAATATATTATTTTAGATTAAGAATCCAGCAGTTTCTCGATTTTTGTTCTGATTTTTGTTCTGATTTTTTTTTTTTTTTTTTTTTGTTTGTTTGTTTGTTATACTTGTTAATATTGATAATAACCAGAGTAATAAGAAAGTTGTTTATTTACATGGTTGAATATACATTAAGGAGAAAAAAAAAAAACAAAAAGATTATATAGTTTTTGGTCTTGATTCAACATAAACATAACCTCTAGTGGCATTATTTTTGTTATTGGCAACAGTTTTTAATTGGGTCTGATAATTTAATAGATTGTTCCTTAATTCTTGGATTTTAGTCTTGTCTATTTGCTCATCAACGGGGTCTAGTTTATTGTCACTCCTTAATAATTGTTTCATTTTTAGAATATCGACATTGAAAAAATAATCTATTTGATCTGGTGATTTATTTTTCAAGTACTTATTTAAATTGTTCAAAGTCAACTCTTTGATATTTCCTTCTTCTTCCTGTTGGATAATAGTTTTAACCAATATCCACAATTTCATATTACCTCTAACAACTTCTTCTTTACCATTTTTTAATTTGTTGAAAATAGGCAAATCCACCAATTCACACAAGCTTTGTGGAGATCTATCACCTAATCTAGGCTCCAATCTAATGATTCTAGTATAACCACCTGGTCTATCCATATAGACAGTATTGGCCAAACAATCCAGTTTCTTTAATAGATGGGCATTATCTCCGCTTAGAAATAGTCTTTTTTGTAATTGAGCAGTATAATATTTGTAACCCAAATCATTTTTTTTTTCCAAGGCAAGGTTTCTCTTTTTGGCAAAAGTTAGAATGCGTTCAGCAAATGATGATAATTCTTTAGATTTAGCTTCCGTTGTGACTATGGAGCCATGCTGAAATAATTGGGTGGATAAATTTTTCAACAAGGCCTCTCTATGAGGTTTTGTTCTCGATAATTTTCTAGCTAAACCTTGGGTCATTTTGTTTTTATTCTTTTGAATGGAGGGGGGGAAGGGGATGGTTACTTTTAGTTATTGACTCAGAAAGAAAAAGAAGATGCTTTAATAGACTTAGTGAATGGAGCAAGAGAGAAAGAAGGTAAAGGGGGAGAGAGAAAAAAAAAAAAAAGAATAAAAGGAATATTAAACTATTATACGGAAGTTGAAATTGGCTGGGGAGACCTGGTTGAATAAAAAATGAAAGCTGTGAGGTAACTGCAATTTTGGTGGGAAAAAAAAGAGAGAAAAAAAAGAGAGAAAAAAAAAAGAGAGAAAAAAAAAAAGAGAAAATTGAAAAAAGAGAAAATTGAAAAAAAAATATGGCGATTTATATCATTTAATACGAAGGATATAATTTTTTATTTTGTTTGACTTTATAACAAAATAAATATATATATAAAGATTTTATTATCACATTTTATTACATTTAAAAACATTTTGAAAAAAAAAAAAAAAATATATCTTTTCCATTTGGTTACAATACGGTTTTTTCAGAATCAAAAACAAAGCAAAACAAAACAAAACAAAAATTATAACACTGGACTATATCACTAATACAAAATGGGTATTTTCAAACAATCTCCATACCAAGACCCTCGTACGTTTAAAATGACACCAGCCATGATTAGAGCAAGACAACCGTACTTTGTTAAAAATATGATTGGGTTAGGTATATTAGTGGGTGTGACTGCTGGTATTTATGCTTACACTTATAGGATATTACATAAAGACGATGATTTCAGTGATATACCAATTCCACCTATTGATGAGAAAGAATTGGAAAAATTAAAGAAGGAATATGAAGATCATAAAAGAGAGGAACAAAAGAAATAATAATTTTTTTTTGGTGCACATGGAGTAGTTGCTTTCCTGTATATATATATATAGAATATAGTTGATATTTTTTTGATTTGATTTGATTTGATTTGATTTAATTTAATTTAATTTAATTTAATTTAATTTAATTTAATTTAATTTATTTTAATACTTGTATGGGTATATATTTCAGTTGGATAGCAAACAGAGAAACTTTTGAATAGATGATATATAAGAGTGGGGGGGTGTTATTCCCGTGGAAAAGGTGATGTACCGTACCTTAAATCCGGTGAGTCGGAAAAAGAGGTGTATCGGTGTATCTGGACAGATTATTATTTATAAAAAGAGAATTTGATGATTGGGGGGGATAAAACTTCTCTATTAACAGGTGTAGAAGTTTTAGTTATTTACTATGGCAAGAACAAAGAGAGAGTATATTAGTATTATTTTTTAATAGCTAGCTGATTAACACATGTGAAAAATTGGGGGAAAAAGTAAAAGGGAAAAAGAAAAAAATAAAGGGAAAAAGGCAGCCAAAACAAGCAGAACAAGCAGAACAAGCAGAACAAACAGAACAAACAAATCAAACAAATCAAGCAGAACAAACAAATCAAGCAAATCAAACAAAGCGTTGGCTATTTTTCGTTGCTTTTTTTTTTTTTTTTTTAATTTCAAACAGAAAAAAAAAAAGAAAATTAAAACGGAATATAATTATATTATTAGTATTATTTTTCCCTTGATTGAATTCTCATTCTAGTTCCAATTATTTCTTTTCTTGTTATTTATCATTTTATTATCACCTCCAATTTTAAAACCACACGCATTTCCCGCTAAATCTTTTTTTCCTTTTTCTTTTTTTTTCCATTTTTCTTCATTTTTCGCTGTAAATAACAAACACCCGAAAAAAATAATATATATATATATATATATCACTTTGTATTTAAAAATTTATAGAACATCGCAATAACCTCCGCTTTTGCTACTTTTAATCCTGTTCTACTTAGACAAACTCCAAATCCTTTCTAATCACAACCTGTAGAAACAAAAGGAAAAAATAAAAACTAAAAACTAAAAACTAAAAACTAAAATCAATAACACACACACAAATGTTTGGCAGGACCAGATCTAGAAGCACCGGTAGTAATACCAGCAACACAAGCTTTGATAGAAATATGTATCAATATTATTATAATCATTATACTAAAACTAATGGTGATGAATATAGAATACAAGATATGAATGACAATCCTAAAAACTTTAGCATGGAAAACCAAACCGTTCTAATTAGCGGTGGATCACAAGGCTTAGGTTTTCAATTTGCCCGCAAGTATTATAAGGAAACTTGCAATACAAGAATTATACTAGTTAGTAGATCTTCTGACAAATTAATTAACGCATGCGAAAAAATAACTGGTGATGAGCATCAATCACCCTCCTTTCTAAACATTCAAGACTATGATGAGAAATTACATACGCACATTCCTGGCGTTAGTAACGTTGATCAAAACAGTTATAGAAAAAACAAGAAGCATGACTCTTCTTTTACCATCACCAATAATAAAAATAATTCTATCAGCGATAGAAATATTAGGTTGTTCTACTATCCTTGCGACTTATCCAAAGCTGAGGATGTTCAGGGCAATTTGATTAGCCTATTGGTTTCTAAAAGACTATTGCCCACACAAGTTTTTTTTTGTGCTGGTGGTGCCCACCCTGCTCTTTTTAAAGATATGGAGCTACAACAATTAGAAAATGGTGTAACCATGAACTATTTAAGCGCGTTATATTTATCCCATTCCATTTTAAAATTGATTAATACCTACGACAATTATAATCCTCATTTAATCTTCTTTAATAGTGAAGCTATTTTTTTCCCCTTTATAGGATATTCCCAATATGCTCCATTAAAACAAGCTTTAAAATGTTTGGTTAGCATTTTAAGACACGAATACCCTAACCAAAGAATAAGTAATGTTTATCCAGGTAACTTTGATAGTGAAGGGTTTAAAGTTGAAAATGAAACAAAACCTGAAATCACAGTTGAGCTAGAGGGTAAATCAACAACCATAAGTTGTGAAGCCTGTTGTGACAAGATTATTTGGTGGTTGGGCAAGGGATATGATGATATAACTACAGAACTTTTGGGTTGGTTTTTGATGAGTTTAGATTTAGGCTTAAATAAAAATTGGAATTATAGCATCTTTTGGTTTCTTCAATTACTAATAGGTTGCATTTTCAACTTGCTAGTGGCTCCGTTTTATATGTTTTTCACTGATCGTTTGATTAAGAACTGGTCAAGAAAACAATCTGGATATAATAGTTCTTCTAGTGCATCCATTATTGGTCCTGACAACAGCTTATATGAATTAAGAACTTCTGAAGGGGGCGTTAGCAGTAGTAGCAGCAGTACCTATCCGTTATTACAAAAAACTAGCAGTTTGACTATTGCCGATGACAATGATGAAACGAGTAGTATTACAAGTAGTAGGTACGGTGGAAGGAGATTAAAAACTACCAGCAATGGTGTCACTGCTGCTACTACCACTACTCTCAATCCTGCCATTATTAATAGTAACGAAGATAGGTTTCTTGGTTTTACTAAGGGTAGTAATGGATCAAGACAAAGATTACTGTAGTATTACTATGTGATTTGCGTTTTGGCTTTGATTTTTGTTATATATTATATGTTTATTCCTTTTTTTTTTTTCTTTTTTTTATTATTTAGAACTTGTTCCTCCAATTATTTTTCTATAAATTATTATAGTTTGTTTAACTTTTAGATAGAATTTGCTTTATCATTTATACAATATTTTTACATTATAGTTGTTTTTCCTTTTTCTCTTTTCTTTTGTTTACAGCCAGTAAAATACTCATTATTATTGCTGAGTATTGGTAATTTTTTTTTCCTTTTTTTTTTTTTTTTTTTTTTTTTTTTTATTTCTTAGAAATCAATGCTGTTTCATATCGTAACATAGTGATTTAAATGATCCAAAAATACACACTTAAAGCCTAAACAGTAGTAGTAATACTACGAGAGAAAACGGCTAAATTGCAGGTAAAAATTACTAGGACAGTAAAATAAAAGTAATGCTTTACTAAGATATAAAAGGAGTAAATATGGAGTTTAAAACATTAGTAGTATGCTATTGTTATTTATTGTTGAATAGTTATATTATTGCCTTGGCGAAATTATAACACGGTATTTTTTTTGAATTGTTAACACATAACCACGAATTATTATTAACTCGGTTATAAAGTGACAGTGTCATTTACCCTATTTTTGCATTTTAATTTAATTCAGCTTGTTTTGTTTTATACATGCATTTCACGTAATTTAATTAAAAAAAGGTACAGATATTTCTACGTTATACGAAAAGCAGAGGTAAAAAAAAAAAAAAAAATTAGAGGAATTCCATAATGGAAATTGTAACTTTTTGTTTTTCCACCCTCCCACCCCTTTTAAACATCCATTGCTTAAAGACAAGCAATTTAAAAAATTAAAAGATTTATTATTACAGAAAGAAAGGGAAAAAAAAATAATTTTTAAAGTTAAAGTGATGAGCATCTTTATAATTTTGTGGACTCAGAGATTAATATATCATTAATACTTTTATATAATTACAAGTTACCATTTGTTTTGAACAATATTAATTATATACGAATAACAAGTAGCAAAAATTACTGGTTAATACTTCTATAATCTAATTCCTTCACTTTGTAATAATTGTAAGGAAAAAAAAGAAGAGGAATAATTTGTACTTTTCCATCCATCTCTGTTAATCACTTCCATTGTCCGAAATACCGTATATCCGAGGCATAGGATTAATATACTGTTTAAGACTTTTTTAGTCGTTTCTTTTTTTTTTTTTTTTTTTTTTTTTTTCTTTTCTTTTTCTTTCCTTTTCTTTTTTTATCTTTATTAACCCACTTTTTCAGAATCTCTCCCTCAACATCTTATTCCCCCCCATTCCATTGCCACCATTTAAATTACTAACTTATTCATCCCTAGTATTAACATCTTTCACAATTTTTGGCTCAGTTGTTGTTTGATCTCCTAAAAAAACGAACACCACCCCCTCCTGTTTAAGACAATAAAAAAACAATATGTCTTCCTATACTTGTAATTCATGTTTATTACAATTTTCAACTTCTTTGGATCAAAGAGAACATATGAAAGGCGACTGGCACAGATATAATTTAAAAAGAAGAGTTGCCAGTCTACCACCAATAACTGAACATGTCTTCAATGAAAAAGTTCAAAAGTTAACTACTAAAAATGAGGATGAAACTGTTAATAGTACCAAAAAATTAACCAAAAAAGAGTTAAGAAGATTAGAAAAGGAAAAATTATTAGAAAAAAAGAAAAAATTATTGGAAATAGCAAAAGAAAATATGCTAAAACAAAGTGGAAAACCAACTGAGATTTCTGATAATATTAATGAAAAATTAGAAACATTAGATATTAATACACCAAAGATACAACAAGAAGAGGAAGAAGAAGAAGAAGAAGAAAAGGAAAAAGAAAAAAATGTTACCGAGGAGGAGTTAATGAACGAAAAAATATCTAACAAAGTTGATATCTTACTAGAACAATGCTTGTTTTGCCATAATAAAACTTTTAAAACTTTTGAAAATAACTTGGAACACATGTTTAAAAGTCATGGATTTTATATTCCTGAACAAAAGTATTTAATTGACAAAGAAGGATTAGTCAAATATTTAGGTGAAAAAATTGGATTGGGTAATTTGTGCTTGTGCTGCTCTTACCAAGGTAGATCTATACATGCAGTCAGAGCTCATATGCTCAGTAAATATCATTGTAAGATTCCTTATGAAAATGAAGATGAAAAGTTGGAAATTTCAGAATTCTATGATTTCAGCAGTACTTACAATGATTTTAACAATGCTACCACCGAAGAAAATGACGATGAGGAAGAATGGGAAGATGTTGATTCTGGAGAAGAAGAAGAAGAAGGAGAAGATAATACAGAGGATATATCTCAAGAATATTTATACAATGATGGCTATAACTTACACCTACCAACAGGAATAAAAGTGGGACATAGATCATTACAACGTTATTATAAACAAGTTGAAAAGCCAGAGCAAGTTTTAACTGAGGGACAAGGCACTGTTATTGCTGCAGAAACAAGACATTTTGCCAATATCTTTGATAGGCAACAAATAGCAACAAATAAAAGAGTGTGGCAATCACAAGTTAAAGATATGAAAAGAAATGATAAAAGAAGTGCTAAATTCATTAATAACCAAACCCACTACAGGGACCAACTATTACAATAGTTTAAGTATTGTAGATAAATTATTTTCCTTTCAAATGTATAGTATTAATTAAAGTATATGATTAGGTGCGTAGAATTTATGTATATGTTAGTGATTTTTAAACTATGATTTTTTAATTTTTTTTTTTTTTTTTTTTTTTTTTTTTTTCTTTTTTCTCACGTAGAAACTGCCAAAAATATATATAATATACACAAGAAAAAAAAAAAGAGAGAGAAAATAATTCTATTTTTAGTTTTCTTTTACAAATGCTCGTTGAGCAAGGCGTGAGAAAAAAAAAAAAATTTTTTTAAAATAAAATAAAATAAAAACTCGTTATTCTCTGCGTACAATTCTTAATAAAAGTTGTATTAGCCGAAAACCCGAGGACCCGCAAAGAAAAAAACAACAACAAAAAAAAAAAACCATACAATTCAAATACTGCCAATTAAAGGAGTTTTAATTACAATATTCAAACTTTGATCGATCAAAACTTAATCATCATTCTTTGCAAAACATATATCAATTTTCATATCTTTAGAGCATTTCAACCTATATCCCTCTCAATCCACTAAAAAAAGAGAAGAGAAGAAGAAGAAGAAGAAAAAGAAGAAGAAGAAGAAGAAAAGAAACTAAAAGTGTTCCCGAAACACATGCATACATCATTTTAACACACTCAGCTTACATATATTGATATATATATATATATTTATATTTTTTTCTTTTTTTTTTTTTTTTTTTTTTTTCAATTAAAAACTCCTTTCAACTACATCCTTTAAAATGCTACAGAAGATTTACTATAACTTATTATTCAATAAAAGAAGCAGCGATGATGAATGTGTTGGTAGTAAGCAACAATGTGAAAAGCCGGCTGCTAGTTCATACAATAAGGCTATCATCATTGGTGTGGTTGTACCTGTTGTTGTAGTGGCCTTATTATTTAGTGGTATAATCATTCATGTTTATAGGAAAAATAAAAGGGAAAAGGAAATTTACGAAGATCCAGAATTTAATGGTAGTCTAGAAATAAATGATCCTCCTGTTAATTACAATAAACCTGTCATATACAACTTCGATAACAATATCAGAAATAATAACATCGGCACCCCCAAGTTTAATCAACAATATTCAAGAATACCTAATAATGACCCATTTGGGAATGACAAGGCCATCATTAGTAAACAGAATTCCTTCAATACAGACCAATATACTGTTGATACCGAGTTGACTGATTTTAATAACAAAAAAGTCAATAATGAGGTTACAACTGCGAAGGATCCTACCAACCCATTTATTTAACGAGATAATCAATAAAAGACTCAGAATTATATATAAATTATTATCATTTTTTTTTTTTTTTCTATTTTTCCTTAACCTTGTTTTATCTTCCCCCTCTCCCATCTATTTAGAATTCATACACACATTTTTAATATTATTTAATCAAGCAATTATATACAAAAATATATATGTATGTTTATGTACGCTCAATTTAACCGTTTAATTAAAAAAAAAAAAAAAGATTTCTTTAAAGTTTTATCTAGGAGCTTCAAATTGTTTGATATTATTTGTTAAATGCTGCTTTAAAACCAGAAAGAATTGTATAACTTGGTTTCTTTTTCTTTTTCTTTTTCTTTTTTTTATATCACGTGACGTGCTTCAACTTTACCACCTTAATGGCTATTTGACCCAACTTACCGAAAAAGTGTTTTTTTTTTTTTTTTGCTCTTCACACCAAACTTTTTACATACAATAAACTCATTTTCTTAAGCCAGGGATTGAACCGCAAGATATGAAGGGAAGAATTCAAAAGAGTATGAGAAGACAATCATTTTCATCACATTCACTTCCAATAATTATTTTATTATGTATTCAACTAGCATCGATTTTTCTGTTCAGCATTGGTTATTTCCCCTCCAAAAATATCTTACAAGGTTATAATGGGTATTCAGACCAGGAAAGAGCCTTGGGCCCACATACAAAAAAATTTGATAAATTGGTATTTATTATAATAGATGCGTTAAGAAGTGACTTTTTATATTATAAACCAATGTCTAATTTCACAAATTTACATAAGCTATACAATGAAGGCCATGTTTGGGGATTCACCGCATATAGTAACCCACCAACAGTTACTTTACCCAGATTGAAGGGAATAACCACTGGTTCCACGCCTATTTTTTTGGATGCGATTTTAAATGTTGCAGAAGATGACTCTAGTTCCAACCTAAAGGATCAAGATTCTATAATCTGGCAGTTTTATAATAATTTTAATCACAACACTACTAATGATACTGCAATCTCACCAGCAAGAATAAAGTTTTTTGGGGATGATACATGGTTGAAATTGTTTGGTACCGACAGATTTTTTACAGAGTTTGATGGAACTAACTCATTTTTCGTAAGCGATTTCATTGAAGTTGATAATAACGTGACCAGGCATATAGACGACAATTTTGATACAACACGGGATTCCACATGGGATTTCATCATACTGCATTACTTGGGATTAGATCATATTGGCCATAAAGGGGGCGCTAATTCGGTTCATATGCTACCTAAGCAGGGCGAAATGGACGAAATAATTCAAAAAATATATGATAAAACGGATGAAGATACTTTAATTGTAATCATGGGTGATCATGGAATGAATGACTTGGGTAATCATGGAGGTTCTTCAAATGGTGAAACTTCGGCAGGGTTATGCTTTGTATCTAAAAGACCCAATTTTGTTCCAGACAGCCAAAGAGGCTCTAAACACAACATTCATTTACCAATCGAAAAATACAATGAAAATTATGCATATTTAGATAAAGTTAGCCAAATTGATTTGGTTCCTACCATTATGTCACTATTTGATTTACCTATCCCGAAAAATAATGTTGGTGTCATAATACCTCAGCTTTTGTCATCTTTTAGTGATTCGGAGAAAAATTTTTACTTGATGGAAAATTACAAACAGCTATGGAAATTATTTAACGGTGACAAACGTATGAGCTTGTTGTATAATATGAGTGATACCAAGCTTTTATCTGAAATGTACATTATCCAAAAAAATTTAATGGAGCAGGCCACAGAATATAACTATACGTTGTTATATCTCGGTTTAGTGTCAATATTTGTTTCCACAATGTTTGTTATTATTTACAATTATCACAATTTCCCCTCTAATAGATCAAACTTGATTATAACCTCAAGTATAGGCTTGCTTTTAGGTATTAGCACTTTTGGCAGTAGTTTTGTTGAAGAGGAGCATCAAATATGGTGGTGGATCACTGTACTATATTTTTCTACAAATGTTTTCCTTTCTAATAATACTTATTCTACCAGTGGTAAAATTTTCCAATTTTTAATTACATTTACATGCCTAAGATTAATTAGAGGTTGGAATAATAGCGGTACTAAGTTTAGTTACGAAAATGTTTTGTCGAATATTATACCGTTTAACTTGTTATGGTGTTTCAATTTAGTCACCCTCGTATCGCTTATGCTACCACACAAACATGATTATGTTGCATTTACTGAGATTTCTTTATTATCAATAATTTGTTTTAACTACAAAATTTTTTGGAGTTTAAAGCATGGTGATTACAACACTATTCCCGATTATTTTTCCAATTTAGTAAAATGTACTTTATCCTTTATAGACATGGATATTGATTCGGCACAAGACTTAATTACTTTTGCTCGATTGTTTTATAAAATTTGTGGTGCTTTGCTTGCATTTAATAGAATATATTACCGTAATGTGCCTGCAAAAAGACATTTTATCCAAAAATATATTATTACGATATTTTTAATTTTACAATCTGCACCACAGAATATACCATTGTTTCTAATATTTGAAATATTGAAATTTTGTTGCAGTAGTGGGTCTATTGTAACTTTGCTATTACAATACTTGAGTTTTTTCCAATTTGGCGGAACCAATACTATAGCCACAATAAACTTAACCAATGCATATAATGGTATTTCTAACGATTATAACATCTACGTTGTTGGCTTTTTAATGTTTGTATCAAATTTTGCACCTTCAATTTATTGGAATGTAGCTATTCCATTGGATAAAAAGGAAAAGAATATTTATACAGATTTGTTAAATTCTTTAGGTTTTACTGGAATATATGGTATATTCCTATGCTTGTCATGCTATATGAATAGATACCACTTGTTTGTTTGGAGTGTATTTAGTCCCAAGTTATGTTACTATGTAGCATATTCTCTATTTATGAATTTTATCGTCAAGTTTTTAACGGTAGGTTGCATTTTATAAAGTAGAATTGATACAGTTTTTGTATAAATGTATATTATTATCAGGATTAAACCAGTAAGATGAACGTCTCTTTTTTTTTTTTTTTTTTTTTTTTTTTTTTTTTCCGAGAAAAACTTTCTTGATATTTGAATGAATATTTCAAAAAAAAAATTTTATGTTTTCCTTTTTCCTTTTTATTTTTTCACCAATTTGTAATTCGTGTTAGTTCACTGCTTCTTTTTTTTTTATTTTTTTTTTTTTTCATTATTTTTTTCTTGAATGAAGATTAGCTTGCAACATCTTGAATGAGATACAAAGTTAGAAGTATCTTTTTCTTTTTACAAATCTAATCAACAAAAAAGTAATAAGATTAAAACAATAAAGAATCGGTACCATTGATTAATTTCCCCTCTCTATCCCCTCCATTTTCTCTCCATAACATTACTATTATTGAAAGCTATGTTTAAAAATATAATAAGAATTAAATCAAGCGTTTTATTTTTCAGTACCAAGTCAGTTAGGTTAAATGGTGCCAATACTGCTGCAACTAAGATAGTATCGTCGTGCAAAGCAGGCACTCCATTAAATTTAAAAATTAAGAAAACAGGAAACGATCCGGTTGCTTTGGAAGATAGTGAGTATCCAGATTGGTTATGGACTGTTTTAGATCCAGTTGTCGAGGAACAAGCATTAGCCAAAGATCCAATAGCACTAAGAAAAAAAGCTATGAGGAAAGCTAACAGAGAAAAGATCAAGCAAAATAACTTTTTAAGTAAATTATGATGAGAGAGAGAGAGAGTACAACCCTGGTCGTAACCACACATATAGGGAAATTGCTGATCGATTGTATATAGATATATATATATATACGTATAGATAACAAAAACGTGTAAATATAAGAAAATCTGCAAATGGAAAAAGCTCAAAAAATATTTCATACAAGCGAATTGTCCGGGTTATTTTATGCTTGATACGATATTTGGTGGCAAACTACATTTAATTATTTCCTTTTTCAATCAAATTGCAAGCACCGCAAAACAGAAAAAAAATAAAAGAAAATAAAATAAAATAAAATAAAATAATAAAATAAAAACACACATTAGCACTATACCTGACTGGAAAATAAAAGTACATTCAAGGATTACTACCTGATCAGAGTTAACCTTATTACACACTAAAACTCTGTTTCTTTTATTTTTTTTAATATACACACACTTTTTATAAATATCATGCAAAGTGTGAAGGAACACTATAAGGTCTTGAATGATAAACCTTTTTTTCAAAACTCAGTAGTTTCATATTTGAATCCAAATCACATTAATCCATGCATTATTTTAACTCCCAACAATACTATTGCGAATAGAAATAACAATTCTGTTGTTTTTATTAATGATTTAGGTGAATGCAGAGTCACTTACGACATCATCAATTTTAAAAACTATAAAACAGTTTATCAATTTAATAGAAACAATACTCTAAATGTCAAAGATTTCAAATTCATTGAGTTTAGTGGGGAATTAATTGCAATTATCGATACTAACTATAAATTGCATATTTTAGATATTGCTTCCACTACCAACGAAAGTTCAATGCTACTGGAAATATTTGATTTTAACCCTGAAAATAACAAAATAAAACAAATTCTATGGCATCCTTTAAGTACTAGGGTTTTAGTTTTGTTAATGGAAGATTCTTCTATTGTCAAATATAACACGGTTACAGGCGAAACCATTTATTACAATGATTTTTCCGTAGTCAATGATAATGAAGGTTCTTGTACAAGACTCAATGTTTCTTCAATAGCCCGCACAAATATCAACGTTTCTAATGTGACATTCAGTAAAAATGATGGCGGTTTAAGGCTATATCTACTAGACCAAGACGAAAATGATATTTATTCGATTTATCCATTCTTTCCAGAATCGACTTTTAAGTTGAAAAAATCCATCATTCTTAATATATTCGACACAAGTTGTTTACAATACGATTCCTATTTAAAAGATGAGACAATTCCATTTGAAATCAAAAACATTTTTATTAGACAATCGCATTTTGTTTCTAAATATTTATACAATGCGTTGAGCGATATTGATAAAGTTGGTGGTACTGATGGTGTTATTACGGACAAATTAATCAATATAGAAATACCTGAGGCTTTTAATACTAAGGAATACGGTTTACAAGGTCCTTACAAGATAGCACCATTTCCAGATCATCTATACAGTCAAACAGGAAATCAGTTGTTAACTTTGGATATTGAAGATGGCAACGAATTACTTTGCATTGGATTTGACAATTCTGGCTTTTTGCTATGTTTTGCTGACTTGGACTCTCCGATGTATTGGTCTAGTACAGATATATTTAATTATTCTGATTTCAATTGTTCCTTAACTAGCATAGAATATCTTACCGTTCAAAACTGTAACAAAACTTCTACTGAATTTAAATGTATAGCTCCACATACAATTGTATCTCACTTACCAATTGCAGCTAGTATCGAGAATGTTGGGAATAATAATAGTATTAGTACTGGCACTTATTTTATCGACACTTCTAGTTGGTCCAAAGTTTTCAGTGAAGCTATTTCCAAACAAGATTTTTCTCTACTAGATGATGATACTTTGAAAGTAGTTTCCTCGATTCAAAATTTTGGCGAGAAGAAAATCATTTCTTGTGGGGGTATCAATTTATCCAGTAGCGAAAACCAGCATATTGATATTATCTGTACGTTATCTGACGAATCAGTGATTTTGGTACATACAAAGAATGAACAATTGGAAAAGGAAGAAACAACTTTGAAAAAACTACTGTTATCTCAGGAACAAAATGCTGAGGGACAATCTCTATTGTCTGTTTATCATCCAGCTTTCTCTAAACCTCTTGATGGGATTCTGAATATGCAACATGAATTAAAAAAATCTTTACAACAAGAGAGTTTTTACAAGAACCATGTTTTATCTCCTTATTTAGCGAATACGTGTCTATTAGATATCGACATAGAAAGCGAAGAATATTTTAAGGTAATAGGTATTTTATCAGAACAATTAGGCGATAGATTGACACTAACTTCTAATTTGGCCTATGCTTTATATCAAAGGATTATGGAGCAACAGTATGAATTGCGTAGACAATTAAGTTGTAATAATATGATATTGAATAAACAAGATGATTTCAAACAAAAAAATATGGAACAGGAGGAAAGACTGGCCAAAATAGTCAATGAAAATGCTCATCTCAGTGAAAGAATTGAATCTTTACAAAAAACCCTTAAAGAAAAATTAGAATTGTTACAAAATAACAATAACGATATGCCGTTAAAAACTGTGGAGATAGAGTGGTTTAGAAGCTTGAAAAATGATATTCTAGAGTTTAATAAGATGGTTTTAAAGCAACAAACCTTTAAAGAACAATTAAGCTATATACAAGCTGAACTGAAAACGTACAATGGCGCTGTTGTTGTTGATTCCAAAAGGAATAATGACATATTTGATTTTAAAGAGTTGCAAGAGCTATTAAAAATTGACGGTCAGATAGTTAGACAATGTAATGATGAATTGGTGCACGCAGCTAATGAGTTGGACATTAAATTGAATGATAGCAGTATTTCTCCGTAATTCATATATATATATTTTTATATCTTCTCCTCACTTATAATACTTATTGTCATATATATATATATATATATATATATATAACTAATTAATTAATTAACTATTTAGTTCTTCTTATATTATATACTTGACCCGTCTGTTATTATTAATTTAGTTTTGGATATTATATTTTATAAAGACTATAACTTTAAAAATCGGTAACTCTTCCATTAAAAGAATAATCACCATGTCTCAATGGGTCTTGTTTGGGACCACCAATTTCACCTGTAACCGGGTTAACGTCACCTTCAAACTCAGGGATAGTCTTAAAGTATTCGGGAGAAAATGTACCAATTTCCGCAGATCCTTCTTTTTCGGCTGAACTCCCTAATTTAGAAAGATCTATATTATCGTCTCCATTTTTTACTGAAGCATTATATTCATCAATAGCTAGCTGAGATTGTGCTATTTTTTGTAATCTTTCAAACTCTTCTTGTTCTTCTTTAGGTAGTTTTGGTGGGCCTGGTGCGACCTCTGTTTGAAAACTCCTTTTGTTGGTGATAGTATAACTGCTTCTTATTTGTGGGGAAACAATATTTGTTAGAAAGGGTAATATACCCTTTATGGATACTAATTTAGTGTTTTTTATAATAATGTAGTTATTGAGTGCCATTAAGATTAATAGTGTATATATATATATATATATTTCTTGGACGTTTTTTATTTATTTTGTTTTATTTTCAAAAATGGATAAGTATTAAAGAAATCAGTTTAATCAATCAAATATTAAATTTGTAATTATAATTTTTTTTTTTTCTTTTATTGGAATAAGAAAAATTCCGATAACCGATTTGAATTACGGATTTGGTTTTTTATTGAGTATTTCGGAACTCGGAATGACAACGACAATGACAAAGACAAAGACAAAGACAAAGACCGAAACAAGTTTTTTTATATCCGAGAAAAATAAAAAAAGTGTGGAATAAAAGAAAAAAAAAACCGCCTGGTATGAAAATTATTATTTATTACCACTTTTTTTTTTTTTAATTTTTAACCACAGTTTTTAATTATCCGGTAATAAAAATATATATAGAAAAATAAATAAATAAATGATAAAATATCGCAGTCTAAGATAACCGTTATCTCAATGTTATAATCCTTATTGAAATATATATTTATTTTTTATAATTCGACTCAGAAACAAAAAAAAAAAAATATAAATAGCAGCATATTTTAATTCAGTATCTTTCCTTTCCTTTCTTTCCCCTTTTTTTTTTTCTTTATTTTTGTTTTTAATTTCCTCTTCTTTTCTTAGCTCTTTCCTTTGCATCGAATAAAACCAAATTAAATGCTCAAAAATATCAACAGGATAATTCCCCTTCAATTGAAAAGATCCATAATGACAAACAACAATATCCCAAATAGCACAAAGTTAAAAATTAATCCAAATAAACAATTCATTAAAACTCCAAAGGACGTTTGGTCTTTGACCAATGAAGCCGCCCAAGCAGCTAGTCACAATACCAAAAATAAAGGCCGTGAATTAATTAACTTAGGTCAAGGGTTCTTCTCATATTCACCACCAGCTTTTGCTATAGAGGCCGCAAAGAATTCATTTGATACTCCATTAAATAACCAATATTCCCCAACAAAGGGTCGTCCAAATTTGATCAATGCTTTGGTTAAGCAATACGCTAACTATTATTCTAAAGTAGTTGATAATTTTGGTCCATCTAATGTACAAGTTTGCACCGGTGCAAATGAAGCTATATTGTCTTGCTTTGTTGGTCTGATTAATCCTGGCGATGAAGTAATTGTCTTGGAACCATTTTTTGACCAGTACATCTCTAACATACAAATCCCCGGCGGTGTCGTTAGATATGTTCCAATCAATGCTCCCGAAAATTTATGTAGTCAAGTTACCGAGGGCAAAGATTGGAAAGTTGACATTGAAAAATTAAAAAGCACTATTAATGAGAAAACAAAAATTTTAGTATTAAATACTCCTCACAACCCAATCGGGAAAGTCTTCACCAGAGAAGAGCTATTAGAAATTGGTCAAATTTGTTTAGCCAATAATATTATTATTGTTTCTGATGAAGTTTATGAACATTTGTATTTCACTGAGGAACCATTTCCTCGTATTGCGACTTTATCTCCAGAATTGGCCAACATTACATTAAGTGTAGGCTCTGCTGGTAAGAGTTTTGCAGCTACTGGCTGGAGAATTGGCTGGATTGTCTCAGCAAATGCGGATCTATTAAAATACGCCTCGATGGCACACACCAGAATTTGTTTTTCTTCACCATCTCCATTACAAGAAGCTTGTGCTTCTAGTATCGAATATGCTTTAGCTAATGATTATTATAAAAAAATGAGAGAAGAATATAAACACAAGTTTGATATTTTATGTTCCGTATTTGATGAATTAAACCTCCCCTATACCAAACCCGAGGGTACATATTTTGTTCTAGTGGATTTTTCTAAAGTTAAAATCCCATTTGAAACCTATGAATTTCCACAAGATATCCAAAATAAAGCCAAAGATTTTAAAATTTCTTATTGGTTAATTAATGAATTGGGTGTCGTTGCCATTCCACCAACAGAATTTTATATTCCAGAGCATGAAAGCCAGGCAGAAACTTTATTGAGGTTTGCTGTGTGTAAAACGGATGATTATTTGGAGAAGGCTGTTGACAGGTTAAGACTATTAAAAAATTATTTGTAATGAAGTTATAATTTAAAAAACTATAATTGTGTTTTATGTATATGAGCTTTTTATTAATTTATAGCGAATATATACTATAATTAATGCATATTCGTCATTTTCAGTCATTTTTATATTATCTTGCTAGATCTGATCAGAAAATGATTCAAGTCCGTATTTTATTGAAATTTTTTTCACTTCAATGTATTTATCTTTTTTATATATTTAATAAATTGTATAAATATTCTTGACCAATGATTTCCCTGTAATACTGTTTTTTTTTGTTTAAAAGGTAGGTCACGCTTATTGATGATATGAATGTTTAAAGTCTTGTTCTGAATTTACCAAAAAAAAAGAAAAAAAGAAAGAAATAACGAATAATATTAATATCTCTAAAAAACCAAGAACTAGATGGTAAACTATTAAGCCAAATAATAATAAGCTTATCATTAAAAAGTTACGCTTTCTAAACTTTATTAAATCCTTGACATCCAATTCACGTTTTACGCTCAAAATAGTTTTTTTTTTTTTTTTTTCTCTCTCTCTCTCTCTCTTTACTATTAGTTGATACCCGTAACAAAAGAAACAATAAATTTCACAATCAATAACCGATATAATCTTTTCTTATTATTGAAAACAAAAGTAAATGAATAAAGTGGGTAAACAAGTACGCACAGCATAATGACTCACGAACCAATGCCAACAGCAGTATCCTTGCCAAATGAGAAAACCATATTTATATTTTTTTGGATATTTGGATTATTGAATAATGTTTTGTATGTTGTGATTTTATCGGCTGCCATCGATATAGTAGGTACAAATACCCCTAAATCTATTGTGTTACTTGCAGATATCATTCCATCGTTATCAATCAAGTTACTCTCCCCCTTTTTCATCCATAAAATATCTTATAATGTTCGTGTTTCAAGTTTAATTATTATTAGTATCTCGGGGATGTTTCTCATTTCGATGTCTTCCACTTCTCCTGCTTTACTATGGTTCAGTCTACTTGGAATTATTTTGGCTAGCTTTTCAAGTGGGTTGGGAGAAGTTACTTTTTTACAACTAACAAACTATTACTCAAGTGTAAGCTTAAATGGTTGGAGCAGTGGTACTGGTGGTGCTGGATTATTAGGGAGTTTTGCTTATCTATTATTTACTTCAATTATGCATGTTTCAGTGACAATAACATTATTACTTTTTAGTATTTTGCCATTGGGATTTTTGATTTATTTTAAATTGCCCTCGGTATCCTTTACAAACTACCATTCGACTGATGTTAGTGGTGCAGAACAGAATTCTGATCACGAAATAGAAAATGTTGATTTCCCACTACTTGTGGAACCTGATTTACGAACTTCAGAAAATGTTTATATGGACATTTTTACAATTAATCAATTGTACTCCCATTTGAAGGAAACTTTAATCAGACTGAAAAAGCTAATTTTCCCATATATGCTACCCTTATCGTCAGTTTACTTTTTCGAATATTTGATTAATCAAGGGGTTTCTCCAACTTTATTATTTCCAATTACCAAAGAAAAATCACATCACTTTTCCTTTTTCAACGAGTATCGTGATATGTATGTAACATATGGAACTTTATATCAACTAGGTGTTTTCATTTCAAGATCAAGTGGTCAGTTCTTCAGAATAAAAAAGTTATATTTATTGACTGTCCTACAAGGAATAAATCTAGTTATAACAATTATACAATCATGGTACTATCCACAACACCACATCTTTCCTATATTAATACTCGTCTTTTATGAGGGATTATTGGGTGGATCATCATACGTCAACACTTTTTTAAATGTTACGGAGGATTTTAAAACATCAGAACAGAGAGAGTTTGCCCTTGGCGCAGTGTCCATATCTGACTCTTTTGGAACAATGCTTGCTGCCTTTGCTGGTGTTTGGTTGGAACCAAAATTATGCAAGCACCAAGTCGATAACGGTAGACCATGGTGTTCATTGTAGTATACTCATTCTAATACCAATCAATAACTCGTTTATAATTTTTTGGTTAGCGTCATTAGTTTCTATAGACTTTAATATCCCGAAACATTGCAGTAATAACATCTTTTCCTCTTGGCTTATTGAATTATTTTCCTCTTGTTCTATAAGATACCGCAGAAATTCTTTACTAGCCCCCTCATTGCTCCTACTAAAGTTTTCATAATATGGCAATACTATCAAGTCACGGAAACTCTTCAATAAAATCCTGCTCATTGTAAGGTTCTTCTTATGATTACTCGCAAAAAATCCATTGAATGGGATAGTCAAAGTTAAAACATCAGTGTAGACATTTTGATAAAATGTTAGCCATATAATGCATAGCCTTTTAATCGCATTATTAATCGCAGTTTCATCTTTGTAGTTGAAAACAATTTGGTTTTCTAATATGTAAAGTGCAGTGGAAAACAATTCGTCTAATTTGTCCAACAACAGTCTTGTTAAAGATTTATCTGGTGAGGTCGTATTGGTGGTATTGTTATTACTATTGCTAATGCCGTTTTTGTGTAATGGGAGAGAGCTCGAACTAGTGTTTGCCGAATTAGTACCATTCCCAGAACTAGTGCCAACACTGCCTTTGTTTATATTTTTGATTGCATCCCCACTGTAATGCGGACCATGTCTCCGTATTTCTGCGCTGATAGCAGTGGAAGAATTAGAGTTATTATTGTCCATTATATTTTTTTTCAAATTAAATCCACCGTGCGACATATGATTTAATGAATTTGGAGATGAAGAATATGGAATCGGTGACACTGATGGCGATAATAAGGATGCAGATGAACTTAATGGGTTACTGTGCTTTCCATTTTTACCAACTATATTGCTATTGCTGGCAGTGCTAGTAAGGTGTTTATAGCTGGTGTTTGTATTATTATTTGTACTACTGTTGACACCAGTACCGGTACCGCTAGCATCGATACTTGAAGTAAGATAAGTTGGTGACGAGTTATAAATATAAGCAGATACCCTGATATAAAAAAGCAAAATTTTGTTCAAGTCTTCTACCTTTATAGGTAGGTCCCAAATTCTACGGTTTTTAAATAACGAAAAACAAACATTGCTGAAAACATACCATACATTCTGTCTCAATCTTTCCTTTTCATCAACGGTAAAGTGCATATAGTTTGTTTCCAAAGAGGGTAATATTCTGATCAAATCTTGTATATATGCAATATCATTATCAGTCAAAGATTCGTTTTGTGTAAGAATTCCTTGTAATGCAGTTGAAGTCCCCTTTTTGCTATAATTAGCAGCACTATTCACACCATCAAAAACATTTCCTGCCACACCGTTCCCACTATTCATAACCCTCGTTGTTGTATTATGCCTGGTATAATGAGGATAATGCAAAAATTTTGAAAACGCATTTGTTATAGCATCATCTGTTGCAGTTATTTGCTGTGGTATTTTGACTTCGGTGTTATTATTTCTGTGAAATATTTTTGAATACAAGTGGGACAGTTGGCTGCCGTTGCTATGACCAAAAGTACTATTACTACCGCCGGCTGCAAGGTTATTAATTTTGTGTTCTTCATTTCTGTTAGGTTTGGATGCCAAGTTAATATTGTTAGTACGTAACTGTGGTGTGCTTCTATGTATCGTTACTTCTTGTCTCCTGTTCAAATGATTCTTGCTATTTATGCTACTGTTACTGCTGCTGCTACTACTGCTACTGTTACTGATACCATAGTTACCTGTGTTATTTACTCTAGATGCATCTTTAACGAAATTTGGTGTATTTTTAAAATTTTTAACGTTTAGCATATTTTGTAAACTTTTATTGGAATTTTTACTTCTCCTTGATTCGCTTGATTTTCTATTTATCATACCTTGGCCATTATAACTAGTGGATAATTTTGTATGATCTTGGTAAGTTTTTGCTAAATTGTTATTTACATGACCAAAATGCGACGTTTTCGGTATTGATTTAGATTCAAATTCTTCAAGTGCGTTAAAACTAAAGCCCCTGTTTCTTGCCGGGATATTCTCATGTTCATTTATAAACATTTCACGATTATCACTATTGGTATTGTTGTTTGGATTATCCTTTTGCTGCGAAATGGATTTAAATCCAATTGTTGATAATAAAGACATGTTTGATCTGGCTTGTGGCTTTTTATTGCTGTTATTATTGGTATTTGCAGAAATTTTGTACATTTTTTGAATATTGGACTCGTTAACATCATCATTTGTCACTATAGTTTGCGGTAACACTTCACCAGATAAGTGCAAAGTGTTTGGAATAATCTTAATTCTATCGTCGATACTGTCTTCTGTTTTATTTTCATTATCTAATTTATTTAATGGATGAAATGTTGTCGATAAAGATGAAGTACTTCTTTGTTTATTCATGGTTTTCCCGTATCCTGTTTTTGATTTGTTTGGAAATAATAATCAAACTTATATGCTCGTTAATTCATCCAACGGAGAAGATTGTTATGATTTTTTATAATTGAGCTTTTTATATTATTGTATAATTTGTTTATAAAATATTGATAATAAAAAATCCGCGTGAAAAGCTAAAAAAAAAAAAAAAAAGGGAAAAGCACATATGCACAAAACTATAGCGGATTACACAGACTTCGGACACAATTTTTGATAAATAAATATTCAAAATCAGTATTAAACAACAAACTGCGAGCTAATTGTAATTATCACTTAAACAACTTTTAAGTTATATATATATGTATATATGTACACATATCAAAAAAAAAAAAAGAATACTTACAGCAATGTTACTAATAAAATTCCAATTATCAATAGGGCATGAAAAATGCGTGCAAAATAAATTGAGTTCCAAGTTAATCCTAACATTAATATCAGACCATACCTCACCGCTTCTTGAAACGGAAATTGATCATCCTCTTTAAAAAATAATATAAAGCATAGCATGGAGTTCACTAAAAAGGCTAATAACTTGTATTGGAATTTCTCGGGTTTATTATTCTCCATAGATGCGTTTATATTTACATGACTAATACTATTATCAGACTTACCATTATCATGAAGATTGCTATTAATATCATCGTTATCTTTAAGAAATTCATCAGGTAGTAGCTCATTTTCCATTTCTTTGCTAATTGAATTAGCTCTCACATGTTCAGTCTCATTTTTAGTATTTTCAGTCTCGTCTTTAATACTTTCAATAGACTCCAAAAATATTAACACCTCATCAGTTGAAAACCTTGTTTCGGGATCATGGGAAAGTAAATTCTCCAATAGTTTAAAAAGTCTGGGGTCAATTTCCGGTGCAAAATGGTAGTTTTCTCGCATTTTTTCCGAACTAAATACATACGATCTTATCCGAACTTTCAATTCCGACATTGTTGGGATCTTTTCCCAAGGTAACTCTCTAAAAATTAAAAAATATCCCACCATACCTAGTGAATACATATCGGATTTGAAAGTAAATTCACAATACTTATTATTATTCGTATTATTAGCAACTGTCTTAATACTGTTGGCGGTAGATGAGTTTGTATTTTTGTCAATCAAAACTTCTGGCGCTGTAAACTCAATTGTACCTGTAGCTCCAGTAGCTGTTCTTAGCTGACCCTCAATTTGGCTTTCACCGAAATCACTTATAACTATTGTGGGAAATTTAGGATCACCAGCCTCGTATTTTTTTGTCAATAAACAGTTTGACGGTTTTAAATCTCTATGGATTATATTAAGTTCATGTAGTTTATGTAGTCCACATGCAATATCTTTCAAAATAGAAACTATATTGGAAGTAGACAATCCTTCATTAAATATGTTAACATTGCTGCCATTGTTACTCAGCCGTCTTTTCATTCTCATGTTTTTAAATTTTCTTTTTCTTTCCTCTCTTGAATCAAATTCATTTTCAATGTTCCAAACATTTCTTTTCAAACAATCCTCCAAGTTTCCACCCGCACAGTATTGCTGCAAGATAAAAATGCACGGTACCTTGGAATATCCTGGATTCTCAGTGGTCGAATTCATTACTTGCTGATCACTCAAAAATATGTTTTCGCTTTTATTGATAGTATTTTCGTCACTTTGAATTATACCATTACTATTGTCCATTTCCAACCATACATGGTTATAACTAATTAAATTTGGATGATTATTAGTGATTTTGCTTAACAATTGAACTTCCGACATACCTTTGGCCAACCAATCTAAGTTATTCCCAATGGGTATCTTCTTTAAAGCATATACACCAAGATTAATAGAATTCAATAAGACATGTTGAACTTTAAAAACGGATCCTCGAGCACCGATTCCTAATAATGCTAATTTTTTAAAAAAAGTTTTATAGTATCCCTGAGTAAATAATGAAGCGGGTATATGATCCAAAGGAGAAGGAGAGGAGGAAGAAGGAGAAGAAAAAGAAGAAGAAGAAGACTGTGATGATGTGGATGCTGGTAAAATATTTGATTTATCGGCTAATAAGCCCTTGTTCAATAATCTGAAATAGTTTTCGTGAATAAACCTTTGCGAAGCACTGTTGTCGAAATCTATATTATTGTCATTATTATTATTAGTGGTAGTACTATTATTATTGTTGTTGTTGTTGTTATTATTATTATTATTATTTGTTGAAGTTGAATAAAGATTATCTCTAACTTTCATATTTGTACTGTTGGTGTTGTTCCTTATTTTTAGGTTTTCATATTCAACTTTATCTTTTAGTGGATGGCCACACGTGGGACAGGTGTATTCTAAATCATGAAATATAGATTGCAATAGGGTAATTTTATCAGATACATTATTATGTAGAACCAACGTGTTGGATCTAGGATCTCTCAAAATAATAGAACCATTGGCAAGTACTAAGCTATTATTATCAATTGAATTGCCGCTAGAGTCACCACTTGAATCATTAGACGCATTAATAGTGGTTATTGGTTCATTAACTTGTTTGTATAATATTAAACTCATCAAGGTATTTTCCATATAAGTTATTTATTTGATTTACAGTTGTGTTTAAGGGAAGACAAAATTGGATAATTTTATTTTGTATTTGATAATAAATATTAACAATGTGATACCATTAGCAAACTAATTTAATCTTTTTTCTTTTTTTTTTTAATATATGGAAAACAAGCTTTGTTATGTTTAAGGGTAATTTATCATACGCATATTCCACGCATTTTTGACCCTTTCTTACTCTTCCTTTCCCCCTTTTTTTTTTTTTTCTTTTCTTTTTTTTTTTTGGAAAATAAGAAAATGGAAATATCCATAGCTCGCTTGCAACAGCTAATATTTTCTAATCCGGATAAACAAAATTCCTAAAGATGCGATCATATATATATATATATATATATATATATAAAACCCACCCTTTAGATCAAACATATACCAAAGAGACTTAATATTTACACCCTATATCATCATTACTACATAAATGGATTTTGACGTTTTAGATTACATCTCGAAAGATGAAAAGCCGCATATCCCAACCAATCAACAGAATGAAGAAATCTTGTTTAAACGTTCAACTCCTATCATAGATCATAATATAGACACTGTTTCATCATCAACTGAAAATACTTATGATACTCGTTGTCAAGTGGTTCCTTTACAATTGTTAGATTTACCTCCTGTCAAGACAATGCCATATTTTGTAATATTTACAATTTTAAAACTTTTAAAACCATCTGTTCAGTTGAATTTTTCACACACTCAGTCATCTCAAGATACTGACAATACCACAGGTTTACCAAATCTTTTGGAAACATATTTTTACGACCATAATGAGGAAGAAAAGAAGAATATTACAAACTTAATAGATATTACAATGCTATGGTTTAAAAAAAATTGGAACTTTATATTTAACTTGGCTAGTATTAATATAGAATACAAACAAAAGTTTGTTAACAAAATACGTTCATTATTGGCTAATAATTCAAAAGCTTCCCTATTATCATACTATACGAACATAATAGCGTTTTGTGAAAATTCGCTAGACACTGAAATGGCAAGTAGCATGGATTTACAGACGGTAACAGTTACTAAGGAGCATATTTTAAGAGAATGTAGTTTAAGAATTGCAGAAAATTGTGGAAGAACAGCACAACCGTCCACAAGTAGGTTCTTTCAATTAGACAATATGTGTAAAAGAATTGAACTATTTGAACCAGGCTTGACCAATGATAACTTAGGTTTTAAAACATGGGGTGCTTCCCTAAAACTATCTCAAATAATTTGCAATTATGTTTTCCCAACAGATTATTTATATAGCAAAAATAATTTTAACTGCGCTAATGATGCTAATAAAAATTATAAGATCCTGGAATTGGGTGCAGGAACTGGTTTAGTTGGTATTTCGTTTATTTGTAAGAATATGCTTGATACTGAGACCAAGAATACATATGCAGCTAACGGTATAGATGTTTATTTGACAGACTTGCCGGAAATTACAGAGAATCTATGGCGAAATGTAAAATTAAATTATAAAATGGATGATCAACGTAATAGCACCAACAACAAGGTCATTGTTGATGTGCTGGATTGGACTGATCCTTCAGCATTTATCAAAGCCAATAGAATTACTCAATTCGATGTAATATTAATTGCAGATCCAATCTATTCGCCACAACACCCATATTTAATAGTTAATATGATGAAGACGTTTTTAAGAAAACCGCGATCCGATGGCGATAATACCGGTATTAAAGGCGGTGTTGTATTACTAGAAATTCCAGTTAGAGATAAGTATGAAAAGGAGAGACAGTTACTATGGGATTTGTTAGATCAGAATGGTCTTCAAATCATACATCAAAATGTTGAAACGGGTGTTGATGACTTCGGTCCCACCAAATATATATTTTCTAAAATAGCTTGGAAAGGAAATATGTAATAATACTGATAATGATTATTATTGAGTTATTTAGGGTTTAAACGCAATTTTGCATTGAACTATATCATTAATAATAATAATGTACATATAATAATATCATTGCTGCATCATTTATGATGAATATTTTGTTGATGATTATTTAATTTCTCCAGCGTGTTAAAACTCTTAGTACACTCGGGACATTTGTACTTGTGCATATGTGTCTTTATATGTTTAGACAAGTTTGAGTGTTCATTAAACTTTTTCCCACATATTTTACAACTTAACGGCTTTTCTCCAGTGTGTATTCTAAAGTGGATTTTCAGGGAGCTTTGTGAATTAAATCCTTTGTGACAAACTGCACAAGTATATAATTTAAAATCGTTATGAGTATTCATGTGTTGTCGTAAGACATCTTTAGTGGAAAAACTTTTATCACAAACATCACACTTGTAACCCTTGTAACATGAATGAACCTTTAAATGGCGTTGCAACTTTTGTCTTTGTTTAAAAGATTTATTACAGTTTCCCCAAAGGCAATTATACATGCTTTTACCCTTTTCTAAATGAAATTCTTGCAAATGCTTGTCTAAATCACAGCAGTTTTTAAACGTTTCATTACAACCACTCCATTTACAACGATGTAACGAATTGCCTTCATGGCATTTGTAACCGGAATCTTTGTCTGGCCATGTGGTGCTGAGCACTTGTTGAATGTCAGTACTATTAGGTGGTATTGCCTTGATATTATCTTGTTTAATGATGTCATTCACCTTAGGAGGGATGCAGGCATGATGCTGCTGACCATAATTCAAATCATTTGAATGTTCAATATTGGCCATTTCCATTTGGAACCCAATACCGTGGCAATCATTTATATGGTTGACTAAAGAGCATATATCATCACCATGAAACTCACAATTTAACCATTCGCAATTTTGGGAGCTTTCGTCCACATGATCATGTAGCATATGTCCTTGTAAGTCGAGTAAAGTGTCAAATTCAACTTTGCATTCATCCCATTTGCATGGGAAATGAGCCAAGTTTTTACCCGTATTAGTATCTGCGTTAGCTTTCAAAGTCGAAGAGTCATTGCCATTATTTTCTTCTCCAAGTTGCTGGAGATGCCAATTGAAATTGATCTGAGTAGAGTATATCCCATGTGTACCAGGCGAGATAGCTGGATGAAAATGGTGTTTTGTTGTATCGAATTCAGACGCAGATGTGTTGGTATTTTCTACAGTATTGTCAGTGCTTGTATTGATATGAGGCTGATGATGAAATTTAAAACAGTCCATCAACGTGGATCTTTCTTTACTAACTGGTCTACAGTTCATTGAGGGAATGGTGTGTAAATTAGAAGTAAAGCTGCTTCCGTTGTTATTATCAGTTGTAGTAGTAGGAGTAGTAGTGATGGTGTTGTTGTTGTTGTTGTTGTTGTTGTTATCGCTAAAATGATTAAAAATTGTGCCAATGTTGGAATTAAGATTTTCGTTATTATTACTGTTTAATAATATGTTATTAAATTCAGCAGAATGATCATGTAATTCTAATTTGTGATGATGATGATGATGGTGACCATAACTACTGTTTCCATGAGTTGCATTGGGGTTTTTTTTCAAAGATGAATCCAATAAATTTAAATTATTTTTATCATTGTCGCTATTGATCATATTACCATTGACTTGATTTTTATCATTGGTAATATCATTAAACTTGGTATTAGTAGATGGAGAAGAGGGTGTTGCGGAATTTTTGTTACCACTAGCATCTTGTTTCTGATGGTGTTGGTGATGGTGATGTTTACCAAATGGGAAATCATACATATTAGAAATACTAACAAAATCCTCTATTATTTTTGAATCAGTTTTAGAGTTAAATATATGATCGTGAGAAATACCAGCAGAATTATTGTTTACAGTAATTTTGTCAAAATTATTGCTGATATTTGTATGAGGACAGGTTAAAGTACAATCTATTAATTCAGAAGACGCATTAGATAAGGATTGAAACATGGAGGTGGCACTTGGTGGCTCTAAAAATAAGACTTCTGTGTCGTTTAAACAGTTTCCATTATTATTTTTATTTAAGTCGCAATTATTTGGATTAGTGGTGGAGCCATTTTTTTGATTTTCAGTAAGGGTCTTACAGGAAGTTTCGGAACTATTTATATCTTTATTTGTATTTGTGCTTGTTTCATTAGAGGTATCGACATTGTGTACATTATCGCAGCATATTTCTACCAATCTTGGAAAACAGTTTTTTTTAGTACATAATTTTTTTTTCTTTTCATTTTTGTCAATTTTATTTCCTTCGGTATATAATCGCTTGTTATTAGTATCGGTGTTAGTATTTTGAGATAATAATAAAACGGGCGTTAATGCTTTATTTTCATCTGCACTGTCATTTACAAAAAAAGTGTTTTCCGTAGAATCAGTGTAATCATTTTTGTCGGTTAAACTGGTGTCCTGTGATGGGAAAAAATGATTATGACTGTTGGGGGTCAGATAATCTTTACTTCCATAATTATCATGATTACTAGTGTTGGTTGCGCTTATGCTATTGAAATTAGATAATAAATCTAAATCGGTAGTAGGATTTAATGTACGATTGAAAAGGCTTTCGTCATGATCAAATAAATTAAAGTTGTGATAATTGATAAACTCGAAATGTTGGCAATCATCAAAATTATTGCATATAGAAGCATTATTTTCGTTCTTCTCAGCATTTTTATAAACACCGGGACAGCTTAAATTGTACTCCGTCGTCCCACTAGGGATGGCATCACCAGTATGATCAATAACATCAGTATTTGGTACAGTTTTGGTAGCAACATTGTGATTTTTATTAGTATCATCGGTTATGGAATTTTGTTTTTTATGATTGTGGATGTGACCATGAATGTAAGTCAAATTATTGTAATTGTGAATATGACCATGGACTATGCCGCCAGGAATGTTATTTGGGATATTATCCTCTTTTTTAGACGTATTGGAGGTAACATTATGGCTTAGTCCTATGTCATCATGTGGATTAGCATGAATAGCGACATTGGGTTCGTTATTATCCGCATCATTTTGTTCGCAACCTACAGTAGAATATATTTTATTCTGTTGAGTATTTTGATATAACATATGGTATATATAATGTAAATATATATATATATATATGTATATAATTTTTTTTTTTTCGAGCCAAGTATGTAAATAACTGAATATAAAACTAATGGTATTGCGTATAGAACCTATTATTTTGCTACTTTATAAGTTATTTTTTTCTTTTTTTTTTTAGTATAACCTTCAAGTGAGAAATAATTGAAGTTATTCTTTTATTCTTTTATTTTTTTTTATTTATTTTTTTTTTTTACTTTATTTGGATTTTGGACGTATTTATTATTATTTTTTTTTTGATAGTCATCAATTGTAGAACCTCTGAGGTTGCAAATTTAAAACACAATTTTTTTCAGCGTATAATAAAACAAAATGTGTATGTATTTATATTATATTGTCCGATGAGACCGAAAACAAGTCTTCGGTAATTGAAACACAAAAGTAGATAAGAATTTCCGTTGCACGAGTATTTTTTTTTTTTTTTTTTTTTGTTATCTTTTTGGTGGTAAAAAAAAAGAAGTATACATAAGTAGTAATCTCCCATATTGATGTACATTATTATTTCTAAATTGTGCGGAAAAGAAACTATCAACTTTTAATTCAATTTGTAGTCATGCTAAGCCTGTAATTATTAATTTTTTTTTTTTTTTTTTCTTTTCTTTTTCTTTTTCTTTTAAAGCGACCAATAAATTATCAAACATGAGCAAAATCGGTTATTATATTG
Organism: Saccharomycodes ludwigii; assembly: GCF_020623625.1. NCBI lineage: Eukaryota > Fungi > Ascomycota > Saccharomycetes > Saccharomycodales > Saccharomycodaceae > Saccharomycodes > Saccharomycodes ludwigii. Next base: position 1,119,167 of record NC_060203.1, read on the forward strand.
AAATAAAGAGAAGGGGAGGAGAAAGTGTATGGATGTGAAGGTAAGTACTTTCAACCAATTCCGATAGAGTTCCTAACAAAATAAGTCTTTTACCATTTATATTTATTTAATTATATGTTTTATGGAAAAAAAAAAAAAATAATAATAATGCATACAAATAAATTACACTAAACTATAGCAGATTTCTTATCTTTTTTTTTTTCAGTAATTATATATAGATGTAACTGAAAAATTCAGATATTAAATGATCCGGCCATTCCTTTCGGCAATTCCAGTGTGAGCTTTTCTATTATAATTTTCTATTATAAAAATGATTGTTATCGATGATCTTTTTATACTTTCAAGATCTGTGAATAAAGTTAGAAAATACTTATACTTCCAAAGAAGAAAGAACCAAAAAATAAAAAATAAAATTAAAAAAAAAAAAAAAAAGAAAAATGGAGGGCGAGAAAGGAATGGAAGATGAATAATAATAAAAGAATTTCCTTTTCTCGCCGCCCCTGAATGCTTGATCTTATTTATATATAAATAGCATGCTAAGATCATAATTTACAAAAAATTAAAAATTAAAAATTATCAAAAAAAGAATAAAAACAAAGAATAAAAACAAAAAAAAAAAAAAAAAAAAAAGAATAAAAGTAATGACTGAACAACAACAACAACAACAAGAAGAACAAAGTGCCAAACCATATGTTAAATCCGTTTGTGTTTATTGTGGATCTTCCTTTGGTACTGACAAAAGTATTATTAAAGCAGCTGAAAAACTAGGTGAACTATTTTATAAATTAAACTGGAGATTAGTTTATGGAGGTGGTACTACTGGGTTAATGGGTACCATAGCATATGCAGCAATGGGAAATACTATTGATGGCAATTCATTGGGTAATGTTTTGGGTGTTATACCTGAAGCATTGGTTATCAAAGAAAGAAATTCTAATAGCACAAGTGATGATGCGAATACAGACATTGTTGAAAAAATCAATAGTGATGTACAGAATGGTAAGCATAATGGTTATACTCCTTTAAGTGAGAAATATGGTAAAACCGTAATAGTTAAAAGTATGCATTTGAGAAAGGAATTGATGGCTAAGGAAAGTGATTGTTTTGTTGCTATGCCTGGTGGATATGGTACTTTGGAAGAAATTATGGAATGTATTACTTGGTCCCAATTGGGTATTCACGATAAGCCTATTGTTTTGTTTAACTATAAGGGTTTTTATGATCCTTTGTTAGATTTCATTAAGAAATCTATCGAACTGGGATTTATAAGTGCTAAGAATGGTGAAATTATTAAAGTCGCCTCAACGGCTGATGAAGTTATTGAATTGATCAATAATTACAAAATACCTTTGAACTCTAGGTTTAATTTGAAATGGGGTCAACAATAAGTTAATTGTTAATAGTTTTTTTTTTTATTTTTTTTATTTTTTTTTTAGCTGTGATTTGTGTTATTTTGTACGAGATAAGTAGTGGGGATGAGTTTAGTTGAAGATATTTATATTGTTAAATGGCATTTAAAAATTAAAATAAAAAAATAAAAAGATTTAAGAATAACTCTAACCAAACCACCAAATAAACACATTGATAGGGGGGGGGGGAGGTGGAGCAAAGGATGGGATTTATAATTATGTAACATCTATTTTGCTGCTATTTCAAACATTTGGAAATAATTTACTATGTACGTTAATAGCTATATATATTCTAACTAATATACGTAGAAAAGAAGAAAAAAGAAAGATTAATTTTATGATAGTTGTGTTTATAATTGAGAGTAGAATGTAGTTGAAATTAAAGTGAAATAAAGAAAAACAGAGTTATAATGGTTATAAAGTTGTTTCACTTAGCTATCGTGCCTTAAACGTGCTTTTTGAAAGGGGAATTACGTCTTATCGGTCGGGAAAAAGAAAAAACAAAGCAAAGATTGCCGAAAATAAAACTTATTTTTGTTTTGATTCTTCATGAAGAAGTGAACGCGCGCGCAGCACAATTAAATAAATGAATAAATAAATAAAAAAATAAATAAAAAAAAAGGGGGTCAGAGGGGGGCAACAGGGACCGTAAAAGGCAAAGGCAAAAGCAAAAGCAAAATGAAAAAAAAAAAAATAATAAAAAATGAAAAATGAAAAATGAAAAATGAAAAATGAAATCCAATGAACTTTTTTTTTTATATTTTTTTTACAGTTATTTTGTTTTAATTCTATTCTATAACTGCATAAGATATTATAGATATATATATATACATATATATATTCTCTTTCCTTTTTCCCTTCCCCTTCCCTCTCCACTCTCTTTTCTTCTTACCAAGCCGTTTTCTTAAATGAATAGAAAAGAGATCTTAAATCAATATTACTTAAGTTAGGAATAAAAGACATACCAGAAAGGAAAAAAAAGAGTTACCCACCCCCCCTTTTCTTTTCTCTTCCTTTCTTCCCTTTTTCAGTTATTGACAAGGCAACTATCAAAATAAATAAACAAATAAATATATAAAGCAAAAAAAAGAAAAAAGAAAAAAAAAAAAAAAAAAAAAAATGTCCAATAATGAGAATAAAACTACCAACAACGTACAAAGCCTATCTATGCTAATGAATCCAGTGCTTTCGCCTAAAAATAACACTAATACTAACAACATAAACAAAACTGTAGATACAAATAGCTACATCAGTCACAATAATTATACAGTTGATCATACTACAAATACAAGTAAATCTGACCAGTCTATTGCCGCTACCATAGGTAGTAGCAGTACCATAACACTTACAGATCAAATGATTAAAAGAGGTCCGTGGCTAGTAGAGGAAGATCAATTGCTATTAAAGTTGGTGGAACAATACGGTATTTCTAATTGGGTTAGAATATCTTCTCATTTGAAAAGTAGAACTCCCAAACAATGTAGAGAAAGGTATCATCAGAATTTAAAACCTAGTTTGAACAAATCTCCAATAACTGATGAAGAAGGTGCCCAGATCGAAGAATTGGTTAATAATATAGGTAAAAAATGGGCAGAAATTGCTAGAATAATTGGAAACGGTAGAAGTGATAATACTATAAAAAATTGGTGGAACGGTGGTCAGAATAAAAGAAAAAGGAAAATGGCTAAGGAGTTGAAACAAAAATTAAAAAATGGTACCCTTACTAAAAACACCTTGAAGGATGTAGATAATGGTAATAATAGTAGTATCAATAATAATAGTAATATCAATAATAATAATAATAATAATAATAATAATAATAATAATAATAATAATAATAATAATAATATCAATAATAATAACGGTACTAACAACAACAACAACGATAATAATAATAATAACGGTAATAATAACAATAATAATAATAATATTAACCAGTTTATACCGGGTATACATTCCTTAACTAACAATGCTACATACAATCCTGCTTCCAAGAACACCTTCACTTCAATACCTTCCATCGAGGACCATTCTTCCATTAACAATGGTAACAGTTCAATGTTTAATAATCAGAGCTCTTCCGAGATGTACCTACCACATACAACGAGTAACTTGGGTAGTAATACACATATGTCTGCATTGCCTAGCACCTCCATTCCTTATATCAATCCGTCTTCAAGAAAAAACTCATATTCTTTTGATCTCATCAGTATTAATAACAACAATAGTAATAATGCTAATAGTAACAATAAGCACACACCTACAAATTGTTCTTCTGGCACAACATCACGCAGGTCATCGATGGTTTTTTTGGAAGGTGCCAATAATAATCATAAAAGAAGAAGTGTTGCTGGACTATCATCATCTGCTTCTGTATGTTCATCACCCGCATCTATGGCTTCATTCCAACCTTATAACATTAATACCGCAATCAGTGGCAATCCTATTGCATCCAATAATGGTATAACTACGATAGGCAATGGCGGCTATTTTCCTCATTTGACACATCACAGATCTTCTATTATATCCTTGACTCCAACTCTATCCAATACCTCATTGACATCACAAGGGAGTATATCTTCTATTTCCAATATTAGTACTATCAATAGCAATGCTAATGTCAACGGTGGATCACACACTTCTACTTCCAACTCCAATTCCAAATCTAATTCCGATCCTAGTCCTAATATAAACCCTACTTCTAACAACACAAACAACGCTATTAATAAAGGTGCTACGTATTCGTCTATTAACTCAAATAGTGTTAATAATGTTACAACTAGTACTAATGGGACAGATGGTTCATTATTTAAAGCTAATTTTAAGTTTCAACAGCAGCAGCAGCAGCAACAGCAACAGCAACAACAACAACAACCACAAGTGGCATATGCAATTAAACCGGGCAATAATGTCAATAATAATAATAATAATAATAATAATAATAATAATAATAATAATAATGGCAGTTTATTTACAAATAAACATTTTTCTGGTGTAACCGGCTCCTCATCTTTTGGAATAAATAATAATAATAATAATAATTTTCCAAACAATTCTGTTATTAGCAATATTGTTTCAAGTGGCATTGATGACAAAGGCCCTCTAGATCCAACAAAAACGAGGAGAAATTCGATTATTACAGCATCTACCAATTCTCACTCAACACAATCAAACAGTAGTAACCTCGCCACTACTTTCAACGGTAATGGTACTAATTTTGTGGAGGATCCTAGTTTTATTGATAAATATAATGTATTACCTAAATCAAGGAACAACAGTGTTCATTCATTACAACAACAGCATTGCTTTCATTTTCAACCACAGCAACAACATTTTAATGGTAACATTGGGACTAGACATAATAGTGTTCATTCATTAAATACATATTCTCAGAATTCCATATCAGGCTCTATGAAAACAAATGCCAATACTGTTTTTCCTAGACATAATAGCGTTGCTGGGTTATATTTTTATGGTAATCCGACTACAGTGACCTCTTCTTCAAACAGTAGTAGTTTAATGCCTACATTAACAGCCTGTAATCAGGCACAACAGCAACAACAACAATTGCCATCTACAATAAAAAGCGCTACATCAAATATTACAAGCGGCCTAATGCACCCACCACATAGCGCACCTATTAGCTTCGGAATTGGCAATAATGATAACAACAATAACGACAACAACAATAATAATAATAATAATAATAATAATAATAATAATAATAATAATAATAATAATAATAATAATGGTGGTATTAGCAATATCGGTATGAGTGATAAGAACATTGATGTTAATGGTGCTAATACTCATAATAACAATAATAATAATAATAACAATAATAATAATGATAATAATAATAATAATAATAATACTCAATTTATTAACCCGGTATCTGTATTCCCACAACAATACCAGCAAAGTGCTGTTTCAAACAACGTTAAACAACATGTTGTTTTGCCAGGCATAAGTAATTTAGAACATCTAATACAGACCGGGTTGAATGTATCAACCAAGGGGGCAGGAAGTAATAAAACTAATACGAGCATTTCCAGCACGACTGGTGGGTTTGGTTCTCTAACTAATACCCTGAATTCTAATTATGGCAATAATAAATGATGATACTTCTTAATTCTGGGCATGTTGGTTTGTATATTTATATATATGGGAGGTAAAGGCACGGTACGACGAAAAATAGAATAATTATGAGGGAGTGATTAGGTTATAAAAGACAGAATATAAAGAATATAGAATAAGTTCCAAGATAAAAGGTTGAAAGGTTTTGTTTTGGTCTACGGATAGTTTTTGTGCTCAGTATCGTTTAATTCTTTTTTAAAATTTTTTTTTTTTTTTTTTTTTTTTTTTGATTTTTTTTTTTTTTTTTTTTTTTTTTTTAAGACTGATAATAACAGTCTGAAAAATGATGATTAAAAAAAGTGTATTACTCTCACAATTTGTATAAAAACTGTATCTCTTGTAATTCTTCCTTTTGTTTTTATTTTATTTTATTTTATTTAGAATATTTGCTTTCATCGTTATTATTGTATAAAAGGACTCGCCAGATATGTCAGTGGATTATTTATTAATTAAGTTCATAATTGTTACATGTTACGATAATCCAAGCTTAAATCACAGACCATAATAAAGTGAACCATAGTTAAGCTTATTACCGCTTATGACCAAAAAGAGGCAATTATCTTACATTGAAGAAGAGGGAATAAACAACACGTATGTAAAATGGAAAAAAAAGTTATATCTTACAATATGGCCACAGATTGATTAACATACAAAACCCACAGTTTTAGATATGAAAAAAAAAAAAAAAAAAAAACACATGAAAAGGTAGAATCAGGTTAGTTACTTATAACAACAAGTTGTGTGTGGATTCATGTGTAAAATAAAAATATATGAAAAAATAATTATACATTTCTATGATCAAATACATATGTGTTTAATCAAGAGTAATGATTTTGTGGCGCCAATTGGATTGTCGTAAGTTTAACTTATGTTTAGTTGTAGTAATTACTGGCTAGGATATAATAAATGCAAGTCAGCAGCTCGTATGGCGCAGTGGTAGCGCAGCAGATTGCAAATCTGTTGGTCCTTAGTTCAAATCTGAGTGCGAGCTATAATTTTTTATATATATTTTTATGACGACAAACAACTTTTGCAATATAAATATCATGTTTTACGAATTTTCTTTTCTTTTTTTTTTTTTTCTTTTTCTTTTTCTTTTTTTCTTTCACTAAAACAAAAAAAAAAAAACTAATATCAATTAACACCGTCCTCTTTAAACATCTCTGTAATATCTTTTAGATCGATAGTAACAAAAAAAAAAATTAGATTCAGTACTACCAATTTTACGTATATATATAGATAGATAGATCTAATTTATTTATTTTTTCTTTTTTTTTTTTTTTTTTTTTTTCCCACTACAACTAATAAAGTAAATATGCCTGAAAAAATACCAAAACCTACTAATATTGATAGTGTCAAATCCAGTTCCGCCACAAACGCTGGAAATGTTGCCGGAAACTCTATCGCCAAGAAGGTGACTAAAAGAAATCCTGCCTTTCAAGCTATGGGAATACCTAATTTCAAGTTGCCAAATAAAAAATGGATGTCATTCTGGACATTTTTAGGTGGTGCAGTTGGTTTGTGGTTGTACGATCGTAATGAACAGAAACAAATTAGGTCTAAATACTGTCAATTGGTTGAAAAATATGGTCTCGCAAAAATACCTCCAAATGTAACTTCTAGAAAATTGACTGTTTACATAACACCACCACCTAACGATTATTTAAGTACTTCTATGAAAGTTTGGAGGAGATATATTAAACCTATTTTTTATACTGCGGGCCTAGATTACGATGTGTTTACTGGTGAGAGACAAGGTAGCATTAGAATTGAAGTTAGTGGTAAAATTAGAGAGTTACGGAGAAAAATTATAGCAAACGATAAAAAATTGTATGAACTGCAGCAAAAAAAAAGATTAGAGTCTTCTTGGAAATATAGAATCTCGCGTATCTGGCAGAATGGGCTCCTACCACAACATAAAAAATCCACCACCGAATTAGAAGAGGATCCAATACAACAAAAACTTATGGCTCAAAAATATAAGGATGAGTTTGATTATAAAAATTTATTGGGAGTCTATTATCAAAATGACAATTTAAAAAAATTAGAATTTTTTAATGAAGATTCTAAGGTGGAATATGTTGTTTTGGCTGGCGGTGTTGTTTGTTTGGGCAGGGGTGCTTACAAAGAATATATTCAAGGCGTTCACGAAGGATTATTGGGCCCAATAAATACCCCAGAATTTGTTACTAAAGATATTGAAGTAAGAAAAGAGGCATGGAGAGAGGAACAGAAAAAACTTAGCGGACAAAATGCTGATGATGCTGCACCAATTGATGAATCCGAAATGCCCAAGTTCATACCTAAACCTTTTATCTCTCCGGAAAATTACGCAACTGAGGGGAAATTGCCGGGCGAGTTAGTAGATAAAACTAGAGCTTTAGGATCAAATATTCCTTTTGTTTTCAGGCAGCCTATTTTAGAAATACCACACCCTAAAGTGGTTGGGTTTTTAAATATTCCAAGACGTATTTACAGATTTTACACAAAAAGATACGAGGTAGAAACATTCTGCCGTGAAGCTGCTAGCGTAGTTTTACAAAAAACACACCCATTTACAGAAAAAGATTTGGATTGGGGTAAGTTTGAAGAAGACGAATGGCCTGCTAGATGGGTGCAAACAGGAATAGATAAACATAGTGAATGGGTCCAACCATTAGTTGGTGACGCACGTGTTTATAGTCAATTGACTTGTTTTGATCCTTCCAAAGTGCCCAAGTTGTATACTGGTGGTGATTCTGAGGTTGTTGGAAAAGAGTCTAATGTAAAATAATGACCTGTGATTATTTATGTTTATATGTATATAGTAGTGATTTAAGTTTTTTTTTTTTTTTTTTTTTTTTTTCAAATTTAGAATTTAAAACTTTGATTCATTTCTGGATTGCTGTTAGCTAACATATATATATATATATATATACTGGTAATTATTTAAGCCCCTTGACACACACAGAAATTGGGCTAGACTGTATGTTATTTGAATGTTTTCACTAAAAAAAAATCAAAAAAAAAAAAAAAAAAAAATTATATCTGTGTATTATTTCTGAAAAGAAGCGGGAAAAATTTCCAAGTTTTTTATATTATGCATGGGATATGTACGTATGTTTGAATTAATTTACTCTTTCTATTTCCATTTATCTAAATTGTGATAACATTCAAAAACATCAGCATAACTTAAGGTAGCAATACCACAAAGAAGAGGAGAAAAGACAGAGACAGAGAAAGAGAAATAAAGAGGGAGAAAAAAAAAGGAAAAATATACATCAATAATGTCCTCATTTTTTAAGCCACCAATTGATATAGAATTGTTATTGGACGGAGAAGAAAACAGGAAATATGTAGAAATACCAAACAAAAAACAAGGAATTACGGATAGATTTAACGTTTATGACGATGGTGAAAGTGTAAGTGGTATAGTAACATTGCGAGTACGCAGTGAGGGTAAAAAAGTAGAACATATGGGAGTAAAGATAAGCTTAATTGGCTGTATTGATATGAGAAAAAATTCGGAAAAAAGAAAGTCTTCAGAATCGCCTTTGTCTAGTAACGATAAGGCTCATGATACCAAAAGTGGAGTTGATCAATTTTTATGTTTGACTGCAGATTTACTGCCTAGTGGTGAGCTAGTACATTCACAAAATATTAAATTTAGCTTTAAAGATGTAGAAAAGAGATATGAAAGTTATAAAGGCACAAATGTAGAAGTTATGTATTATTTGAAAGTTACAGTTTTGCGGAAGGCTGCCGATTTGGTAAAAATTAAAAGATTTTGGGTACAGTTGTATGAATCAATGGAAAATTATGAAATCAAACCCATCCGATTAGATATAGGCATTGAAAATTGTTTACATATAGAATTTGAGTATTCTAAGCAACATTACACTTTAAGTGATGTTATTGTTGGTAGAATATATTTTTTGTTAACGAGATTGAAAATAAAACATATGGAATTGAGTTTGATAACTAGAGAAAAAATAAATCGCAATAACAAAATATTTGATTCTAATACTATAAGATATGAAATTATGGATGGATCACCAGTTAAAGGAGAAACAATTCCAATTAGATTATTTTTAAGCGGGTATGATTTGGTACCAAATATGAATTTGAATTATTTTTCAGTGAAACATTACCTAAGCTTGGTTATTATCGACGAAGATAGCAGGAGGTATTTCAAACAGTCAGAAATATTTCTACATAGGACAAGGGATTAATTATTTTGCTTTCTTTACTGTCCGATGATCTGTCATTCTATAACTATATATATATATATATATATATATTTGTTTTTATTTTTTATTTTTTTCAATATATAATAAAATGAATTCTGTTATTACATTTGGTAATTCATAAAATAGGGTACTGAATGGGGGAGTCGTCCATTTTCAGATTATCTAAAAAGCTGCTTGATAAATAGTAACTTTTAAATGTATATCAAATATAATGTTCAAGAATAACTGCTTCAATTCCAACTTTCTTTTTTTTTTTTATTTTCGTCTACAAATAAGTAACCCCTTTTCCTTTACTTTTTACTTTTAGATAATAAGAGAGATATAAAAAAAGTATCAATTTGGTGAGTCGCAAATATATCTTTTAATAGTTGCTGGGTTTTCAATTTTTCAATTTAGCTTAAAACCAGCCTCGTACAAAAAGTGTTTTTTTTTTTTTTAATATGGCCTTCTCCCAATTAGGAAAAAGATAAACAATATTAGTGTCAGGACCTGATTTTTTTTTTTCTTCTTCTTGAATTGATGAAAATAAATAATAATAATAGTAAAAAGAATCATAACAAACATGAGAAAAAATTCAACTTTCTTAAAAATAATATAAAAAATAAATTTAAATAACAAAAAAAAGTAAGTATAGTTCAGTTGTGTAGATAGCTTTTCAAACAGAAAAAGAAAAAAAAATAAAGCTACATAAAAGACAACAAAGCATTTTTAACCTCAAGAGCTAAAGCTTTCCGGTAGAATAATTACTTACTAAATTCCTATTTTATATCATATAAGGATATCTCTCGACAATATAATCAACAAAGTCTACTAAAACAAAAAAACAAAAAAAAAAAAAGAGGGTCAATTTTCCACAAGTTAAAAAGACTAAAATCAAAAGAAAATTAAGAAGTTTGGTAGAAAAATAGATATACATAGTTAGTGAGCTCAATTATATTTTTGTTGAATAAAGAGAAGACTAAAGACTAGTCTAAGATAAAGAAAGCAAATAATAATTTATCTGTCGAAGAGATTTTATATTTGATTATTTCGGTTTAACCTTTTTCATTTTCTTTATTTTCTTTTCAATTTGATATTTTGCATTTTGCCTCTTTTTTTGTTTTTTTTTTTTTTTTTGAATTCAAGTTTCTTATTTAGATTTTATTATTTAACACCACTCACATTTAATTGATTATATTTAAATCGAAGCCAATTATATCTGTAGCTCCACCAAGTTGGTCGTTTAATTACTATTTCTTCTATACCAGCAAAAGCTTCACAACAACCTAAGACTTTTATTATTTATAAAAAAATCAAAGGCTTTAAATATTGATATACAAAAAGGGAAAAAAAAAAAAAAAATACAAACTATACACAACTATATGAGAAAAAAATTTTTTTATCCATTATCGTTTGATATTATAAACCCTTTAATGTGTTTTTTATTAGGATCTTTATCAATTGTTTTAACGGTCAAAGTTCAAAGTTCAAATCAAGCATCCACTATTATTTTAAGCGTTTGTTCACTCTTAAGTGGTATTTTACAAAGCACACATTTTTTTCCAGACTATTTTTCCATAGATATTCCCTTTCTGATACAAAAAAAATCTAAATGTCTACTCGACGGGTTAATCACCATATGCCATCTAATGATATTAGCCAGTGCAATTGTTCATTTAAACTATTTATTCAAGAACAGTTTACAAGCCGGAAATAGGCATATAGTTAGCGAGTCAAAAATCAACATACTAATAGCGCATAGTGCAATATTACTAGTGCAATTATTAACTTCTGATTGTTTACCAATGGTTTTAAATAATGTATATAATACTCAAAATGGCGAGAATGATAAAAATAAAGATCAAGAAAAACAGTTGTTTGTAAATCCACACGATATGCTTTATAAGAATTCAGAACAAACATTGAGACCAGATTTGGATGCCTGGCCTAGAAATATATCAACAACAAATTTAAGTTTTGGAACAACGCGCGATTTGACCTCTAGCACAGATACAAAAATTAATTCAAGTATTAAAACCAGCTTTATGAACAAAATATCATTTATAAATAAATTACAGAACAAACAAACAGAACCTAATTTTGATATAGAAGAAAATGATGGACTTGCTAAAAGATATGTCAATAGATTATCTGTAATTCCAGATATGTCTTATTGTACTGAAAATGAAAATAAAATGGATGACAATAATAATAACACCATTGAATTAGAAAGAATCGATAGTTTGTTATTACCCCCATGTTCTACACCACCGCAGTCTGCTTTAATGGGGAAAAATCAAACGAAAAGTTGTGCAACGACGAAACCATTAAACAGACTGGAATTTAGTAGCGACCAGGACGATAATAATACGATATCTATGGAAAATGATTATTTTGATAAATATTCAGCGGATATTCCAATTATCCCAACGGGGAACACTGCCAAGCCAGTGGTTGATTTGTCCTTTTTAGATTTGCCGAAGCATGATAACATCAGGATAACGACGGAACTCTCGAAGATTGAAGACGATGTTGAAAGAATAGATAATTCTAAGCTTTTGGGTGCCGAACCACCTATTATTTATCAAAATACCGAATTCATGTTTCCTGCCAAACGAGATGATGGGCATAATTCATTCTTTGCTAATGAGAAGTTCCAAAATAATACGGACACAGTAGATATGTTAGATGAATTTTTACAGGATAGAAAACAATTTCATTTCGAAGATGAAAATGAAGGGAGTATAATAAATGAAGGTTTATCATACAGAGAATCGGTTTTATTAGAGGATAGTTTCCAAGAAACGCCAATACATACTCATTTTACGCATAAATATAAAAATTCCAATGCCATTTTGTCTTCTCCAACAAAATCGGTATCTTCATCAATAGCATCGGGAAAATTGGCCAATATATTTAATTCATCTTCTCCTTCCACTTCCCCAACGGCGACTTTTAGCAATCATGGTGGTACGAAAAATAACACCAATGCTAGACACCAGCACACTTATTCCTTGTCTTCTCAGCGGAATAATATAATTAGTCACAAACCATCTTTGAGTGCTTCTTCATACTCTACAGTTAAACACTCACCTATAGGATATACTCGTGTCACTTCAAGCACTTTTGGAGGTCCGGCTATTAATAATAGTAATCATCCTCCCAATACCACTTTACAAATGCGCACTGCATCATCTAGTCCTATTAAGGGTAAAACAAGAAGGTTAAGTGCTAAATTATCACTTTCAAATATTTCCTTCATATCCGAACCAGATGAACAACAAAAAAAAAGGGATGGTATAGTTGATTTTAGCTATGTCCAATCTTTGCAGAAAAATCACAGCCCTAGTAAATCAGTTAATTCTTCTAAGGACACAAAATTAATAATATCTCAACCTTCCACACCAATAGAAAATAGAAGGATATCAAATTTTATCAAGATTAATTTAGGTGATATTAATTTAAAGAATAGAAAAACTTCTTTGGTTCAAAACTCAGAATTAGGTGCGATGAAAAGAAAGACTGCAGATGAAGTGATTTATAAAGAACCATACGATACTAGCGAACATGTTAACGAAGGTCGTAGTACCAATACCATATTTGTTAATCCACAAAATGTTATATCTAATACGGTAAACAAGAGAATTAATAGTGAAAATAGTAACAGTAGCGAAGAATCGACTTTTCCTAATATTTTAGTCAGTGAATATGATAAAGAAAAATGGAAAATTATAACGGACCCAATAAGAATTTAAAAAATGCATTTTTTGTTTTTATATATATATATATTTTTTTTTTTTAAATTAATATCAATACCAATTTTATAATATCTTTTTATTTATATTTATGTACAAAATTGCTTATAGAATTGCATTTTCCTATTCCGCCATGTTTGGTTATTATCCAAATATTTTCCATTTTAACTTTATCGCCTTTTCGGATTATCGGAATGTTTTATTAAATAGATTAAAACATTTCGGTTAACTCGTTTCTTTTTTTTTTGTTTTTTTTTCTTTCATTTTACATTTCATTTTTTCTGTAAAAAAAAAAAAAAAAAATTAATAAATAAAAAAAAACAAGTGTTCATTATTTCTGTTTGTCTCTGTTTCTTGTACCAATTAGAGATAACAAAATTAAAACAAAAAGAAAAACATAGTCTGTATATACATACCAAACATGAGTTCCAATGATTTGTTTGATGTTTTTGGTGAAAATCCTCTGAACACTCCACCCTTACCAATTGACAATGAACCAGAAGAAACCATCGAGAATAAGAATAATGAATCTTCAAACAAACGTAAGAATGTAGATGACATTGACGCATCAACCAATAAAAATAAAAATGACTCAAGTACTAAAGACTCGTTGCCTCCACAATCCAACAAAAAGTCTAAACGATTCGAAAAAAAATTGATTGATAAAAAGGAAAACAAAAAAGAAATACAACCTGTTGTTACCGATTCCTTTGAACAAGAAGCCAGTAGAGAAGTAAAGGCATCTTCCGGTCTAACCAATAAACCGACAACTGCCGTAGAAGATGATGGAAAGGTTAAATTATCTCACCAAGTTAGACATCAGGTTGCATTACCACCCAATTATGATTATAAACCTATTGGCGAACACAAAAGGGTTAATGAGGCTCGTACTTACCCTTTCACGTTAGATCCTTTCCAAGATACTGCAATTTCTTGTATTGATAGAAATGAATCCGTTTTGGTTTCCGCACATACATCTGCTGGTAAAACAGTTGTTGCAGAATACGCCATCGCTCAATCCCTAAGAGACAAACAAAGAGTCATATATACTTCTCCAATCAAGGCGTTATCAAATCAAAAGTATAGAGAATTACTTGCAGAGTTTGGAGATGTTGGTTTAATGACCGGTGACATTACAATTAATCCGGATGCCGGCTGTCTAGTAATGACTACAGAAATTTTAAGAAGTATGTTGTATCGTGGTAGTGAAGTTATGAGAGAAGTTGCCTGGGTTATTTTTGACGAAGTCCATTATATGCGAGACAAAGAGCGTGGGGTTGTTTGGGAAGAAACTATCATTCTATTACCAGACAAAGTTCATTATGTATTTTTATCTGCTACCATTCCAAATGCAATGGAATTTGCCGAGTGGATTTGTATGATACACTCCCAACCTTGTCATATTGTGTATACTGATTTTAGACCTACACCTTTACAACATTATTTATTTCCAGCACACGGTGATGGTATTTATTTGGTTGTGGATGAAAAAAGTACCTTTAGAGAGGAAAACTTCCAGAGAGCAATGGCCACTATAAGCTCGGGCGATGATCCAGCTGATTCAAAGGGAAGTAAGTCTGGGAAATCGTTTAAAGGTGGTGCTTCAAAGGGTGACGCGAAAGCAGATATTTATAAGATTGTTAAAATGATTTGGATGAAAAAGTATAATCCAGTCATTGTCTTTTCCTTCAGCAAACGTGATTGTGAAGAACTAGCTTTAAAGATGTCAAAATTAGATTTTAACAGTGATGATGAAAAAGATGCTTTGACCAAAATTTTTAATAACGCTATTGATTTGCTACCGGAACAGGATAGAGAATTGCCTCAAATTAAGCATATTTTACCATTATTAAGAAGAGGTATTGGTATTCATCATTCCGGATTGTTGCCCATTCTAAAAGAGGTTATTGAAATTTTATTTCAAGAGGGGTTTTTGAAAGTCTTGTTTGCGACAGAAACGTTTTCTATTGGGTTGAATATGCCAGCTAAGACAGTAGTTTTCACAAGCGTCAGAAAATGGGATGGTAAGCAGTTTCGTTGGGTTTCTGGTGGTGAATACATCCAAATGTCTGGTCGTGCCGGTCGTCGTGGCTTAGATGACCGTGGTATTGTTATCATGATGATAGACGAAAAGATGGAGCCTCAAGTTGCCAAGGGCATGGTTAAGGGCCAAGCTGATAGATTAGATTCTGCCTTTCATTTGGGTTATAATATGATTTTGAATTTGATGAGAGTCGAGGGCATTTCTCCCGAATTTATGTTAGAACATTCATTTTATCAGTTTCAGAACGCTGCATCAGTCCCTGTCATGGAAAAGAAGTTGAAAGTTTTGGAAGAACAAAACAGTAACCTTGAAATAGAAGACGAAACTAATATAAAATCATACTATGATTTAAAGCAAACTTTGAATGGTTATTACAATGATGTTCGTTTAATCACAACACATCCAGCTCATATTTTAAGTTATTTACAACCAGGCAGACTTTTACATATTAAAATTAATAACACTAATGATTACGGTTGGGGATGTGTTATTGACTTTGTTAAAAGAACCAATAAAAGAGACCCTAATGTTACATTTACTGATCATGAATCTTACATAGTAAATGTTTTGGTTAATACTATGTATGCTGATAGCCCAGTTACTTTAATTAAACCCTTCAATCCTAATTTCCCAGAAGGCATCAGACCTGCTTCACCGGGCGAAAAATCTGTTGTTTGTATCATTCCAATCACCTTGAATTCTATAAGTGAAATTGGCAAATTAAGAGTCCATGTTCCAAAAGATGTCAAATCTACAAAACAAAGAGAAACAATGGGGAAAATGCTATCTGAAGCTAATCGTAGATTGAATGGTAGTATACCACTCTTGGACCCAGTAAAGGGTATGAAGATTGAAGATGAAGATTTTTTGAGATTATTAAAAAAAATTGAAATCTTAACACAGAAGTTAACCTCCAATCCGCTAGCTCACTCCGTGAGGTTGAATGAAATCTATGACAAGTATAAAAAGAAAGTTGAATTGAACGATTCTATTAAAGCATTAAAGAGTAAAATTAGAGAAACCCAAGCAGTTATTCAATTAGATGATTTGCGTCGCCGTAAAAGGGTTTTGCGTAGGCTAGGCTTCTGTACTTCTGAGGACATTATTGAATTGAAAGGTAGAGTGGCTTGTGAAATTTCAAGCGGTGATGAATTGTTGCTAACAGAATTGATCTTCAACGGTAATTTCAATGAATTAAAACCAGAACAAGCGGCTGCTCTTCTTTCATGTTTTGCCTTCCAAGAACGTTGTAAAGAAGCACCAAGATTGAAACCTGAATTGGGCGAGCCGTTAAAAGCCATGAGAGATGTTGCTAGTAAAATTGCCAAGATTATGAAAGATTCTAAGATTGAAATTGTGGAAAAGGACTATGTTGAAGGCTTCAGACATGAACTAATGGAAGTTGTTTACGAGTGGTGCAAAGGTGCATCATTCGTACAAATTTGTAAGATGACAGATGTCTATGAGGGTTCATTGATTAGAATGTTTAAGAGATTAGAAGAGATGATAAAAGAATTGATTGAAGTGTCCAATGTTATTGGTAATAATGATTTGAGGGAGAAAATGGAGGCTGCTTTGAATATGATACATAGAGATTTAGTTTCTGCTGGTTCCTTATATTTGTAGTTATTATTATTATTATTTTTTTTTTTACATAACAAATATGTACACACACACACACACACACACATATATATATATATATCATTGTTTTGTGAAAATTCTTGTAGTGTTAAAATTTTTGCATTCATTACTTAGATACTTATATTTTTTAAACTTAAACTGAGTACCATTATGAACCACCTCTTTTCACCACCTCTAGTTCTTTTTCTAATGGACCTTTCCACATTTTTAACGTGGTGTCGCTATGACCTAATAATGTTATTAGCACTTGTTCTTTTAAAGCCAAAATTTCTGGATCCCTGAGTACAGTATTTTTAGAAATTATTGAATCAGACACAACTTCTGGTAATGAAAATAACAAATAATCTGCAGAATAGTCATATTTTACCAATATTTGAATCAATAGTATCTGTTCTAAATAACTCATTTGCAGAATTTTCTTACCTGATAAAAATTTCTTTAGGTAAGTAAATGAGACACTCGAAGAGCTTAAATTTTTAATTATACAAAAACACCTCATATTCAATTCCACTATTGAATCAAGGACCATTTTATGGTATTTTAGCAAATATATTGGGTTTGTGAATGACAAAAAGTCTACAATATCTTTATTGGCTTCGTTTATATGTAAATATTTTAAGTCTAGATCGCGATAAAGTTCTTCTGTTCCTTGTAATTGTGAGACTTTGTGAAATAACTGAAACAAATAAGACTTAGCAAAGTATTTTGCATCATTATAGTCATCAATATTGGCGTAGATGCTGGCGAATGCAAATAAACTTGGTGTCACTTTTGGAAGTGGGATTTCTCTTCCAGGGGAAGAGTTTTTTATAAGATCAATAACTTTAATGGTGTATTTGATTAAATTTATTAGGTTTAACACATCTTCCTTGGCCAATTTTAGTACATCAAATTCAAGAAATAAATGAATTCTTCCTCCTTTTTTCAAATCTTTAGAAGCACTAACAAAGATACCCAAAATATCTAAAAGTCGAGCTAACAAAATACTATCAACATTTCCAGAAAGAATTTGTGATTTTAAGTTCGGTAGTATTGTGTCCACCATTGGGGTATATAAGTTGTTTGATAATGATTCAAAAGTATTTTCTAATTCAGAAATAATAGCAATATCAGTGTCGTTATCAAAAAAGCGAGCGACCATGGAATCTATTATTGACTCATTTAAATATTTACCTTTTAGTTTCATCAAAACTTTACAGGATATTTTCACTAACTGAGTGATTTTGCTGTCAAATGCTGCCTGAATATCCTTTTCTGAATATGTTTCAGCTACCAGTTTATCTGAACATATTAAAACCATATTGGATAATAATTCAAAGAGAATTTCATAATTTAAATCATAGTCTGATGTCAACAAATCCTTGATCTGCAACAATAATAGATGAATATTGTTATTACTTTCGTCCAATGAGGTTAATGATGTTATATTTACATTTAATTTACGCATTAAAGTGTTAACAGTGTTAATTTGTAACTCATCATTTGAATCTAAATTGGTAATAGAATCCACTAATTCTGTAATTAATTGATTAACTAATGACATATGGATACTTTGTTGCCTTTTAAATATTACATTTAAAATGTATTAAACATTTAAAATGGTTCATTTGCCACTAAAAAATCTATAAAGAAAATTAAGTATTGAAAAAAAAAAAAAAGCAAAAAAAAAAGCAAAAAAAAAAGCAAAAAAAAAACAGGCTGATAACATTGATATTACTATTAATATGTGCGGTTTGACAAGTTCCCAAAGAAAAGAAAAAAAAAAACAAAAAAAAAAATACTGTAATGCATAATAAAATACCAGAATCTAGAAAAAGATCATTATATTCAGATTTTAGGATCCTAAAGGAATTAAATCCAGAAGGTTATGAGGCTAATGTAGTATTTTGGAGCAACTACATTGTATCTTCCTCCAAATCAATAATAATAAATTCTAAATCGTTTTTAGAGTCTTTAAACGATCCAACATATCACTTACCAAAAAGTATTGATGTTGCATTTGATTTTCTAGTAAATAATAGGAAATTGATCCCTGTCAATGACTTTATTATGCCAGAATCTAATTTTAAAAAGAATTTGAAGTGGATTGTATCAAAATCAATAATAGATTTGTCATTTAAAATTAGGTCGGCCAACAAAACTTCTAATAAGCAAACTAATAGTACGCTACTTACAAATTCATATATTGACTCTATAGATTTAGTGAATATTGGTTATCTTCAGGAGCTATATGATACTGAACTTGCAAGGTCGCTCAAAACAAAAATATTGGATAGTGCAACTCGAATTACAGATCTTATTTTTTCGATAGATAGTTTTAGTAGAATTATTTTAAGTTTTATTTCAAAAGAAGAGAAACATGCCGATACCGATGAACACATACAAAGGAACATCTTATTGATATATTTAACGAAATACAAAAATATAATAAGCTATGATTCGGAAAACCAAGTGATTAAAGTTCATAAAAATACCATAAAAGAATCCCTTAAACCTATTTCAGAATCTGATATAGCAATATCTCGTTTAAAAGACACTATAACAAAATTCACTATTAGAAATACGCATTTAGAAACAAACATATTAGACTGCGATAAAAGTATCAAAGATGCTGTGTCGACAAAATCACCTAATTTGGCCAGAAAGTATTTGAAAACAAAGAGAATATCAGAAATTTATTTAAACAAAAGCTTAGCTAATCTAGAAAAGCTCGAATCTACTTTGGATATAATTAATAATTCGCTAGATAACCTTGAATTACATAAATCTTTGAAAATGTCCAATATTTTGATTGGGGAAATTAATAATAAAGTTGGTTCCGTAGAATCTGTAGAAAACTTATTGGATGATCTAGATGATAACATACAAAACACAAATGCAATTACTGACATTCTATCTTCGGCAGTACCTTTGTCTACTGATGAAGAACAAGAGATTGATAATGAATTGGACCAAATGATCAATGGTATTAATAACAAAAAAATCGCTAATAATAATGATAATGATATCGATCAAATCATATATAAGAAATTACAAGACTTACAAATCAACGATAGTTCTCCTATAGAAACAATAGACAATAAGAATCAAGAAAAAGTTACACAAAATACAGTTAAATTGTCAGAGTGAGACATTATAATTTTTTACTCCAACAATAATGACAGCAAAAAAAAAAAAAAAAAAAAAAAAAATTAACCATATTTCCTACAGCTATATAATTATATATACATATCAAATAAATAACTAGATGTATCAAGCATCTTCTTCCATTACCTTCGTATATTCAATCCTTAGCTTTATCATCCTTTAAGTTGACGTTATTACCATTATAAGTGCTTCTTTCGTCATCATTTACATTTTCATTTTGTGTTAAAAAATGGTAAACATTTGGTGTTGAACCACTTGTTACAGACAATTGGGATTCATTATTTACTGTTGAATAAAACGATTGTCTGGGTGAAAGATATGTGGAGGAAGCAGGTGAATGAGTTACATCATATGGCTGGTGATTGTCCACAACATCGTTTATAAAATTACTGTTATTAGAAATGGCAGAAATATTGTCATTAGGATTATCATTAGAAAGGTCTTTCTCAGTTGAATCTTTAGACCACCAAGAAGAAACCCCCCTATATACTTTGTATAATAGTCCTGGATTTTTTGATTGCACATGGGCTATGTTTTTTTCTTCTATCGAGAATGGTTGTAAAATCAAAGCAGACCTTGGTGGTAGCTCTAAAGCTTGCAAACTTTTAAGTTCATCGGCATCACCAAATGTCACCCTAGGTATGTTCCTATGAAAAGAATATGGAACGTCGCCATCTGTTCTATTGATATCAACCCATTTTCTGACATCGTTCAATGTTTCTTGCGAGTTAAATTCATGTGTTAGAGTATTCCCATTTGTTAATCTCAAAAGCAAGGCACACTTTTCTTTATGAACTGCTGAGCCTTTAATCTTATCTTTAACTTCTACTGGAGCATTTTCACCTTCTCCGTTTTTATTCATATTGTTAGATCTTAACATTTCACGTTCATAAGATTCACGTTCTTCTTTATCTTGCTTTAACAAACGTTTAATTCTCAGTTTTTCTTCTTTAATTTTATTCTGTTCGTTAATAACTTTTTGTCTGTACTTTTTCTCTTCGTTAGACAACTGTGCAATTGGCGCTGAGGACGATGTAGTAGATTGATTGGATGGTTTAATGGAATCATTTAATATTTCAGGTTCAACAATTCCATCGGGTGTTATTGATGTACTTTGTTGCAAAGACCGGTTTATACGTGTATCTACTGGTGGAGATTGGTTTACATCAGTACCAACTGTGGCAGAAGTTGCTGTGTTTGGGCTTTGCACAGCTTGTGTATCTTTAATTGTATTTATACATTTCCTTAATCTTTCACCCAAACCATCTTGATCTTTGAGTAAAACTTCAGTGATATTTCCACCAAATATACAACAAACACTAGGCACAGTAACATTAGGAGCTATTTGCTGGAAATAACCAAACTGTACAGAATCCTTGAACAGTTTTAACAAAATCGAATCTTTAGCAATGAGATCAAGTAAATCTTCATTTAGCCAACTTAATAACCATTGATCATCATTATCATCAGTGCTATAAACAATCAAGGGCTTATTACTTTCTAGAGACTTTTTAACTGCTGTTTCAACTGAGGTCTCAAATAGATAATGTAATCTTTCCATTATGTTGTTCTTTTATTTGAGTTTCTTTTTCCTTTTTTTTATTTTATTTTAATATATTTGTTGAATTATCTTAAAAATGTTACTAATTCCACTTTTTAATAATGATTAAAGATTAAAACAAGAGATAATGTTTTTATATAGGAGAGAAAAGGCAAAGAGAGAAAAATAAAGAAAGTTATGATACAGTTTATCGGTTAATGATTAAATGTTTTAATAATGAAAGAGGTGTCTTATTTTCCCAAGTTTTTTTTTTGGTTTTAAGGGGTGGGGGGGTGCTTATTTTGGTAAAGGAGAAATTAAACAAATTAAAAGGAAAAAAAAAAAAGAAAAAAAAATTTGTTTCTTGTATACCGTAACTTCGGAATATGGAACTAAATAATTGCAATTCGGACATGTGCAATCTCAAACAAAGCCCTAACTTTAGGGCAAGTGGGGGTTTCTCTTCTTCTTCTTCTTCTTCTTCTTGCATTTCTAATCAAACTTAGGCATACATCAACAAAGAACAAAAAATAAAATGTGATTCAGAAAAACAATTTAAACATTCTTGTAGTAATTCCAATATTTAAAAATGTAAAGTAACCAGGAAAATACAAAACCATTAACCAGATAGACCTTTTTCTTTCATTTTCTTTTTTCTTTTTTCTTTTTTCTTTTTTCTTTTTTTCTTTTTTACTTTTTTTCTTTTTTATATGTCAAGCTTTTCTCAAATTGATCCGCTGCCCAATATTAAAGATGTCGAAGTTAGAGATACTATAGGACAAGGTTCTTTTGCAATAGTTAAAAAGGCAACGTTGAAAAATGACGACTCTTTGGTATTTGCTATCAAATTTGTTCATTTGCATACTTGCAAAAAATTTGGATTAGACGATAATGCCATAGCAAATGAAGTTTTAATCCATAAAAAGTGCTCAAAACACCCAAATGTAATTAGACTGTTAAATTTTAGTGTCTCTACCAACTATTTATGGTTAGCTATGGAATTGGCAGCCGGTGGCGATCTATTTGACAAAATCGAACCAGACGTTGGCATTCCCGATCAAGAAGTTGTTCAATTTTATTTTCAACAACTTTTAAATGCTGTACATTATTTACACAATGAATGTGGCGTTGCACATAGAGACATTAAACCTGAAAATATTCTGTTGGATAACCATGGCAACATGAAATTGGCAGATTTCGGATTGGCTACTGTCTTTAAGAGACAAAATGGCACCTACAGAAATTCTATAGATGTTTGCGGGAGTCCCCCATATATGGCTCCAGATGTTTTAGCAGACGGCGGTTACAGATCTGATGTAGCCGACATTTGGTCTTGCGGTATACTCTTATTTGTTCTATTAACCGGGTCTACGCCTTGGGAGGAACCTAGTGCCAATGATCAATGGTATGTAGATTTTGTGGAAAATGATGGCCGAATCCTTGCTGGGTCGTGGGAACGTTTAGATATAGATACATTAAGTTTGATTCGTGGCATATTAAAACCAAAAGTTTCTCAAAGATATAGTATAAGCAAAATCCAATCCCATAGGTGGTTGCAAAAAAAAAGGGTTTCATTTGTTGATGAAAATTATCAATGCAATAACGCAGAAGAATTATTTAAAAGGTTAACATCAAATTTAAAAGTTTCATTATCTGATGACGATTATTTTAGATTTAATCACGATTCTTTGTTAATGACACAGAAAACTGGAGATTTCGATAGTGAAAATCATTACATTTCTAATAAGATAACACCGTTATTTTCTCAACAGGATGAGGGGTTTGCAGTTTTAAAACATGATAACTTGTATAAAAAATACATTCCAGCTGCTACTCAAAACGTGTGTCATCCAGACCCTGTCATTAATGTTAGTAACTTTAATGATCAAAAAAAATGGCATATGATTATGAGTCAAGATCCTTCATCCTCACAATATAAAGTTTCCACCGAAGAAAACTTCAAACCCTTTAGCAATAATATCTACACTCGTTTTTATAGCGTCGAAGACATTGAAGATATATTAAAAGTTTTAGAAAATGCCATCAAAACTTTAAATGTTAGCAACTGTTCCTCTATTGTGAATGAATATGCAAATTTAATTAAATTATTAGGTTCTGCACCTATATATCCTTTGTCTATATCTATTCGAACCATTGATACTAGGAGACTACTTTTAGCAGGCTATCTTAAGATTCAACAACTAGATGAAGATTTAAAAACTGTCACATTTATACGGACAAAGGGAGATCCACTAGAATGGAGAAGATTTTTTAAAAAAGTTACATTATTGTCTAGAGAAATTGTACTACAATGAAACGTGAAAAAGGGAAATAAGAAGAGAGAAAAAAAAAAAAAAAAAGAAATAGGCACTGCATATATTTGCTAATTTTTTTTTTTCCATCCAATTAAAGAATTTTTACGAAAAATTAAAATTGTTACCATTACATAATTTGTTCATATTGTATTTAGAAATGTTTTTATTTAATTATCATCATCATCCATGGCATTCAAAAAGCCTAATAATTCCCTTCGAACCATTTTCTTCTCGATTTCTTTCAAGGAATGTAGCTCCGATCTATCAATATTACGTACTCTTCTAATGATATTTCTAATTTTTTTATTTGGAAAATCCTTTCTGAACTGCTGTACGTAAGCTTCAATAGGATTCTCAACCGACTTTCTTTTAGCTGGTATTACAAAAGCATCGGAAGATGGTCTATTTTCATTAGACTCCAAATTATTATCTTTACAAATGGGTAAACTACAACTATCAGTGAGAATATCAATAGTAGCTAGGGTACTGTCATTTGCAATTTCTTTGGATGGTTCAATTAAATTTTCATTAATTTTTGTAGTATGTGACAATTCAGTATTTTCAAAAGCTTCAATAACCTCTTTGTCATCTTTTTGCCCCTGTTGATCTTTTTGATCCTGTTGATTTTTTTGATCCTGTTGATCTTTTTGATCCTGTTGATCTTTTTTATTTAAACATGGTATTTCAACCTCTTCATTGAAACTTGCTTTATCAACAGAAATAATATTTTTCTCATTTAATTTTTCAATCGTAATATTCATTTCGGATTCATCTAAAGATTCAGGAGCTTTAATTTCAGTGAAACGGGAATAATGTTCTTCATGCCGTTTCCCCTTGCCGACCTCTTCTTCCTTAAAAAATGCATCCAATTTTTGTTGTTTCCGTTTCTCATTATTTTGATTATTGGTTGCATTAGTGATGGTATCATCTTTATCATCTTCCATATTTGTTTCCAAAGTCTCAATTTTCAAATCGGTGCCATTACCTGTAGATAAAATTTTCTGTGTTTTTTTATCCAAAGGGGGCCCATTATATAATTCGTTATCATTAGGAACAGTAGCTTTAGACAATAATAAATTTTCTTCAATTATGTTCTTTCTAATAGTTGTATCATTTGAAAGAGGTGTATGATTTTTCCCAAGATCATCTTCGTGGAATGAAACATCGTCCCGCACTATATCTTCAGTTTGAATAGGAGTCATGTCCTTTTTTAAGTGTGAAGTAGTTGTTGTAGAATTAACAGATGACGTGCGTGAATTTTCTGATACTAAATCATTAACTACAGAAAACCCCTCTTTTGCGTTAAAAGCACAATCTATAATTTCTTCTTTAGTCTGGGTATCACTTGTCATAGGAGCTGATGTTCTCAAATCGTTAGGCAATTCGGTAGAGGTATCCTGAGTATTAATATTTAAGGCATCTGCATAAGACCCTTCGTCATCTACACTCCCGTTGATATACCCATTACTATTAAAAGTACCAGTATCAGTGCCAGAAATTGTGTCGTGACTATGTTCAATATCCAGATTCTTGGAAATTATTTGCCCACCAATAACAGCATTGTTATTTGAAACGGCCAACATATTAGTAACAACGTTTTTTGAATTTTGAACAATGTTTTTGTTGTCGTCTTCCAGTATTATACCATTTTCATTAGTTGATGATGACTCCATTGTCGCGTTAAAAAGTTTAGGAAAATATTTGTTCAACCCTTTTTTGGAGTATTTATTTGATGGGAGATTATATTTGTTACTTGTTGGTACGGAGTGTGCAATTGGAACCAAAATACCTTGCTCAGCAGTAAAACTATCTATATAATGCGAATCATCATAGTTCTCAAAATGTTCAACAAGTAAATTGAAATTTGATTTCCCAAACTCCATGTTAGGTACCAATAGCTTTCCAATATTTAAGTTTCTATGTTTTTTAACCACCGAGATCAGCGAAAAAACCGTAGCCAACGAAAAATCTGGATGTAAAATCAAACACCCCATGATTTCATCAAAATAATACTCTGTATATCCTAAAGCAGCAATTTTGGCAAAGACATTTTGTAGTACGGAATTTTCTTGACGAACATAGTAACAACAGGCTTCATGGAAAAGTTTAATATTAAATATTTTTTGTTTTCTAGTAAAATCTTTCCCACGAACGATAATAAACTCCAAAAAATGATCCAGCTCTAAAAGAAAGACATCATAGAATTTCAAATACAAAAATTCTAAAAGAAACTCCTTGCAATAGTGGAAATCACCATTTAAAAAAATTTCAGCAACTTTACCGCTCAATTTGTGGCGAGCCGGAATATTGAAGACATATAATGAGGCTACGGTTTTTGGGAACAATATATCTGTGTCAATTTCGGAAATGACATTCCAGGCAAGACCACTTAAAGAACATTCTGATAGTATATGAACATAACCATTTAACAATTGAGGATCAGGTTCTGTATATAAAAAGGTCAAATATTTATTCAAAAACATTCTGAATAATGAGAACTCAGGCTTTTGAATATCTTGTTTCTTGGAATATATTAATTCAAAAATTTGAGAACGGAAAGTTTTCAAAATGGAAAAGTTCAAGTCATGAATAGTGTAAAGTATTAGCAATTCCAGTTGAAAATCTTTGGTAAATGTATCAAAAAAAGAAAAAACAAATTGAATATTTTCTTTGATTAAAATTTTGTCAGAGGTTTTATCCTTTTTGGTCAAAAAAACATCAACTAATTTCTCAACGCCTTGATGTCTATTATTTTTTATTAATTCGCCTGTAGTAAAAATGAAAACTATTTGATTATCAACGGCTATATCTAGTAAATTCATAAATAGTCGTTCATTTTTTTTATCGTATTCCTTGTAGGCTAAAGTGATAAATTTACTAACAACTTTATAGGGCCACTTGTCAAATTCAAAATATTCGCCCAAATTTAGGTTTATTTGCAACCTGTTATACAGATGTATAAAATTTCTTAGCACTTCATTACTTGGTACTTTATTGATTATTTTCAGAATTAATTTGTAATCTTCTATAGTGAGAGAGGAAGAAAAAATTTTGGATGCCATATAAGCTCTAACATATAAAGATATTCTTTGATTACCCAAAGTTAAAAGACTTTCTAATAAGGCAAACTCTGAAATACCTAGCCTGGTAATATCTTTTGCTTGAATCAAAAATTGTATAATATCGTCATTAGGAACTTCTTTACTGATTAATTCACCAAATATGCATGTGAACATTGATAAATCAGGTGTTTCTGAGGAAAAAATTTGGTCATTAAAGATTACAGGAATATTTCTAAGAGCAACTAAAACTATATTTTCCATTTCTTTTTTATCTTTTTTCGATATAGCATCAGCGATCAACATGTTAAAAAGGGTACAAATCTTTCTACAAATATCGAAATTCCTAAGGGAAGCAGGTGTTCTTAGCAAGAATTTCAATAATAAATCTGTCGAATACCGTATATCTTCCTTTTTTGCCGAAGTATTTGAGACAAAGGTGTATAAAAAGGAATAAATGGTATTCCAATTATCTTGGATAAATTTTTCTGACAAAGGTATAAAATCATCACATAGTATAGGTGTATTTCCAACAATCTTAAAGCTATTAAAACGATTTGCTTCAACGTGGTTGTCATTGATTTTTCCAAAAAAAACGTTAAAAATTTTTGACATTTGTTTAATAAGAACAGAATTACTGTTTGGAAACACAAAAGAAACCATATCAATGAAAATTTGTGATAATTTTTCGAATATAAGTTTTGCCATCTCATTATTTTTCCTTTCATAAGCGATAAAATACAAAATTTTGTTGAAAATAAAAAAGTAGTCCTTTGCAAAGTTGTTCTTCTTACTTTTACACTGGTAATATGGGTAAAATAATAAATCTATGACCATATCTTTAAGTGGCAAAAATCCTTCATCTGATCTAAAACCAGTGGTTACCAAAAAAATTATTACTCTCCAATTTCTAATGGCATATTGACAGGCTTCCGTGTTATTCATATTGTAATATGAATCACTGACTTTTATCCAAGAAGTATCATGTAATATAACAATAGCATCGCGAGTAGAATTGAAACGGAAAAAAGCTAAAAGTGTAATAGTTAGCCACATATCTATGATTATTTTATAGTTTGTTCCCAGTTCTACGGAATGTAGAAGATGATAATTGAGCAAGCTCATAAATGACTTATTTGGGTCACTCTTCATAAAACCTAAAATTCCATTATTATTATCTTGACCATTTATTTGGTATAAGGGAAGCCACTCTTTTTTTAGTAGCAAATTCACATTTGCTTTAAATAAATATTCTTGAATTTCAATTCTTGTATGATCTTTATACAAGATTTTTTTCACTGTATTTAATAAAATTTTAACTATAATGGTCATAATATGCTCATTTTGGATATTACCAGTTTTTGCAAAGATATATCTGGACAATACCTCATTAAATAACCAAATTTTAGACAACTTAGACATATGAAGAGGATATTTTATGAGAAATGAATGAATTACGGAGAGTTTTTCGGCAATTACATTGGAGCTATCTAAATCTGGGAATTGTGTTATGTTAGTTAAAATTTCTTTAATAGAATTATCATCATTCAAAAAATATTTCCCCATTTTTTCATCGATAAAAAAGGAAAGTTGTGTATGCAGTATAGATTTGCTATTTCCCACATGTTCAAATGGCTTCAGTGGGAGTATGAAGTCTTTGTATATTTTTTTACTAATGTTCAAAGTTTCTGAATCTGCAAGCAAAAAGCTTGAAACTCCATCACACGAATAAATCCAACTGAAAAATTTACCAATCTGGCAATAGACTCTGACCAAAAAGGGATTTTGTTTGAACTTTTTGAGAGGAGAACTTGTTTGGTCGGTATGCCTCTCATCAGATATTAAAGAAGAGGCTTGTTGGAAATGATTAAAAAAAATTTCAATTTTTTGCATGAACAATTTGGTAGCAAAATTCATTTTTTCTTGATACTTTATATTATTGTTTCTTTCAGAGATGGCGTTATGATTCGGAAGAATGGCATTGAATGTTGCATAAACTTCATATAGCAATGGCGAAATTTGTATTTCTTGTTTATCATTTATTTTTATCAATTTAGATTTTAATTCATCAATGCCGCTAGATAAAATAGCCATAAATTCTTCGATGCTTGAGATATTTTGTAAGACATGAACAACACCTGGTTGCCAATATCCTGGTGAAAAGGGATCCGTAGAATCATTAAGATCTACTGTTATTTGTATTATATCGTTTGTAATTCTATTTTTTTTAATAGGACTAGGTGATTTCAAAATAGGTTTATTTGGTTTTGGTGATTTTAAAATTGACTTATTATGTCTTGGTGAAATGGTACTGCTAGCTGTAAAATTAGTATTAATGTGATCAGTATTATTTGAATCGGGTATTACTGGTTGTACAACATTAGCTACAACTGGGTTTTCTGGAAAAGTTACTTTTTTGTTTAAAACTTCATTGTTGTTGTTATTGTTGTTGTTATTGTTGTTGTTATTGTTGTTGTTATTTTGTTGAATATTAGAATCAGTAAGTTTTGGCTTTTTCAAGAGTCCATAAAGATTAAAAGGATTAATTCTTTTGGACATTAAGACACTTTTTTTTTTTTTTCAATTAACAATATTATTTGCCGTTTTTAGAAGATAGTATGATCATTTATTTGTTGGCGGTTAAAAAAATATTAGTATAGATGTGTATAAATCATGAACGTATGCAAAAAATTATTTTTTTTCTTTTTTTTTCTTTTTTTTTTCTTTCTTTTTTTTTTTCTTTCTTTTTTCTCTCTTTCTTTTTCTCTCTCTTTTTCTCTCTCTTTTTCTCTCTCCTTTTCTCCTTTTTCTTTTTTTGAACACGTTTTTTTCAGATTTAGTTAGTATTCTTGTTAGGAAGCGGTATCCCTTACTATTGGTCCCAAATAAGCGACGTAAATTGCTAAATAAAAGTAGTTTTGTATTTTGCGCGGGGTTTTTATTATTTTAATTTATTTTAGCTGGAAAAAAAAGAAAACAAAATAACAATAAAAAGACATCAACAAACTATTTTATGTCAAAGGTAAGGCTGATATCAATCAAGTGATGGTATGCAGTTATGTGAATGAAATGTAATTTCCTGGAAGATTAAAAAATTGCTGATTGAATCAAGTAACAACTTAAAAATAAAACGACTTTTTTTTTCTTTTCTTTCTGTTTGTATCTATTGTTATATCATTATTGGGTATTTGGTCTGAATATTTCTGTAGTGACTAGAACAAGGTTTATCGTACTAGATAACATAAAAAAAAAAAAGAAAATAGAAAATACAGATAACAAATTTATATTTTGCGACGGGAAAACAGAAATGAAAGATTTACAGTACTCAAGGAAACCAAAGCATCCAAATGCTTTTTCTTTAACTTTGCTCATCATAAATTTCGTTGTCACTTTCTTTTTTTGAGAGCATTTGCCGTAGTAAATTATCTTTTATTATTATTTTTTTTCACTTATCAAAGATTCATTATGTCAAAAATACTTTAAGATAGATATTAATTTTTTTTCTTTTCTTTTTCTATTTACTATATCTCCATTTTCTTTACAAAAAAATAAAAAAATAAATAACAATACAATTCTCCTCAATTAATCATTAAACTAATTAAATATAAACATAAAAATACCATTCTAACAAATCCTATCATTAAAAAGAAATATATATATATATATATAACAAACGTTCTTTACATAAAAAATAATTAAAAATAAAAATAAACTTATATTCCAAAATATTTATAATTCCTTATTTTATTTTAAACCATCTTTACATTACATCTGTTACTAATATATCTATACAAAACTATCAACAATATAAAGACATCCAACAATAAAATCCTGATAACAAAAAAAAAACATATACATATATATATAGAAAAGAAAAAAAAAGAAAATGAAACAAAATTCTCCGGATCTTGAGGCGCATCCAATTGCTTCCACTAATAATATAAATATCATTACATCTTTGGTCAGTAATCAAGATTTGGATATTGTGCATCAACAAGTCGAGCTAGAAAAAGAAGAGGTTCCAACAACAAAATGGAAAAAGTTTTTAAAGAAATTAGAAGTTCCACATGAGGGTAAAGCCATCTCTATTTTACGTAACCCAGATCTAGAACCAGTTAAAGATGAGGACAGGAATTGGGGGTTTTGGTCTAATTTTGCCTATTGGGGGTTACCTAATTTTTCCGTTATGACTTACAGTACTGGGAGTGCGCTACTAGGTTTGAATTTAGATATTAAACAATCTATTGGTGCTATTGTCATTGCTAATATAATTATTGCTGGTATGACAATTTTGAATTGTAATCCAGGTTTAAAATATCACATTGGTTATACTCTAGATCAAAGAATGATTTTTGGTATTTACGGATCTGTAATTGGTATCATATTCAGAGTTGGGATTTCCGTTGTTATGTATGGTTATATTGCTTGGTCTGGTGGGTTGTGTGTCAATATGATGTTGGAATCTTTGTCACATCATTATTTACATTTGCCTAATTATTTCCCAGATAGTGTTCCTATGGATACCAAAGGATTAGTTGGATTTTTAGTTTTTCAACTTGTTTCAATGTCATTATTTGCTGTTTCTCCAAGAAAAATTCGTTTACCTAATATCATCTCTTGTTTCATGACTTTGTTTGCTGTTATTGGTATATTGGCTTATACCGTGAATAAAGCTGGTGGTCCAGGTCCGTTATTTTATCAACCAGTTGAGTTAACTGAATCAGTACGTTCTTGGGCTTGGATTTTTGCTATCACCATTTGGGGTTCTGGTGTCAGTGTTGGGATTACAAATCAAAGTGATTTTTCAAGGTTTGCAGGAAACACCTGGAGTTGCTATTTGGGTACATTTTTCGGAGTTGTTTTGCCAGGTACTTTTATCTGTGCTGCTGGTATGTTTGTTGCTAGTGCCTGTAAAAAATTGTATGGTGTTGCTTACTGGACCCCAAATGACATCAGTCATCAATGGTTAATGGATAATTATGATGGCAAGGGAAGAGCTGCTTCATTTTTCGTCGGTTTGGCATTTGCTGCTTGCCAAGTGTTTCTAAATATGACTCAGAATGGTTTTGCATGTGGTATGGATCTAACTGGATTGTTGCCAAAATATATCAATTGTGCCAGAGGTACTTTATTTGTTTGTCTGATTTCATGGTGTGATTGTCCATGGACTTTTTTCCAAAGCTCTAGTACCTTTTTGGACGCTATGTCTGCCTTCGGTATGTTTACTTTACCAATAACTATCATGAATTATGTGGAATTTTTCATCATTAGACGTTCCAAATTATCAATGATTGATTTTTTCACAACCAGTCCAAACGGCAGTTACTATTATTTCCGCGGATTTAATATCAGGGCAGTTGTAACGTTAATTGTAAGTGTGGTTCTTGGTATACCAGGTTTATACTACTCGTGTAATCCTCAAGTTGAGGCAAATGCGGGTATGATGAATTTTTTTGAAGGTTATTGGTTTTTTATTCCAGTCCTTTCTTTTGGACTATATTTAGTTTTAAGTTACGCATTCCCTTATAAACATGATAGATTAGGTGTTAGTGACCCTGTTGATTACTTCAACTGTTTCAGCGAAAAGGAATGTGAAGCAATGGGTATGATCAAATACGAAGGTGATGGCGATGCTTATGAGATTATTGATACAGAGTTAATTAGCCAGAGAGCTGAACATGAATCAATTTCCGGAACTAGTGAAGGTGGTATTCAAGAAATAGATGAAATTGTTGCTAAAAAAGAATAGATTTTGTAATTTGAGACCATTTTATTTTTATTTTGTATTTTTTTTTTTTTTAATTGTGTATGTAGTAGGTAGGTGTATTTTTATTTTTTATTATTGTTATTATAAGACTTGATTTAATTAATATTTTATTAGTGATATTTTTTAAATAAGAGGGATGTGAAAAAAAAGGCAAAGTTGGTATAATTTTGGAAACTTATTTACAGGGATTTTTGCATTGAGTGAAGATCCAAAGTTTATGTTATAGACATTACAACGGCTGAAGAAAAAGGTCTTTTATAATTAAATATTTTTAATAAATGGTTTCCATTAGTCCTTAAAAAAAAAAAAGAAAAAGAAAAAGAAAAAGAAAAATGTCATAATTTGTTTTTTTTTTTTCCTTTTTTTTTTTTTTCTTTTTTTTTTCCCATTTATCGATGGACAAAAATATTTTGTACAGAAATTCTATTGTAAAAAAAATAAATGGCTTTCATTTATTAAAAAAAGGAATGTTTATTAAAAACGACTTTAATAATTCTTTGATTATTTGATTACCCCAAGTCCATAGAATATTAACTTGGTTTACACTATATTTAAAATAAAGCACACTAAAGAAAAGAAGAAAAAAAAAAATATGTTATTTACAAGAACATCTAGCCTAAGAAAATCAGCTTTACGTTTTAGCTTATCAACTTCTCGTTTCATATCCACATCTGTTAAATCACAACAAGTTTTACTATCCAAACCTGTCCAAGATGTTGACCCAGAAATGTATTCTATCTTAGAATCTGAAAGAAAAAGACAGAAAAATTCCATTACTCTAATTCCTAGTGAAAATTTCACCTCTAAAGCTGTTATGGATTTGTTGGGCAGCGAAATGCAAAATAAATATTCAGAAGGTTATCCAGGCGAACGTTATTATGGTGGTAACCAATTCATTGATAAAGCAGAATCTTTGTGCCAAAAACGTGCTTTGGAACTATATAATTTAGATCCAGAAAAGTGGGGTGTCAATGTTCAATCTTTGAGTGGTGCTCCAGCCAATTTATATACCTATTCTGCCTTGTTGAATGTTGGTGATAGGTTAATGGGTTTAGATTTGCCTCATGGTGGTCATCTAAGTCATGGCTATCAATTACCCTCTGGCACTAAAATCTCTTATGTTTCCAAATATTTCACCACAATGCCCTACCAAGTCAATTCAGAAACAGGTATTATCGATTACGACCAATTGTCACTTACTTCCAAATTGTTCAGACCAAAGATTATCGTTGCTGGTACCTCCGCTTACTCTCGTTTATTAGATTACAAAAAATTCAGAAAGATTGCGGATGGTTGTAATGCGTATTTAATGTCGGACATGGCCCACATTTCCGGTTTAGTCGCTGCTGGTGTTATTCCTTCCCCATTTGAATATTCTGATATTGTCACCACCACCACTCATAAGTCACTAAGGGGTCCAAGGGGTGCCATGATTTTCTACAGAAAGGGCTTACGTAAAGTTACCAAAAAAGGTAAAGAGATTATGTATGATTTGGAATCAAAGATTAATTTCAGTGTTTTCCCAGGTCACCAAGGTGGCCCACACAACCATACCATCAGTGCCTTGGCTGTTGCCTTGAAACAAGCCTCCACTCCAGAATTCAAGCAATATCAAGAAAAAATTGTTTCCAATGCAAAGATATTTGCCGAAGAATTGAGCAAAAGAGGCTTTCAACTAGTTAGTAATGGTACCGACAACCATTTAATCTTGATTAACTTGTCTAACTTGGGTATTGATGGCGCCAGATTAGAAACTATTTTGGAACATATGAATATTGCTGCCAATAAAAATACTATTCCCGGCGACAAAAGTGCCTTATTTCCAACAGGTTTGAGGATTGGTACACCCGCTATGACCACTAGGGGATTTGGTCCAGCAGAATTCACCAAAGTTGCTGAATATTTGGACAAAGCTGCCAAATTGGCCATTGCCTTGAAGAGTCAAGAAAATGTTGACTCCAAAGCACATGCCAGAGCACATTTAATTGAATTCAAGAGATTAGTTGGCGAAAGTCAAGAAGTCGATAAACTAGCAAAGGAGGTTTCTGATTATGTTTGTAAATATCCTGTTCCAGGTGAATTATAAATCATTCATTAAATCATACTCTATTTACTTCTGTTTTGATTTCTATAATATCTATGTTATTGGTATTATCGTTATTTTTGCTAATTTATTAAGCTAAAAGATGTATAAATGAAAAGAGGAATTTCTTATAATTTATTAATTAATATTTTTTTTTATTTTTAATTTTTAATTTTTAGTTTTTTTTTTTAGTCATAATGAACACCCTCTGTAGTAGTAGATTTTACAACATCTTGATCATCTAAATATAAACCCTTATCAGCAGCAATATCTAGAGCCTGTTGTCTTCTATGATATTCATTTTCATAATATTTTTCTTGGAATTTAATTAATTGTTTGTCTGCTACAAAAACAGATCCCATTGATATCCATGCACAATGATAAAAGACACGCACTTGAGCACGCACATTACGATATACTGTACTGAATCTTTTTAACAAAAACCCTGTTGATATTGAGATCATAGCACCATAAATTGCACCTTGTATACCACCTATTGATAGTTCTTTGGTCAATTCTTTAATAGTTGCTTTATCGTAATGAACAGGTAACACGCCCATATTTATATTTTACCGTTTTGATTGTTATTGTTATTTATTTATTTTAATATATTTACTGTTTTACTATGTATTATGTTATGAGAAAAGTTGTAATTTTATAATTTCTTTCAATGGTTAAGTTAAAAAAAAAAAAAAAAAGGGAAAAAAAAAAATTTTTTTATTTTTATTTTTTGTCTCTTTTAATTTAAATTCAAAAAAAAAAAAAAAAAAAAAAAAAAAAAATTACGCAGTAAATGTATGGATATGATTAAGGACGTTAGCTGATCTTCCCCTTTTTCCCATTGAAATGAAGAAAAAAAAAATATATATATATAAACAAAATTATATAAAACCGAGTTAAACTATCGCAATTAACAAATAGTGCCGAATATCTATTATAAATAAAACACAAAAAATAAAAAGAAAGGACAATGACTTCGATCAATCAAGCTATTCCCTTAAAGGAGAAACCATCAATGTTATACTCACTCGAAGAGAATGACGAAACCAATATATTTACGGGTCCTTCAAATTTCACAAAAACTTCCTCAAAACTTGTGTCTTCATTCACTTCCAAATTAACCCTTGATGATGTAGATATGATTGGGTTGTGGACAAAATATGATACCCAAATGTTTAACGGTTCTCCCCTTTTTATGCCCGAAGAAGAAGAAAGAATCAATGTTAACGGTAACTATTTCAAGGATAATGATTATGATTCTGAAGGGCATATAGATGATCAAAGATTTCATGAAGGTTCTGTCAGCAATTTTTTTCGAAAGGGAAACACAGCTAAATTGGAAAAAGATCTACATGCCCTAATTCAATATGTCTCTGACCTAAGGGAAAAATATACAGGATTCACTTGGGACAATTTGAAGCATATTGTCTCACCCAACGAATTTCAAAATGATAATGCTATTATCCCATTTCTACCTGAAATACCAAGTATGGAAGAGTTTGAAAATGATTGTAAAAAATTTAGTGATAAAATAGATGAGTTTTCCTCTGGGATAAAGGCACAATACATTGAAAAAAAAGTTTACTATTTAATTGATAAGTTTGCCTTATTCCAAAACTTAAGGTGCAAAGAAGAAAATTTGCAATCGAAGCTTGTACCACATAGAGATTTTTATAATGTTTTTAAAACGGATGTAAACTTGCTATTTAATGGGTGCTTTTCTCAACAACAACTCAATAACTTCATATGGTTAAAAATTCAGCAAGAACCAGACAGAGTAGTGTTGGAAAATGGACAAAAATTGATCGAAATTATTAATGAGGGCAAAAGAACAGCTGATTTGGGCCTAAAGATAGTCGATGACGAATTTCTGGAATGGTATCAATATGATTATCTGCCCAACCATATTAATATTAACGATAATGATAGAATTAAATTTTATCAAAACATCGTTCATGTATTTTTAGATCATGACAATTTTATCGGCGGTGAATATTTGGCTGGATTGTTGGATTCACAAGTTTTCAGTAATAGATCAGAACATCAGGTTTTTTGGTTAAGCATTGATTTTGTACCCAAAAATAGTGACTGGTGGGATACTTTAAATGAGTGGGTAAACAAGTATGATGAACTTTCTAGGGATAAAGTGGATTGGAATTTAAGAATATATCGTAACTATCCTTTGCTTTTCGCTAAAGGCATGGTAAAAAATTTTAAAGAATATTTAGATTTATTGTTTGAGCCACTATTAAAAACCCCTTCAAAATATAAGAATCTACTAAGCAAGTTTAAATGTTTTGATATAATTTGCCTGCATCGAGACAAATATTTGAGACAAAATTTTGAACTTTTGTCAACAACTTCTCCTGAAAGTTGGGATTTTGGCGATAATCCGTCGATTGCGTACTACATGTACCATATATATGTGAAAGTAAATCAAATAAATAAAATATTACACCCGTTGGCAAATATAAAGTTAAGGAACAACTGTGCTCCACACAATACCGAAAGAATATCGCAATTCGGTAAAATAGGCAATACTATATACCGTGAGTCAATTATGTGCAATTTACTCTTGGGTACAAGCCAACAATTATTATCGGCAGAGAGGTTGTGGTCTAGCCCCCTTTTCACGTATTTATATTATATTTTCCAGATCGGATGTGTTTTTTCACCATTGAGTACTGTTTCCAGGTTTTATGGTGGTGCCACTTATATGCTTGGTAAAAAAGATGGCATTTCTAATCATCACGTTAACGTGCTGACTAATGATATTTCATATGAAAAGGCAAGTGATTACAAGTACAAGGGAAACCCCTTTATGTTAATGCACGAGATGGGAATTGTAGTTTCATTAAGCAGTCATTCTGTTTTTTTAAATTGTTCATATACACATGACCCATTATTGGAAGAATACGGGGTTGCTGCAAGCATTTATTTGTTATCTAGTTGTGACATTTGTGAATTGGCCTTGAATAGTGTAAGATCATCGTCAAATGAGAGAAATATGTGGGTTGATGAAAGTTCTGTGCATAATGTTCCTCAAATAAGAAGATCTTATCGGATTTATACATGGAAAAAAGAAGTTGAACCAATTTTATATTAGCTAATCCCCTCCTCCCTTTTTTTAATATATATATATATATATTGGTAATTGTAACATTTAAAAAGTACACTATCATTAATTTATTTTTCCCAACTAGGCTCAATATCTCTAATATATTGAGCGTATTCTTGTAACCTTTTTGGATCCTCAAATCCACCATTGGTACCATAATAAAATAGTTTAAAAATATTATCTTTTTTGATATCACCGTTGTTATCTAAGTCTACAGATAAATCAACTACACCACAACTACGTTGGAAATACCATTTATTCACAACATTATCCCTTCTACTTCTCCATAATAGTTCATTTGGGAACCTCTTAAACATTTCATTGAAGATAATATCAGATATACCCAAGGAACCTTTTAAATGTGGCATGACAGCAAATTTATCCAAGTAAACAAAAGGTTTAACATTTGAATTTTTGTGTCCGGTGGTAGGTTCGTAGGTTAGAATAGCAATACCTTCATAATCACCGACAACTATTATCGCTGCAATATTACCGTCGATTCTATTTAAATAGTGTGTTAAATCCAAATTTTTTTGGAAACTGGAGTTAATAATTTTTGTAAATTTATATAAATCTAACTTATTACCAGTTTCTTTTGGTTGCCCCTTTTCCTTGACCCAAAACTTTTCAGGCAATCCAATGCTATTGTATTGAGTTAATTTACTATGGGCAAAAGTTCTAATGTTAATACCTTTCTTCAAAACTGTAGTTTCAAAAAAAGAGGATAATCTAGGATCGATAGTCTTATGCTGTAGGGGTAATTCATACCAATTGTTTGTTAGGTCTGTATTTTGTTCTTTTTTAAAGACAGGTAGAGAGCATGAGATTAATGAACGATCAGTTAAAATATTATGTAATAATGGATTTTTAGCCTGTTCCTGGGAAGATGCACTGATCGTGGTTATGACACCTGTTACACTTAATGGCAGATTTTGTAAACCCTCATTCATAATCTTCAAATTCTCAATATGAGAATTGTAAACGTCCAAAGAATTGGTTATTCTAGTTTTATTAATCGTGTTTTGTATTTTAATTATTAAAGGCTGGTTATCCTTGTTTTTTAAATTATTTTCCAAAATTTTTTTTTCTGTTTCTAGTTGTTTTAAAATAGGGTTGTATTCGTTAAATAAGTTGACAAAGACGTGTGCATAATTGGATCTTTCTGCAGAAGGAAGCCCACCATGCTCATTCAAAATAAATATTTTTTCAACTGATATCATGTCTTGGTTTAATAAGCTAATCAATTCTTTGATGTAATCAGGAAATGAGGTCGTTAAGTTTCTTTTGCTATTTATTTCATCGAAAATGTATGGTTCTAAAATTGGGATGATCCCATGCTTTAATATTTCATTATATAACGGGTAACTTAACCTATATTCAAAACTTTTTTTTCTAGTTATCAAATCAGGACAAAAACAAGT
Source organism: Saccharomycodes ludwigii (assembly GCF_020623625.1). NCBI lineage: Eukaryota > Fungi > Ascomycota > Saccharomycetes > Saccharomycodales > Saccharomycodaceae > Saccharomycodes > Saccharomycodes ludwigii. The sequence continues at coordinate 1,158,814 of NC_060203.1, forward strand.
TTTTAATTCTTTATTATGACAAATTCTATCTAATAAATTGGCAGCAGAAGAACTAGTTTCTTTAGCACCATGCTCAGAAATAACAAAAATCGGATTAATACCTAGCATTTTCAGATTTTTTATAGTGGAAGAAAATCCATCTAGAACATAATCAGGTTGAAGTAATAAATCTTTTAAAATTATAATACAAGCATTTTTTTTGTTATCTGCGGAACACTTTTTCAAATAATCCTTAGCCTCTCTTTTAGTGGCAGTGGAATTTAGTACAGATAATATCAATTCTTTATTTTGGGCATTCGGTTGTTGATAAAATTTTTTAAAGGTGTGTGTTTTAGAAATGAATGGTTTGAGTTTCGTTGAATGTTTGTATATTTTAGAAAATGTTGAAAACATGTTAAGTAATGTTGTATAAGGTTATATACCTTTTTTTTTTTTCTTTTGTTAATTCTTAAAGATTGAGGAGGGTTTTCAATTTTACTAAGCACTAGCACATTGAATCGTAGTTACCATTAATGACTGAAACAAAAGAAGAAAAAAGGCCTTAAAAAAAAAAAAAAAGCTTTATGATAATGAAAAATTAATACGTTTATTAAGATTAAGTACTGAGAAACCAGAACAATTACACGTAAAGTCCTTTTAATTTCACCGAGTATCCGAAATTACAGATTTATAAGTTATTCACGTGTTTTCTTTATTTTTTACTTTATTTTTTACTTTATTTTTTACTTTATTTTTTACTTTATTTTCGAAACATTGCACGAGAACTCGAAATGATTTTCCATTAATATTCAATAATAATAATAATGATAGGCTTGTAAGGCTTAAAAGTTATATATATACAAAAGAACAGTGCATATGTCATTTCCTGAATCACTGCAAAATACTTTTTTACCTCAAGAAATCCAATTTATAGTGGAAAATGAACCCATAAAGATACTTCCACGTATCACTACAAGACAAAGAAAACAGTATCGACAAGGCTCAAATTATGATCCTGATTCGAAAAATAGTCATCCTATTAAACCTTGGAGATTAATCACTACCAATGATTATAACGTCAATAATATGATTGCAATGAAAAGTACAGAGCTACCATTATGGATGGCAGTTTTATTAAAAGAGCAAAAGAAATGTAATATTATAGCACCTAATTGGATAACTGTTTCCAGTTTAGATAAATATATTGATTTTGAATTAAAAAATCCCATGAAATTTAGCTCCTTGCCATGGAATTGGCTAGTTATTGCATGTATTCTTTTCACTAAAGCACCAGATGATTTAACCGATCCTATTCACTTATTAAAAAGTCGATGTCAAGACTTAAGAGAAATACGATTGGCCAAAGTGCAAAATGGTTTAGCTATATTAAATGAAAGTCATCTGCAACTGGATAACCTATCCCTGATGGAGATTAATGAGATTAGACCATATGCTACAAAAATATCTGACATGTTTAAAAACCTACACAAAAACACTGCGGCAGGATTAGGAGAAGATTATGATATGCATATGGACACGTCCGAACCTGGCGCTAGTTCTAATATGACACAAAATCCTTAATCTAATTCAATAACAAGCATATACTCGTTATTAGACATTGAAAAACTTTTATTAAATAATATAACTATGACATAAAAAGGAAAATCCTTTTATATAAGTCGTGTTATTTTAGTTTATTGTTATAAATTCATAAATATAAATAGCATTTTTTAGTGAATTGCTTACTATTAACTAAAGTTTTTTTTTTTTTTTTTTTTTTTTTTTTTTTTTTTTTAATAATATTACACAATTATTTTAAAAATAAATACAAATATACTCACTAAAAACATATATGTGTATGTAATAGATTTTGATATTTAGATAAAATAATATTAAAGTTAAATAAGAAAGTTGAATAGACCAAAAAAAAAAAAAAGAAAAATAAAAGGATAATAGAATGATGTCTTTAATTTTTGATTTAGGTAAAAAGCTGACCTCTGAAATACATAACAGCAAGCAAGAGGAAATAAAAACGTTGATAAAAAAAAGAGAAAAGAAAGTCGCACACCAATCGTTACATCATGTTAACAATTACATTGACGAACTAAATCAAAATAATAAAAATGAAAATCTTTTAATTGCAGAAGTTCAAAACGATTGGCAGCTTGTATATTATGGCGATGTTGTTTTGAAAACTGGTTTAAATAATGAACTGATTAGGCATAATTTTTTAACAGGTATAAAAGACAAAGTTGGTACTCAGTCTAGTAACAAAGTTAACAATTTTTTTCAATTAGTCAACGCTACTAAAGAAATAGCTACAACACCTTCTTTGCCTCTAGTTACTAATAATATTATAGCCAAAGAAAAAAATGTATTTAATGGGGATACACAAGAGAGTAATATAATAAACACTGAGATAAAAAGCGTCAACAATGGGTTTGAAGATTATTTATTTGCTAATAATTATACTGAAAAACATAATAAAAATGTCGATAGTGTTTTTATTTGTTTCAGTTCAAATTCTAAAATAGCTTTGAATAAATTTTTTGTAGCAGGTAAAGCATATAACGAGGACTTGTGTGGAGATGGAAATAAAACTATTGGCACTTTGTATCAACAAGAAACTAATAATATTTATGATATTGATAAGAATGTTGGGAATAATGAAAGTAGTGTTGCTGAGTTCTCGACAAGAATTTATCCACGGTCCTATTACTATAAGCTTATTCGGTATCAGCGAAATAGTGTGTTAAGTAATAATGGTACTAAATTAATTAATGATTTTCTGAAATTAAGAGGTTTAAGTAATTATGATAAACAAATTACGGAAAGACAAAATAATTATTACAGCAAATATAATAATAATACCAAGGATTATAATTATACATTTGATTTAATAGATAATGATGATTCAAGTGGTTTTTATTTTACAAGAGATGAGAAAACTGTTAGATGTCAAAAAATGAGGTTCAGGCAAAAGTATAAACAAATACATACTAGATTAAGACTTAAATATTGAAAACTGGCTGAGGTATTTTATCTTTCTTTATTTTTATTTTTATTTTTATTTTAATTTTTATTTTAATTTTTATTTTAGTTTCTATTTTATTTTTGTTGCTAGTTTGGTTAATAAGATTTTGTGACACAGATTTATTTTTTTTTACCTTTTTTATTAATATATTGAGATATAGTTTCGGTTTTCTCCGTGAAAGAACGGATAGAGAACGAACGGACAGAGAACGAACGGACAGAGAAGGAACGGACAGAGAAGGAACGGACAGAGAAGGAACGGACAGAGAAGGAACGGACAGAGAAGGAACGGACAGATAAAAAAAAGGGCAAACTTGAATTTAAATTTATTATGGATTTTGTTTTTCTCGTTTTATTATCTCTTTGCAATCTTCGTATTTGTGTTCCCTCTTCCTGTCCCCATCCTTTCACCCCCCCTCCCCCTCTCTTTTATTTTGCTTTCTTTCTTATCATTTATTCCCATTATTTCTACTATTTAAGCAACACATCTTTTAAACATAAAAAAAAAAAAGGACCTATTCTTTCCTTCCTTTTCTCATCTTCCTCCTTCTTTTAAATCTTTACTAATCTAGAAAAATATAAAAATAAATAAATAAAATAAAAAAAAAATAAAAAAAAAAAAAAATTGAGTCTGCTTGTTACCATGAAGGCATCAGGTTTATTCATATTATCAACTTTATTGACTTCCTACGTATCAAATGCATTGGTTATTCCAAATTTTGAAAACTTAGAAACTGTATTTGCTTTAAACAAGGAACAAGAAGAATTTACTGCTCCCGATATCAACAATTTAGATACTTATTCGTTATGGCCACATCTACCTTATTTCATGAAACCTATGGTTGATACTGATAAATTACAAGAAAAAATCACTACTGAGCAGCTTAACAGTAGTGCTTGGGATCTATACAACATTTCCAAAAAGTCAATTGGAAAGTACGGTCATCCAACAAGAGTCATTGGATCTCCAGGTCATTGGGCTTCCATTAACTACATTTTGAGTGTTTTAAATAAACATAGGGATTACTATGATGTTTCTTTACAAGAATTCGATGCTATCAGTGGCAAAGTAAAATCCTTCGAATTAAACTATGAGGATGGATCCAAAGTTCCAACAGCTAAACCTTTTTCTTTAACTCCCCCTGTTAAAGAATTCACCGGGGAATTGGTTCATATTCCAAATTTGGGATGTGACGATGCCGATTTTGTTTCTGATATTCACGGAGGAAAAGGTGCTAAAATTGCTTTAGTCTCTAGAGGGCAATGTCCATTTGGTGATAAAAGTCAATTAGCTGGTAAGCATGGTTTTAAAGCCGTTGTGATATACGATAATGTTGAGGAAGATGATGGTTTAAACGGTACTTTAGGTAGTCCAAATAACCACACAGTTGCTACCATCGGTGTTTCTAAAAAGGTTGGTGAAAAATTGATTGCCTCTATTGCCGCAAGCAAAAATAATTATTCTTTAACTTTTGCTGTTGACTCTTATGTCGATACCATCAAGACCAAGAATGTGATTGCTGACACCAAACATGGTGATCCAGATAATATTATTGCTTTAGGTGCTCACAGTGATGGTGTTGAAGCTGGTCCTGGTATTAATGATGACGGTTCTGGTACCATATCCTTATTGACCGTAGCTGAACATTTGACTTCTTTTAAGATTAAAAATAAGGTGCGTTTTGCCTGGTGGAGTGCTGAAGAAGAGGGCTTGCTGGGCTCTACTTATTATGTTGATCAATTGACACCTGAAGAAAATTCTAAGCTTAGATTATTCATGGATTATGATATGATGGCTTCTCCAAATTACCAGTATCAGGTTTATGACGCTAATAATAAGGTAAACCCTAATGGTAGTGAGGAACTGAAGAATTTATACATTGACTATTATACTTCACATGGTTTAAATTATTCTTTGATTCCATTTGATGGTAGATCGGATTATGTTGCCTTCATCGAAAATGGCATTCCAGGTGGTGGTATTGCTACTGGAGCTGAGGGTGTAAACACTGACAATGGTAAGATTTTAGATAAATGTTACCATTCTCTGTGTGATGATGTCTCAAATCTAGCCTTTGATGCTTTCTTAACTAATACAAAGCTAATTGCACATTCTATTGCCACTTATGCCAGATCTTTGGATGGTTTCCCAGAAAGAGAAATTAATAATGAGACTATCGCCAGTTTAAGTGCTGTCAACCATCAATCACAGTTCAAGTATAGAGGGCCATCTATGGTTATGTAAAATTGTGGTGTTTGGTGAATTATTAATGGATAAGACATTTGTTTTTCGAGAAAAGATACATACATATATATATATATATATATATATATATATTTATTTCTTTCTTTCTTTCTTCCCTGCAGTATTGAAATTGAAAGGTAAATAATATCTACAAATTTATATATATATATATATTTTTTTTAATATTTATTTACAAAATAATCCAAAAGGTTATAAATTAACATGTTACCTCCATAATTAACCGAATGGGAAGCCACCGAAACCTCTTCCATCACGATTAACTTTAAAATTTGCTTGTTTAAACATGTTAAGCGGATTATTACCTCCACCATAACCACCGCTGGACCCCTTATTGCCATGGAAAGAATGACCACCATTACCACCACCGGCTATTATAGAATCATATTGTTTTTTCTTGTCTTCATCGCTTAATATTTCATAAGCACCATTGATGTCGTGTACCAGCTTTTCCGTTTTTTCTCTATCTTCCTCGTTTTTTTGTTTATCAGGGTGATGTTTCTTGATCATCTTCAAGTATGCACTTCTAATTTCTTTCTTATTTGCAGTTTTTGGAACTCCTAAAATTTTGTAATAATCTTTTTCAGTATCTATACCACTTTGCTGTTGCTGCTGTTGTTGTTGCTGTTGCTGTTGTTGCTGTTGTTGTTGGAAAAATTGTTGCTGGAAAAACTGTTGGTGTTGTTGTTGCTGTTGTTGCTGTTGTTGTTGTTGATTTTTCTTTTGTTCAACTTCAAATTTTTTATGATAACGGGCCATAGAAATTTTAAATAAATGATTTTTAAACTCATTTGGATCTTTATCCCATATTTTTTTACTTTTGAAAAACCCGACTATATCATTCAATGAAATATGTTTAGATTCTTTATTTATTAGATGTAATGCTATATGAGGAGAAAAAACATTCCAAACTGTGTCGATTTCCTCTCTGCTATATTGTTTCTTTAAATCAATTATTTTATTCAAAAAAGTTCGAGATTTTTCCTTTTCTCCTGTTGTATCGTATGCAATTGTCAATAAAGTATGAATAAACCTAAGTAACTCTGTTTCCTTGAAATTGATCTTGGTTATTTTATTTAAATATTGGTTTTGACTGAAAAATTGTTTTTGTAATCCAACTATCAAATCATAGTTGTTTTTGTACTGTTTATTTTTCCTATCTATTGAAGTGTCTGTTGTATAAAACTTGATGGTTTTTTGCGCCCATTTTTTATCATAATTAAATAAGAAAAAAGATTCGTCTTCTTCAACAGAAGCGACATTTGGATTGATTTTACCAATTTTTGAAACTAATTTTGATAGCGCAATGCACGGTTTATAATCCATATCTATAGCAATGCATTTTCTTAAATTATTTAAAGCAGATTGCTGTTGGTTTAAAATGAACGTTTGCAAAATAGATATAACTTCATAGTAAGAAAGTTTCTCTTCAATAGTTAAATATTTCCTGTGTTTGTCTAAAATTGTTTGCAATACTTTAACGATATGCTGAGAATTTAAATAGATATTTAATTCATCATCTTCATCGTCGTCCTCTTCTTCAAGTGACTTATTAATATTTTTCAAAAGATATGATACATATTCTAATGATATTTCTTTAGAATATGGCGAAATTTTATATTTTTCGTAAATTGGTAAATTGCCATCAACATTAATGCCAAAAAGCAACTTCAATTTATCTAGTCTTTCCTTGGCTAAATGCTTCCAGTGCGTGTCTTTAATTTTTTGGAATATAGATATACTTTCCAACTCCTCATCATTAGATAGTTTATTTAAGCCCAACTTGTATAAATTTTCTTCATAATATTGTTTGTTGTTAAAATTACAACCGGTGTCTTCCATGTATTTCACGATTCTATTGAATCTGTCTGTAGACGATATAGATTGAACTTCCTTTTCAATCGAATTCTTGTCACATTTCACAGCTTGTCCGGTTACTACCTGTAGGAATTCACTGTAGAAAATAAGTATCAACAGATAAAACTTGAGTATTGGGGAAGTTACCATTTTTATTTTGAGTAAGTTGCGTACTTTTCCTGGTAAGCAATACAATAACGATTATAATTAAAATTCAATTTGTTTTTTTTTTTTTCTTTGGTTGGTAAATCACTATATTGTCATGTAAGTAATATTTTGTATTAGTTGTATAGTTAATTGATCACAATAAGTCTAATACATTCAAGTCAATAATTAATTAAAAAAAAAAAAAAAGAGAATTCGACACGTATTTAAGTAGTTTTTTTTATGGCAATACTGTATTATTATTATTACTTTTCTAGAACATTCTTTAAATAGCCGAGTGTGTATGTATTCCGAATAACCGAAAACGAAGGCCATTTTAGAATAGGATTTTTAAATTTTACGTGTATTTTTTTAAAAATTAATAACAAATTGTGGTGGTGTTTGGATAAAGATTGTCTTTTCTCAACTATTTTAATCCTTTGAATATGTGTGAGGCCAATATTCTCCTAAAGGAAAAAAGGAAAACATTTGAATTATTTTCATGACTATCTCTATTGCTAAAAATATATATATAACTATTATTTAATTATTGTTAGTTTATTTTGTGTCATTTTAACGCATAAAATAAAGCACCAATCACTCTAAAATATGCATGCATTAATTCAAAAAATAACAGATACTCAACATTATATTACCAGTTCCTCCTTTTCACTAACACAAATATCATTTATAACCTTTCAATCTGTATTAGAGGTTATACTAGTTAGTTTATCTGGCTTTATATGTGCATGGAGTGGTAAGTTACCTAGGGAAGCACAAAAAATTATATCTAAAATTAACGTTGATTTGTTAACGCCATGCTTGATTTTTAATAAGTTGGCTAAAAACTTAAGTATTACCAAAATTATAGAGATCTTTGTCGTACCAGCATTTTATGCGTTACTAATCAGTGTTTCCTTTATGACAGGTCATTTATGGTCTCACATTTTTGGATTAGATGAAGATGAGACCGGATTTGTAATTGGTAATTGTGTTTTTCCCAATAGTAATTCACTACCCGTTTCTTTAACTTTATCCTTAGCTTATACATTACCAGGCTTGTTATGGGATCATATAGAGAATGACAATAGAGACAAAGTCGCTAGCAGAGGCATCCTTTATCTATTGATTTTCCAACAAATTGACCAAATGTTGAGATGGTCATGGGGCTACAATAAATTGCTAAGATGGAGAGAGGAAACTGTATATCCTGATGGATCTATTTTAAATTTAGTTCGCAATCATGACACATCTACATTATCCTTAGATTCTTCTACTTGTGACATTGATAGTAATGTGGACTCTGGCACTAATAACACCAAACTGTATAGAATTTGGAATACGTTTAAGTCAAATATGAATCCACCATTATATGCTATATTTTCTAGTATCATAGTAGCAAGCATTCCGATTTTGAAAAACCAGTTTTATGTGGATGATGGTTTTATTCAGCATACCCTCTCAGAATCTATTAGTGAATTGGGAATGATTTCCATCCCACTAATTTTATTAGTTTTGGGTTCAAACTTATATCCAAGTAATGAAACGCAAAGTGCAACTCATAATTATAGGAAAATGATTATAGCTTCAATACTAGGTAGAATGCTTACACCTTGGATTATAATCTTACCTATTGTTGTTTATTGCTGCAAAACGCTTCCATCTGTATCGATATTAGGTGATCCAATTTTCATGGTTTGTGCGTTTCTATTATGTACTTCTCCACCTGCTATCCAGCTAACACAAATTACACAATTAAACGAATTTTTTGAAGCTGAAATGGCGGGAGTTTTGTTTTGGGGGTATGTTGTTTTAACATTGCCTATGACAATAATTACGGTTATTAGTTCTATGTGCGCAATTAACTGGAAAGCATGATATCTTATCTTATCTTATCTTATCTTTTACTTTTACTTTTTGAAATGAGTGGTTGTGTGTACACGTGATTACAAATACCGAGTGGATATGGTCGGAGAAAGGCGGGTATTAAGTAATGGACAAAATTTATTTATTTATTTTTTCTTTCTTTCTTTCTTTCTTTCTTTCTTTTTCGTACGAAGTGAATGTGGAAAACAGTTATATATTTTACGTGATTTGCATGGTGCCTTTTTCATCTTTTTGAGATTGTTGCATTCTTTTAATACACACACAAAAAGATAAGCATTTCCACCACGTTTTTTAGAAAAATGTCACCATTTTAATTTTTAAGAGAAAAGAAAAAAAAAAAAAAGAAAAGAGATAAAAAAAATTATAAAATATAAAAAATGCCTCCCACCCCCCAAAAAAAGAAGGCTTAGTTATCATTCCATTCACATGCTTTTTTTACTTGTTTAATTCTTTTTTTTTTTTTTTTTTTTTTTAAATTCCTTTTTTCCTTTTGCTTTTTTACTTACAAAATCAAACAAAACTTTACCCTTATATATATATATATAATTCAAAAAAAAAAAAAAATAATATAAAATAGAAATAAAAAATAAAAAAAAAAAATTACTTTTATAAATCTTTCCATTAAAATCCCTACCATCAGCTACTTTAAACACCGAATAATCAAAGCAAAATCTATACGTTTACTTATCAATAATTAAAGATGTCAGAAACAGATACATTAGCGCCACCAGGTGCACATCAAGGACTATCTATACCCAATTTATCATACGTAACATTTGAAAGTGTTGTAGAAGTAGTGTTAGTCAGTTTTGCTGGGTTTATATGTGCATATACCGGATTATTACCGAAATCAGGTCAGAAAAATATATCTTTGCTTAATGTGGATTTATTCACCCCGTGTTTGATTTTCAGCAAGTTGGCCAAGAGTTTAAGTGTTGCTAAAATATTAGAAATTTCCATCATTCCACTTTTTTATGCCTTGACCACTAGTATTTCATATTTTTCGGGCTTCTTCATTTCCAAGTTTTTCCATTTTGATGTAGATGAAACCAACTTTGTTATTGCAAACTCTATTTTTGGTAATAGCAACTCTTTACCCGTCTCTTTAACTTTATCATTGGCTTACACCTTGCCTGGCTTGACCTGGGATGAAATTCCAGATGATAATAGAGATAATGTGGCCAGTAGGGGTATCTTGTATCTATTGATTTTCCAACAGATTGGACAAGTGCTAAGATGGTCCTGGGGGTATAATAAATTAATGAGATGGTCTGATCAGCGAACTGCATCCTTGTTGGAATCATCTCAAAATCTTATCTCCGAAGAGGATAGCCATGCTGGCGTTTCTAGTACCAATGACTTTGATAATCAAGGAGATTACTACAATCAGGGCCTGGATAATGTTTGTTCTCCTAAAAACGATGACATTTATATTGAACATAGTACAAGCAGTTCTGTATTTAGCAAATTTAAATCCAAAATTGTAGGTGCAATTAACAAAGTTAGGTCCTTTATGAATCCACCATTGTATGCCATGCTTTTTAGTGTTATTGTGGCTTCTGTACATCCTGTACAACATGAGTTTTTCCACGCCAATGGTTTTATTAACAATACCTTGTCTTCAGCCATTACCGAATTGGGATCTGTTTCCATTCCGTTAATTTTGATCGTTTTGGGTTCCAATTTATACCCGGCTGATGATGAGTCTGCCAAGAGGTCCCCTAATTATAAGAAATTGGTTTTTGCTTCTATAATTGGGCGTATGATTTTGCCTTCTTTGGTTTTATTACCTATTATTGCGTGCTGTGTTAAATTTATTGGTATTTCTATTTTGGATGACCCAATTTTCCTAGTTGTCGGTTTTATTTTAACTGTTTCTCCACCTGCCATCCAACTAACACAAATTACTCAATTAAATGAATTTTTTGAAGCAGAAATGGCGGGTATTTTGTTTTGGGGCTATGTTGTTTTAGTTTTACCGGTCAGCATTTTTGTTGTTATATTTGCTATGTCCGTTTTAAAATGGGCCGGTGTGTAATTAATATATTTACTTTTAATGACTTGGTAGGTCATATTTGTGGTGTAGGGAGGGGAGAGCACTTATATACATTGAGTGAGATGTGGCCAATTCCCGAAAAACTTTTTGCATGTTTTGTTTTAATTTTGTTTTTTGTTTTCTTTTTCAAATTATATTTTAATGTTTTGTGTTTAGTTTTCATATTTGTTATTAATTCATACTTTTATTGTTTTTATCGCATATGAAAGCTACCCTGGGCACGTGATATACAACGCGTAAAGTTTAAAACGCGTTTTTTTTTTTTTTATTTTATTTTTTTCTCTCCATTTATACAGATACATATTTAAGTTTTCTAATTTGTAATTTCTTTTTTTAATTAAGACATACTTATACATACACTCATATACATATTTCTCATCTTCTCTTATCTTCCCTTTTTATGTTAATCAAAAAACAGATTTATTCATTGCAAAATCTATAATTTAGAAAAGTTACATAATCCAACACACTGGTGGCTTAGTGAATAATGTACATCAAACGAATCACTATACAAGGCTTTAAAACTTATAAAAATACAACCATCATCAATAATATCTCACCGCATCATAATGTTTTAGTTGGTAGTAATGGTTCAGGTAAATCTAACTTTTTTGCAGCAATTAGATTTGTTCTTAGTGATGACTTTGATAGGTTAACTAGAGAAGAAAGAATTGGTTTAATTCACCAAGGCTCAGGTTCTGTTATGAGTGCTTATGTTGAAATTGTTTTTGATAATTCTTCAGGTAGAATACACATTTCTTCAAATACACAGCTATCAAAAGAAAGTCAAGATGATGTTGTAATCAGAAGAACAATTGGCTTGAAAAAAGATGAATATTCTATAAATGGGAAATCCAAAACAAAACAAGAAGTTAAGGGATTATTGGAAACTGCTGGATTTTCCACTTCTAACCCATACTATATTGTTCCACAAGGTAGAATTGTAGCTTTGACTAATGCCAAAGATCATCAACGTTTAGAATTGCTAAAAGAGGTCACTGGTGCTAACACTTTTGAAAAAAAACTAAAAGATTCACTACAAACAATGGATGAAACTGAAGTTGGCAGAAAAAGAGTTGCTAATGAATTAAAAGAGTTGGCTAGCAAATTAAAGGATTTGGAAGACGAAAGAGAAGAATTGAACAAATTTCAAAATTTAGATAGGGACAAAAAATGTATTGAATATACTTTATATGATCGGGAATTAAATGAAGTTACCAATCAAATAGAAAAATTGGAAAGTAGTTATTCTTATACCGTAGATTCTTCTGCTCAATATATATCTGAATTAGAAAAAAGGGAAACTTTGGTCAGGGAAATTGAGGTTAATTTAAGTAATTTGGATACAGCTTTGAAACTTAAAGAAACTACCGATGTTCTTCAACTAAAATCTGAAAAATTAGAAGTGGCTAGAGAACTAGCAGATTTAAATGTTAAAAAGGCAGATTTGGAATCTCAATTAACATATATTGAAAAATCTAATACGCAAAATGTACGTTTATTAACTTTATTAGCTTCCAAGATTGCCGAGAAAAAAAAAACTATCGACCATTTGGCACCAAGTTACGATGAACGATTGACTAATGAAACACAGTTAACAAACAAAATTTCAAAACTCCAACAAAGACAAAGTTATTTAATTACTAAAAGAGGCAGATATGCCGAATTTTCTGATGAAGAGGAAAGAAATGCCTGGATACAAAGTGAAATTAACACTTTAAGGGAAAAATACGATGATATTGTTAAGGATAAAACTGAGTTGGAAACTGAAAATGAAAAATTCAAGGGGGAGCTTCATAGAATAGACGAAGTTCTTGAAGATTTACATGATTCAATAGAGGGACCACATATCACTGGGGAATTAGAAACCCTAAATAAAGATATTGAAAATTTGAGAGATAAATATTATGCAAAGATTGATCAAAGAAAAGAATATTGGAGAGAAGAACAAAAATATCAAACAATTTTAACGTCTTTAGATTCAGATATAGAAAGAGCACAAAGATCTGTTAACGAAAGTATGGATAGAAATTTGGCTAATGGGCTACAAGCCGTAAAAAAAATTTCAGAAAGATTAAATTTAAATGGTACTTCTGTTTTTGGCACTTTGGGTGAATTGATCCAATATAATGAAAAGTATAAAACATGTGTCGAAACTATCGGGGGCAACTCTTTGTTTCATGTTGTTGTTGATAACGAAGATACTGCGAGTATTTTAATGGGCGAATTGGTTAAATCTAGAGCGGGACGGGTTACGTTTATGCCATTGAACAGATTGAACAATGAATATATAAGTTATCCTCCAGATGAAGAACTCTCAGTTCCATTAATGAAGAAAATACATTGTGACAGCGATTACATCAATGCTGTAAAACAGGTTTTTGGGAAGGTCATTGTTGTTAAGGACTTGACTTCTGGTGTTAGATTGGCCAAACAGTACAAGCTAACTGCTATAACTTTAGATGGCGATAAAGCAGATAAAAAAGGTGTTTTAACGGGTGGTTTTAATGATAAACATAAACAAACAAGATTAACCTCAATGAAAGAGTTAAAGGTCAAAAGAAAAGACTACGAAGTGGCCCAAAGTAAATTGGCTGAATTGGCTGATACTTTAAAAAAGACAGACGATGAAACAGACCAAATTAACGGTGAATTGAAAACTAAAACCCTTACAAAAGAAACCATGCTAATAGATATTGAAAGGTATAGGAGCAAATCAAACAAGGTCAAATCACAAAGATACATATTGGAAGAAAAATCAAAGCGTTTGGTTATTAAAATTGAAAAATTGAATACCACCATGTTAGAAGTTAGTCAAAAAATTACAAGACTAGAAAACGATATGAATCAAACATTTAAGACGGAATTAACTGATGATGAAACAACGGAATTAAATCAAATTAACAATGAGCTACCAAAGTTAGATTCTGAGTTAAACAAAGTTACAGCCTCGTTAAGCGATATCCAAGTAAAAATAGAATCTATTAAATCGGAATTGCAATCCAAATTGGAACCACAGTACTCAAACCTACAAAAAAGTGTTGATTTTGCTGATGATTTTGAGGTAAATAAGTTGAAACAAAGACTAAAGAGAGTAGAGTTGGAAATATCTACCATATCGGAAAGGGAGCAAAGATTGGACTTACAGCTACATTCTATACTTGAAGAGATAGATGAATTAAAAGCAGAAAAAGTTACTAATCAAAAAACTTTAGAAAGGGCAAATTCACAACAACGCTTATTAATCAAAAAATTAGAAGATTACCAAAAAACAGCAGAGACTTGTATGATAAAGAAAACCAATTTTTCCTCTAGGCGCGATGTTTTACAAAATAAACTAAGAGAATTGGGGTTTTTACCGGAAGATTCCTTTACTAAATACGAAAACGCAACAACAGAGGAATTGGTTCAAAAGCTAAATAGAGTCACGAGAAATTTGGGGAAATATAGAAATGTCAATAAAAGAGCTGGCGAAAGCTTTAATAAGTTTTTAAACAAAAAACAAGAATTACAAGAAAAGGCAAAAGAATTAGATCAATCAAGGGACTCCATTGTGGAATTAATTGATACTTTAAAGCATCAAAAGGTTACTGCTATTGAGGCTACGTTTAAGAAAGTTGCTGAAAATTTTACAGAAATGTTTGAAAAACTAGTGCCAAGGGGTACGGGTAAATTAATTATTCGTAAAAAAGATATGGATAATGATAGCAACATGAGTGATGATGAATCAGTGGATAATATTTATGAGGGTGTTGCCATTCAAGTCTCGTTTAACAGTAAAGAAGATGAACAACTCCACGTCAGTCAGTTATCCGGTGGTCAAAAAACAGTTTGTGCTATTGCTTTGATTTTGGCCATGCAAAAAGTTGACCCAGCCCCATTTTATTTATTTGATGAAATTGATGCCGCTTTAGATAAGCAATACAGGACATCTGTTGCCGCCACCATTAAGGAATTGTCTCAAAATGCTCAGTTTATATGTACCACATTTAGAACTGATATGTTGTATGTCGCTGATACTTTTTACAGAGTTAAATTCGAAAATAAACTATCAACCATTGCAGAAGTTGATAGAGAAAATGCAATTGATTTTATTAGGGGCGGGAACGATAATTTAATTAATGATATTTAATTTATTTTTATTAGTTTTTTTTTTGTTTTTGCTAACATATATTGCTACATATATTTTTATTATTTATAAACATACATAATTTAATCCGGTTTTTAGATTCTCGATAATATTGGAAAACATACAGAAGTAAGAGGGGAGGAGGGAAAGGTTGATATCAATTAAAGTTAAAACCCTCGCAAAAAGCCAAAGAAAGTAGATAATGAACATAAAATAACTAAAAATTAACTCTATAAAACCATACTGGAATTCTTCTTTGAGTCTTTAATTAATGAAGCAAACCCGCTATTAGATTTCTTTTTTCTTTTATTCAAGCCCTTTGCATTAATAAACTTTGTATTATTTTTACTATCTGAATCGCTACTGTCATTACTGCTGCTCTCATCACTAGAACTATCATCGGAATCCCCAGAATCCTCAGAATCCTCAGAATCTGATTCTTCTTCGTTCGAACTGGCAATAAGGGGGCTGGAAACTTTCTTCGATCCAACAGTATTATTAGCTTTTTCTTTGACTTCTGGAACACCACGTTGAGCTAAATCAGATAGAGTGTTTAATGAAGAACGGGTTTTTTTTAATCTGCTGTTACTATTTAAAGTTGGAGAAGCTAACTTTCGTTTCAATGATACGCTTGGATTCATTGGTTTTGGAATAGATGGAGATTCCCTTACTGGCGAACTATTATTCTTCTGAGTCGATTGTGCAATATCATGTATATCATCCATAAAATCCGTTTCAAATGCGGATTTAGTGGGAACTATCCTAGTTACAGCACCTTTGGGTTTAGCAACAATCCCCCTACGAGGTTTATTCCTCCCTTTGTTTTCTTCTTCAGCCTCATCATCGTCATCCGAGCTATCTTGTGAAGAGTCTGAGTCAAATTCTAATGGTAGATTTTTTTCTTTAACTACATGGCTTGGTTGTATTGAAGACTCAACTTTTGAATTTGCATTTAAATTGTTTGGAATACTCTCTTCAGTATTGGGTATGTAAGTTATTTTATCTTCAGTGTCAATTTTATAAGCTTTTTCATTTTTTTTTGGAGCCCTTATTGTTTCCTTTTCCTTTACAGTATCAATCATTTTGTTTACTTCTTTTTGGCTTTTTTTTCCAGTATTTTTCTTTTCCTCTATTATCTGGTTCCCTTTTCCACTATTGTGCAAAGTTTCTTGTGTTGCCTTTTTCTTAAGTTCTTCTTGTACAATTTGTTTTCTTAATTTTGTCCCCTCTTTTTTTTTCCCCTCCAACTGCTCCTGCTCCTGCTGCTGCTCCTGCTGCTGTTCTTGTTTATTTGTCCTCATTTCCGCCTTATATTGAACCGCCTTTTCTTCTTTTTGTTTAGCCAGTTCTTCTTCTTTCTTAGTCTTATTTTTAGCCAGTTCTTCCTCTTTCTTAGCCTTATCTTTAGCCAGTTCTTCTTCTTTCTTAGCCTTATTTTTAGCCAGTTCTTCTTCCCTCTTTCTGATTCGAGACAAGCGTTCGGCTTCCCTGATTTTTATTCTCAATTCTTCCTTTTTTTCCTCAAGCTCTTTTTTCCTCTTCAAATCTAATTCTTTTAGTTGTTCTTTCCTTTTTAACTCGTTTTCTTGATTTTTTTTGAGATAATTAAGATGCTCATTCTCAGATTCAGTGCCACTATCATCACTTCCGGTAGTACTTTCAGATTCAGTGGATAAACCATCATCAGAATCATCAATGATTTCGGCACTAGGATAATTCTTTACACCAGATTGATTATTGTTTGATTCCCTCAAACCGATCCTGGTACCCAATTTAGATTTATTCTGCTGAAGTTGCACTGCATACTTTTTAGCAACAAAAGCTTTATCATTAGAAGAGTCAGAGTCAGGTTCAGAATCAAAGCTAGAACTTGAGTCTGAGTCTGAGTCTGAATCAATGTTAGTTAATTTAACACCAATTTTGGTTGATTTGTCAAATGCTGGTTTCTTACCTTTATTGGCTAACGGAACACTTAGCTTTTTATGAACAGAGGGTGCCATGGATTTAATACTGGTTTTGTTAGTAGTCTCTACTATAGATTTTTTGGAGGCATCCGGAGAAGCAACGACATGATTTGTTGTTTGTATTTCATTTTTCTTAGATTCGTATTCCGCTGTAGATTTTTTTGTCGAATTAGATGTTTTTGGCACATCATGAGATTTAACGGGAGGCTTCTCATCGCCAGTCAAAGATTTTTCAACGTTACCAGCCACCACTACACCTGACTTCTTTGGCGAGTCAAAATTAGATTTGGTACCAGATTGAATTATACTGGTGGTAGCTGGAAGCTTCTCGCTAGTAGTAATGGGCTCTGTCTTCTGTTGAAAGGGTAGAATAGAAGGAGGAGAAGAACTACTCCTTCTAATGTCTTCCTTTAATGGATTAACATTCAAATCCTTTAATTGTTTAATAGTGTCAGCTTTCTTTTCATCATCAGTATAACTGTCTTCAGTAATATCGTCACTCGTATTACCACTAGTTGTTTCGCTTTCTGAGGAAGAAGAGGATGATGATTCAGGTGAATTTGAGGAGGTTGCACTAGAATCGTAACTTGAATCAATTGTCTTTTCCTTATTACTAGTAATTAATTTTGTTGCTTTTCTAGCAGCGCTCCTTGAAGTTCCTTTCGGTAAAATATTTCTAGGATCTGGTTTACTGTTATCCAAATCAATATTCAATATAGTTGTATAAGGCTTCCTTTTGGAAGAACTTGTTTTTTCAGCGCCAACATTATTTTCGACATTTCTAGTTTTCCTTTTCAATTTTGGAGGAATAACAAATTTGTTGCCATTTAGCATACTTAATAGTTCTTCCTTATGTAAACTAATATCAAATGCTTGATACTTTTTCCCCCCCTCCTGCGTTTCATTATCCTGCATTAAATTGGTGGTGTCTATTTTTTTTATATTGTTTTTTAAGTGTATTGTTGAGTCGTTAGCTGCAGCAGTTGAAGAATCACTATCAGAAAAATCTTCTTTCCTAGTGGTTACGTTAATAGATTGTTCCGGTTGTTGGTTGTTATCTGATCCAACCATTTTCAAATTCAAGCCATCAATATGTTCTCCTGATACGGTTTCCTCATTTTCTTGTATCCTTTGCTTATTATTTAATTTTTCTTCTATCGATGTTTTCCTTACAGTTGGTAATTTGGCCAATTGAACTTCATCTTGGGATAGACTGTCTCTGACGCTACTCTTTTTTGTTGGGCTATCCATATCATCTATGCTTGGTTTACCCATTGGCGTTCTTTTCACAGACTCATCGCTAGAAGTTGAGCCCCTGTGTAAGGGAGGTGATGCAATAATTTTCTTATCGTTGGTATTGCTGGTATTCTCAATAACATTATTTTGTTGATTTTCTTTGGCAACAGTAGGGTCAGTAGTTCTAAAAGTATTTGAAGAAGGATGGGGGGGAGGAGAAGATGGAGAGGAAGAGGAAGAAGAAGATGGAGAGGCATATTCCAAATCTTGAATATAAGCTTGTTTTTTCATTGGAATTCTATCTGATTTTAAAGGTAATATTCCAGCTGGAGAAGACGGTCCCTCTTGCATCTCCCTTTCAACTTCACTTATTTTTGGTTCAGGTATAACCAACATCCCACTGGTAATTCTCTTTTCCTTTTTGGTGGTAGTATCATTCCACGGCTGAATATGTGTTGTTAAAGGTGTGGAAGCAACACGATTTGAAGGATTATGAATGACGGTATTATTGGCACTAACCACTCTTTGACCAGTCATAGTGAATCTATTTGGTGTCGCATTAAAAATGGAAGTTTTGTTACCATTACTATTACCATTAGCATTGTTGTTATTATTGCGATTATTATTTGTAAGATAAGCATTTGGTGATTTCATTGGGGTTGTCCTTTTTGTTTTGTCAGGATCGACTTGTTCAGATCTGGAAACAGCATCTTCATCGCCAGTAAAACTTACTATTCTTTTGGCTTCAATTCTGGAACTAATGCGTATTGGTGGTGACTGTGGTGGCGGTGGTGGTAATATAGATCTATCTTCCAACAGATCATCTATATTATAGTCATGATCGTTTGGTTTTTCGATATTTACATTGATAGAGGTCAATGAAGACGGTTTATTGTTTTGAATTTTAGCATTAGTAGTAATAATACGACTGGATGGGAAAATCTCATTTGCTAATGGTGTAGAAATACGTAATGTTTGCTGCTGAACTTGATCATCACTATTATTATCATTGGTCTTACGTTTTTTCTGGATAGTTATGGTTGGTGGACCCGTGATATGGTTCATATCGGTTGATGGGTTATTAATAGTAGCTGGTGTGCCATCCGATTCTGTCTTTCTTTTTCTTCTCAACTGGTATGGGGATAAATTTGCTTCATTTTCAATAACACCTTTGCCATCATCATCAAAAAATTCCAGCTCACCTTTTAAAATTACATAAACAGTGTTATTAAAATTAAAAATTTCACCCACTGTAAAATCTGGATCTAGATCACATTCATCAGAATCTTGAAGAGAAATAATATCAATACGAGATTTTAAATTGGGGTACAACTTAGAACATTTGGCAATAATTTCTTCACTCAACTGAAATAGAGATTTAGTTGGGCTTATTAAATGCAAAAATTTCTTGTAAAACCTTTGAGAGGCGGGTTGAGCAGGTGAAGTGATAAAGGGATTTATAGAAGTATTAAACACACCTGAAGTGCTTGGGGAAAAGTTTGGATTAGGATTGGCTCTTAAAATATAATGAGCAGCTTGTATATCACCTTCTCTTGCAAATTCGCTTCTCGTACTTATATTAGTACTCGCAGAGTTAATATTGTTTCTGTTAACGATTTTGTTATTCCCACCGTTATTATTGTTGGCAAAAGGACCGATCGTGTTAACATTGGCATTGACAGTATTGCCATTGTTTTTATGCAGATCAGATGTATAAGTTGGAATTGTTTGTATTACAGTAGAATTTGCTGCTGAATTGCCATTGTTATGTTGGGTGGGATTAATAATTGAAAATCTTGAACTAGGCGGGACCAAAACAATTTGCAATTTGTACAATTGAGACATTTTGACAATGCGTGAATTCAAATTAAAAATTAATAAAAATTAATACGGTTAATGCTTATTAAACAATTGTTGAAATGTGGTCTGTATATTTTTTTTTTTTTAGTGTTTTCAAATTAATAAAATGAGTAGTTTTTATTTTAAAAAAAAAAAAAGAAAGAAAGAGGAAAAAATAAGCAGTGATGAAAAGATAACAAGATTATCTTCTACTTAAAAAAAAAAAAATAGAAATAAAAAGATAATAATTTTTGTGAGTACGATCTGTTTGTTTATTTATTCATTTATTTATTTATATATATATAAATATACATACAACGTACCTCCAACTATCATTGAAGATGCGTGTTGAAAAACATTATTTACTTAGAAAAATGAGAAATAAAAAGCTTAAGGGAAAAAAAATTTTTACTATTAAAAAAAAAAAAAAAAAAGAAAAAAGAAAAAAAGAAAAAAAAAAATTATACTTATAAAGCCATTTTCTTTTTCTTTTTTTTTTGGGCGAGTATAATCCGCAATACCTGAATACCGAATCCTACGAATATAAAACTGACTCGCTTTCCATTTGCTCTGTGATAATGTACCAATACCAGGAAAAGCAGATCGAGTTGACGAGCTAATAATAATGTGTATTATTTTACGTTGGTTAATTAACATTAAGCATATATAATTATTTAATATTGACTTTTATACATAGATCGCAAATTATAAGGCTATTATATCTTCTAATATTCAACACTTTTATTTAACTTTTTAATGTTTTTCTTATGGTTTTTGCGAATGCTGCCTGAATTATTTATGGAGTTTGTTTTCTGAACACTTGTATTCCTAATAGTTACAGTACTATCTAATAACTTGGTTTTTTTAGTAAACCTTCTAGGCTTATTCAAGTATTCATCAAAAAATTCAAAGTCTTCCGCCAAATTTTTAAAATTCTTGATAAAATTATTTTTAATAATATTATTTGGCTTCTCGTCTTTAAGATTTTTTTCTGGGGATTTTAATAAGTATGATGGCTCATTTGCCGTTGCCTTTTTTTTTTCAGGCGAATTTCCAGTTGATACAACGGAAGATGTTGATGATGAGAAACTTGAAGAAGTACCTATTAGTACGCATTTCTCATAGTTACGTAGTACTTTTTCCACAGCTTCAATGTTTTTCTCCAATTGAGAAATATTGAAACAGTAATAAATAGAGGATTTAAGTTGATCCAATGGAATGATATCACAATAGTTTCCCAAATTTTCAGTACTATGATTAACTGTAAATAACAATGAATTTTTATTATGGGCTATGTTATGAAGCTGCAAAGCGTTCATAAATCTCATAATGGCTTGTTGAATGGTCGGATACACTTTATTATCATCCATGTTAAAAGTAGTTAATGTATCAAAATCCTCGTTATCGCAAACACCAGTTGTTTTTATTATGATACATCTTAGATCAAATTCTTTATTACTTTTATTCTCATTATATTTAAAACAAAATTTTACATACTTGGGACGTTTATATTCACCGTACTTTAGAATTTTGTGTTTTAGGCCGACATCTTCGTTATTATCGCTACAAGAAAAACACCCCTTGATAAAAGAAATATTACCTAATTTCCTACACAATTCTTCAACGTCCAGCCTACTAATAATAGTGTCTATTTTGCTATTGAAAATTCTAATAAAATGGGGATCTTTAAATAATAGTCTTATAGCATTATAATTGTCAGAATATATTTTTTTTAAGTTATAAACTCTTGAGCCGCACCTGATAAAATAATTCTTTTTTTCTTGCACCATATGAACACCTGGATCTGGACAATGTTTTAATTGTAGTAGTTGTACGATCTCACTGATCATTTCATGTCTTAAATTTTTTAGTTTATATTTACTATTTTTTTGCTTCCAAAGTTCAAACACATCACCATCGTAATCGACAATGTAAATTGGATAGTTGTTAGGGTCACCATGGTTTAGAATAGTTATTTTTAGGTTATCTGTGATGGTGGTTGTTATATCTAATTTTAAATTATAATTACGTATTAAAAACTTTAAAAATTTAATTATTTTGTCAATTGTTATGGATTCAATTATTAATGATAATTGTATATCTCTGTTGTTTTCATCGTTAACTGTTATAGTTGTAGGTTTATTGTTCTCATCCATGATAGTATTTATTTTGCTGATACGATGGGTTAGAATTAGTTTTTCGCTTTAAAATAATCTTTTTCTTATATAAAACAGATCTAAAAATCTAAAATAAAATTGATCACATTGTTATATTTTTTTTTTTTTTTATTTTGCCGCCCAAGTATAAATAAGCATTTTTTTTTTTTACCCTTAAAAATGTTTACAGATATCAATTTATAATGTACTTGGCTAAAATACTCGCACAGATATTACATAGTACTAAGATTGGCTTACAAATATCTTATATTGCTAGTCACAATAACCGCAGTAATATTGAGATATTTCAGATTATAATAAATCTTAAGTTTGATATATTAAAACAACTTTAATCAAACGTATGTGCAATATGATTGTTTAAACTTTTTTACAGAAAAATGGCATTGCATCGTTGGTTATTTTTCATAAAAATATTTATACCTAAGCTTGTACTATATATATATTAGATGAAATGACAAAGGAAATAAAATCAAAAAAAAAAAAAAAAAAAAAAAAAAAAGATGTAACAAAACCTTTATTTGTAACTATAACTGGATGAAACGCCAATGTATGACAATATGAGGGAGGGAGAATAGAAAGAAAAAGTGAAACTGTTCATCTGGACTATAAGAGTTGTAGTCGCACTAACATAAGTAAGAATAAACAGTTCTAAAAATAAAACATGTTACTAGTTCTTGTTGGAAACAATCTTGTTGCTTTTTGATAGATTTAATTATTTTTTTTTTACCTTTGTGTTACATGCTATAATGATGCTAATTACTTAATGCTGTTTTATATGATGCTTTGCAATTTGTTACATCTAACAAGTCTAATTGGTGGGAAAAGATTAAAAAAAAAAAAAAAAAAAAAAAAAAAAGTACGTTTCAAATTGATATTTGTTTTTAGAGAGAATATAAATTTTATAAGACATAAAATAATTCTGTAGATTTAATTAAAGATAAATGTTAGAAAAAAAAAAAAAAATACAAGGATTATTTCACGTGCGATGTATATCCTTTGTTTAATTGATTTTTTGTATTACTTAAATTATATGAATTATCTTTTTTTTTTTTTTTTTTTTTTTTTTTAATAATAATTTTCGTAGCTTTTTTTTTCTTTTAAAATAACTCATCCCCACCAAGCCATTTTTTACCTATTTAGGCAAAGTAGGAATAAAGGTAGAATTTGTTTGTGGTTAAAGTCTAGAACGTAGAAATATAACTAATAACAATAACAAAACAAAACAAAAACCGAGATCTTTTGCTGCATTTAATGTTTGTTTTTCTTTTTTTTCAATTATTTCTGTTTTAGGTAAAGGTTGAAAAAAATAACCATTTTATTAATAAAAATATTTCAAAGATCTCAGATTGTATTATTTTTGGTAAATATTGCACCTTTTCAAATAAAAATGTTAAAAAGTTAATGATAATTTCAAAAAAAAAAAATACTGACAAATATAAAAATACTTCTTACATCTCGCAGCATAATATTAATTTAAAAAAAAATGTATTAAAATACTTCAAAGTTTTATATCAGAAAAAAGTTGGTGTATTTAAACAGGAAAGTAAAAAATACAAAAGTTTTATTGAAGTTTGTTGAACTTTTTTTCTTTCAAATTAACTTTTGTAGAAATGTTTCTAACTTTACTTTTGTTACAGAGTTTTAAAATTTTTGATCTAATTACTCTATTGTTACTTTTCTTTTTCTTCTTTAAGTTTCGATCTAAATTTTCTTTTTCTTTTTTAATTTTTTTATATTCTTATTTAAAAAAAAAATTGTATATAACAAGATAAAAAGAGATTTAACTTTAAGACTATCGTTTATACATCATCTGAAAAAAAAATTCTTATTATTTTTTTCATCAATATTTATAATTATATTATTTTAAAAAGGAACTAAAGAAAGCAAGAAACTTTTACATTCCTTTATTATTCTATACTACCTATTTTCTTTCAATTCATTTAATAACCAATTTAAAACTCTAAATTAAAAAAAGACATACAAGATGAAAACCACAAACATTCTAATCGCTGCTGCCGCTATTTCTGCTTCCGTTGTTTCTGCTTCTCCAGTAGTTATGGTTACTAACTATAATATGGTAACCCAAACTGTTGTTGTTGATCCAAATCAAGCTACCACTACCGAACCAGCTCAACAACAAGCCACTACTTCAGCTGCAGCTGTACACGGACATCAATCTGCTATTGATCAACCAATTGCTGCTGCTATCGTCCAAGAAGCTGTTTATGTTGACGGTGATAACACTTACACATCTTACTCCACATACTATCCTGATGGCACTAGCACTTTGCAACCAGCTACCACTGCTACTCCAACCACTACTGACACTCCAGCCACTACTGCTACTCCAACCACCACTGACACTCCAACCACCACTGCTACTCCAACCACCACTGACACTCCAACCACCACTGACACCCCAACCACCACTGACACTCCAACCACCACTGACACTCCAACCACCACTGATACTCCAACTACCACTGCTACTCCAACCACTACCGAAACACCAACCACTACCTCCTCTGCTGCTGCCACAACAACTGCCTCCAACTTGGATGATTTTTCTTCTTCTATCTTAAATGAACACAACATTAAGAGAGCTTTGCACGAAGATACCTCAGATTTATCTTGGAGTGACACTTTAGCCACATATGCTCAAAATTATGCTGATAATTATGATTGTAGTGGTAATCTAGTTCATTCTGGTGGCTCTTATGGGGAAAACTTGGCTTTAGGTTATTCTACTACTGGTACTGTTGATGCTTGGTATAATGAAATTTCCTCCTATGACTGGTCTAACCCAGGGTTTTCCGAAAACACTGGTCACTTTACCCAAGTTGTTTGGAAAAGTTCTACCGAAGTCGGTTGTGGTTACAAGGATTGTAACAATGAATGGGGTACCTATGTTATTTGTAGTTATAGCCCTGCTGGTAACGTTATTGGTGAATTTGCCGAAAACGTTTTAGCATTGAACTAGAGTATTTGCAATGTTGGAATATTCTCATCTTAATAATATTTGTCTTATTACTTGAAAACCATGCATTGTTTTTGTCTTATTTTTGGAATTTTGTTTTTTTAAAAATTTTTGGGTTATACTTTTTTTTTATTTTATTTTAGTTGGATTTCCTTTCGCTTTTATGAATTTATTTATAGGTTAGTTTATTTTATTTGTATATAAAAAATACTAGATCTATATAACATTTGTTTGTTTTATCGTTGTTTGTCTGACTTTATTTAATTATTATTGGATGGAATGATCATTTTGTGATTCCAGTAAATATATTTAATTTTTCCTATCTAGAATGCTTTGCCTTTTATATACCTTTACGTGTTTTTTTTTATTTGTTATCTTTTGAGAAAAATTGATTTTCCTTTTGATCTTACTCTAGAATTTATTCAAGCTCATTGATAAGTGTAAGAGAAAATAAAAAAAGAGTACTTATTTGGTTGTTTTAACGCGTTAGTTAATTTTTCATACAGAAATATTAAGGCCAGTACTAATTATTGTTATCCAAGTAAACAGACCAAAGGAAACGAAACCTTTTATTTTTGAAACCTTATTTTATCAATTACAGTATATCTGTATAATGTTCTTTTTAGAGGTGGGAGAGATTTTAATGATTATTGAAAGAAAAAAAAAACACATAATATTTAAGAAATTAACAGTAAGGAATTTCTATTAATAACAAAAGCGCGAAAAGGTATATTTTTTATATATTAATTTTATATTGGTGAATGTTGAACAAATCCAATTTTATTTTATTTTATTTTTCTGGGATTGTGAAAGAAAGACTTGTACGGAAATCTTTTATTTTTTTCTCTCTTAGATTTGCTCGGACTACAACAATAAACGCAAAAAATAAATGAATAAAATTTGTTTTTGTTCATCTTATTATTATTAATGAGCTGTTCAATAACAAAAACTCTTTGTAACGCTGTCTTTTCTCGTTCAGTCTTTTTCTTTTTCTTTTTCTTTTTCTTTCTTTTGTTAAAAAAAAAAAATGATCTTTATGATCTTAAACTAAAAATAAAATAAAAACATCATTAAACTAAAGTCAAATCAATCAATTGGTTTCATTATTATCTAGCATCCAAGCTACCCATCATCACATACTAAAGTTTTTTAATACTTTATATCCATTAATTATTATTATTATAATAATAATTGTTCGACTATTTTCTTTCCCGTCTGGTAACTGTACGTTTTATTTATCCTTATTATCATTTAAAGCATCCTAGCTCTTTTCTATTTATTTTTTTACTTCTTTAAAAAAGGAAAAAAAAAAAAAAAAAAAAAAAAAACAAAAAATAATAGCAAAAGTTCGAAAGTAACAACCTATTCACCATGTCTTCTACTCCAATTGCTCCTACTGTCAACTTAGATGAACCACTGTTAATTGATCAACTTAATGAAAAAAATGAGGACCAATCAACCCAAATCAAAAAAGCACCTGTTAAAAATGGAGCTAAATTGAACTCCAAGCATAAGCCAACATTGCAAGATTTCCCACCATTAGGTAATTCTTCTAGTAGTGTTCCACATAAACCTGTTGCTTGGGGCCCAAATGTTAAACCATCCATTGTTTCTAAGACACCCACACCATCACCATCTCCTAATTTTACTTCAGGTAGTACTAGTGTTGCTAATAGTACTTTTTCGAGTGCCACTTCTTCCTCCTCTGGCGCTGTTCCAATGAGATCAAAGAAAATACAAGAAACATTTTCTCTAGATTTACAAGCACAGTTGTCTATATCTAAACCTGAATTTTCTCGTATTGTTTTGTCTGTCAAACAGGCCAATGGTGTTTCTGTTGAATCCACCCTATCTAAAAACAGTCGTACTTTCTTGATTAGTGGAGCCCCAGAAAAAGTTCATGCTGCTAGAAGAGAATTGGTTAAAAGATTAACTAAACCAATTACCACTACTTTCACTGTTCCTAGTAGGACTAGGGCTGCCATTATTGGTTC
Source organism: Saccharomycodes ludwigii (assembly GCF_020623625.1). NCBI lineage: Eukaryota > Fungi > Ascomycota > Saccharomycetes > Saccharomycodales > Saccharomycodaceae > Saccharomycodes > Saccharomycodes ludwigii. The sequence goes on from NC_060203.1 coordinate 1,186,349, forward strand.
TGGAGGTAAAAAGATTAAGGAAATTACCGAGAAGGCCGGTGGTGATGTCAGAATTGATTTGGCCAATACTGTCAATGAGGATTCTTATGATGAAGACTTAGATGACTCTTTTATTGATGTGAGTATCCATGGTGATTTTGACAGTGTCACTGCTGCAAAGAAGGAAATTTTGGACTTGGTTAATGAATATACCAAAAATGCCACTTTGACTGTTCAGATTACTGAAAAGTTAGGACCTTTTGTCAATTTAAATGATGTTTCTGGCTTGGCAAAGGACTTGAAAATCAATAAATATGATGAGACTATTGTTGTTTCTGGTTTAAGGGATGATGCTAAAATTGCCAAGGTTTTAATTACCAATTACTTAAACTCTTTGAATGCTAAAATTGTTCAAAAGAAAATTGCTATTCCAAAAAAATTTCAATTTCTAATCAACAAAGACGAGATCAAGGAAAAATTCTCTGTTTTGGTTACCTTTAATACCGATTCCGAGGACGTTACCTTTACTGGTGTTTCTGATTCAATTGATAAAGCTGTTCAGTTTTCCAGGGAAAACTCGCAGACTTTTGTTGTTGAAACTTTGGATATCTCCAAGGCACATGGTAAAAACTTGGCACATGCTAAGAACGTTGCTTTGTATTTTTACAAATATGATTCTGTTTTGCAACCTATTAGAGATGCACACAAAAATGTCAATATTTTTTTGCCAACTCCAGCTGATATTTTGGAGGCAGCCACCGTTGATATTAGAATGAATGTAAAAATGGAGTTTAAAGAAGAAATTGTTGCTGCCCGTAAAGATATAATTGGGTTGGTCAACGAATTGAAGCCATCGTACTTTTTGTCCATTGCCGATTTGGATTATGAACTATACCACAAGGATGTTAAACATATTTTGAGTGGTGCTGCCAAAAAAGTTTCTTTTGTTCAATTAGGGGATTATTATACAGGGAATGATACCATTTTGTTGATTGCCCATGTTGATGCGGATGATTTTAGTCCAAGTGATGAGGAAATCCAGGGTGAACTAACCCGTATTAGTACTGAATTATTGGAACCATTACGCAAAAAGCAAGCCAACTTGTCTACTGAAGTTTTGAGTATTTCCGATGAATTACAAGACTCTTTATTGGCCACTGCTTCCACTGTTACCCGTAGATTAATTCTCGAAGATGTCAATCAACATGGTGGACATGTTCAATTTAAGTTGCACTTGCCAACTGCAGGCAAGTTGGTTATCAGGGGTGATGAAAAAGCTGTTAAGGTTGTTGCCAAGGATTTGGAAAAGATCATGGCTAATCCATCCAAGAAGGAAAAGATTGTTATTGAAGTTCCAACCAAGGTTGTATCTAGGCTGATTGGTAATAAAGGTTCTAACTTGAACAGCATTCGTGATTCTTATGATTGTCAAATCGATATCAATCAAGATAATAATAATAAGTCCAACAGTGCTGCAACCACTGAAGTGATTATCATTGGTATGCTATTTAACATTGACCATTGTAAGCAACACATCTTGGCTGAAGCCAAGAAGTGGAGTGACATTATTACGAAGGAATTAGTTGTTCCAAATAAGTACCACCGTAGTTTGATTGGTCCAAGAGGTATTTATGCAAAACGTTTACAAGAAAAATACAATGTGAATATTAATTTCCCAGAAAATGGAGAAATAATCACCATTAGGGGTCCATCCAGAGGTTGTAACAAGGCCTTTGAAGAATTGAGCGATTTGTTAGATTTTGAAATTGAAAACAGTCACAAGATCATTAAAAAGATCCCTACCAAGTATGTTAGCAACATTATTGGTAAGAATGGTGAAACTATCAAGGATATTGTGGATGAATTTGGCGTTGAACTGAATTTCTTACAATCTACAACTGAAGCTAAAGAAAATGGTGTTGAAGAAGTTGAACTAGAAATTATTGGTAACAAGAAATCCATCAAGGATTGTTCTGAAGATCTTGATAAAATGATTGCCAAGATTGATGATTTCGTTGCAGAGACGTTGGATGTTGAGCCAAAATACCGTAAGTTTATTGTTGGTCCTAATGGTTCTGTTTTAAAAGAAATATTGAGGAAGAGCGGTGGTGAAGATTTGAGAGGGCCAAAGGTAATTAATGTTCCAAACTCCACTTCTGAAGATTCCGAGGTTAAGATTCAAGGACCAAAGAACGTTGTTAACAAGATTGTCAAAGAAATCAAGAAGATCATGGAAGATGTGAATAACAGTACCACTAAGACATTGGACATTCCACATGAAAGATATGGTGCCTTGATTGGTCCTGGTGCTATTACCAGAACTGAATTGGAAAACACTTTCAATGTTGTGATTAAAGTTCCAAGAAGAGATGATACTGATTCGAAAGTTACCATTTTCGGTTTACCTAAGAACATTGAAGAGTGTGAAAAGAAGATTTTCACTGAAATAATTGGTGACAATTATGATTTAGAAATTCAAGTTCCGGCCAAGTACCAAGATTTTGTTTCTGAACATGGTGCTTTTATCCAACTATTGAGGACTGAATATTTTATCAATGTTAGACATGGTAATTCCAGTACTAAAGTTAGTCAAGCTGTTAAGAAAAGTTATCCAATTCCGGCAGAAGAAGTCCGTGGAACTGAGGGTAAATTTAAGACCACCTTAAAGGAAGATGTTGTTATTGACGAAAATGATACAGACTTTATTCCATGGAGATTAAAATATGAGCCTGTTGATTTGAGTGATATTTTGGGTGAAGAACATGCTGATGATAAGAAAGCCGATAAGAATGAAATTTTAGCACAAGTCCAAGAAATGATTAACAAAAGAATTGAAGAAGCTCCAAAAGCTACTTGGTCTGGTTATATATGGTGTTCTAACCCAAGAGACTTCCCTAAGATTTTAGGTTTTGGTGGTTCCAACATTAAAAAGATAAGAAAGAGTTCTGGTGCGATTATCAGTGTTCCAAGAAGAAATGATAAAATTAATGATGTTATATATGTTAGGGGTACAAAAGAATCTGTTGAAAATGCTATTAGTTCTATTAGCAAACAACTAAAATGAGTTGTATATCAAATAAATTATAGTTTTGTTTGTCTTTTTTTTTTTTTTTTTTTTTTTTTTTTTTTTGCTTTTTTTTGTATATTTATCTTTAAAATTTGTATTTGAAAGCTTTTCTTTTTTTTCCCCTTTAATTTAAAACTTGTTTAAACCTTCTGATTGTCTTTTATAATGAGTTGGAATGTTTCCCAAAAAAAAAAAAAAAAAAAAAATATCTATCTTATTATAAAATCTTATATTATTATAATTAAAATGAAGTATTTCTTTTTTAGAGAAGTAAGAAAAAAAAATTAGCTGATAGTGGTATTCTAAGAGCAGCACGATGTAGGATCGTTTGTGCTCGGTCTTGATAATGCAACATTTATGGATCTATCTTCATTTTCATTCGTGTCCTTTTTATTCAATGCGTCATCTTCCAGTTTCTGCTTATATAACAAAGTGGCAATTTCATAAAAAACATCTCTGACCCCTTTACCAGTTTTGGCACTCACTTCATGAAATAATAAGTTATGTTCTTTGGCAAAGTTTTCTGCATCTAATAAATCTACTTGTCTACCTGGACTATTGGCACTTTCGTTTATATCATTAGTTGAGGAAATCAAATCTATTTTATTACCTACTAAAGAAATTACTAATTTTTTTTCATCATCAACTTTACTTTTTAATTCGTCAACCCAAGTAATGGCTTTATTTAAAGAATCCTTGGCTGTAACGTCATAAACTACAACAGCAGCATTAGCATTACGATAATACATAGGAGCTAATGACCTATAACGCTCTTGCCCTGCTGTATCCCATATTTCGAATTTTATAGCAATATCTTCATCATTTTCTTGGTCATTGTCCTTATTTGGTGATTTAATCTTTATAGTTTGTGATAAGAATGCTGCACCGATAGTGCTTTCACGTTGTTCGTCAAATGAATCTTTAACAAACCTTTGAACTATGGAAGATTTACCTACTGAAGAGTCACCTAATAAAACCAATTTATATTGTAACATGGTATATTCTTGTGATTTATAATTTTTATTCCTTTATCCAAGATTTTATTAATTTTCAGCCCTTTAATTTTTAGCTCTTTTATTTAATGGCGTTAAAAGCATATATTAAAAAAAAAAAAAAAAAAAAAGAAAAAAAAAGAAAAAAAAAATAAAATAAAACTATTAAAAGTTGGTCAAGATAGAAATTAAATAAGTTACCTTTTTTTTTATATATAATATCTATGAAATTGTTTGTCTTTTTTTTTTCCCTTTTTCTTTTTTCCTTTTTTCCTTTTTCTCGCTGCATAATTTAAATTTTTGTTGGGATACTATCAAATATACAACAAGCCCTAAAAGAGGGGAATAAATCTGATCGTAAAAAATAACTGAAAGAGGAACGAAAGAAAATCAAATAAGAAATGTTGTTACCCGGATTGTCTGTTTATTTCGTTACTTCCTCCCACGCCACGCCACGCCACGCCACGCCAACAAAATAGTAATTGGTATTCATAGCATTCCATACGAACATATAAATAAACAAATTTGATAAGTTAAAACGGTTTTGTTTTTTTTATATCATTTCTCTTTTTCCTCATTTAATTTACCACTTTATTGGAAAAATTGATACTTTCATCTTCTTTCACGTGACTAATATCCAATTAAAACCCCACTCTGCGTTGGTTACCAAAGAAGTACGCAGTGAACTCAAAACGCTATTCTAACTTTCCAATATCGTTGATTCTTCCATTTTAATATTCTTTCAATTTTTATTTTTATTTTTTTTTTTTTTCCTTTTTCTTCTTCTTCTTCCTCTTTTTTTTTTTCTTTTTTTTTTGTTTTCGATATCTCCCTCAATCTCACTTTTTCGCTTGGTTTTATCGTCTGTTGTAGTGTGAATTTTAAAGGAGTTATTCTTATTCATACTTAAAATTAACCATACCAGAAAAATACAATCTATACTATAAAATACTATTCATTTGACGGTCAAGCACAAAAAAAATTAAAATAAAAATAAAATAACATAGTACAACTAAGAATAAAATGTTGAAACTATCTAGAACTACAATAAACGTAACTAAAAGATTATCTTCAACAATAACAGCACCTAAAAACGTGGGTTCAAAACACCCAATCAGTAATTTCTTTATTAAGCTATCCCTAGCGACTGGTGCTTTTTATGTGGGTGGTGTAGCCTTATCAGAGTATAACGACCAGTTTGGTTCTCTTTTTACCGATAATGTTCCATTGGCTGAAGAAGCCTGTGAATTATATGAATCTTTTAGAGACGGAGAATTATTCAACGGTTCCGCAAATGGTTCTGCAATCCATTCTACTGCATATGAGACTTTCGAGGACTTGAAAAATAAGATCGGCAAATTAGGTTCAAAAGAAATTCCTTCTGGAAGTGGTGTTAGCCCTCAACCACTTGTTGATCAGAATGAATTGAGTGAAGTCAGTGCTGCTGCTGCTACTGTTCCGGCTAACATCATTCCCTTAAGTTTGAAACAATTGGTTTCAAATACTCCTGCCAATAATGAAGTTGTTGGTCAGTTGCTAAAAGTCACTAATGAAACTATCGATGTCATAAATAGAGGAGGCTTCAAATTACCAGAAAAAGATGTGAATGAGTTAAATAAACAATTAAATATATTGAACGATATTGTTTCTAAATCCAATGTTCAATTAAACAAATTAGCTGACCAATCCATTATCACTACTTCAAATGTCCTACAACAAGAATACAATGAAAAATTAGTTAAAGAACAAGCACTATTAGATCAAAAATACTTGCACGAATTTAACAATTTTAAAGAAAAACTAGAGGCCAAATTCCAAAAGCAATTGAAAACTGAATTAACAACAAATGAAGAAAATTTAAGTGCCAAGCAGGCTAACCAAGTTGCTTTGCTATCCATTAAACAAGTTGAACAATTCAACAGGATTTTAAAGGAAAAATTAGATCAAGAAAGGGAAGGCAGGTTGTCCAAATTAGAGCAATTGGATGCAGCTGTGAGTACTTTAGACGGCACAATCACAAAACTAGACAAATATGTTCTAACACGTGAAGCCGTTACCCAATTGGTCACCCTTTGTTCTCAACTAAAGGACAATTTGATATTAGGCTCAGGTGGCGATGATTTGGTTAAGCATGTTGAGAAAATCAAGCTATTGGCTAGTGTTATACCTTACGCTTCTATGTGTGGTTGTAAGAACTGTAAGAAGTCAGGCTTTTGTTCTTGTGGTTGTTCTAGAAAGAAGAAGCTAATGGATTACGCCGCCAGTGAGTTAGAGACAGTTTTAACTTCTACTCCAGATGTTCCAGTATTAACTAACGAACAATTGTATAATAGATGGAATTTATTGTCTGACAAGTTAAAGGAAGCTTCTTTACTACCACCAAATGCTGGTATTTTGGGTCATTTTGGTGCTAAGATTTTTTCTAAATTGTTATTTGATAAAACTGGTATTTCCAAAGATAATGACATGGAAAACGTCGTTGCCTGTGTTTCCGAATACATTAAATTAGCCAAATTGGATTTAGCAGTTGAAGAGGTTGTCTCATTAGATGGATGGGCACGTGTTTTGTGTAATGATTGGATTATTGAAGCTAGAAAAAAGTTGGAAGTCCAAACGTTAGTAGATGTTATTTACGGTGAAGCTAGAACAACTTGAACCGAAGATACTTGTTCATAAACAGGAGAAAAATCAAGTAAGTATATAAAAATAAATTAAAACTTAAAAAAAAGGAAAAAAGAAAGAAAAAAAAGTTATATATTCAATGAATGATAAAATAAAAGAGAAAAAAAAGGCCTATCTTAACAGTATTTCTAATTGGATTAACAGTAATTTGAAGTTAATTTTTTTTTTTTTTTTATTTTCTTATTTTTTTATTTTTTTTTGTTCAGTGTTCATAAACAATGTTAAACCCACACACCACGTACATACGTAGACGTCCCAATAGTCTTAATAATGATAATAATAATAATAATAATAATAATAATAATAATAATAATAATAATAATAATAATAATTTTTAATTTTTGTTACAGTTTTTCTACGAAAGAGAACAGTAAAAATAAAAAATAAAATATTTGTTTTCTTTCATTCCTTATTGCTCAAATTACAATTTCAAACTCCCATCAAAAGCATGTAGTTCTGTAGCCCTCCATATCTCCGCTTCTAATCCAGTTGTTAATCATACAAAAGTTAATAAGAGGCTGGCAACACCATATATAATAATAATAATAATAATAATAATAATAATAATAATAATAATAATAATAATGATAAACACTGCTACTGGTTCTACCACTTCAACAACTAATAACGCCTCATTACAGGTTTATGCAGGTGATGAAATTACCTCAGTCATTATAGACCCTGGATCTTATACAACAAATATCGGCATTTCAGGATTGGATTATCCCCAAATTCAAACCCCATCATCTTATGGCATACAATCAGAGGAAGAATCAGACACAGGTAGCATTACAGACAAAAAAAAGAATGACAATAGCAGGAAGTTTTTCAACGAGCAATCTCTACTATTTCCCAGAAAAGATTATGAAATAAATAGAGTAGTTGAAAATGGAATGATTCTTAATTGGGATGTGGCCGAAGAACAATGGTCTTATTTTCTAGAAAAAGAGTTATATTTACCTTCGACAAAAGGGGTTCCCTGCTTTCTAAGCGAACCAATATGGAATACAGAAGATAATAGGAAAAAAAGTTTGGAGGTTTTATTGGAAAGTATGCAATTCGAGGCTATGTTTCTAGCACCGACACCTACTTGTTTATCTTTTGCCATGGGTAGAGCTAATTGTTTGGTGGTTGATATTGGCCATGACTGTTGTAGTGCTAGTCCCGTCCTTGATGGTTTAACCCTATCAAAGAGTACCAGGAGAAACTTTTTTGCTGGTAACTTTTTAAATGAGCTTTTAAAGGAAAAAATCATCGATAAATGCCAAAATTCAACTAAAATAAAAGACTTGATACCTTTATTTAAAATTAAACAAAAATCACCAGAATTAATACTTAAAAAATTTGATTTTGATATTCATCCTTCTTTGGTTAACTATGGTAATGAACGTGGGTTTCTGCAGGAATGTAAAGAGACTCTATTACAAGCTGTGCCTGGGTTAAAAAATGATTTACCATTGACAGCTTCAAGATTAATTGAATCGCCATGGGGCGAAACTATTGAATTTACTAATGAAGAAAGATATGAATTGCCCAACCAACTATTCGATCCAACAACCATTCCTGCAAATTGGCCAATTGATGCAAATGGAGTTGTAGAAACTTGGCATAATGATTATATTCCATTAAAAAGGAATAATAATAAACAACAAAATACAGAAACTCAAGATGATACAGCTACTCCAGCACCAGATACAGACTCAACCTTGCCTTCAGCAACAACGGCTGCTAGAAATAATGGAGATGAGCGGATTAACGACATCTCGGGTTTAGTTGATATCGTATATGCCTCAATCATGGATTGTGATGTGGATGTTAGAGGAACTTTGGCCCATAATATTGTCGTCACCGGTGGTACCTCTTATATACCGGGCCTTGTCGATAAATTACAAACTGAGTTGAGTAAGAAACTTCCAGCTTTGAAACTAAGAACGTTAACTTCAGGTACTTTAAATGAGAGAGTATATCAATCCTGGTTGGGTGGTAGTATCTTGACAAGTTTAGGCACTTTTCATCAATTATGGGTTGGTAAAGAGGAATATAATGAAGTTGGGGCCGATAGATTATTAAAGACAAGATTTAGATAAATAAATGTACAATTCATATCCAATATATAAAGAGTTAAGAAAAGTTAAGCCATTCGCCCAAAAGTCTGGGGAAGATGAAGAAAGAAAGATAAAAATATAAATAAAATTAAAATTAAATAAATAAATAAATAAATAAATAAATAAAGTACCGTTGACAAGATTAAGAACAAATCCCCTTCGACAATAATTCGCGACCACATTCAATCAACGCTTCCATACGCGCTTTAACGAATTGTGCCTTGTTCAAACATTTTAATTTCATTTCTAAAAGCATCCGTGGATCCTTTTCTGTAAATAATTGTGATAATTCCTCGATATTTGATGCTAGTAACAACTGGTTGTCCTCAAAAATCTTTGTTAGATTGTGTGATTGATCGGAATAATAACTTAAAGCAAAAGACCATTTAAGAGCTGTTCTTGCATTTATTAAATTATTGATGGACTCTTGTAAAAACTGGCCCTCGATCCATGAAATCCCCACTGTTTCTTGCATTGACTGAATCTTCTTCTCTATTTGAGCATATAATTTCATATCTAGTTTAGCACTTTGTTCATGTTCGGAAAATAGCCTATAATAATGTTTATATTTTTGAAAATCTTTTGGCAGTTTCCCATTTTTCGTTTTATTACTATCAGAATTTTCATCTTCAACATTATTTCCAACTTTACCCTTTTCGTATTTAATACAATTAAAAAAGCTATTTTTATGCGGCTCCCAATCTTGTTCACAAACCCAACAAAATTCATATTTACAGCCACCACATATCATATGATTACACCCACCGTTCTTTTCAATATTAACTGAACACCGAGGGCATTCTTTGGTATTTGCAAAGACCCAATTTAAAGTTGCAGATTCTTTATCAGCTTTTTTAATCCAATTATTTGCTAAACGACAATCTGCCGGTGCATGTTTTTCTCTTCCGCATTGGAAACAGAAATTGTGGTCATTATTACATTTTACATATGGAGAAATATGATACCTGGGAAACTCCACTAATTGGCAAGTGTCTTTAACATGTATAATTTGATCACAATCAGCAAAAGGACACCATTTATATTGATCAGAATGTTTAGTAATAAAGCTCCTTATACTAAATTCTAGTAACTTTCTACTTCCGTCATCCTTGTCTCCCATGATTAAATCCAAATCGTTCAAGTTTAGAGTATTATCACAGTTCATACATTTTACCAGCTTACTCTTATTTATTTCGTCTTTAATATATCTTTGGTAACACTCTTGGCATGCGTGGTGTTTACAAGTCTTGAGGTAGAAAACCCACTCTAAGTTATCTTCGCAACAAATAGGACAAACATAACTTTTCTTAGCCTCCAGCTTAATAACGTTTTTAATATCATTGCCATTGTCCGAACCAAATATATTTATACCACAAGAACTTAAAGTATCTTCCTTATTTTCGGTGTACCTTTCAATAAGACGGTCTTCGTTCCAGTCGAAATACGCTAATAAATTTAACAGTCGAGTTTCTGATATTTTAAAAATCGGTTTTAATCTTCTAATTTTACTTTCTATTAACATGTCATATAGTTGTAAGGTATTTAAACAATCATAATCCACCTTTACATCATTAATGGAATGTTTATTGCTAGTCGAACTTTTAGGGGATAAGTTCTTGGATGTCTTGAGCACATTTTCCTTAATATTTAAAAATTGGCTTTCAAAACTGTATGTATCACTGTCTGAATCACTATTTTCAAAAATAAATTCTTCAGTATCGGTATCACCATCGTCTTCTCCTTCTTCTTCTTCTTCTTCTTCTTTTTCTTCTTCCTCTTGCTCTTTTCCGATGTCGATGACTTCATAAAATTCATCCTCATCGGTGTAACTTAATTCGCTATTACTACCTATTGAATGACAACAAAATGGGTCCAATTTAGTCATGATAGACGATATTTATATTTTGCAAATCCTAGGCTCGTGCTAATGTTTATGAGCTTCGATTTATTTCTATTTGTAAAAAAAAATAATCAAGTAAAATAGTGAACTGATAAACCAACAAAATAAGTTACAAATGTTTAGGAGATTGATGGTAGTAAAAGTACATTGAAAGTTCTATTCGTTAATGGATATCCTTAGTCTAAAAAATATTATTGCCAAAAAAAAAAAAAAAAAAAAAAAAAAAAATATAGCTTTCGGTAAATGTTTAACGGTAAACGCATAAATATTAAATCACATGAGCTATTAATATATTTTAAATACATTACTTTGTAAAACATCTAATTAGCAAAAAAGAGCCTGACTGCTGCTCATAAAAACAATATATTAACTATATATGAGAAAAAAATCTAATAAGGTATATTGCGAACAATATCTATTAAAGAATGGGGAAAATAAAATAAAATAATAAAATAAAAGAAAAGAAAAGAAAAAAGAAAAAAAAAACACACGACAAAATAAAAATAAAAAATCATAAATATAGCTTAGTCATTTAGATAAAGAATCTTGAACCCTACCCAAAGCGGCTTTTACTCTCATACCAACACGGGTACTCAATTCATAATCACCGGCAAAATCTAATGCTCTCTGTAACCAATCTCTGGACTCCGTCAAACCATCAATATTCTTAATTTTCCAAGAAAATAAAGCACGTTCATATAGTGCAGATGGATATAACCAAGGATCTTGAGTTAACTTATTAAATCTGGTTTTGTTAGTAGTAGGATTAACATCATAAATAATTTCAGGTATTAACTCAGTATCCAAAATTCTACAACCTTCTTCAACACGACCAATTCTTCTATATATAACTGCAGTCATGAAATTTTTAATCATTTCTTGATCGGGCAACTTTAATTCAGTAGCTGGATTCTCATATTCAGTAATTAATTTCAAGCTTAATTTTAATAAATCCTCATCCATTCTTGAGAAACCTTGGTACAAATACGATAATTCGTGAACTGGAGAAGTAGCAATGGCATCCAATGGATCTTTGATATTATGTTTGGATTGAATAGCCTTAATTTGATCTACTTTTCTTTGCATAAATCTATCAAATGGTAAATTTTTAGCCATCCATTTTTTCTTATTCAATAAATTTGGAGCACTAAAGATCAACTCAACAGCCTTCTCATGATAATATTCTTTTTTTGAAGAGTCTAGTAAATTCATTTGGCACATTCTGTAATTCTCCAAATAACAGCAACCGGCAAAGTATGTGTAAAAAGCATGTGACCATTCGTTAATCTCAATTAAATACAAGAAATCTTGAGCAGCTCTCTCAAATTCATGTAAATGAACCAAAGTGATGGCCCTAGTGAAAACTAGTTGCGCTTTGACCTGCTTCATTTCAATAGTAGTAGCATCAATAGAGTCCATTAGTTCGACAGCTTCCTTTAATTTGCCCTTCTTAGATAAGAGCATACTTTCTTGCAATAGCCATAGGGCACTGTTAGGGAAAACAGCCCGTGCTTTCAATAATTCCCTCTCTAATCTAATACCAGGATGCAGTAACTCATCACTGGTCATCTCATCGGGATGCTGATCAGCTTTAGCATTATCATCAGCTTTTAACTTATCTACCAAATCGTTAGTCAATTCCACGTCCTCGGATCCGTTTTTTTCCTTCTGTTCGGTCTTAATACTGTGATCACTACTTTTCAAAGGGATGTCAAAATCATCATCAACAAACTGGAAAGGACCATTATAATAAAATAATAAAGCAGACAAACCCAAACCACCGTGAATATTTCTTTCTTTAACACATTTCCAAACCATTCTTAAACCATCTTCTCTATTACCCCTGACACCAATAACACTTAGGACTGCGCCGATGGCAGGTGGCAATAAAGATAAAATCACTTGTAGAATACCAAAGCATAGATTAACCCCAGAATGAATAAACTCATCAACAGTGCACTGCTGGTTGCACTTGGCTCCATTCAAATAAGTGTGCTGAACATCAATGTCTTCTTCAATGGCAGTGCCATCCTCATCATCAACTTTTGTTGAACTTATCCCTAATTCCGTACGTAATCTAATAGAGGCAGGTGGGTTCCCAATATGAGAACCACACAATCTTTTGTCTCTCATTTCATAGATCTTATCAGCAAATTCCAACAGTTCTTTATCTGTTTCTTCCAATGATTGAGCATTGCTAAACTTATATGGAACATCCATAGAAATTTGGGAAGCATTGTTAGCAGGAGAGTGGGTATTGGATTTAGACAAAGATGAGCTGCTAGAGGTACTATGAATACTAGTAACAGAATTAGAATGTAATCTTCCGGTTGGTGTATTTGGAATTCTCAAGTTGGAAGTGGATCCAGATTGATTATTACCTTGGATGTTGGTGGCACCTGATCTACTCGAAATACTAGCACTACTACTGTTTGTGGCTGGTGTTTCAACAACTGGAGTGGTAGCTGGAGTTAAGTTAGAAACGCTGGAAATAGATGGGTTTCTGGATGGTGCAGTAACAGTATGTTGTTGAGCACTGGGTGGTCTTTTACCACTGATGCTGGCACTGCTTGACTTGTGCTCCAGTTGGGCCTTATTAATCAATTTTAAAATTTCCTGTAAAGTATTATAAGCTTTTTTCAATTTTAACAAAGCTTTGGCACTCTCCATCATACTTTCACTGAACAACATCAAAAGAGCATTCAACAAACAACTTTCAGTGTAAGTAACCTGAAATTCGGTTCCTGGTGGGTACAAATGACTGGTTTTCAAGTTATACTTGATATTATATTGTTGCGCTTTTAAAGATAATTGCTCAGCCTTTCCCAAAGTGGCACCAGCCTTTAAGATGACGCTACTTTCAAACCCTAAAGTTGCCTCCAAGAACTCAATAACACCAGTAGCCAAGACTAAAATTGTTGGGCAGC